>NC_133897.1:69930374-70596802 GCF_964199755.1 Larus michahellis | reverse complement strand
CTCTGTGTGTGTAGCTATAAAGACTATTACTGAATTTGCAAAATCAAGCACTCCAAAGTGACGACCAAAATGAAAAACACCTATGCAGCCTTTTTTTTTTTAACCCCATGACAGTTTTTATTCGCTGATTAAATGCTGTTTTTCCCAGAAGGTTACTGCTTTTTCAGTGATGTGACACAATTTCATTGCATGTTCTGAGGTGCCATTTACTGGTATTTAGTACTTCTTAAAACTTGCAAACTCTTGTCAGAGGGCAGGATTTTTAATTTCTTTATGGTTTTTCTGTGCTTCCCATCACTGCGTTATGCAAGTGCTTTACACAAATGGATTAATTGATTTTCACAGTATTCTTTGTGGTCAGAGCTTCGTGGTATTTCTCTTTTCTTAGTGTGCTTGAGACTTAGCGAGTGGTACCAGGGTCAAATGTGTCCCTGAGTTTGGTCATCCAACATGTGGCTCTCAATGGTTTGATGCTTCTGAAACTTCAGCTGTGGCTGTGACCTTCCATGCCCAGGACCTGTTGGTGATAGCTGCTTCTGCATGTCTGGCAGGCACCATGAGGGTAGGGTGTTCCCAAGGAAAGACAGAGACAATTTAGAAGCAGAAGTTAATTCTGAAGCAGAAACGGCCTTCAAAAATGGGTTATGGGTGGGTTTGTGGTTTTGGGGTTGGTTTTTGTTGTTGGAGATTTTTTTTTTTGAGGATAATTGGGTATCTTCACTGTGAGACCATGTTTTCTTTTTCTGGAAGACACTAAATCCTGTAATACCCAGCTTTTGCCATAAGTGTTAGAAAGGTTGTAGAAATTACAGTTCCTCCTGTTACACAAAGAGGGGAAACCCATCCTATCCAACACTGGATGAGACGGGGAGTCCTGGGGAAACGTATGAGCCCGTATAATTGTGTTTAGAAGTGCTCCATGAGCAGACTGTAAGGGGGAAGTACTGATGTGTAGGGGCAGCCTCACCTCTGGAATTTTTAAATTTTGCGTGTTTGACTTTGCAGCCGAAATAATGTGTTTTGACCACAGTTTTGTATGCATCATTTTCGAGGTTAGAAAACAAAGCAACAGCAATTTGTTACATGACACGGCACTCTGTGCATCGCTGTAACCTCTTCCCCAGGCTGCTAAGCCAGTTGCTGTTTCCCCCCAGCACCCGTCTCTGGTTCACCTCTGTTCTGCATTTATGTTGTGCAATTAATCTCTTGCTTGAACAGTCTTGATTCACTGAAAGCAGAGGGGGCAGAGGCTCCGTGCTCTCTGTTTGGGTAGCTGGGATGCCGCCTGCTGCAGCCTGGCATTGTGTTTGGAGGGAAGGTTGTCCTCTCTGGACGTGCTCGGTGCAGTCAGAGTCTCTGAAGGACGTGGTTAAAATCAGTGCCTTCTGCCGACCTAATGTACCTGCAGTTTTTCAGAGTCCTGTAAGTTGGCCAAATACGAGCTTTTTTTCATTGTGTTGTCAGAAAGCACGTCTGTCGTGAAAACCTGTTCTATTGCCCATCTTGAAATCTGGCTGTCAAAAAAAGTCATCCTAACTTTTTAAAAATCTTTGGCAAAACGCTGTATCTCATTGTACTAGATCTTCAGTCTTATTCTTGGAAGAGGGGTTGGTTTCTGGAGAGTTATGATTTCATGCTGAAGTTTCCAGAACTAATTAGATACTTTGGAAATTTCAGCCTGCTGGACAGGAGGGGTTTTGAGCTGAAAAATAAGGTATTAGCCAACTGTTAGAGTAGACTTTTTGCAAGCAATCTAAGTGTAGCAGCTGACTTTAGTTTGGCAATCCTAAGATTCTTTTAAAATGACAACTAATAAAACAATTATATTTCTACAAGGAAAAATATTGAAGTACATAGCACTGCGTGTTCAGTGATTTTTTGATAAAGGAAAACAAAACAAAACTAGTCTTAAATGATTCAGGCTCCAAAAAAAGATGACCTGGAGAGGAAATTAGAGAAACGAGTAATTCTTCTGTGGCTGGTTTGCTAACGGTTGGCGTGGTAACCTCTGAGCTTATGTAGGGGGATGGCAGGAGCTGTGTCCGGGATCGGGAAGCAGCCAGGTGTGAAGCCCATGTCCCTCTTCCCAGTACCAGCTCTCAGCAGAGGTAAGGGCAAGAGGTGGGGAGATGTCAGAGCCTCTGCCCCAGCGAGCTCTGAACCTAACCACTCGACAGGTGGTGACGGGAGGTAGTCGGGGTTTGTATGATCTCCTACAGATGGTTGTAGAGGTTTACCAGATATGCTTTGTTTACCAAATGTTAATGGTTTCTTAAGGAAATAACTCTGTGCCTTCTGGAGCAGAGTTTCATAACCGAGTGGAATAGTTAAAGCTCAACAGATTGCATTTTTAAATGCTGTCTCAGTTATGACTTACAGGCCAGCTAACTCACATTGCTCAGGAAGAACTATGGCCACAGAGACTTGAAGTGCACCTGCAAAGCTGTTTTTTGTGGTCCTTGTAGATCATAGAATGGTTAAAGAAAGCACGATGGGTTCTAGTTTTACCCTGACCGTTTTAAACCATTAAGGTTGAAATCGAGAAATGCTCCCAATGTCATTGCTGCCACTTTGCAAATGGAACTGACAGGTACAGCTCAGGTTTTAGTCAGAAAAATTAACTACTACTTGATACACTTATCTCAGTAGTTGTAAGGACAACATTTAATATGTTTTGGTCTTTTTCTGCTTCAATTACACTTTGGTGTGGAAGGCTCACTGAGCTCAAACAATGAAAGAAAATCTGTCTCACCTTTCACGAGTTAAAGTTTAAACAGTGAGGGTTAACTATCTACAAACTGTGACTAAAAAAGGAGGTTTCCTAGCTTTGCACCTGTCAAGTGCTGCAAATAATTGCTGTTCTAAAGCCAAAAATCCCCAAACACAAGCTGCACAGCAGCTGCCAAGCCCAGCGTGTCGGGTATACGCAGGTAGCTGGGCCAAGCGGGTTGAGGAAGACGGAGACTTTGGTGTGCAAAGTTGAGATGTGTTTTGTTGTGTGGAAACCCCAGGAAAGCCTTGCCGTAACTTGAGTTGAATATGGCTCAAAGTGTTTTTCCAACCCTCTCAGGTGGTCTCGCAACAGGCAGTCTCTCCCTTCGCGGATCCTCCCTCCATCGTGTCTTCAGGTCAGAGGTGTAGCCTCCCTCCGCAGTAATGAGCCACGTTAGGAAAAGTGTACGTGTTTTCTCCGCTCCCCTGTAACAGGAGTGAGCGAACAACGTGCTAACGCTTTTTTGTCAACATGAATTGGCCCCCTTGTTTTGCTGAAATTATTTAGCCATGTGGTGCTTCATATTACTAGAAATCCATTATTGGGTACTTCAAAATTGAGGAAAAAAAAAAAATAAATATGCAGACACTGGAATTTGCTGCTTGTGGTTTAGTTTGTCCCTAATTGATAAGGTTTTTAAAGACAGAACGTCCTTTGTGATTTCCAGAAGTTTCTGTGTCAGTTGGAGAACCAAAACTTGCAGTAACCCATTAGTAGTGAAAGAAAATCTAAAACTTAAAATGATAGGACTGGTAGTAATTTACATATAGTGGGACTGAAAGATGAAATACCCCTGGGAGTCCTTGGTTAAGGTGTGTGTTTGCAGCAGCTTAAGCTTTGTCCTGGTAATTCATTTTGATATTAAGCTTCTTATGTAACTCATTTTGTACTTCCTAGGCCAATACAGATAATTTTAGGATGCATTATTTGAAGAAACAAAAAAAGTGAAATTGCTCGATAAATTTGTTGTACTTGCTCATACTAAACAAGGCAGTAGTAAACTCCATCAAGGTTTAGCATGGAAATAAGCTGTTAGTCCCCCTGCCTCCAACAGGGCTTGCTTTTTTTCTATGGAAAATTACATTAATTTAGTAAGTAATAAAACATGACCTGTTTAGGTGGTCTGAGAACACCTGGACCCCTAAAGTGAGGTGACTCAATAAATATTGGCTCTCTGTGTGGAGTTTCGTACTGTATCTTGGAAAGCCTGGCTTCTAGGACGGACAAAAAAGGAAACTGGGTTTTGCCTGTCATGACAGGACACGATAAAAAGGGCAGCTCTGCTCTCTAAAGGGTTTTTAGCTGTAAGTGACCCAACTATAGGTGATTTGGGAACAATGCAAATGTTCAAGGCTCTGAAATTACCAGTATTCTACCTAGGTGCCTGGCTGTGGCTTTATCTGGTAGACTTCTTGAAAGCATCTTCCATGGAGTGGTTTATCTTTGAAGCTAGCATGAGTTTTAAAAATGAGGGTACTGGTAGAATTAAGTGAGACCTTGGGAAAGAAAACTGTACTTACGGACTTAATTGCATTTTGTATAATCAGTGTCTAATAAATATTAATGAAATTTATCTACTCTGTGAGGAAGGGAAGTATCATCAGTTTTGTTGTAAGAGAATCGAGGAATTAGAACTGGCAAAGGTCCCATAGGAAGTTGGTGGCAGAGCTGGGAAATCGACCCAGCTTAGTAGAGTCCCACTGCAATGTGTAATCCAGCAGCATTACGTTTTGGGTTTTTTTTCACTCTTATGTATGCCAGAGCTTGCAGCTCAATCCAGTCATGTTTTTAAGACTCCGAATTGCATTGTTTGTTCTTATTTTAAAAGAAAAAAAAATCACGGGAGAAATTTCTTTGTCTTTGCTAACATGTATGGAAGGATCTTTGTGTTTGATTTGTGCTAAGAAAAAGCCACTGTTTTTTTCCTGCATGTTGCTTGGCTGTATTCGTTATCATGTTAATCTTATGCATCTTGTTAAACTGGTGGTTAAACCGATGCAAAAGCTGTATGTAGACACATCTAGAAGAGCAAGGAAACTTGTGCTGTTGCTGGTGTGTGTGATCACGTGTCCCTGTGCCTGCTCTGTTATATCCTCTGTTTCTTCTTGCTGTTTAAATCAGTTTGTTGTCTTTTCTTCACATGGTAATCCCTGTAAGATGGGGGATGCTGTGTTTCAATATGTTCATGCAGTTCAAGGAGGACAGAGTCCTGCTCTGCATTGCTGCTGTTGCTCAGTGTCTCGGTGCAGTAAAGCGAGGTGTGAAGCCACATCACTCTTAATCTCCTCGTCATCCTTGGTTGACTTTTATTACTTTTATGCTAGAGAACTCAAACATGGGTCAAAACTGTACCCCTTTTCCATAGATTTAGTATTTCAGTGTTAAGCAGTTGATTTAGGTCTATGACCATGCTTTCAGTTAGATACAGGTGAAGCTTCTTCTCCTCAGTCCTTGTTTTAAGACCACATGGTCCATATGTACTATTCCTATGTTATATTAAGAACAGGGAAGCCTTGCCTGTATACCGATACTCTCACTGCACCAGCCCACAATTTTTGGTTATAGAGATAATAAATATAAGTTGATTATAAGATTATTAATTTTGAATTTTATGGTATTGAGCACTTCATGTCTGGCTCTTTGCTACTTGTTTTTTACACAGAGAATTTAACGTAACAATCAGCTAGTCTTAATCTTTCATACTTGTAACAGTGTAGGACCTTCCAACTCTGTGTGCTTAGGCAAAGATAAATTACATACTGTAAATCTGATGCTGTTTGCTAGTTTTTTTAATTAATAGTGACAGATTAGTCACTCTAAGTGGTTCTTTGAAGGTGCATGGTCATAATGCATGTATCAGTGGGGCTTCTTGGGTGTTGGTGCTGCTTAATATTTTATTCATTGATGTGGATGATGGGATGAAGAGCATCCTTACTGGGTTTGCAGATGATACCAAAGGGAAGAGAGTGTTGGATGGCACAGCAGCCTGTGATTAAGTGGGACCTCAGCAAGCTGGAGGAATGGGCCAACAGAACCTGCTGAGGTTCAGTGAAGACGTGTACCTTGAATAGAACATCCCCATGTAACTGTGTGCTAGGAACTGATTGTCTAGGGAAGAGCTTTGTGTATGGGAGCTTTGTTTGTGCTATTCTTTTTTTTTTTTTTTTTTTTAAAGAAAATAAACCTGGTGGACACCAGGTTGAGTCAGCAGCGTGCCCTTGCAAAAATAAAGGCCAGTGGCTCAGCTGCATTAGCAAGAGTGCAGCCAGCAAACTGATGTAAGCGATTATTCTTGCTGACCATTTGGGAGAATGAAGCTGGAAAACTGTGGCTGGTTTTGGATTCCTGAAGACAAAATGGGCATCGACTAGCTGGAGGGAATCTATCAAATGGCTGCTGAGATGACTGGAAGGCTTGGAGATGTGATCTCATTGCTGTCTTCAAGTGCCTAATTTGTAGCTACAGAGAAAACGGAACCCAGATTTTCTCAGAGGAGCCCAGTGATAGGACAGGAAGCAGTGGTCTGAGAGCAAGACCTTGGTGTAGTAATGGGAACAATGGGGGTAGTGATTTTATTGTAATCCTGAATGGTTATAAAGAAAGAAGTGTTAATGGTGAGAGGGGATAGGTAGCAGGAACAGGTTGCCTGGAGAGGCTGGTAATCCATCGTTGGGGAGTCTCCATCCTCAGATATGCTCAAAACTCAACTGGGCAACTTTGGGTTTTGTTACTGAACTTTAGAGTTAGCCTAGCTTTAAGCAGGTGTTGGAACTGGATGGGAAGTTAAGGGGGACTCTGGAGATCCTGTCTGACCAGAGTTTTTCTATGGTTCTGTTGTTGTTCATCAACAGCTACCTTGTTGATGAAGGGATTTTAAAGACATCTTTCTATCTGTCTATATTAACCTGCCTTATGCCAAGGCACGTGTAACAAAAACTTGTTTTTTGAGGCCAGGAGACTGTGCCAATCTAGCTCTGAAGCGTGTGTATGTATGTCAGTTCAAGTGATTTATTTTTTTTTTTTTTTGGGAAGAGCTTAGTTGACTGTGAAGAGGAGAGGAGTTTTTGTTTTCTTTTGACTTCTCTAATGTCAAAAGATCAGAGCCAACAAGAACTGGTTTGGAAAACAATCTCCTTACAAATAGAAATGCTCTCAGTGACAAACTACTTCTTTGTTCACACAGCTAGTCTGGAGCACTGCTGTTCCCTTGTTTGTTTTTGTTCAAAAGTCCAGATATTTGTAAATATTGTCTTTGTCCTTTTCTTAGGAAAAGAGGGTAGCAGGATAGAAGCATATATTCTTTCAAATGTTCTCATTATTGAGCAAGGCTAGAGTGCCATGTTTATAATGCTCCCTAGGAGGCACGGTGGTAAAAATGAAAAAAGTTAAGCAAAAAAAAAAAAAAGAGCAGGATCAGTAAACAAGATAATTGTTAACTGTTTACAGACATTTTCTTCCTAAAAGCACAATTTCTAAAATGAAATTACTTAATCCTTAAAGCAGGAATTTCAGAGAATAATTTGTCAATTTACTGTTTTGAGATTTTTGCATCTTGAATGTTTAAGTGCTTTCCATCGCAATTTCAGGAAGAGACAGTAGTAGCTCTAAAGGAGGCAGTTGGACTATAGGATCATTGTAGGTCCCTTCCAACTGAACTATTCTAAAATATTCGATATGTCT
The DNA here is from genome assembly GCF_964199755.1 of Larus michahellis. Lineage (NCBI taxonomy): Eukaryota > Metazoa > Chordata > Aves > Charadriiformes > Laridae > Larus > Larus michahellis. The sequence goes on along the minus strand of NC_133897.1, from coordinate 70,589,349 downwards.
TTAACCCTTTATAAGCTTGTTTCTGCCTCTGTGCCTAGAGAATTTGTTCCCTTAAATGTTAACAGGTATGAAAGCTTAGTCTGTAAAGTTGGTGGGTTTTATGATATCCATTCCCTTCTCTTTTCCGAGTCAAGGATTGTGCCATCCTGCCTTTCATCATTGTCTCCAAGGTAAGCTCCTGTGTGTCTGGAATATAATCAGCTATTGCTATTGAATCCTTTGTTATGGACTGATGTTGAAGTAGCGACTTACTCCTAGATATTTATGTCTGTTCCTCCTCCATTTTTTGTTACTTAAAAAATAAGGGTTAAAAGGAAGAAAGTTCGTGTGTATTTACGTATCCAGCCCTCAAGGACAGGTGGCTGATTTGATCTGACACGCACTTAATGATTTAAATGCGGTGAGTGACTGACAAGCTTGACCTGAGGCTGAATGCTGAAAGGTGGCCTCCTACCTCTGTTTCCTTGTAAGCACCCTCAGGCTGCAGGTGTGCCCCAGACTGGGCTTTGGAGCCAGTCCCTACGTAATTAGCTCCACACATGCCCCTCCGAGAGGTGCAGGGGTACGAGTCACTTGACAAGGGTAGAGAGTATGTGAGACAGTCCCTTGCTTTTTTCTTGTCTGCACTAAATATTGTTAAAGGTACTGCTTTATTTCTCACTTTCTTCCTTATATCTTTGTGCATGAAAGTGCTTTGCTATTACCTGTCTGGGCATTTGTATGACTTATTAAAGCATATCTACAGAATACAGTTAAAAAAACGACTCTCTTCAGGATCAAATAAAGATATTTGTGTGCACCTCAAGCTGTGGTCCAGGCAAGCAGTTTTAAGCCCTGTGTCTTGTAAGCAAGTGTCCTCCCATTTTTATGGAACTAGTGCATGTCTAGCCTTACAGGTGATAAAAGGCAATGCTGCGCTGAATCTGCACAGGTGTGCAAACACAGTGTTTGCTTTACTCTGCTGCAATCTGAATCCTTCACTACTCAAAGTATTTGTTGTCCCTGGAAAACTACATTGTAGTGTAACGTGTATAACACCACGTTAAATATCACGCAATATGTAGGCTGGCTGATCACTGTGAGAAGGGGTGATGATTTTTTTTTTTTTTTTTTTTTTTGCCAGGAAGACTAACTGCAGCTAACAAACCATAAGACTACCCCACCTTGTTACAGGACTGACAAAGCCTACATTGAATAAACACTTGTGCATATACCATTTCCACTGGAATTTTGTCTTGAGGTCATTACCTTCATTAGTGGTCTTGGGGGAAGAATGACCCTTGCTATGGCTTAATTGAATTGCATTGTTCACCCCTGCAGCCAAGGCTTGTTAGCTACTACAGGCTGGCTCTGGTCAGTGTGTAAATACATTGTGGTTAAGTCTTGCTATTAGCCTCATAGAGCTTGTCCCATTTAGTTTTTCATAGAATTGCAGAATGGTTCGGGTTGGAAGGGACCTTAAAGATCATCTAGTTCCAACCCCCTGCCATGGGCAGGGACACCTCCCACTAGACCAGGCTGCTCAAAGCCCCATCCAGCCTGCCTTGAACACTTCCAGGGAAGGGGCATCCACAACGTCTCTGGGCAGCCTATTTCAGTGCCTCACAGCTCTCACAGTAAAGAATTTCTTTCTAATATCTACTTTAAATCTCCCCTCTTTCAGTTTGAAACCGTTACCCCTCATCCTATCATTACACTCCCTGATAAAGAGTCCTGCCCCATCCTTCCTGTAGGCCTCCTTTAAGTACTGGAAGGCCGCTATAAGGTCTCCTCGGAGTCTTTTCTTTTCCAAGCTGAACAACCCCAACTCTCTCAGCCTGTCCTTTTCATCAAATATGTGAAAGCAGTGAAATTGGGATGAGCTAGTTACTACTCATAGATGTGAGTGGCTGTTTGTCTCCTCCCTCCTACAATCTCAGCATTACAAAGGTGAGCTCTAAAAGTTCACAAAGTCAGTGTGCCCTCAGAGCATCATCTTTTCCTCGGTCTTAGGTCCTCCTTGCCTGACGCCCAGACTGAGGCTTGTGGAGGAAAGACTGGGTCTTCTGCATGGGTTCCTAGTTAGGACTGCAGAAATACGGCCTTTGTGTTCCCGCATTCCTCTCTGCAGCCCTTGTTTTATAAACTATACAACTTCTGCCAGTTACCGGAAGTTATTGTATAAGTAACAATCCTAGATGTACTCATGCGACATGGAGACATTAATTTTTTGACAAGAAAAAACAACCGGGCATTGATTGATTGATGGTTTTTTCTTTTTCTGGAAGAGAGAGACGTGCTGTCTGAGTTGAGGCAAGTACAGTCTTTTTTGGACTTGGCTTGAGTATCTGACAGAGGAGGGTGTCAGTGTCTTAATGTAGCAAACACTTTATAATGCTCAGTTTTGTTATACTGCATTGCTAAAAACACTGCAGCGTCGCTCTGAATACCAAAACTGGGATAAAAATTTCTTATTAAAATAACATTTGAAATGTATATAAATATTTTATCTGGAACAGGTGAGGAATTGAAGAATATAATCTGGTTTAGTACAGTGATTCATGATTTCAGCAGTACTCATGTATTATACATTTCCATTAAATATCAAGGAGATTTCATAACTGTTTTAAATTGTCCTGTTGAACTGATGCTTCTTCTACTGAGGCAGGTAGCTACTACAGTAAGAGGAATGAAAATCAGGAGTATTGCAGTAGGAAAGCAACGGACTGAAGACATCAAAACCACTACAAAATGCTAGTAACAATGTTTTTTTTCTGATACCATGTGATTTTACATATTGTTACTGCCTCTGCATGTGAAGCAAGTTTTGGCTGCTCTCAGATTAGTAAGCTTATTTTAGAAAAGAAAAAAAAATCCTGATGTATTTTTAGGGGTGTAAGAAGAGTTCAAGCTTCTGCCTCTGATTTTCCATCCTCTTACTCTTTCTTCTAGGTAGTGAGCTTTTTCGTTCGTGTCCCCTTCTGCAAGTGATGCTGCCTGTTATTTAAAGATAAATAAGAAAAAAAATCAAGAAAACAAAACCCCAAACAAGACAGTACCTTGTAACTAGGGATTCAGATGATTTTTAGTCATTGGCGTTTGCATGTCGGACTTCTGTCACATCAGTTCAGCAATGTCACGTCACTAAAAATATTACAAGCATAGTATTAACCTTTGCAAAATAGATTCAAAATGCTTTTTCAGATTTGAAAATAATAATGCCAGTATGATTATATATTATATATATATTATATATTATATTTTATATATTATATTAATAATGCCGACTCCCTGTCTGAGAACTCCCGAAGGGAGAAAGGGGGCGTGTGGAAGTGTGGCTGTGGCTGGGGTGGCCTCTGTGGTTCCCCTGTCCCCCTTGAGTGACCCCTCTGGGAGTATTACAGTACGCATTTCAGGTGAAAGTCTATTGGAATTAGATTACCAATCAGAGATTCATTGAAGTAATTGAGTACTTATTTAGTGGTTGGGGTGGTTTTTTGGTGGTGTTCTCTCTTTCTGGTTATTAAGACTAGTGTAATTGTAACAGCTGAATGTTTTTCACCACTTCAGGTGAACCAAGTAATCTTCTTTTATGGCACATAGCAAAGCCTGTAAGCCAAAAAATTCCTTTCCCTTTTAAGGTTAAAAGTAGCTGATCACGGTTGCTTTGAATTCAGACATAGAAGATGTTGAGCAGGTAAAAGTAGCTAAAAAATACTATATTTTGACCTATGAAGCATAGGTTGCACTTTGTAGCTTTTCTCTACAACTAGCGTTTCCCAAGTTTCTTGTCTGAAATGGCAAGCTCTGGATTTTCTCCCAGTGTTGGCTCCTGTTGTAAAGTCAGCCTGAGCAGGGGATGACGGGGAGCAGCACGGTGGCCGCTGTGGACGGTCCCCCCTCGCCACTTGGGGGCCCTGGCTCAGGGGAGCGGCTGTCGGGGCTTCCTGGGGTAGGGGTGGGTGCTGTTGTTATTGTATAACAAAGTAACTGAAAGATGGTCTGACTAGCAATAGTCCCGTGTCCGTTTGTCATAAAATATTTGAGCCATCTGTTGCTAGAAAAACTACCCCAGTCTACCACCTGGCGTTTCACTGAGCCTAGGGATTTATTCCAGATAAGCATTGGTTTACTTAATAAATATTGAAAGGGAAAAAAAATGGAGAACAGGGAGGGGAAAAAGATGAGACCATTTTCCTCAGTTTTATTGAGTGCTGAATAATACCATTTGGATCATTGTCTCCTATGGTTCGTGTGTCGCTAAAACCCATTTTCTTTTCATTTTGAAAATTGAGGATGAAGAGTAACATTAAACAGATACAGCACTACAGAGGGATTGGTGTAAAGTTCTGAGCAGTGTATGATTTAATTTGGAGTTGTGGATGACCACCTGCTGTACTCCTGTTCTTGTGGCAATCTGGCAAGTGGCTGCTGCACTGTTTTGGTGCTTTTATTTGTCGGGTATGTTAGGAACCGTCCAGGAGAGCTGCAGCCTGCCTGGGCTGGCACAGGCTGGTGGAGTGCTTGGCTACTAGCCCTGCGAATGAAGAAAAGAAAAGAAAAAAAAAAACACAAACCAAACCCAAACCAAAAACCAGCCCCAGACTCCAAAGTTTTTTACAGTCATCACAAAATGCATCACTGTGTTACTATCACATACAGGTAAATTATAACTTCATCATTGGATAACTTATTTCCTTTTGCTAATCTTTAAAATAAAAAGGACTTTCCTACTCTTGGGTAATGTAATTCCCAACACGTGTTGCCCCTTGGAGCTGCATTGCCGGGGTCTCGGGGCTGCAGGAGTAGCCGGCTTCTGTTTCGAGGTGTTGGGAGTGGGCTCAGCTCAGGGGAGGACATGTCTCTTGCCATGGGGTTTGTTTTGTTTTGTTTTTAAATTCGGAGTATTTATGATATGTCCTTCAGTGAAAGCAGGTAACACGGTGTTCTCCATCAAGTCATTTGGATAAAAAAACCCAGCCTAGATCTGGCAGCTGTGGTCTGCTGGTGTATCCCTTAGCTTCCTCACACTTCATTCTTTCACAGGCAAGTTTTGCTGCCCTCTAGTAATGTGGGAAATGAATGTGGGAATTATTTAAAATTAATAGGTTTGTAATATTTTACCATTACAATCTGTTTTTTCATCTAATTATTTTTGTTTTGTTTTTTCTTTTTGAGATTCAGTAGTGGTTAGAAAGCCAAAGGATGAAGGAAGAAGCACCCGATTGTGTAATTTGCTGAAATCTATCATAAAGCACTAGATGTAGAATAGAGGGGGATTTTTTGTATGTGTTATGTTTAAACTTATATAAGAATGGGGAAAGCATTTACTGCAAAATAAGCACTGAAGGAAAAGTATACACACCTGAAAACCTTCCGCTGCAATAAATAACCCAGGCAGTTTCAACCTAATGTTTTGGTTTTGAAATACATTGGCAGTATTTTGTAGCCTGTATTCAGATTCTGATAATTTGAAATGAGTCTTCTTCATTTAGTTGTATTTTAGGCTACAGAAACAATGTGATTTTTGGCTATCGAGGCTAATAGCATTTCCTAGGAAATGCAATCGGAAACATTGGGGAAGACAGGACAATACATACTCCTATTGCCATTTGAAAAGTTATTTGCACTTGCCTGTTGTGATTTTTAAAAGTGCATTATTGACAGATTTCTGTAATTTTAAAAGCAGCGGCAAACTAGGGTTGTGTGGGGTTTGTTTTCTTTATTTCTTTTTTGTTTGTTTGCTTTTTTTCTCGGGGGTGGGGTAGGAATTCCTGCTTACAGGGACCAAAATTAGATACTTTAACAAAAAAAACCTAAAAAAAAAATAATTAAAATTGTGTTGAGCAACTATCAAAAATGCATTCCTGTGTCAGCTTGTTAACTGACAAATGCTGGCCCCTTGTATTCTTGTTTTGAACGTTATTTGACACATCCTGGAATCTGGAGATAGTTCTGTCTGCACTGAACTGGTTGGCGTTTAAGTAGCTTTCACCTCTCCTGTGGGTATGGATTGTGTAAACAAACAATGTTTCAGGCTTGCATAGGATGTCAAGGCATTTCACAAGTTGCCCATTGGATGTTTGGAAGCATCGCGCTTGTGAGATGGATCAGATTTTGCCCCTTGCCTGTGTTCCTGCTGTGCACCCCATTTCTGAGCTTTGGGAAGGAGTGGGTGAAATAAGCCGCTGTGAGAACGGGCTTTTGACACAGCGGTGCCGGCGGCGTTACAGTTATTTCTGCAGCAGAAATGCTGTACCTTGAGTTATAACAGCTCATGAGCTGCTAACTAAATCACTCTGCAGGGCTGTCTTTTGTAACACCTGACGGTGTGGCCCACTGTACCGCAGCTTGTTTCAAAAGGGTTGACTTAGGAACTGGAAGCCGCCAGCTGCAGCAAAATCCTGCCCTGCTTCTCAAGATAATGTAGCATATGTGGAGAGTATTGATGGTATGGCTGGGTTGCTTCCAGTGCCTGCTGCAGCCCCTTGAAAGCTCGGTAGCTTTGCTTTTTATAACCGGTCTGATAGTGTGGCCTCTGCAGCCCCTCTGTTTTGAACAACGATGAGTTTCACAGTGGGAACTTGAGTGCGCTAAAAGCAGCTCGGTATTGTTGTGGAAATAAATCCTAACCGAACGCCATTTCTCACAGCTTGAACTCATCAGTTTTCCTTAAAATGAAAACTGAGAATATGTTCAAACAAGAAAAAAGCTTTTGGGGTAGTAGTTTTGTTTTGCAAACCATGAGTATGGTTAGGTGCAGGAGAAGCATAGTACGGGCAAGATACTAAAATTTTAAGATGTAGGCGGCTAATATTTCTGTTGGCAGAAAAATTGGTAATTTTCTTAAATTATTTGTTGAAAAAAACCGCACAACTCTGTAGTAAGTATTACTTAAGCTGGAGAAATCTATCAAATGCACTTTAAGTGCATTGAGGTGGATATGGAAAAATGTGTTTTACTTTGACTACAAGTACTTGATAACACAAAAATTATGAACAATTTGGTAACACAGGCCCATGCCTCGGTTCTCTAGTGATGGACTGTCACTCTAGTTTAAAAATGTCTAGGTGATTGTTTTGAGGAAAAAGAAATAATTGTGAAAACTCTTCCTTTTGATTGATACTGACATCTTGTAAATGCTTGAGTGAAGTTAAATCTACACTGCAGTTAAATCCACAGTTTTCATCGGAGCAGTATATGTATGAAGACTGTATGTTTGATACACGCTCAGCATCTTTCAGGACAATTTACCATTGAGAGTCCGTAATCAGTTTATCTAAAGCACACTGGGGAGAGCACGAGCAGCGTGGTTGGGCTCAGCTAAGCTGTTTTGGTGCGTAAGCATTGGTAATAAGCTTCGTGGAGCTGTTGCCATGTGTGGACTTGGGGAGGAGAGTGTGACCGTCTGTTTTCTGGGTGCTTCTCCGAGTTTTTCTTCAGGTAGTTTTGAGTTTTCCATCTCTGACCCATTGAGCTTGAGGTCTGGCCTTGGTGATACTAGTTTGCCAGCTGGCTGGAGCCAGACAATTAACAACTCCTCCTTTGCTCTCTTATACGTTCTTGGTATTTTCTCTGGAAAAGAGGGTGTCTCTGACACTGCCTCATTTGCTAAAAGGTTTCTTTGATTTAACCTTGTGAAGTTAAATCGGTCGTGAGAAGCAGGTAAAATGAAGTCCAAGTTATTTAAAACCAAACTCACTCCCTCTTAAATGCAAAGAGTTTTGTTTGCCCCTCACATCATATCAGAAATGGCATATTGAGGGAGATGGGTTTACTCATCACTTTGAACATTTGCCAGTTGTCTTTTTGAGGCCGAGGGTTTGTGCAACACTTGGGCAGTGAAAGTCTGAATGTGGTTCATTTTATGTCAGCCAGTTTTTTTGTCTCCGGTGGCTCCAATGTTGTAACACACTTAAAGGGAAAGCTTTGTCCACTGAACTGGAAAAAGTTGTAGCCAGTCTGGCTCTTGTTTCCCACCATCCGAGGCTGGCTAAATTTTGACAGCAGGATGATGGTCTGGATTTTGGAACACGATTTTGGTTTTACCGCTTGAGTGACTTTGAACAAGTCACGCTTTACTTTCTGGGGTTGTAAAATTGCGGTAAAGAAGGATATCCACCTCGTGGATATGAGTTTAGAAAAATGGTTCTTGGACGAAAGAATGGATTTGTGATCCCTGATGAAAGGCGGTATGTAAAATGCAAGGCAGCATTATTCTGAGCCCATTTTTTTAATAACAAGCGAGATTATTCTAGCATGCAGTGGGATAGTTGGCTCTAGCATATCATGACATGCTGAAACATCTGTATGTATGCTTACCAAGCTAGCTTCCATGTCTGCATAGTGATACTGAAGTAGAGCCTTCTGGTAGGGGTCTGAAGTGAGCCAGAAGGGATATCAGGTTATTTCCCAGATACCGTGACTCGTCAAGGGATGTTTCAAGACATTTTCTTTTTTTTTTATTTTATTTTATTTTTAACAAGGAATGTAGTTGCTCTTATGGTGCGCAGTTAACTCTTTTACAAACAGCAAAATTCATTAAACTTAACAGTGTGCTGTAGGTAGTTGAGAAGATAATTACAGCTGCTTGCTTGGGAACAGAGCAAATAGCCTTCAGAAAGTGGGCTTTTCAGGCACCGACTTGATTATATTTCCACTTGCCTCTGGCATGGTTTCTAGCAGACTTATCTTTTTTTATTATCATGCCAGAAAACAGCCTTTGAAATATGCAATTTTATGTTAACTTTGCAGTTTCCCCATCTGTCTGACTGTTCAAATTTGAATTTATTAACTCTTCCAAAATAAAACGTTCATAGCTTCCATTAGTATGCCTGTATTCTCTAATGCTGTACTATCAAACTGGGCAGAGGAAGTCAAGATTAGTGATTTTTTTATTATCTGTGTGTTTTGTGTTATCTATGCCTGGTGAAGGTTGCAGCCACAGTGATGACTGCATCAAAACTTCACTGGAACAATTACACAAATTTTAAATTGTTAAGATGACTGTGCTTTCATTTCTCACTAACAGCACTTAGTAGATTGCAGAGCTCTAGCTAGAGCTTCAGACGAACTTATGGATAAGAAGCCCAAATCCTTTTTGAACGGGTTTTAGGATTTCAGCTTGGCTGTTACTGCATTGTGTCAATGCAAATGCACCCAGAAGATGACCCATGCATACCCAGCCGGAGATGCGAGCTGACCATTGATGTGTTGGTCACCCTTCCATTTTGCAAGCCAGAATTGCTTATGGTCAAGAAATGCATTCTGTCCTCTTCCACTTATGCCCTCCCTCCATCTCGTGTATGTTGCTTGGTGGATCTTCTCCTATTTACTCGCTCAGATGATGTCTGGGAAATGAAGACAGAAGATCATGCTTTATGGAAGTAATCTAAAAGATCTCTTTTTCTGCCATCTGCTTTCTCCTTAATGATAATCCACAAACTCTAGAAATGAAGATCTCTAGAGGCCAGCTTTTCAAATCTGCAAGATAAAATTTAAGCGCTTACAAATTCCTGGTTAGGCACAGGTTTTCATGGTGGTGGTGGTAAGTGTGCTCTTTGCCTGAATTTTTTTTTCTTATGGGTTTGTTTTCAAGCAACACAAATAACAAACATGATCCATTTGAAAATGGTGACTGCCAGGTATGACTTTCAGCAGCTGGCCTCACTGGAAATTTCAGTTTTCATATGCATCGTTGTGTTTAGTACAATGGTGATCATAGCTTCTCTCGTTTTTAATTGCTTGCCTAAAACAAATTATAGTTATCAGTTTTGGACGCTTTTGAGTGGGAATGAGGAGAAGATAGGAGGCAAATGTATGACAGAGAGAGGTTAGTAACTGGGTAAAAATTCTGCATTTCCCTAAGTTAAAAGCAAACAAAAACCTGTCTGGCGATGGGGTCAAAAGGAAATAGCTCTGGCCACTTTTTTTTTTTTTCGGAGTTTTAACAACTTGCTGTTCCCTCATCAGTAGAATTCCTGGCATCTGTTCGTAGCCTCTACTTGTTTGTATTTCTGTGAGCTGCATCAATTTCGTGATGGAGTGGAGTGCCGACAGCTATGGCTCAGAGGCTGGGCAGGGCTGGCTCTGCTGCAGAAAGGCAACCCCCGGCACAAAACGCACCGAGATTTTGTTGTCTTGTGATCAGGCGCTGGAGTAAATACATTTCTCTGTTCGACAGCAGAAAGCACTTGCACTGCTCTGTTCTTTCAGTTGGCCAAATACAGCACAGAAAATCAAAAAAGCTGGAGTGAAGGGAAGTAGTAAGTAGTAAGGTGGGAGGATCTAGGCGTTTAGGCGGTGTGCTCCGTAGGAAACAGTAATGAATTGCAGGAATGAAGTACATGCTGCTTTTGCCTTGCTGCACGTGTGGCATTAGAAGAGCAATACCATTGGGCATCATCGTATACCTTGGTACAGTATACCATAATAAATACCTTCATATTTATTCAATAATTACAGGAAAAATACATTTGAGGTATCGATAACTTGCACAGTGTGCTTATACTTTGAGATAATCAAATATATAGTAATTTAATTGCTCTGTGAGATATATACTGCAATCATTGCAGGGCTTAATATGCTTTTTCTAGCAGCACTGCTTTTATGTAGCAAACAAAATTCCTGTAAAATATTAGTGCCTTAATACATACATGAGAAGTCCTACTCTGTTAAGCTTAGTTCATGAGAATTGTCTTGGCACACATTTTTGTTCTTTTTTTTTTTTTTTTAGTTTGGTATGTAACTTGGAAAAACATTATCCGTTGATTGAAGTTATTTTGCAGTATTAAAACAGTGATAAGTAATTGCTGACAGATCTGGACCAGATAACCACTTAGTGAAAACACATCCTAAATGAAAATGTTTTAAATCGAGCTGAGAGCGTATAATGCACAATTCTGAAATAACATGGGCGTGGTCTTAAAAATCTTTTTGATGGTAATTGTAATTCTGCACGTTGTATTCTTAAAAAAAATTTAACTCCTTTGTATCAGTTGAACTGTGAAATTTAGAGCACTTGTTATTCTGTGAGGCACATGTGTGTGGTCTGAGAACTGTGTCAAGTTTGGGGGCTTATTTACATACAGTTATCACACAGCAGTCTAAACGAACGCGTGAGTTGCAGCCTGGTTGTGTTGCTTTGCACTGAGGATGAACTGCCCCGCTCTCCAGGAAATAACGTTATGCAACTTCTTGCATTTTTAATTTATTTTACGTTACTAAATGCCACAGTGATAATAAATCAACAATAATCCATTGCATACCTATGTGGAGCTTTGTAGTGTTTTAATATATATCTGTAGATGAATTTATGCACAACTGTTGAAACGTGTTGTTTCCGCAAATAGTTTACTTGAGATAGAGAAAACTTGTGATCTTTCTGCTTGTGTATTTTTAAAACAGTATAGCAACTGCTAGTTCTGGCTTTTGGTGTTAAGTTGAAAGCTTGTGATGGTTCTTACAGTGGCTTCAGGTTCTTCTGGGAGAGCATTTAGGAAGTCAAGTGTGTACAGCATTGTAATTCAGTCATCCCAGATTGTCAGGCTGGTGGGAATGGGTTCCAGTAGCACTTGTGAAACTTGAAGGCAGGATGGCAGATCTCATAGACATGGGCAAATCACAAAACATTTCCTGTAATCTGTTCATCGCCCCCTACCTCGCCTTCCTGGCCATCCTTCTTTACATCCCTTCTGCTCTACTTGTTCCTGTATCACTTGCTGCTTCCTCCTTATACTGGTTCACCGTGGTGCCCTCTGTTTTCCATTTCTTGGCCTGGTACACCTGACTGCTGGCAGTGGCTGGCATACATACTCCTAGATTTTCATTTGTTTATTTATTTATCTACTTATTTTTAAAAATGATACTCCCCTCCTTACCCCACCCGCCCCCTCCAAAAAAAAAAATCTCGGGAAAATACAATGCACAAGAACCTTGGTCTAAATGGAGAGCGCACTAACGCAGAATGCTGAAGATTCCTTGTTAAGGATCTTCCTCTTTGTACCTGGCACACTAAGGGTAAGTTTGATTAGCCTTCCAGCTATGCAAAGCAACGCAGAAGTAAAACAGCAAAGTGATGAACTTCCAGCAAAAGTGCCTGAACTAGTCTTTAAAATGTTCTTTAGAAACGTTCCTGCCATCTCCGCTGCTGGGGATGGGGAACAAACAGAAAAGACAACTCAGAATGAGTGATTTGAAGTGCTAAAGTCTTTTTAAATGTGGATTTTTCTTGAAGAATGGTTGAATGAGAGGTCCCCTCTGAGTTTAAGCTTTCATTTACTAAATTAGGCAGACTCTTACTTTTACTTAATAGTTACATCATCTTTATTGAAGTCAGCATTACAAATAACATGGAATATAAATGAGAAATATTTCATCCAACTACCAGCACACATTTCGATGTGCTGCAATGATGTGTTTTGTTTTGTATCAGTAATCCTTGATTCATTTAGAGCAACAAATTCTTTGGATGGAAAATCAGGGGTTGTTTGTTCCTTCCCCCTTTTCTTCCTTCAGTGTAGAAGTGGATGAAACGTTTTGAGGGTTGGAATGGAGATCAGGTGTGTTAACAGAGAACACTGTTAACTTAGGTAGATTAAAGGATCCACAGTAAAGACTTCAAGTATAATAATTCTTCTTTTACAGCCCCCTTCAGTCTTTATCTAGATATGTGCTGCTGAAAGACGTAGATAATAACTAACCAGGTGGGTATGAGGACATTTAGTATTTAGAAGAGCACTTGAAAATTTTAAGTGAAAGGTTTTGTGTATTACCTAGACATATTCTATTGCTGCTGGAAAAGGAATATTTTAGCGGTCTTAGTGTTCACCTCCCCCCCAGTTTTAGGTTGTTGAGGGTATAAAATACACAGTTAGAGAAGGTATTTGGTAGCTACACTGGCAGTATCCCTGTTGAAAGATTCTTTACACAGAATTACAAAGGCCTTCATTTGTATTGCTTGCTCACTGAGGGTTTTTTTGCTTGTCAGTCCTTTCTGAAGCTACTGATGAGTACTTAAGACCCTATTTTAAGGGGAAGGAGAACACATGAGAAGCAACACAATTCAAATGCAGTAGGTGCCCTTAATTAGTACAAGAAGAGTTCAAGGTCTCTTAAATTTGTCTAATACGCTTAGGGGTAATAGATCATAGAGTGTTCAACGTAAGAACATACTAAGCATGCAAACACATACTGATATGACCTCTTATTTTACCAGTTGAGTTTTCCCTGAGGCTAACTGTTGTGTACAGTACCATTGAGAGGCCATCTGAGGGATAGCGGTTTTGTTTTCATGTAAGATTTTACAAAGCACTCTTCTACTCCACGTTGTAAGGTTATTCTTGGTTTGTCTGTAGTCTGATAAAAGGGTTTCTACCTCACAGTGGGTTTCACATGTGTCCTGGTTCCGGTGGGGATAGGGTTAACTTTTCCTGGTATTCCATGCCATGTGAGCCACGCCCACCCTGAGCTGCCGGGGGAGGGGGCAGGAAGTTGCTGCTTAAAAGCGGGCTGGGGCGTCCCGGGTCCGGCCGGTCGGCGAGCGGCGGGGAGCGGCGGTTCCGTAATCGCGTTTGTATATTCCCCTGTCCGTGTTGTTGTTGTTGTTTGCCTGTTCCCTTTACTGTCCTGTTAAACTGCCTTTGTCCCAACCCAAGAGTCTTGCCTTTTCTTACGATCCTTCCTGTATTAGGAAGGGACGTGCGAGCGGCACGTGGTTCTTTGTTGCCGTCTGAGGCTAAACCACGACAACATGTAAACGCTTCCAGGTCTGAGCTGGTAAGCAGCATTCCAGAAGCCGTCCACCCCGCACCCAAGGTAAGGGGTTGCCCCCTCCATCTTACTATTGTAAGTTTCCAAACCGTTTAACACAGACAGATCCACCTTGTTGTGAGGTAAGGAATTCTTACCTGGCTGACACAGAATCATAGAATCATAGAATTGTTGAGGTTGGAAGGGACCTCTAAGATCATCAAGTCCAACCTTTAACCTACCCTGACAAAAGCCACTTCTAAACCATGTCCCTCAGTGCCCCATCCACCCTTTTTTTAAACACCTCCAGGGATGGTGAATCCACCACCTCCCTGGGCAGCCTATTCCAATGTTTAATAACCCTTTCAGTGAAAAAATGTTTCCTAATATCTAATCTAAACCTCCCCTGACGTAACTTGAACCCGTTTCCTCTTGTCCTATCACTCATCACCAGGGAGAAGAGGTCAGCCCCCATCTCTCTACAACCTCCTTTCAGGTAGTTGTAGAGGGTGATAAGGTCTCCCCTCAGCCTCCTCTTCTCCAGGCTAAACAACCCCAGCTCCCTCAGTCGTTCTTCATAAAGTTTGTCCTCCAGGCCCCTCACCAGCTTTGTAGCCCTATGTAGACATGAATTGTTTGGCTGAGACCCCATCAGTTAGAGCCCCCAGAAAGCTTCGCCTTTGAGGCCTCAGCTCTAAAGCAAATTGACATAAGTTAGTTTCTACAACAGTGCAGCCCTAATATATCACAGGCCTTGGGGGAAAAAGAACACAAATGCTGAAAACTTGCATTCAGAATAATAAATTTCGGTTGTTTAAAAACTCTTGCTGGCAAACTAGAAATTCTTATTTCAGCTTCTGCTGTATGTCTTGCATTACTTGAGTATTACTTAATTAATTGAGTATTACTCAGGTATCTAGCATACTGTACTTTTTCAAAATTAGATAATGTGTTTGTGTGAACAAGTTACTTCCCCCCCCCCCCCCCCTCAGTTTTTCACTGTTTACTCTTGTGAAAGTATATGTGCACATAATAAATACTGCAAAAGGAAGATTTCTAGCATCTGGTACTTTTTATGACTAGAACTTTACATATGCTATGAGTTGTTCTTTAATGTGGTAGGAGCTTCATGTTTCCCTAGATTTTTCAGAGCTGAATTTAATTCTTATTTAGTGAGCAATACTCGTCAGTGAAGTTGTTTTGGTACTTAGGAGCTTTTGTTTTGATAAGGATGTCCCCTAACAGCAGAGTTCAAGATCAAATGTTGACCGTCATAACCACAGTTCAAAATCATCTGATGTCTGTCGTGGGTCTTTAGCCTACTCAGCACATTCAATTTATTGTAAATATCGCTTTGGTAGAAACAAGGCCAGATTTTCTGGAGGCTCGCATACACAAGGGTTAGATTTCTGTGTTTCGCGTGGACTGCCTTTCCAGCTTTTACTTTGCCTGCTTGAGATAAGTTCACTCTGTCAGAAATTTTTGTGGATGTAATGGTGCCTAAAATCCTGCATCACTAACCCCAGGTTTCTGAGAGGAATAGCATGAACTAATAATGTTCAGACAGTTGATGGTTGGTAATTGCCCGCCTCTAAGAGAGGCTGCTAATTCTTTAGAACACAGAGTTATAAATGCTGCGTTGGCCATTTGAGTATGTTAAATAATTAATAGAAACTGTGGTTTGGGATAACAAGTAACAAAAAGATGAAGTTTTTCTGTTGGGCCTTACTTACCTGCGATAATGTCAAGTTTTGTGCACTCTTTAAAAAGCAGGTAATTAGAAACTTTGCTGCTCTGCTGCTTCTAGTTGCTGCAGGTGGTGCTTAAAAATTCTTGATACCATACAGTGGTGTTTGCGTTTCTTCTGAAAAGTTTAGTGTCTTTAGAATATTTTCTAAACAGTGCTTTTTAAACATGCATTAGAAGTAGCTGGGAATATTTAGCCAGATAGCTGCTCAGGCATGTAATTTTTAAGGCAAAAGTCAGATTTTTCTTGCACAGCAAATGACTTGTTAAATAGCTGGAAAACAGCAACTGAACTGTCAGTTTGCAATTCCATTAGTTTTGTTCTTTACCAAGAAATTTTTTTTTTTAACCTTGTACAAACAGTGCTTTCCTCAGCTTCCAGAAGAGATTTTTCTTCTGTCTTCAAGTAAAGCCATGACCTGTGATGATTTTATGAGAATTTCTTAAATTCATACTGTACGATCATATGATCTTATTTTCCTGTAGTTCTTTTGCTGAATGTGATAAGACCCTCTCTATTTTCGTGCTGTTATCATAGCAAACAGTGACGATGGTCAGTAAAACTGAGAAGCTCTCCTTCCCTCCCACTATCAGTGGCAAGGAGTCCTTGTCCATAGTAACTTCTACTTCACTCTTCCAGGAAGTGCATTTGTAAACAGAGATGTATCTCGTTCCCCCTCCCCCCCATTGATTAGCTTTTTACTGGGAATGCAAACAAACTGGTTTTGCTATTTTTATATGCAACAGATGGGCAACTTCTGCTGGAGTGAGATTTGCTTGACAAATGGAAGTTCAGGGTAACAAGGTGCCTTCCTACGCAACTGTTTGTCCCTCTGCCCTGTTTGGACTGTTCATCTGGTTTCTGAACTGAACAGCGTTTTTTCGGAAAACTTTAAATATCACATTTAAGTGCGTCTGTATTTTTATCATAAACATTGTTCTACCCAAAATGAGATGATACTTATTTTTGAACTGCCTGTGCCCGGTGAAGATGAAATCATCATTTCAAACTGATAGTTTGATAAGGATTAGTGAGTTATGAAGCTGATTCTTTTCAGTGGGGAAAAAAGCGGAAAATGATACAAAATGAGGGTTACATAATCTAGATTTTTGGCAAAGACAAGCCAATGTTGTTAAGGAAATACCTATGGTGGGGAACCCTAAGAATAAGGGGAAGGCTATGTATATTAGAACAAAAAAGAGAGATCCTACCAATTTTGAAGCGGTGCTAAGGATGTACAGTGAATGTACAGTGAATATACATCCTTAGTATATCCTACATATATTTTTACAAAGTGTATAAATCTGCTAAGTTTTTAAATGCTATAGGCAGTGGTAACTGTTGATGGATGATAAATTTAACAAATCTCGGAATGCTGAGAAAATTCCATCAGACCAGGAGAATGCTAATACTGGGTTAATACTAAAAGAAACAATAACAACAACAAAGTATGATGCTTCAGGGTGTTGATTTAATCAGAAGCTCTCTTTATCCTAGAGAGAACTGAATGCTAGGCAAAAGATCCGAGAGCATGATTTATAGTCCGTAGAGGAAACTGTTGTTGATAATCACGGAAAAAGCGCTTGATGTTGCTTGGGCTTGTACAGAACTGCCAGTCTGGTATTGATGCCCCTTCTGAAATAGTGGCCGATGGTCATGTGGCAGGTGGAGTGCTGCATTTAAAGAAGGAAGGGTACATATAGCTGGGGAGTCTTGAGAACAACAGGAAAGAGAATACAGGCTTTCAAACAGCTCCCAGGCACTTTCTGTGGTACAATTAGGAATTGAAGTGTGTGTTGTATGGACTGGATAAATTCTGGAAGATGGCGGCTGGATAGATACCGACTATAGTCAGCCTCAGCAGTGATTTTTCTAAATTAGCTCTATATGACTTCCTTTTGTAGTAACATACAGGAAATACTGATCGGGGGAAACTGCTGGCATCTTGAACAGTTTCTCTTCAAGTCGTGCATCCCTTTTAATGTGCCCAACCTTGCAGAAATAAAATTCATAATAAGAATCAAAACATTTTGGGTTGTATTGGTCAATATTAAATCTGAAAAATGTGTTGCAAATTCTCTAATATCAGGATGCGGAATACCAATAGAGTGGGAACAGTTTGTAACATACTAGTTAAGCTGTACAGCAAGTTGAAAAAGCAGAGAGTATCGTTGCCCGTTTTGGTGTCAAGGTCAAAGGCACACGGTTTAGAATACAGAACATGAAATGAGGGAGTTGGCTTTTTAAAATCTATAACTTTTGAGAGTTACGTGCAAACTCTCAAATTATTCATGTACTTTTAGAGCTTGAGAAGTCCTATTGAATGTTACAACTCATTGTGAGCACCACACACGCTCTGTTTTGTGCTTTAAAATTGATAAAGCTAACGTATGAATAATAAAATATTTATCTGCTTACTTTTTCTTCTGAGTTACTTTTTAAAGCAAAAATTGTTAGAGGCACAGTTTGAGATAAGCTTGCTGCAGCAAGTAATTCTTTTCTATTTTTGTTTTCTAATTTGATACCTGTATAATATAAAATTTGACACTGTGATTTTCTGATAGTTGAAGACATTTCAAACTGGGTGGAAACACAGTATATCTGTCTTGGTGTTATTTTAGGTACAACTATTTCCATAGAGAGGGAAATAATTCAGAAAATAAGTATAATAGTGCAATATCTCTTTAAGCTAACCTTGATTTACACATAGGGTCTTGTCTGAGCCTGCCTAATTCCCGTCAGAGGGAAGAGGCTCTTGCATGTAACATCTGATAGCTTTTTCAGAAAGTGGCAAACACTGGCAGAAATCATGGAGTAAGTGGATATTCCGTAAATTGATATATATTGTGAGCAGAGGCGGAAAGTAAGAGTAATTTTTGGTACACTCGTGGGAGTAGGGAGGGAGAATGTAGCTGTAACAACATTTTAAGGAGAGTGCATCGAGAGTGAAGGCTCTCAAGTGTTCTGAAGGTCATCAGAATAGATCTGGCCTTCACTTGACCCATGATCAGGGCACAAAACAGGGTAAGAGCTTTAATCTAAAAAAGTGCAGCACTATCTAGCTCTATGGAAAGGGATTATTAAAACCAGGTAAGCAACCTAAGATGTTCTACTCCTTAGTGGTTTATATTGTTAAATCTAAGATGACTTTAAAAAAAAAAAATCCATCAGGTTGAGCTGCTGATAAAGGTGATGCTGGACTTACCTTTTTACTTCTGTAATTGTGTCGTCTATTTTGAAATATGTATGCATGTAACGTGTAAGTACTTGCTTACTGTCCCATACTGAAGAATTTAACCTGCCTTCTGCTGATATCGTAGGCCTATATCCCACAAATACAGGGGTTTGTGTCATCTTAAATAAGGTTAACACACACTTTGCTCCCCCAAGTACTAGAGAAATCTGGAGTGTTTTTTCTGATAGCAAGATATGTGAAAAGTTGATGAATGGGGCTCAGATTTTGAAAAGAGCTTCAAGGAGCACAGCGCTCAATTTCCCAATCTGAACTTTATTGAAAAGAAAAGTTCTGACTCCCTCTGGCACCTGTTAAAAAACAAACTTCTGCTTGATGACAGAGGAAGATCTTCCTGTGTGTAGACTGTTCAGAATAAAGGCTCAATCACTGTAAGAATTACCTATTTAACACTTTGAATCTTTGTATATAGGCTGGGATAGGAAAAAATCATGATGTTTATTAATGAAGTAGTATTTCAAAGGAAACATATTATACACTTAGTGCAGTCAGAGTGTGAAAAATGTACTCGAGTCGCTATGGAAATTTGGAAGAAATCTTTTAAAGAAAATTTCAGAGGCCTAAGTTGTGCAGTTAGCATTTCTCCCATCCTCTCAAATTCGGACGTGTTTGAGAACTGTAGAACAGAATTTCTTTGAAAGTGCTGGTAGGTTCAGATGGATTTCTTTTCCAAATTTTCATAACAGGGTGATCATTTCCAGTGAGATTCAGTAGAATTCTGAACTGCATTAAGTGGGCTTAATGCAGAGCGTTGCGTTATTTAGTATTGTTTCCTGGTGTGAGGTGTCTTCAAGTCTGCAGAGATGTATATGGTACTAAAAATAGAAACCAATTAAAAATGTGAAGTGGTGGCATAGGAAATGCTGTTTGAGCAATTCATATTGCTTAGAGGTATTTAAAGGTTGATGATATCATCATCATCATCATCATCATCTTCCGTTTATATGGTGTAGAGAAACTTGAATGTTATAACTTTTGCATGAATTTACTATGTGTCTGAAGTCCAGGGAGAGAGCTTTAACACTGAGGGCCTTTCTCATTAAAGCATTTAATAAAGGCACAGATCTGTCATACAAGTTTGTGAGCCCCAGGAACATGCAGCCAGAGTCTACCTCCATTTCCCGTACAGTCCTGTGGGTGCTCACTCCTCAGAAATGGGACGGAGAAAAAGATTAGAGATTGTCACAGAAACTTTGGCTGTAAAGCACTTAGCTCATTTTGCATAGGAGTTGCAAAATAACCTTTAAAACTTAGTCCTTGCTCTCATGATACATTATTACCATTAAAAAAGCCACTGATCAATTGCATACTGTAATGAGGCCTTTCTCCTGACGTTCCTGATGACCGGGATGGGAGATAAAACTATGAAATTCTGGTCAAGTGTGGTTTACTGTGCTCAGACAGTTACTGCTGGTAATTATAGGCTGCAAACTTAGTACTGGGTACTGTTAGAGTCTGCTGCTGCTTCAAAAATAGAATATTCCTTCTATGTGTGTGTACAGGTAAAGAGGTGGTATTACTGATCTGTGATAATTAAAGTTTATGGGAAACTTGGAAGGAAAAAGAAAGGAAATAGAGCTTTCGGAGTAAAGTAGTTGTCATCACGTGCATATATTTATATCCAAGCCGCATTTGATTGCTGTTTGTTAGAGATGTTTAGTGTTAGACGTAGGAGCTAATGCTTGTTCCTTGAATCCTTTAAATTGTTCTGGCCTTTCAGATGTGCATGTGACCTAAAAATTCCATGAGCCCATGCATTTATTATTATCCCTATGAAATGCCTGGCAGTGTATTAAACTTGTAGAATATTATCTATTGCAAAAACTACTAGAATGATATCTTGGTTATATTAGGAGACATTCTTAGGCAAGCTAATATGCTTAGAGAAATTACTCCTTCAGCTCTGATAGAAGTTACAATTTTTAGCTCTTTAAATAATACATTTTGAACTAGATTTAGATGGCTAAACTGGTATTCATTTCTTAGAGCTACTTCTAGGGCTTGCCTCTCTCTCTCTCTCTCTCTCTCTCTCTCTCTCTCTCTCTCTCTCTCCTTCTAATGTTTTCCCAACCATACACATCAAAAAGCCTAAACCAGAATGGAAGCAAGTGTTCTGCATAAATTGTTAGTTACTTGAGCAGATGTAGCTGCTCTGATCAGTCCCACTTCACAGTGGGAGTGCACTAAAGCCATCTTACCCTGCTTGATGCACTTTTGAGCTTCCTGCTTTCTAATAGCATCTTCTCCCTTCCCATGCTTAAGCATCGGTGCCGACAACTGAGTGGAGAGTTTTTCCAGCAGTGGACAGGCAAAAGCAAAGTGCAGTCGTCCTGCAAGTCACCTGGGAATTCCATTTTTGTTTTGTTTTTGATAATGTGATTAAAAATGCCTGAGTTGAAAAAGACAAAATCATACTACTTTTCTTTGGAAGTAGGACTAGCTTCTTCAATAATTGTCATACGTTTCTGAATCTGTTCAGGTAACCCCAATCTCAAAGCTTCAGCCTCTTAAGAACATAAATAGTAGTATCTCTCAGTTTTTATTGTAGCGTGCATGGCCCTTCTAAAGTGTCAAGTTAAAGCAGTGCAGAAGTCCGTTGCTTTGAGGAACTGTGATGAATTTGTGTGAGCGCAGAAGTACTAAGATATTCTACCAGTGCAGTAACTAGATTATTTTGTCCAACAAATGTATATGTCAAAATGTAGTCCATGGGGAATTGTTTGGATCTCTACCGTTCTATTAGGTGTGGTATAAAACAAGGAGAAATTAAAGATATTAATGAAGAGTTAGTTAACATAACTTCATAATCTATTGAGATATGGCTGTTGGCTAAAGTCTGTTGCAAAGAATGCGAGATGGATGATGAGGACCATGAAACATGAGCCAACTCTCATGAGTCACTCTCAGTTATGAATAAGACAGACATGACCAAGAGATGGAGGGTCTTTACCTGGTGGGGCTTCACCTGGATTACTGTATTCTGGGTGCAGTAGAGGCAGTTGAGAAATGTAAGGAGACTTGGAGCAGGTGCATTGCAGGACTACTAAAATGGTCAGGCTGTCATCAGTCTGGCACATAGGAGGCTAGTGGATAATCTAACAGTAGTCTGTAATTACCTGAAAGTCAACTGCAAGGATTATGGAACCAAGCTCTTCTTGATCGGACCAGAAAACATAACAAGTGGCAGCAAGTTTTCTGGCTTTGACTGGATAATGATGTTGTCAGTAGTCCCCTTGTAAGCAGGAGGTTAGGCTAGATGACCTCTAGAAGTCCTTCACAATCTATACTTCCCTGCTTCTATAAAAAAGAGGTTAAACAGAGAGGGTAAAAGACAATATACTGTATAGTTTGTTACTTCTATTGCTATTCAGATACTATGATCATGAATAGGAATTAAACAGTACTCATCTCTTTAGATTAGAGTTTATGGGGCTTTACTGGAAGAGTTTAATGATTTTTTTTTTTAAAAAAGTAAAAAGTTTAATAAAAATGTGATACAATGCAATACTGGCAGAGTGAAGGTTCCAGTATTTAGGAGCTAAACCTCCTTTTTTGTTTCTGCTCTGTTCTTTGTTGCTTGTTTCTGTTTCATCGTGCCATGCGAAATCCTTATCTATTGCAGAATTCCTGACAAAAACTAGGCACAGTGTGGTTGCTCACATACTGTTTCGTAAGGGAAAAAGAACACGCAGCTTACGGTTTTGAAAAACCACTTCACAGAGTTTTGTTCCCTTTCCTTTGTTGGATAGATTCTGACAGTCCTCTGTGCACATATGATGAAAACTATATTTAGTGGCTCTCTTTCATGTAGTAGTCGCAGCTACCTGGTTTTGAGTAACAAAAAGCCTTGATGGCTAGAATTTTGGCTGCCTTTCAAGTCTGTGGCTTTTCTTCCTCAGCTGCCCTGATGGTGTCCAAGACAAAATGAGTTGGTTCTTAGCTCCTTTGTTACCTTTGGGTTTTTTTGTTTTTTATTTTTTTATTGTATTTTTTTTATCAGGATGTCCCATGTCAAACACAGCATAGAAACCTTCAGGAGTGTTGTTCTGATGACGCAGTAGAACAATATTGTCGGTACCACATCTTGCTCTGTGTTTAGGCCATGTAGATTCCGCACCCTTTTTTTTGGATCTTCACCTTTCTTAGCTGATGGGAAAAAATTCCTAGTGTGTCATGCTTACCGAAAAAAAGAGAAAGAAAAATACTCACAATAGCTTCTAGAACAGCAGCCGCTCTTGATGATCCTTTTCCAGTTTTGTAGGTAGCCTGTTACTGAGAGGCATACTACACGTCTGGTGAAAAAAATCAGATTATATAATTTTCATTCAACACTAATTTCATTTTTTAGCCATTGTATCAACAAGGTTTTATATTACAAGCGCTGGCCATGCATGCATGTAACTTGAAGCCCGCCTGGACTTTGAACTTGAGAGGCAGTGTAGGATTTCACAAATTGATTAGAATAATAGTATGCCTTAAACTGTACTCCTTTTATGTTTAAAGAGATGAATAGAATTAAAGTGGGAAGATTGGGAAGCTAAAGTAGAATAAAAGGTCAGTTAACAAAACATGAGAGAGAGATATACCTCAAATACTACAATAGAATATTATAGTTCCTACAGGAATGTGTGTTGAAAGAACAGAGGAATAGAGTAAGAGTCAAGTAAGTTATATAAAAGTTCATTATAATGATTTTGATTTCCATTTCTTTAATCTGTCAGAATTTTAATGTCCCTTTCCAAGTGAATTTACAGGAGATTTTCTTTTACTGTTTTTGAGACCCGTATCTCTGATTAAACAGCCCATCTATGTATGCAAAAAGAAATTCAGAAGAGGATTAAAGTCTTCAGTTTGAAGGGGGAGAATGAAGTCTTGCTTTTTCAAAGTGGTAGAAAGAATGTAATAATGCTTGCACTTGAAGGAGGAAAGTAGTGGTAGAAGATAAAGTACAAAATTGCTGCTGTAGGTTTGGAGCTACTTCTGCTTTTTCTGAAAACTCTCTCAGCATTGTGATTTCCTTAAATCCTTGCTGAAGAAAAGCTAGCATGAAACTGGAGATGTGGAAAGGTGGTGAAATATTTTTTAGAACCTTGCTACAACC
This sequence comes from Larus michahellis, assembly GCF_964199755.1. NCBI lineage: Eukaryota > Metazoa > Chordata > Aves > Charadriiformes > Laridae > Larus > Larus michahellis. Next base: position 70,565,520 of record NC_133897.1, on the reverse strand, counting down.
TGTCATGTACGTACCAAAGGACATAAAGCTTCAAGGATATTTTTTTTTAAAGTAATTCCGGCTTTTGCCACCTGCAGCACTTCTCCGGCAGTGTGGTTATCAGCAGCCTCTGCTTTTGCAAGGCTGAGTGGGCAGAACTTCAATCTGTCCGGTACTCTGTGCCTCAAAGAAGGCCAGAGTTAACGTTATTCATGCCGTCAGCAGAGAGCTAAAGATCAGAAGTGAAAGGAGGGAGTAAGAAAAAGCAGCCAGTCCTGGGGATGGCCAAAGTTTTGTGCACGTTTACTTTTAATATCTGTCTACGTGCATTGATTGAGATAACCTAGAAAAATTTCAGTCAGCAGTGATATTTTTTGTTTCATTGTAAGAAAACAGTGAAGGTCAGGAACATAGCAGTGCATCCTACCAATAATGTGCTTAAAGGCAAAACTCATAAAACCCGAAGTCTGCAGAGCAGCAAAGGGAAATGCATTGCCATTTTATCTGAAGAAGAATGGTAGGAGCGTACGCTGTTGTGAAATATCGCTGAAATGAAGTATTTCTCAAAGATTTACCAAGTATCTTCTACAAACCATCAATGTCACCTGTGAATAAAGTATCTGTGTTAGGTAGTGAAGGTCTGATGGTGTCGAACAAGTCCCAGCAGACCGTGCTGTTCGCCTGACTGGAGGTGGAGGTTGGTTTGAAGTGGCGAGTGGGTGTGTTGGCGCCTGGTCTGATACCCCCCTGCAGATTGCCAGGTCCCAGGCTGTTTAACAGGCTGAGGACAAACGCTGTCACTGGCAGAGAGGGATGCAGCAAAATCTATGTGCCTTACTGTGTGTTTATATCACTGATAGTACCTGTAGGGAAGTATCCATAACTTCTGACTTGATGCATAGGAAACTCTTTTCCTGGGCTCCTTTTTACTAGGCAGAGAGAAACTCTTTTGCAAAGCGAGCTGAAGCATCCTAGTTGTCCTTCCGCTGAGAATTGCTCTTCGGAGGAATGTTTCTCTTGACTAGAGAGGTAATTACTTTTTTTGGTGTAACCTTAATTGCCCTGATATTCCTAGAAATAACTTCTCATAATCAGTGTACTCCATCCGCTACAAAGCTCCACTGGTCAGGGAGAATCTCTTGTTAGATTTTTTTTTTTTTTTGTATACTGAAGGAAGGAGAGGGAAAAAAAAAAGAAGGGATAGAAATAGGAACAAGTTTTAGAGATAGCACCTAATCTCAGCACTTTCTAGATGAAATTTCCTAAACTTAGTCTCTTCTTACGGCACTAGCCTGCCCACTCCAAATATAGTAGAAAAGTTTGATTCAAGTGAGATTAGGGCCAAAAATATAACCCTCAAAGCCTCTATGTCATTCCTGCTTTAAAAAAACCAAACCTATTCTTCCACAGGTCAGCAAGTAGGTCTAGAATTGAGTTGTGGGAAAAGCTTTCCCAAGAGTGCTTATCATTTGGGTGGAAGGGTTTTAATTGAGCCCAAAAGCTACGGCATCTGATCAGGAGCTTACATCCTGGTTAAGAATATAGTCTCTGGCGCAGGGCAAAGCTCCTCCTGGTTGGAAAGTTTGTACTGATTTTCTAGTATTTTCTGTTGTATGGCAAGATCCCTCAAATCTTTTAAATAAACAGGGAAAAAGTAAGGCTGGTAAGCTTTAAATTGTAAGGCTGGTAATTTTCAATTACAGGTTTTGCGAATTTGCATTAAAGTTATGGTATACTGATTTTTAAACTGGTTTTCTTAATCATCTGGAGGCACTGCAGCTGCCCTGTAACCATTCTTGTGTAGCCTGCCCAAAGGTCATCCTGGTAGATCTCTGTTCTTGTGGAAGGAACTTCCCCTCTGATGTTGGTGAATTCAGCCTTGCTTGGGGCTACAAAAACTACCAGCCAGGGCCAAAGTGAGATTTAGTATTTATTCCTTCATCCTATCCTCTTCCTGAATACATCCTGGTCTGTTTTTTCAATTTGATAAAATCTGTGTACTGTTACTTTGAAAGCCTTTGCAGGAAGAAAAGACCATCATCACCACTGAAATACTGTGTTTGTGTAACGATTGCCCAAGAGTAATTGTTGCGTCTTCAATTGCTGCTTATAAAGTTACGTTTACAGAAAATTCGAGTAGAACTCTGGCACAGATCTGCCTTGGTCTGGAGTTTAAAATGAGATAGACTTTTGCAGACAAACCTGCAGTCACTTCACTTGCATGCCAAGTAGCTGAATGAAAACAAGTTTCCATTCAAACCAAGATATTAGAGCTAATGCAATAAGCTGTGTTGGGAAAACTCCCTGGAGCTTGGAAGCAGCTGCTAGCCCATCATTCTGGAGCGTGGAATGCAAGGGTCTGCCGTAAAAGGCTGATGGATGTGTTGTACTTGTGTAAAGCAGAAGTTTGAGTACTGCATTCAAATGCAACTTTCCTGAGAGCGGGAAAGATGCGAGAAGTGTAACGCCTGTTCATGTAGATACTGCAAATATGCAATCGTAGATAGAATACACACTTTCTTCCCCAGATATTTCCTCTCAGAAACTTAGGGAATAATTTGATATGTAGCATACAAGTCTTGGGGTTATTCTCTGAGCTGACATTTCACTTCCTATAAAAAGCTCTGTTGGAGGAGAATGTTTTTATGCTTTTATTTTATTTATTTTTGCTTGGAGCACATCTTAACAATATCATTTTTGAGTCTGATGGAGCAAGCATTTATGTCGTCTTGAAGTATTTTCAGAAAAGACATGCTTGCTTTTGTCAGTAGGAGAATGTGCAACTTATTTTTCCCCTGGAGTATTTACATGTTACCTGATGTTTTTTGCCAAAAGGAGACAAGTTCAGAGGGTGTAGCATAGCAACCAGAGGGCTGCTTTGCTAGAGATTAGTCCTCAAAGAGCAATTTAGTAAACTCTAATAATTAGCATCAGCGTGTTCAAATGAACTTTATGTCTTCACATGCCTCACAAGGAAAACACAATAGTTCTTTGGGGGCTGTGGAAGTGTACGAGGAAGCTGACAGGCCTAAGTAGACTCAAGCGGTTCTGCTGAGATAATTTTAACAGCAATGTAACTCATAATGTTGGCAAGTTTTCCTCAGGTTTTCCAGATGCCTTTGACTATGGGTCTGCCCCAACCTCAAAAGCGCAACATGTATGAGTTTCTTACATCCTTCTTGCTTTTTATTCATCCTTGCTGCTCAGCGTGTTGCAACCTGTCTCAAAGGTTTCACAAGACTGGTCAAGCTCACCCTAGATGACATGAGGAGTTCCCATGTCCGCCTCTTTTTTTTTCTGGTTCCTTCTCAACAGCTTTCCCTTGACCATTGTTTCAGCTCTACTGCTGCCCTTCTCCCACGAGCTGACTTAACAGAATAAATTGGTTCAGAAACCTGCAAACTTGGCTCAATAGGTTTCTCCTATATCAGTGAGTTAAATGGGGGCCCTGGAAGGGTCCAGTGAGCTCCAGAGCTTGGAGCAGAGGAGAAGTGATGCCAGATGGCCAGAAATGAGAAAGAGAAGGGGTTGGAGTTGGAGAAAGGTGGGAGAAGCAATAGCAGAGGGGGAGGATGGGAAGCAAGCCTTTGGGTAGTAATGAGGCATTAGATTGGCTCAAAGCCTGTAAAGAGACAGTTTAAGATACCATTTGTAACTTTTCGAACAGAAAATAGCTGTGTGATTATATGGATTTTCAGGAATATATTCCAGATGCTATACAGACACTATCTTTTCATTCCAGGGGTGTTGCGCTCTCTTTAAAACTCGTGGCTTCTGCTGATTAGTTCAGCAGATGAGACAGTTGGAAGATCTTTCACACATTTGAATCTTTAGCCAAATAGCATTTCTTTTTCCCCAGAGACATCACAACATCATTTCTACAGCTCGGGAAGTCGTATCCCCCCATTTTACTTTTTATGACCTTTGGCAGCCTGATCTCATATAACCAGCTCATGCTGTATTCAGCCAGAGCTGCCCTAGCAAAACGTTTTCATGTATACTAACATTTCTTTGTGTGTTTCTAGGCACAAACCTCGTGTTGATTTATGGCTTCACACCTTTCTGAAATGCCTGATGATGGATGTTGTGGATTTTGTGTAATGGAAGGCCATGAGAGGGGCCTGAGTAGACTACACGAGTGCATTGCAGAACTCGATTTAACTATACATGTGTTAAAATGGAAGTCGCCAGGCTTGCGCTGGTACAGTAACAGGGAGAGGAGTGCTGTGTTTGGTAGAAATAGCTCATTGGTGTGAACACGTAGTTGAGAGTATAGTCAGTTGTCATCTGTCTAGTAGGATTCAGGATGTAATACTTCCATTTCCATTTCAGATAACAATTGTTGTACTTCAGCATTAGAAATAGTTCCTCTTCTTATTTTATGAACATTTCCCAACTACAATCAATGCAAAGCTTACCAAGCTCACTGTAAAGCACTTTTCCCCTAATTTATTGCTTTTGCTGAAAATTTCACTCTTGCTTCTCTTCTTACTTGCTTTTTACTGTTCCTTAGTCCTTCTGCTGCAGGCAGCCTTCTCTGCTCATTGCTTAAACACGTCTTCATTATTTAATTCCACCAAAAATGGATTTTTGGTGGAATTTGGAAACTCCAAAAAAAAATTGGAGTTGGTAAGTGTAATACTTGGTTTCGCGTATATGGTACTAGAGCGACAGTTCACAAAAGTTTGCCAGCTTTGCTCTGTGCAGAGCAGACTGCTTTGAATTTCAGATGCCTGGCATGCCTTCCTGTGCAGCCAGGATGCCTCGGTGAGTAGTGGTGGTGGCTCTCTGGAAGCTGGGAGTCTTTCACTTACTTGTTCACAGCTTATAAAACTCCGGTGGGCAGCTCCACCGCTTGTGGAAAGGGAAGCAAGCAGCGATGATACGGCTTCTCTTGTCTTTAGCAAAGAGCAAGTTAGCCATTACTTTTCACGTCACAGATTGTCTTCCATTGAATTTAGCCTGTCTTCTCTGCTTTCGTTTTTTCTCTCTTCTTTTTTTTTTTTTTTAAATATTTTTTTTCTTGGAATTGAACCTCAGGAAAAGGTCCCTAACTTTTTTTTTGGTAGTGATTCCACCTGAGTAACTGTGCGAGTCATGAGAAAGTGGGACAGCTTCTGGCACCAGCTGCTGCAGTATCCAGCACAGAGCTGATGTAGCAAACACAGGGGCTTTTTTTTTTTTTTTTTTTTTTTTTTTTTTTTGGAGGGTGGAGGGCGTTTCTTTATCGTTGTTGTGTTGCTGACCAAATTCTCTTGGAGCTCAAAAAGAAAAAGCAGAGGAACCATGCAACTATAGTTACATAAAATTGTGAGGAGGATATTCCCGTTTGGGCAGATTCCTAAAAAATAGAAGTGTACATAATCAGGGCAGAAGTTTCTCCCTATTCTAGTTAAGTCTTCAATTTTCTTTTGTAAAAAGGTAGTAGATTGAACATATTTCATTAAGTCTGATAGTACAATTATAGTTGCAATGGCTGTGTCTATGCAATGGAGTATAATCTATGTTGCTACAGATCTTGTATGAGTCCTCTACTGTATGCAGTACTTTTTCATGCCTCTGTTGTTTCTCACTTGTTTTTTGTTCCCTGCCCATTACATAGGAAGTAGCTTGAATAATTCCGCTCTTTAAAACAGAATTGGTCTAATTAAGTTTCTATTCAGATGTGTATCTTGCAAGTAGTGTTTAGAAAAAGAGTGTATTTCTAGAAAATGTTTCGTGAGTCAATTAAATTGAAAGTTCAAGGTAAGATTCCTGGAATTGAAAAATACAAAAGGTGTCTAAAAAGTGTGTTTATTCATGCCACTACTAGATTCCATGAGGTTTTATTCTCACTACTATTCATGTTTTTGAAGGATAAAGGCTTTTCTAATACAGTTGCTGTGCTAACTAGATTTCTCAACAATAATTTTTGTAGGCTTTTGTTAATATGAAGAGGGCTCATTAAACAATATTAAACAGAGGTGACAGTAAAGTACTGGAATGCATATTTTGAGAAGTGGTTTCTTGAAAATGAAGCAAATATCTTCATAATTTCCTTACAATGGTTTTTCATTTATGGTGGGTTTCATGGACTATGCAGTGTTACAATGGATGTAATGAAAATTGACTGTGATTGAAAATTTAGTCCTGATATTTCCACTTAATTGCATTTTAAAGCAAAAAAAATCTCAATGTACAAAATTCTTTATTCTGTAGAGACTTGTACAACATTTTAAAAGTTGAATGAAGGCAATACTTATTATGAAGAATATTCAGTTTAACTTTTTTCCCCCTAGCTCCAGTTCTAGTCCCAGAAGATATAGCAAAATGTTAAAGCTGTGAAATGACATTAAAATGCCATTTAATGTGTCAAGGGAAACTTTGTTTATTTTTTTCTCAGATAAGAAGTCTTGGGTAAAAGCTTTTTCTTCTATAGCGCTTGCAGGTTTTCAAGTAGGTGGAGATGGCTGTTGCTAGCAGCAGGTTATACCAGATGCCGGGTTGCCAAGGGATGTGTGCTTTGTTTGCTGGAGACAGGTCGTATGGTCTTGCCTCCAGGCATTAGGTTGAGTCTGGTAGACTCCAGAAGTAGTGATTTTTATCCTTTGAGTTAATGGAGTGTCACATGGCACTATGTGACGTTTTTAGGTAATGCATGAAGTGGATTTTTTTTTTCTTTTAAACTTTGATACGTAGAAATAGGTGACCTCTATTGAAGTTTTGCAAAACTCTTAAATATTTACCACTGACAGAAAACAAGGATTGCAGATTTCAGAGACATGTTGCTCAGTTCTCTGCCTAAGAAATAAACTAAATTAACATTTCATCATAGTTCTTTACCCACAGAAATATTATCAAGGAAGAGATGAAAGGATTTGCATTCATATTATACACCTTAGCATGTAAGTAGAGGACCAATGAGGCTCTGTATGATGAATGTCTGAAGATTTCCTGAAAGTCCCACTAAAACAAAATGGAATATTTTATAGAGACTTGCTGCATTTATATTAGATATGACGTGATAGGTGTAATACATTTTCCTGTTATTTCACACTTGTCTGTGTATAGGATATTTAATTCTTTCCTTTGAAATACCTCATTTTTAGTGCAGCAGCCAACAGAAGTTATTTGGCAAGATGGCTTGTGATCTCCTTTAATATTACAATTTGTGTGTTCTTGTGAGGTTTCATTTGAGGTATAATTTGGAAATAATTTGTCCATATTATGAGTATGAAGTGAAAATTGTGAGTAGTGGAACTGTGTGTGGTACCAGTCTGTTGTTTTTTTTCCTTCGTTAAATTTGCGTTTGCAGGAGATCTTCAGATACTCAGTGCCGCATCCTTGTTGTGCTTGTTAAACATCACTGTCTCTAGTGCATTCAGCTTTGGAGACAGCTCAAGCAAATTAAGGAGTATAAAATTGTCTAAGCAATTGTGTGTTTTGGATAAGATAATTTTTCTGAAAAATGTTGTGACATGTCTTAGCCTGTTCCAACGTAACAGTAAACACTTCATGAATCCATATATTGCTGGAGAAAATATGGATTTACAAGGTTCCAGTTTGACAGAAGTCTGCTGGGAGGTACAGCATGCAACTGTGAAAGATAGTTCTTAGAGCAACCCGTAATATGCCAGACCTATCAAATCTGCTAAAATTATTCGGTGCTTCTCTTCTTTACTGTTTTGCACATTATAATGCAGTAGTCATGTTGGGTTAACGTGTTAATGGGTGATCTTCAAAGTTTAATGAACATAAGCAGGTTTTGCGTCTTGCTATTTTGTATGCAGCCGATAATTTTGCTCAGGGCTTCCTGTAGTTTCAATATTCAGTGATGGCTTGATATTCAGTGTTGAATTCAAAGTGAGTGAAAGTATTACTAACAAAATGAACAGCGTTAACCGTTTAATCTTAGTGTTTTGGTTTCCTACTTGGTGCTAAGGTAGCATCAAAGCTAAGAAATTATGTAAAGCTAAGGAATTAAGATAAATGTTTCTCTGCCAAAGGCAAGCAGTTAAAGCTTGAAAATGCTCAATATGATTTTAAGTAAACATTTTAAAGTAAGTGCACATTTAAAAGTAAATAAACATTTTTAAGGAAACATCAGAAGACTGATGTAACTGGTCATCTCTGACTGGTACTACGTAAATGCTTATGTTCTGAGCTAGCAGTGCCTATCTGCGCAGGCTGTCCCTTGCATTCTGTGTAAATTTTCTTGAATTGCACTTAATATCTTTGTCCCATCTTTCTTGACCAGATTCTCTGTTATCATTGTGGCAAATAAAGGTTAACTGAACTTGATTAGGTGTTTCAAGGTTGTAGTTTTGTCCAAGATATACAATGTTAGTGGTCTCTGTCGATAGTCCCCAATCTAAGCCACGTGTGCTGTAGCCTGAGAGCTTCTTACGGGGTTCTTTTGGTGTGTTGGTTTGTTTGGTTTCTGAGGTTCAAACATGTACAAGTTGCTTCTGATCTGGGAATGTTTTCATTGTGGTTGTTTTCCTGCACAATATGACTACTTTGAAGTTGAAAATCATCAATTTTGAAAATACTAACATGCTGTCTATTTGTCCTTCTTTAGGAAAGCCCAAGAAGGGAAGAAGAAAGTGGTTCTAGCAGGCTGTGTGCCACAAGCCCAACCTCGTCAGGACTACCTGAAAGGCTTGAGTATTATAGGGGTATGTATCTTTATCAATTAGAGACTGAAGGTTCTCATAAATGTTTTCAATTAGTCAGTGTCAATATATAGACTTTCTCTTGGAAAAAGCATCAAAGCAGCTTGGCTCCCCCACCCCCGATAGGTGTCTTGCATTATACAGCACTTAAGTCTTCCATCCAGAGTGATTTGGTTTGATTGTGGCGTGAGGGGAGAAGGAAAAGGATACTGTTGGTGGAACTGAGTTCCAGTGCCCTTTGTAGCCTGAAAATACACAGGCTTCATGCAGGATGATGAAGATACCCATTACCATATTCTTTAAAATACCACAGTTTATTTGCTTTAAGACGAAGAAATACACCCTTTGTTAAAATCAGAAATGTAAAAGACCAGAGCATGTAAATTACATGGACAGAGCGGACGGTGTGGTGGTTGGATTTTTTATTTTTTACTTCATGCCATTAAGTAGAATGGCAAATAGCAATGATTATTTTGTTTAATTTTGAGGCAGTCTGAAGAGATAACTGCACTGGTGACTGAGTTGTTAAACAGTTACCAAGCTTTACCTTGAAAAGGTAACAAGAGAGCTTTTGACTTCATTCGGTTAGTAAAGTGCCTTCAGTAACCTTTGGGATGAGGTAGTAACGTGTAATTGAATCACCTTTGTAAAATAGTCATGAAAATCCAGGATTCAAAGCACAAGCTAACAAAGATTGTTCAAGCTTTTAGATTAAAACAGGATGAATTTGTAAAAGACACGTTTGAGTCGAAGCACTGTCATTGGATTCAGTGTGTGAGAATTACAGTGAAGCTGTCCTGTGTTATGTTAAGTCAGAGCAGATGACTCTGCAGCATCGTTTCTGTGTTAAAAATGTAGGTCAGTGTGTTTCCACTTCAGTGTCATTAATTCAGGTTGAAACTAAGATTTTTATAGGAACAACAACGACAACGAAAATGTTCCAAAGCTTTCACTTTCATTAGAAGATCATACAAGATGCAGTTGTTCACAGTAATTTACAAGTAAAATAATCGTTTGGAATAAGGAAAAAGTTCACTATAGTTCACTATGAGAACAAGTTCATTAACTTGCTTATTGGAATTCTTTATAAAGATTGACTTTGTGCTATTTGAATTTTTAATTAGTTACTGCTGTCACTCAAAATGTCACTCCCAGTTTTTTTCCCGGCTGCCATTCCCAGCTACATTAATGCCTATAAAGTAACTCAGTGCCCAGAAATTAAATACAGGGGCTGTAAAATGCCACCCAACTCAGTGTGGAAGATATTGTATTGATGGTTACAGTTTAAAGGAAGAAACAAACTTTCCATCCTGCTCTGCAGGCTTCCTTTACATAGATATATGCAATAGAACTGTGGTGCTCTGTCATCTCTAAGACTCTGACTAATTAAGTGCAACTTACTCTGTGCACCAGGATAGGAAAAACAAAAAATAAATGGTGAACGGATTTACTCTTGGCTCAGAGGCAACGTAGTTGTGTGATCTCTTAACTGGTCGTTATAGTGAATATAACAATATCTACACACATGAAGACAGAGGAAAAAAAATGAGCGAGTCACTGTCCTTTGACCAAGACTGTAATTTGATGTTTCAGTCATTATTCCCCCCACCCCCCCTTTTTTTTTCCCCTTCTTTTTTCAGGCAACATGTAATTTCTGAAAATAAGCCTCTTCATTTTGGTGGCTAGAACCAGTGTTTAGTGAAAAATATTTGTAGTTCTGTAAAGATTTCTGTTCAGAGTTGAATCAGGCTGTTAATGCAGTGTGCCCAAGTACTTTTGAATTGAATCTGAAAATACTGAAATGTGATCTTTGCAATAAGGACACTGTCATCTTTTATTGCTGTGGTTAAAATTTACTGTGCTTTAAGTAATAGATGCTGCAGCTCAGAAAGGTCTTAAGCTTTAGGCACAACTATTAACAGAAGCAAAGCTAAGAGCAGGTATTGATCATGTTTCCAGTTTGTATATTTAAGATTTTATTCTCATTTAACAAAGAGTGTGTGTGAGGGGATGAGAGGGTGACTGTATCTAAAGAATAAGAGTTCTTGTCTTACTATTGCAAAATATTTTTGAAAGGCAGTTTTGACAGAATTGAGAAATAGAAAATGTTCTGTTGGCAGTAGGATATTGATTCTGCTTTAAAATTTTAAGCATTAAGAGTACAGTTTTGGAAATCTTGCTCTACCACCAGGTTGGTCTCATCTTCAACTTGGCTGAGAGATATGGTTGATTTATTGTTGCTTATGTAAGGACTGCTGTTTGCTTTTTTTTTTTTTAAAAAAAAAAAAAAGAACAATGTTGCCTGAGAATGTGGTTATTTACCAGCAATTCTAGCTCCCTTGGGGCAGCTTTTTGAAGGCAGAGTGTGTCAGAGGGCTCTTCTCCTCCTGTTGTTGTGATGGAGGAGGAAGTTGCGATGTAACTACCAGAGAAATTCTAGTACCTCAGGGCTTGTTTTGATCTGCACTTGAGAAATACAGGACTGAACTTCCACTGTTCTTTATTTATTACTTGATTTGGGCAGAAGGGAAGGAAGGGCAGCTTCATATCCCTGTTATCATTTGTGAAGTTACTGTGCTTTTGTGTTTCTTTTAAAGTCATTGCCACTTTTTAAAAGTATATGTGGGTTGGGGCGTTGCCATAGGGCTGTGTATAAGACAAACTATAAGGTAACATGGCAAGGTAGAGGAGCTCTTTTCTGCAAGGGGGAAGCTCTATGTAGTAATAAACCTGCCAAGTGTGACAAGTATGCGAAACACATAATGGTGCTTTACATAGGTTCACAACCATTTAAACCCAGGTGGTTTCCAAAGGTTACTCCTCTATGTTTGGAGTAGCGTACCCACTTCAAACTCAAGTGCACACCATGGTGTTGCAAAGACAAACAACTCTCGTAGTTAGAGTTGTCCCTCACTTTTCATTGTAAGCTGTTAAAAAGACGGGGGTGTGACTTTGTGCTGATTATTTTGAGGGGATTATAGGGGAAGGGAAAGGAGGGACAAGGGGGAACAAAAGGTTTAGCAGACAGGTTACGTTGTGGGACTCATGACTGGATGTGGGTAGTCGTAGTGTTTCCTCACTTTCTGAGTTGCATACAAGGGCATGCAAACCCCTTGTTCCCAGTGATAAGTTGAATCATTGGAATGGGATGAGATGTTTTGTTTCTTTGACACTTATCTGGAGTTTTAAGGTATTTGGTGTCCAAATGATGCTGTGTGTTGGTGTTGGAACACCTGACCAGTTTGCTGAGGGTTCATAGGTCTGAAGATACTTCACAAGCCCTGTGTTATCGGTACTTTGAAATCAAGCATGAGGCCTGATACACATACGTATCCCGTTAAAGCCTTACAGTGTCTCTGCAGATGAATGAATCTCTTCTCTTCTTGAATGAGAATGTCAACGCCAATTCTCCTTCCGTCCCCATCTTTCCCAATGTAACATCTAACATCAAAGTCCCATCGTCTTCTGGCGTACACCCATTGCCCGAGGGAAGAATTTCAGCCCATTCTTTCATCTGCACAACATGCATCCAGTGTCGCCAAGGCTGTAATCCCCCTCTGCTGCTACACTCCCCATCAGAAGTTGCAGGTCCTGTGCATCTCAGAGTTACTGCAGGCTCTTTGGCCAAGTTGAGCCTGAAGCCACTGCTTCCAGAAGAAACATACAGCCATGAAAACCTCTCTGCAGGGCCTCCCTGCATTCCCCTGACCTCCAAATAACCCTTTTCTGTGGCTGTTCTACTCTTTAAGGCAGGTTTTAGGTAATGTTTTTAATATCCAGTTTGAAACTGTGGAGTGTGATTAGAAGAGCTGAACACTCCCAGTAGCAGCACCTAACACTAGGAGCACTGGTATAAAGTAGAGGGTTCAGTACAAAAAAATGCTAAGTATGTTACAAAAAATGGGCATTTGGCTTCTCAAGCTGTACATCTATAATTGGTGTACACTTCTAAATCTAATGTGCCTTAGTTCTCCATTTGTAAAACCCCTTCAGTGAGCAGAGCTTTGAGAGTGCCATTGTGAAAGAAAATCAGTGTAACCTTACCAAGATGCCAAATGCCTGTACATCCCTGCTGCTTTGGTGTCCTAAATTAAGATGATATGTTGTATGATATTTCTGATGTTCAGTTCATACAAGTTTCAGTGATTTTTGCGGTGTTTGTAAGGTCAGACTGTGTTAAAGATTGCATTAAATTGCAAGCCTCTCTGCTGCCCTTAAACTGAAGCCTGGCATAAATGCAAATATCCAAGGCGCTTCATGAAAGACAAATTTGATGGAATTTTATTTTGAGTGATTTGAATTAGCAGAACTTCTTGGAAAGCGTGCTGAAAGCCTGGGAACAGGTGCAGACTGTTCTGTAACTTACGGCGAAGAATGGTTTCATGCAAAATTCGAGCTCAGTCAGTACCTGTCAGCTGGTCGGCTTTGGCTTCTGAATTGCCATGCCGATACTCAGGTATGACGCTTGTACCTGGAAAGTCATGAAAGAATTGCAGTTAAGCACCTGCTTTTAAACTGAAAATCAGACGTGCAAATAAAAACTACTCATTTCCACAGCAGTTACGAACTGTCCTATAATCAAAAAGTGTAGGAATTAATCTAGGGAAGAATTATACTTCAGCTGCTTCAGTGTTTAGCAACGAAAATCAGTTGTTTATGTGTTTTTCTGGTGTAGTCTCCTTGCCTTTAAACTGTGTGAAGAGCCGGCTCTCAGAATACCTTCCTAAACCAGATTATATTGCCCATTACCATGGCCAGTGTTGTGAGCAAAGGTTTTAAATACAGATGTTATCCCTCTGAAGCCAAAGTGTCTAGTCACATGCCTTTTGAAGTCATGTATTAAGGTCTGGATTTGTGCTGCCTAAGTGCTGTAATTTGAGAGTCTGTTTTGCTCAGCTCCCTTTATGGTCAATGAAGATAATTATCTCTGAGATAATTTAGATTTTTAGAAGATCTGAAGTGACTTTTGAAGCCATGTATTTACCTTTTACTGGCTTTAGAGTGGGGATAGGCTAAGCAGGCTTTTAACATCCAGTGTCTGACAGAGCTGCCTAAACAAGGTGAGATGAAAATGAGAGTTGGTGAACTGGAGTTGGAATCTTTAGGATTATGAATAGATGGTTGCAATTACCTAAGGTTACTTTTATCTATGTAGTAACCAATTTGTTTCTTATCTATGTGAATGAAAATCAAAGATGGGTAGGGTTTTCCCTAGATGGGGGGGGAAGATTGTTTGGCTTCAAGTAATTAGGTATATAAATGTATGCTCACTCCCAGGGTGTTCGTAAGCAGCTGAGTGCTGACGGTGTTTGCTTCAGCAGTAGCCTCACACTGTGCAAGCAAGCTGCTACCCCTTCCTATGTTGTGGGTACCCTGTCCTCAGTTTCTCTCAGCTGTTGGTTTTGGTTTTTTTTGTTTGTTTGTTTTTTTGTTTTACAGGGGTTTTTCAATAAACGTTTATAGTCTTCAGCATTTCTGGTCTATGTCCCTCCTTCACTGGCTTCAAGATATTTTTTTGGTAGTCACTGTATGGTACGTGATGTGCTTAGACATTGCTTGTGTTCCCTCTGAAAAATTACTTTCTCTGGGAAACTCACTCACTGTGCCGGGGAAGGGCAGTCAGGGGAGGCTCCGGGAGTAATTTCTTGAGAGTTATCACTGTCAGGTCAACATCAGAGAAGCTTTAACCTTCAGACTTCTGTGGTGGAAAGGCATTTCCTTCCATGTTGAAAGGAAGCAGGCTGTGAGGAGGAGCTTGCGTTCGCTTTGGGGGAAGATCCCTGAGAAGGCTGGTTGTGACAGGGACATAGCTGCCATTTTTGACCAGTGCTGGTAACTGTGTCAGTAGCTGTGAGAGCTGAAGCTCATCGGAGGTTAAAACCACAATCTTCTTGGCCAAAAGACAGTCACTGGTGGCAAGTGTCAGAGATGTCATGCTTTGTTTCTGGTTCATTTTTATTTGCTGCTGATTCTACCAGGTTAATCCCAGCTCCCCAGGAGAAACAACAGTCATCAGCCAGGTGATGTGGATCCCTTGCAACCGCTTTCAGGAAACAGCGTGTCAGATGCAGGAATTGTTCTGCAATCTTATGATTTGGAGACAACAGAGTGTGATGTATTCTGCACTCACGTGTGTTGATATATCACTGCACTGAGAGTCAAAAGATAATTTGAGAGAAACTGCTGATTTGAATGTCAAGATGCTTCCCAACTCCTACAGTGGTATTTTTTTATTTATTTTTTTTTTCATCGCCTGGTAAGGCACTCTCTTCTGAGACAGAGAAAGTTCATGTCACAATATAAGGAGATAATTTCTGGAGGAATTGAAGTGCTCGCTTTGTAGGATTTAATCCTCTTCAGATGGGACCAGGATAGCCAGTATCTAACAGGCAGTGGCATAACTCCAGAAAGCATGAACACTGTGACAGTTGTCAAAGGGCAGTGTGCCTCTGGTGTAAATATGCTTCCTGCAGCTGACTCCTTCTGAAATTATCTCTGGGCTGTATTAAGAGGAGAGAAAATTCATACCTTTTCTTTTATCACATAGACTGCCAGGAAGCCTTACGCATTCCCATCTTTTTTGCAATACGTGGTTGCGCCAGATGGTTCCTCGGCTTCTTCAGTGGTGCAACTTGAACTAAACAGCATTTCTGTGGTGCCTTAGATGCCCACGTAGCTGACTCCATTAAAAGGCAGTCTGTGCCCTCCAGAAAATATTGGACGTTCATGAATATCTTGTTTTCATGACCACGCTTTATTTTGTTATCATGGCTGCAGCCACGAGAGAAGCACGCAGAGGCTTCTCTCTCAACAAAGACCATTAAGACATGGATATTTTAACTAAAAAGAGCTAACTGTTCGCCATTCTGAAGTTTAGCACTTTTTACCCAGCTTTGGTTGTAAGGGACATCTGAAGACCATCTCTCCTGTTTTGTGTTTTTCCTATCACTTCAGAAAGACATTGGTCCAAATATCTTTACCCACAAAATGTTTCTTGTCGGTACTTCAGTGGATGCGTTAAACTGAATAAACTGAAAGTATATTTAGTTCACTGTAAATCTTTTACGAGGTTTTGTCTTCCCAGATGACAGTGCAGGGTCTCTGCAGAGGTCTTGGTGCTTCCCTGAAGAGAATGTCACAAAGTTTTTCTTCCTTTCATAATAGGATGCACTTTCCTAGGTAGCTTTCTTTGGACAGAGACTCAAGGACTTCTACAGAGTACAAAATCTCAGTGTAAATGTGCAGTCTCTCACTTAACTGCCCGTTAAGAGTATTCAGAGTTGATAGGGGCTGTCTTAGAGGTTATGTTTTTTCCAGAGTCCATCTCTTGCAACAGTTTCAGGATGTTAATACTCGTTCTGAGACAACTTGGATCATGTCTGAGAGCTTAGAAGAATTTGCATGACAGTCCTCAACACACATGTCTGTCTGCACTCGCAGATCAGCTGGCGTGAGACGCAGGAATAGCACATTACAAACATGTCTTTGGGCTGTTTACACCTAGCAGCCATCTGTTGAATGGGATTGTGACAGTACAAAGGGAACTGAGGGACTTTGATGACAAATGGACCATGTGTGCATTTCAGTACTCCTCTTCCTAATTATTGGTGCTTAGTTGGAGATCTCAGGGCTTTTGTCTCCCAGTGGGGTGCCGGAGTGTCCTGGGAGGCATGTGGTTTGAAATGTGTCTGGCTCGCATTGCATGTTCAGGAGTGACCTGCAGCTTCAGCCTGGTGTCTTCCTTGTAAGAGTTGGATACATATGATTGCCGAGCCATGCTTATGGCTAGCTCTGATCTCACCAGGAAGGCTGAAAGATTTTTTCCTGGTCTTTGTTTCAGCTCAAGCTTCATGCTTTGATACAACTCTCTTCTTTTTCCTTGCCTTTTGACCAGCCAGTTTCCTGCTTTGGCTGCTCCTTCATCCCACGGGTCCTGCTTGTCCATCTCAGCCCAGGCTTCTGCATCGGCCCTGATTTGTGGGTTTTGGGGGGGCGGGGAGTTGATGCGGGTCCTGCTCAGCTGCCGGCTCCAGTCTGCTCCTTAGCTTTTGTTCCATCTAGGACCTAACGAAGAACCATTTGTAATGGACCATGGGCATGCTTGTATTAGAAATAAGATCTCATTATTAGATCTAGTATTAGATCTTAGTATTAGATCTCACAAGATCTGTGGAGACAAGTACAGCGTACAAACTAAATCCAGCGGTGACGATACCCGCGGTCAATCCTGAAGGCTTATTGAGACTCATTGCAAAGAAACAATGAGGAATGGTGTCTTTTCCCTTCACACAGTACCAAGAACTTTAAAGCCTCTGTTCTTCGTGGCCTTCCTGACACCTGATGGAGACATTATTGGGTCTCTGCTCGAGAAGGTTTATGGGTGCCTTTGATACCACTCTGGAGTGGAATTATTCATAAGGTTAATAAGATACGGGGAAAGGAATCCTTCAGGCCTCTGTATAACCAAGAAAATTTCATTACCATGACTTTGTGGTTTTTTTCCTTTTTCTTTTTTTCCCTTTTTCAAACAAGAATCTTCTAAACCCTTCCCTCTTACTCCAGATTCAACTCAGTTTTACTAAAATACTTCTGTCTTCATGAATGAAGACTAGAAGCATTCCATGTTTTCTTCTAAAACACTTGTGGCTGTAGCCAAACAATTTCCAATACTTTCAAATGAAAAATACTTAATGTGGGAAATAACACATAAGGCAGAATAAACATCTGTTTCTAGTTGCGAATCTCATTATCTCTCTGTCCTATAATTTTAATTACTTACATGAACCGTCTTCTTGACAGACATATTCAGAATAATTTAATTTATCCAGTAAAATGAAAATACAATATACTGGTTGTTTTTTTCTGTGTCTTTATTTAACAGAGGATTTGGAGCTATGCAAAAATTCCCCACATGTGTAATACAGAAAGTAATCATAGTTCATGGTTCAGGTTATGAACCAACCAGGTTTCTTTTGTTTTAAAATGATTATGAACTTAAACAGTTTAGTAGCAATATGTAGCAATAGTATTTTAGGCAATGTATTTGGCACAGACTGTGTTCTCTGTCTCTATTTATAGTTGTAAATGTGTACATGTCTGTTTTCTAGTTGCATTATATTATTTATTTTTAAAAAAATAAGTAGAAAATATATGTAGGTATCTTAGGTCATAATTTTTCAACTTATATCTCAAAGGGACATGTACGCGAGTATGTAAATACACGTGTTCCACACAAGTGCTTAAGTGTGCTTTATTTACAAGTAGATTGCTAAATATTGATATATGCCTATAATATGAATGTTTGTAATGTAGAAAAGGATTAAATATATATCTTTTTATAAGGTTGTTAAAATGCCAATATTAGTGATTCTTTAAATAACTGAATTTCTAGAATTTGTAACTAATATGCTGTATTCAGAAATCTGAAGTGGCAGAGATTTGTGTTTTGAAAAGGCTGTATTTCAAAAGCTTTTTTTTTTTTTTTTTTAAAAATAAATAATTAGAGTTTAACATGGACTTTGTCCAGCTCCCAGGCAAGAAGAGGAACAGACTCCCACTGACTTTAGTTGGGAACTCTAGATCAGACACCAGCTAAACGAGTGGGGTTTTTTTTGGTTTTGTTTTGTTTTTTTGGGGTTTTTTTGCTGCTTTTAGACCGATTAGAAAATGAATGTGAAGTAGAAATGATTGTGCAGACATTTGTTTACAGGAAATGACAAACTTGGTGGTTTAAGGGCACAGAGACTTAATGGCTTTGATGCAAGGGATCCAAGTTCTAGGCTCCTTGTTGCAGACCAGGTTCTGCTCTGAAGCCTGTGCAACTTGTGCCTTTCTGCTTGTTTTTGAAACAAACTGGAAAAGAAACTCCAAGGAAATGACTGCGAAAATCATACTCAATCTAATTCATACAATGTACAGCTTAGAGAAGCAGTATTTAAAAAGGAATATTGTGGAAAAATTATAAACTAATTTAAATGTAGGGCTTTTTGTATTTGGCTTTCTTGCAAATATGTAAGCATATATACACATATATAGTAGACATTATGTAGAATATGCAGTTTGGTTGAAAGTTGGAGGAAGAATCTCAAATGTAAAAATTTTTGAGTGTTTAATTTTTCAGCTGATTCCTTCTACTTAATATACCAAAATCAATAATATTGGCCATGAACTTTAAATAAAGAATAGTCTATCTAATAGGAAATAATTGAACTGTTTATCACATTACGGGTGAATTTTGGCAAGTGTAACCCTAAAACATAAATTTATTGTCTTCATTGGAGATGATATGTCGTGATCACTAAATATCATTCTGTCTTGTCAAAAGCATCGGGGCTTCTCCTTCCGTTTCCAAACACTGCCTGCAGTAAGTCCAGGACAACGTGTTGTTCCCTTAAACTTGACCACAGTATTTTTTAATTTATTCCCATGTTCCAGTGTCTTTCCTCCTTAATTTTCTCCCCTATAACCTGCCCTCCCGACGTCCTCAGTTTCTTGTTATGTTCTCTACCATCTACTATTTTGATGTTAGAGACAGGGGAGAGGGAGCACCCAGGGGCTGTTTGAGCCACCCGGGTGCTGACTGCTGGGGTGACCACTGCCTTTCACAAACCAAGAACAGCAGATAAGGCCTGGACTAGGGCCCCTCTTTTCTTGCCATTTGGTGATTTTTTGCCAAGCTTACAGAAACTTGCCATTTTTGAGGGCAAATTTTGGTTTAAGTTAGGTGGTGAGTTTTAAAGTTACTTTGGGGCAGATGAACAAAGATGCACACAAAAAGAACGTTTAAAAACATTGCCCCAAATTCTTTACTCCCCCTTAATCCAGAATAATACAGTTTTGAAAGAAGAGTTTATATAAACTATGTCCAGTTGTTGACTACTTAGATATTGACCTTGTGACTTTTTTTAGGTTCAGCAGATAGATCGTGTAGTAGAAGTTGTGGAGGAAACTATTAAAGGTAAGCATCACGCTTGAAATAATTGCAGCTAGTCTGACAGATGTAAGCATTAGCTAGCAGAAGTGCTGCTGTTATGTTTTTTATCAACCTAACGCTTGCTTTCTCCTCGGGCTAAACGTTTGGGCAGTGCAATGCTTTGCCCTGTACACTTTTTGTAAGTGGTAATTTCAGAGATCTCTTCCGGCAGGAACTCTGTGGCCTGTTGGATTCACAGGTAAATGTTCCTGGGGAGACTTCATTTTAGTGGCATCAACGTAGGCGGGTGTAAAGTAATGCTTAAGGTTTCTGTGCTGTCATTCAGCGCTATATCTCTGCTCTCTTATGCTTAGTCCTCGTGTGTTTTCTTCTTTTCAGATGCTTTGGCTCACTTCCTTGAGCTTTCCTGAGCAGGACAGATAAATTATCCAGTGGTTTAATGTTCTTTTGTAACTGTGTTCCCTGTTCTTCCTGGTTGTGTTCATGTGTGTGTACACACAGTACTTTGCAGTGAGGGGTGGAAAAGGCAGTATTGTTTCTGCAGCCTGACTAGTAAACATTTGCTATTAAATAAATATATTTGTCTGGGTCTTTCTGGGTTACCTAAGTTTGTCTCCATTACTTATCAGGCCATAAAAATTACTGTTCCATGAAGCTTTAAATTACAAGGTTTAGTTTAATTGGCTGTACTTTCAATATAAACAAGAGTCTGGTCCACAAGACATTGCCTGTAACTTTAATGCTGGGGTATGATGTTTTTGAAGCACAGCATGAAAGTGTAGAAACAGTGCAAAATTTTAAAAGAAAAAAAAACAACTATATTGCATAGTGTGGTGTAAGGCTTCTAAAGTTTGTGGTTTGAAGGCCTTAAGATTTCACATTGTTATGAGTGCTTTCAAAAACGAAATCTGTACTCCCAATGAAAACTTTTCCCAGTTTATCCGTACCTTATGGCATCTCTTTTTGGGGAGTACAACCTACTGTACTATACAAAGAAAGAAGGAATATATTCAACGTGTTCATACGTGTTATGAAATAAGGCAAACTGTTTTCCCAGAAACATCATGGTGTTTATGACAATGTGTTGGAGATAGGGATGCTGCATGATTTTTACAACAGCACAGCATTTCAGATCGCTGTCTGATTTTCCTGAATTTTGTTTATTCTTAAGGGAGTAAGATGATAACCTGGGTCAGCATGCCCTCCCTTTACAAAAATGGCCTTTTTAATATTTATACTGACTCTAGACATTACTGCTTTTTCAGTAACATAGTTACTCAGGTTATTGTGACTCAATATTATATGACTAGAAAGATCACAAACAAATCTAGTAGTGATTATTGCAGTCATGCTTTTCATTGAGTTGATTGCAAGATTGCATTTTATGTATTTATATAATTCTGGAAAATAACGTTAAGGAACATTTAAAATAAAAATTGTGAATTTTGGGAAAGATTTCGTTTCCTTTCTAGCTTACTATAAGTGATTTGAATAAAAAGGAGTAAGTGGGCTGCTGAATTCCATACATAGTGCCAGTTCCGTCAGGGATTTCTCATAAGGTACTGGAACGCAGGATTTCTGAAGTTTCATTGGGGAAAAAAATGAACAAAAGTGGCTCTGTAGTGTGAGAGAGACATGGACGTGCTGGAGACAGTCTGATGAAGTGCCACGAAGATGGTAAAGAGACTAAGGCTGGAGCATCTCTCCTGTGAGGAGAGGCTGAGAGAGTTGGGGCTGTTCAGCCTGCTGAAGAGAAGGCTCCAGGCCCTGCTTAAACATGGGGTTTGGGCAGGATGGCCTCCAGAGGTCCCTTCCAACTGTAACCTTTATGTGAAAAATAGAATTTCGATTGGAAAGAGAATCAACAAATTGACAGGGGTCATAGCATATGATAATGGCTGATTTTTGGAAAAGACAACCATAAAAATAGGGTTTACTTATATTTTTTCATTTAAATTTCTTTAAAGATAATGCATTAATTTTATGTATTTGGGAATCACCTTCCACTAATGGAGAAGAATGTGACGCTCTTCTTCACTGTGTTTTATGAAAGAGTCTGACCAGGAACTTCCATTATACAAGTGAAGCAAAATACTGTAGATAAGCAAGACTGTGGGTTAAGAATATTTTATACTGTAAAATAGATATATTGTAAAAGATTAAATTAATGTATGTAAAATCAAATGAAATATAACCCTCTGTCTTCATAAGTCTACATCATTTGTAACAACTTTTGAAGCTGGAAGTGGGTTCAGGAGGCAGAGGTGGTGTGGGGCGGGATTAAATACAAAATCTGAATTCAGAGCCAGCTGATATTAGTGAGTTTTAAACTGGATATCTGTCATATCTGTATGACAGAGTTTTCTTCACCTATTTTTTGAAAAGAAAATCAAAAGGTTGATTACCTTTGAGTATATCGAAAGGTGATATACTCTTGTAGTGTGGCTATGTATATAGATTGGAAGTTTAAAAAATGTTTCAACTGAATATTTAAATTGAGTAAGTTTAAATTGCATTGTGCCTGCACTCTGTAGGGCAGCTGCGTTGGTAGATTCATCGGCCTAACCAAAGTGTCCTAATTTTCTGTCCAGATTCCAAAGTGGTTATCCTAGTTGCCAGTTTTAAGTCTAAAAGTCTAGCTTTCCTTGGGTTCCCCTTTCTTAAGGCGTACCTTAGATTATTCTTGGATGCTTGAATTTTGTAGTGTGCAGTTTAAAAAAGGGAAAACTTTGTTAAAAGTATTTGCTGCCTCGCCCCTTTTTTTTTCCCCCTAATAGTCTTCTTTCTGGTTTTCCAATAAAATGGCTCCCTTTGGATTTGGTTGGATTTGGTTGAAAATTTACTATACTCCCAAAGAACATTACATTCTTGGAATTATTTAGAACTCTTTGTATGAAATATGAAGGGGTTTCTTCTAGCTTTATTTTTCATCCTTAAGGGCGTTGTCAGGAAACCCTGTTCAGAACAGTGTCATTCTGCTGGTTCTGCTGGTTCAAGAGATGGTTTCAATAGGTAGATCTTTATGGCGGTCTTTAACTCACCTCTCTGAAAACAGCATAATTTCCAGTTCCTGACTCTCCATTGAGATAATTCTCATAAACACTTTTTATGTGACTTTTTCATTTTCTGATGAAGAAGGATAAAAAGGTAAAGAAGGATGCTTGTGTTTATTATCACATTAGGAGCCAAAAGAGACAGAGAATTTTTAAGAGACCATGTGATGTTGCATTTTTCTATCACCCTGACTTTTATCACGAGCCTTATGGAACTTTGAAATTTCCTAATTATCCGGTAAATTATCAGGTAAACTGTTACTTCCAGAAGCTATATTTAATAACAGTGCAGTATTTGTATGCAGGTCATGTCTGATTAGTACTGTGTCCCAAGATGTATTTTAACTAGAGGCATATTCAGTACTTCTACTATGATATTGTAATTTATAATCTGAAACCTCTATACTGCCTACTAGGAGCTAGACAAATCACTTTGATCTCGTCCTCAGAATTAGGTTTCTCAAAGCGACAGCTACAACTGTGCCGCCAGAGTGTGTCAGTCTTCCTGATACACAGAACAGTTTCATCATGCAAAGCTCTTGTTTAATAGTTTAGTAAACCTTGCTTGATCTGCACATTACCCAGATTATAAAACTGGATTACAGCAATTTTTACATCATTGGGGCACCCATTTCCACTCATGTGCTTTGTTTCCTGGTAATATGTTATGATGACATAGTATGTTGGGAGAGTATTGCTAAGGAGTTGCGGTGCCTATGAGCTAGGATAAAACAGGGTCATAATTGATGTATGTTCCATCACTAAGTAAAATTTCTATATGTAATTTAAAAGCTGTTTTGTCTGATCACTCTCTATAGTATGTCACAATAAGATGACGATTTGTCTTTGATGGGAACCACAGAATGTCTTTACGGTGATTGCTCAAGTCAGTGTTTTATGAACCACTTTTAAAAGCTGTCTTAAAAAAAAAACATACTGTGTGTACAAGTTTGGATATAAACAGTTTACAGTAGGGAAGATAATACATTTATTCTGTAACTTAAAGGAGAAATTTTAACTGCTTAATGTAGAAATTCTTCTTTTCTTGCTTTTGAATTCAGGTCTTCAGAGATTTGGGTCTTTCCTCCCTTTCTAGACATGCTAGTTCTCAAATCCCATGTTATTAAAGCTTTCTGGGGGTGGGAGGCATGGAATGAGAGTATTTGTGTACAGTCTGCTTTTAGCTTAAGCCTTAGGGAGATGAGGGACACAGGTTGAATTGAGTTTAGTGCATATTGTGTCTGCCTAATGCTTTCACAAAACATAGTTTTACAATGGGTCATTAGACTTGATTGTAAAAAACAACCAAAGGAAATTACTTCAGGGTTGAGCCTTTTATACTTCACATAACCTTTCTTGATTTCAGTCACGTTGACCTGTCTGGTGAAGTTGCCCATCCATTCCCAGTTTAAACATTAACTGATATTTACTAACTGTTAAATTCTCCTCATGTGGTTAGTAATTATGGATTGTTGATAGTTGCAGTGTCAGTCTGTATGAAAATGACCAGATAAAGAGTACCTATATTATATATAGGCTAAAGTGCAGAATTTATACTGGATTGCCTACCTTAGGCTGAGTGTGTGGGTGTATATATGTATTGTATATGAATGCCAGTGTATTAAATGGTATTCGTGTGTGCTGTTTGATTTCATTATAATCTGATGATAACAGTAGATAAAACACTCTCTTTTCAATTTCTGTGATTGTGGGAAGAGTAGCCTTGACTTAAGAAGCTGATGACAAGCCAAATGAAGAATAAAAATTGGAGGAGTCAAGAGTTCCTTTTTGAGGAAAAGTATCATTTGGCTCCCAGTCAGGAAACTGACTGTTTGTGCCAAAGTGCTGCTTGAGGAGGGTCAGAGGGAGGGTAGTGGCCTCACCGAGTCCCTTTTTCTGTGTCCTTTCAAAGGACATAGAAAGGGGGGACAGTTTTGGATGGGTTATTTTATTTATTTCACGGTGTGGTGGATGGACCTTGGCTGACTGCCAGACCCCCACCCAGCTGCTCTCTTGCTCCCCCTCCTCAACAGGACAGGGGAGAAAATTAGATGGAAAAGCTTGTGGGTCACGATGAGGACAAGGGAGATCACTTACCAGTTACCGTCACGGGCTAAACAGACTCGACTTGGGGAAAATTAATTTAATTTATTGCCGATTAAAAATAGAGTGGGATGGTGAGAAACAAAGAGGAAACTAAAACTACCTTCCCCCCTTCTTCCCAGAGTCAGCTTCACTCCTTCACCCCTGACTCCTCCATCCCCGAGTGGCTCAGGAGAATGGGGAACGGGGGTTGTGGTCTGTCCATGACAGCTCCTCCCTGCCGCTCCTGCCTCCCCACGCTCTTCCTCTCCTCCAGCCTGGGGCCTTCCCACGGGTTGCAGTCCTCCAACAGCTGCTCCAGCGTGGGTCCTCTCCACGGGGCACCCTCCTTCTGCTCTAGCGTTGGTCCCCCACAGGCTATGTGCCGTTACTGCCAGAAATCCTCTTCCTGCGTGGGATCTCCGTGGGCTGCAGCTTCCTTGGGGCATATCCGCCTGCTCTGGTGTGCTCCTCCAAATGCCATCGGGGGACGGTGACCTGCTTCACCGTGGTCTTCTCCAGGGGCTGCGGGGGAATCTCTGCTGGGGTGCCTGCAGCGCCTCCTCCCCCTCCTCCTCCTCCTCTCACCTTGGTGCTGGCAGGGCTGTTTCTCACACTTTTTATCCTTGCTGCCAGGCAGGGTTTTGCCCTTTTGTGACACAGGCTTTCCCCGAGGCCCCGGCCGGCGTCTGAGGGGCTCAGACCTGCCCTGAGGTGGGTGGGTTGGAGCCGGCTGGAACCGGCTGTGTCCGGCTCGGGGCAGCCCCGGCCGCTCCTCACAGGGCCCGGCCCGCAGCCCCCTCGCCACAGACACCCGGTGAGCACTGCTGCGTCCACGACAGCGTTTCTAGGTAGTGGAATTGCCATTTCAGCTGAGACTATTGAAAAGTAAAGGTATTACTGGCAAAAATTATGCCAGGGGCTATCTGTATTTGACAGACTAAAGCAGGTGTGTGTGTGGGGGGGTTGAAATCGGGTTTTCGATAGGCAACGTACAGACCTGCAGCTTGTTGGTAACTTGGCGAAATGACCGTGGTTAAAAGATTCGGCATCACCCATTTGTTGTGGATTAATCGCTGAGATTAATAGCATGGTGTGGTAAATGTCACCCCCTGCCCCTTTGTGTCCCTGGATTGGAGATTTTGGAGCTATTCCTGTTTGAACAAAAATAATTGTAGTTTTTTGTTGTCATCTAAGGAAACAGCTTTATTTGTGGAGAGAGCGTCGTTACCGAAAGCAGTAGCGCTTTGGGTTTTTTTCACATTAATTTGAGGACTACTTTGACAGCAAGCATTGACTTAGGCAGGACCTGAGTTGAGGGTATCCCGCCTTACAGCCTGTAAGTGAGGCTTCAGCGAGGGCCCCAGGTTGCGTTTTGGTTGACGGTTACTGGCGGCTTGGGCAAAGTGCGACGGACTGAAGGAATGAATTCAAAATAGTAATACCATTGTCTGTGCCAGTGTCAGTTCTGGGAGTTTAGCTCTGTAGGCTGTAATTTAAAGAAAGCAGTAGAGGACAGTAAAGAGTATACAGTAATTGTGGAGAAACTACTTCTGCAAAGACAGATTTTAATTGCTTTTGTAAAACATCAGCAATCGTGCGGCTCAAGATAAAAATCGTATCTGCTGGGGCAAGAGATTGCCATTGCCGTAAGTTGATTTCTGTTCTTACACCAAAGTTTATTTTAGTTTTTGCTGTGCCTGTTCAAATGCTTTCGGGCATGCAGTGCCTATTAGGTGTGTGAGACAATCCAGGATTTTTAGGTTTTGTAATTATTTTTCTCAATGTAATTATTTCATTGATTTGCTTTAGGAAACTGTTAGGACTGACTATCCCTGTTATGATTATCATTGTTATGGCATTATTTTGTAAGTAGTTCACAGAAATGGAATGGGAGATAAATAGTGCTGCAGAAGAAGAAAACAAGCAACGGAGGGGAAACAAATCGAAAATTTTAGTAGCAAAATTGTGATTGCTCATTGTTAAATGAGCCAGTGATGTGCGTGGAAAAGATGACTTTTCTTCCAGACCTGTATGTGCTCTTTTCCACACCTGCAATGAATGATCATCTTACAGCATCCCTATTTTTCTGTCCGGTTCATATCGGTTAGATGCAGCTGTGTTTAGCTCTGTTAGAGAACCCTCATGGCCGGTAAATGCAAAGAGTACCCTGTTGAAACCAGCGCAATTTGGTTACCCATAGGAAGAGCATGAGTAGATGGCAAAGGAGTAAAGATGAAAGTAAAAGCTTGCTTTTGCATATAGTGATAGGTTCAGCTCAGCAGTTCACTCTAAGGCTAAATTTATTCTCCTCAACCTGCACACCCCAAAACATTAGGCAAGTTACTTGTACTGCTGTTCTGACTACCCACCCTTCAGCATTTCCTTTGCTCAGAACACAGCCTGTTTCATCCAATTCAAAACTTCTTTTCCTTGACATTTTCTATCCAAAATCTCCTGAGGTTTTGAGCAGCATCCTTGATCCTGATCAAATGCATTTCTTCACAGAGAGGTGAGGACAGAAGCTTAGGGGAACTCTCTCTGTAGTCGATTCTTAATGTTGTCCTTCTGAGCTGTCAAATTGTAGCCAGCATTTTGAGTTCACAGCAGATTTAACATTTAGTCGCTTTTTCAGAAAAGACAATAACATCACATGATCTCAAAATAAGTAGGGTGAAGCTATTGAATTCTGAAAAAAAAAATAGTGCCTTAATGTAGGGCATTTCAAGCGCTTTTGTTATGAGAGAGGAAAGTACTGTGAACATGTCAAAAATGTTCTTGAATACTTATACATACATTCTTAATTTAATTCTATGAAACTTTTATATGAACAGTAATGCCTTGTTAATAGTTATCTCCTTTTCTGTGTTACTTGTTGCGCTCTACTGTTTTAGTGCTTGTAGATACTGTTATGATTGAAGGATACATTGGAGAAATACCAAGAATAGAGAGGTATTGTATGTTTAATGGAAAGTGATGTATGAATTTTAGCAATCTGGGCCACCTGCAGAGCTTTTTTCTGAAGTTTGTGAACTTCCTCACTATATTTGATATCTTGGTTTTGAAACTAAATAAAATGAATTTTAAAAAGTCCCTGTCTTCACCCATGTGACACATTCTGGAGTCTTCAGAAACAGAATTGTTGGATGCTCATTCCAAGTGCAAGGCTTAGTAGATGTATATATTTCAAGCTAGTAACATATGTGCTGTATGCTTGGTAATACCTGCTCCTTTCTCTGAAGCTTTTTTTGAGTTGGTTATAGGGTGGAAGGCAATCTTCTTACGAAAGAAGAGACTAGGTCAAACATACCACCCACTGTCAGAAACCTGATGGGACTGGTTGGCTGGCCCAGGGCATCCTTTTTCCTGTGATGCTGTGACACACAGGGAAAGATCAGCAATTCTGACAGCATTAATCTGAATTCTTCCCTGTCTTGTAATGGATGCAGTACCTGCCTACACCAGTTGAAGAAGGAGTTTGACACAACATCCCCACCTTCATTGATCTGAGGAGAAATAATTGATATTAATTGATTGGCCAGGAGCAGGGCATGTATCTTCCAGTTAAGTTTGGTTTTTCTTTGCTCCCTGTATTTACTTGAGCCAGGAAATCCTGCTGATGACACTCAGGGATGCCTTCACTACGTAGTTAACATGCTGCTGGCCAGCTGGGGTTGGTTTGGGTGGGAGCACTCACGCAGCAAAGCCCGAAGCGGATTAGTGTCCTTGTTGTTTCTGCACTTGTGTGTGTCTGGCAGCATGTGATTGCTCTGAGGAGCTCGGGGATTCCTTTGCAATCAGTCATGTCTGCTGTGGGGACAGCTTGTTTGTGCTGCAGGGCAGGGAGAAAAGATGGGAGAGGAGCTTGGGGTCTGCCCTTGCTACATGTGGCCTGCTCCATCAGAGGTGGACCTCAAAGCCTGCCTGTCCACTGCGACCTCACCAAGGCTGCATTTAAAGCACCTGCAAATTGAAGAGGTTTGGGCCTAAATATGAGTAACAGCCCAGGTTAGCTGTACAGTGTGTTAGGCAATTTGTGTTGCATCCTTATATTTCAGATGCTATTTTTTCCTGTTAGTCCTGTCAGAAGATCCAAAATAACTTTAGAAGGTTTTTTATACCCAGTAGTTACAGAGTTGGAAGAACATAACTCTGGAAATAAATCCAGTATTAAAGTTTTGTAATAACTCCTGATTTGCCTCTTCTGCCTTTACACATATTTTTTTATTTGATCTTCTCAGGCCCTCTTTTGTCCTCATTATGTTCTTGACTGTTTTTGTTACTTTAAGTTTTCTAATTCTTTTCACCTTTTATATTTACCTGATGCTCCTTTCAGTCTTTGTCACTGCTTTTGCTGCTTCTTTACATTTCTTCCTTTTTTTCTTCCTTCTGTTTTTCTTTGGATAAATTAATTATTTTGTTTTCCCTTCATATGGCTTTGCCTTCCTTAGCTATGCTGCTCCTGTGTGCCATTTTTTCCAGTGGTAGCCTTAAGGAAACGAAGCTCTGTATTCATTAAGAAGTGAATAATGGTGGACGGAAATGTGTGCAAGCCTACATGAAATAGTGCTTAGTTCTTTTCCCTGAAGATGCTGGGGAAGATCAGACAGCTTGGTGAGTGACAGCTAGGAAGTATAGAATGGTACATTGGCAGCCTTGTTGTGAGGAAAAAAGTCTTTCAGGAAATGGTGAACAACCTCTAAGTATAATGATGTAACTTGGAAACGGAAAGAATGGGTAACAGAACAAGCTGAAAACAATAGAAATTGTCGCTGCCAAGGCTGGGGTTTCCTGCATCTTTGAGGATTTTCTTTAAACTCATGTTTTTGAGCTGCTTGAGGTATCTGCACTGAACTTTGAAGCTAACAGCTAAGAAATACTACTCTGTGTCTGTCTGGGAGTTGTGTTTCAGTGGCACGCTGTGTAGCTCCATTGGGGTGTGCAGGGATGGGGAGGAACCCTCAATGGACTCCCTCTTCCATCTTTCAAGCAGGTATTATTTCCCCGCAGCTACTGAGGGGTGCCAGCCCATGGACTGAGTGAAGCTGACTATTTTTTGAAATACAGTAGGTCTATTAATAATACCTGATAGATATTTGCAACACCGATAGGCAGTTGTTAACGTTAACTAAAGATTACTTAAGCCAGGCCACTTCCCCCTCACTTATCCGTGTATCACACTAGTAAAATACCAGTTCAATTTGAATCTGTTTGCTCTGATATCATTAACGTGCTTCTCTGGGTCGAGGTCACAGGGGTCTGACAATAACCTGAGGTTCACAGGACATTTAATGTTGTTACAAACTTATGGCAAAGAATTTGTATTACCTATCCTTTTCATATATTTGTATTTCAAGATAAGGCATTCCCTGTCACGGTCCTGAAGCACATACATCTACAATTAAAGGTATACATACATGCCATTAATATTATGTTACTTTTTGGTATCCTTTTTGACCAGTGGAAATAAACGCCTTGAAAATACTTTCATTCTGCACACTGGTTTATCAAACAGACATGCTTAAAAGACCTTTTTTAGACTAACATTAGGATTTAATATCCTGATTAATTCATTTCAACCTAATCCTCTCTGCAAACAATGCCAATTAATGTGAATTGTGCCTATTGACTTGTACGTAAAGATGAGTTTAATTTTAAACAGTTACAAAAAATAGAGAGCTCTGATTCATTTCAAATTGTTTCTAGCTTGATTTTATTTACACTTGCTGTGAGCGATTCTGCTGTATAAGCTTGCACGCTGGACTTGGTTAGTACTACTGTTGTGCTGTAATCTGCATTAATTATCTATTAATTAGCGAAAAACTGCTCTGAAGCATGACCTAAACCTCTAATTAACCTTTTCATTTTTTTTTTAATAGAATTTTATCTGCTGGTAGACTCCGTGGAAGTAGAAAAGTTATTTTTATTGCAGAAGAGGTTTCTAAGACTAGAATGTTTAGGTTATCTGTTTGTCATTAAGCTGTGCTTCAAAGCTTCCATCTTCCAGTGAGCCATCAAAAAAGGAGTGGGTTTTGTTTGATATCTGAGATGGAGCACTCATTGTTATGGAAGTAGAAGTGATTACCTTGGCCTTCAAAAATGTTGTACCGAATTTAAAAAAAGAAAAGGAAAAAAAAAAGGCAAACAAACAAAAAAGACTTCTTTTAAGTGTGGAACACCTGCTTATTTTGCTTAGGTAAGTTGTTATCCAACCTATAAAGTCAGAGGAAAGGTAACTTAATCAGATAAAATACTTTAGAAGTAAAACTTCTATGTTTTGCCCCGTTCTAAGCTTTGTAAGGTGGTCATAAATATAATTTAAAATTTACTGCTTTTTCTGTTATGCTTGTTGTTGGTGTGGGCTTGATAATACTGGTTAGACAGTTTAAAAAAAAAAGTTTCCTAGCCTTTTCCCTATTGAAGATGACAAAATATTTATTAAGTTTTCTTGAAATAAGTACAGGGAAAAAAAGATCTACAGCAAGTGAAAAAGTATGATTCAGTGTTTATCAAGTTATGTTTTATTAATAGCAACAATGCTGTAAACAGATGCTTTAGTGATTACTTAAAATGAAACAAAATAGTCCTTGTATGGAGTAGGGGAAAAAGGATTTAAGGTCACGAGTACTGTAACTGAGTGTTTGTGTGCCTGCAGCACAAATTGTTGCAGGGGGATAAGCATGTGCTGCTTGCTTTCTGGAAGCATTAAACTCCCTGCTACAACTCATCTCCCTGTACTGCTTTTTTTTAATCCTCTGGTGTCTGGAGTGAAAAGTACAGGGATGTTATCAATCTTGAGTACCATACAGGTTTTGCAAGCCTCGCATTAACTTGAACTTTAGTGTCATTCAGTAGGAATATGGGAAAAACTGTGGCCGTACTTCATGTGAAAATAAGCTGCCATATTTGATTGCCAGGACATAGATTTCCTGAGCTTGGGTGCGGAGTTGGGGTGGGTGTTAACATTCAGTGGATCATGTGGGAGGTGGTCACAGAGCTGGGGTTTCTTGCCTGAATTGAGAAGGTCTCTGAAGGTAAGAGAGACCAGGTCTTATGCACCCTATGAGTTATATTCTGTGTACAAGTGTCCCAAGTTGTTGGGTTTTTTTCTAATGTATATGGTAACCTGTCTAGCACCCGAAAGACAAAGATCTGCAAGAAGGTAGAAGTGGTACTTTTGGTTAACAAGATTTTCTAGACTACCATAGTGTTCATTGTTTTTCCTGTTTTCCTAAGAAAACATGTATTATAAGGTTTTGCCTCCTGTACAGGTCTGTCATTATCTCCATTTCATTCCCTCCTTACTAGCTTTTACTTCTCTGACACATTTCAAAAAGATTTGTGACAAGTTTCGTAGTCTAAAGGATACTCTTTTTTTCCACGAGTGCCATGAAAAAGTTTGCCTCTTTGATTAATGTTCCCAGCATGAGAAAGAGAGGGCATGAGCTAAATTCTTATTATCTAATAATTCTTATTAGGGAGCGGTAATTCACATGGCTGTTTGTTGTGAGGGTATGCATTCAGAGGGAATCAAGCTTTGCTGATTCTACATTCTGAGATAATACTTGTTGGGGAGCAGGGGTTTTTTTGTGGTTCATTGGTTTGGTTTTGTTTTTTAAACTTCAGAATGGTGGTTTAGACCCCAGTTCCAAATGTATGAATTTCAGATTTTGGGTGGCTTGTTGTTAATCCTGATTGTTTTAAGAATACTGTGAATTGTTCCACTACATTTTCAGCCATAAAACCAAATACAGTTTTAATATGGTAATGCAACTCAATATTTTAAAAATGGATAAACTGGTTTATTCCAAATAAACCACAGTATTAGGAAATACAAAAAGGAATGTTCTCTGCTTCTAGTTTATTTTTTATGCCTACCATAATGCAATCACTTTTGTTATACAAGTAAATAAAATGGTGCTTGCAACTCCTTAATGAAGCATTAGATTGGAAAATAGCTGATTGTATTGTGAGACAAAGATATTGCTGTTGCTGTCAGGAAAAGGTAGAAGTGAATAATTTAGCAAATTGTTAATAGCACATTTACCATATTACTAAATTCACAGCAGGAAGTAATGAAATTTTTGTCAAATGCAACTGCAAAAATGTCGTCTTTTAATTCCTGTTGGTGTCATGATGTCTGCTTTTAGTATGAACCATTATAATATCAGGCCAGTCCTGCTCATTAGATCACATTTTTATTTGAGAATTTTTGTGAATCTTGTAAAACCTGAGAAAGGTGGTATGCCAGAAGTAGTTGTTTATTTCTGGGCTGTTGCTGAATCACAGAAATAAATTCAGAGTATGAATGTGTCCTGGTTCCGGTGGGGATAGGGTTAATTTTCCCAAGCCCACATGGTTCTTTGTTCCAGCTGAGACTAAACCGGGACAGAATGCCACATGCACTGGTGAGGCTGCACCTCCAGTACGGTGTCCAGTTTTGGGCCTCTCACTAGAAGAAAGACATTGAGGTGCTGGAACAGGTCCAGAGAAGGGCAATGATGCTGGTGAAGGGTCTGGAGAAGAAAGTCTTATGAGGAGCGGCTGAGGGAGCTGGGATTGTTTAGCCTGGAGAAAAGGAGGCTGAGGGGAGACCTTATCGCTCTCTACAACTACCCGAAAGGAGGCTGTAGCCCGGTGAGGGTCCGTCTCTTCTCCCGAGTAACAGGCAATAGGACAAGAGGAAATGGCCTCCAGTTGCGCCAGGGGAGGTTTAGATTAGATATTAGGAAAAATTTTTACACTGAAATGGTTAATCAAGCATTGGAACAGGCTGCCCAGGAAGGTGGCGGTATTGTCACGCCTGGAGACATGTAGACATAGTGCTTAGAGATATGGTTTAGTGATGGTTTTTGTCAGAGTTAGCTTGATGGTTGGACTATGATAATCTGAAAAGGTCCTTTCCAACCTAGACAATTCTATGATTCTATGATTATTAAAAGATTAATTATTGACACCTCAAAACAGGTAGTGGAGAAGGACTTCGATGGATGACTTAGTTTTGTAAATAGCTGTTGGTAGTGTAAGTTAGAAGATTTGGTTGGACATGGTTTTTAATTGATCTGAATTGGTTATCTACTTTGCTGTGCTGGGTGTAGCTCAGCTAGTACTTCATAGTTTCATGCTTTTCTTTCACCCCCCTCCCCTTTTAGGGTAAATTTTTTGTTTTCTGAAATATTTGACACATTGTAGCTGTAGTTTAATG
The DNA here is from genome assembly GCF_964199755.1 of Larus michahellis. Lineage (NCBI taxonomy): Eukaryota > Metazoa > Chordata > Aves > Charadriiformes > Laridae > Larus > Larus michahellis. Next base: position 70,531,614 of record NC_133897.1, on the reverse strand, counting down.
TACTATCAAAGAGTTTTCCAGCTTCAATGGATACGTGATTTCTCTTTCCTCTACTCCAAGTAGTGGTTACTTTCCACCTCTTTTCAGTTATCTAGCATTAGCTTTCCCTTGCTGTCTCTTATCTGCCTATTCTAGGCTTTGTGGAATAAATGATACAAGGCTTAAGTTTATAACTTGGGCACATTTTACACTACCTGTTGCAATAATATGCACTTAATTGTTTTTATTCTTCATTGTTAGATGTTAGCGAACCCTGTCATTTGTGCTTTTTAAATACAGGACTTAATGTGGTATGACTGATGTACCGTTGTAGGCAGTTGGTGATAGTATTTGTGTTTTACTCTCTGAAAATTACTGGCTTCAGTAAAGGAGTTGTGAGGCAGCTTTCTGACCTGCAGTCTCCTTGGTGTGAGAATATGCATAAATCTTGATAGTCAGCTTAGCCATGAACATGCTATTAGGATATGCTTCACAATGCTTTCCCTCAGACTCACACAGTCAGGTAACTGAAATGTGTTGGTTCTCCATATAATAAGCTAAATATTTGTTTGTTTATTACCTACTAATTTAGGTTTGAACGAAATTTTGAGGAAAAATATTTTAATCCTGCAATACAACTTGTTTAAATATTCCTATGTTGTTGTTTGCTTGAGAATCTGAAAATGAAACTGCTTAGATCATTTTAATTGAATAAAACAGAAAATGCAAGTGTGAAAAGATAATTGGATGAAATAATTTGTTCGTTTTAACATGATTTATTTTACCTGTCAGTGTCTCTTTTGAAATGCTCCAGCTGGTGGAAGTACATTGTTACATCTCATTCTCATTTTCATTCTTTGAAGTATAAACACTACTTCTGAAGAAGAGCAAATCAGAACAAATATGATGGGACTTGTGCTTTGTATTGACTGCATTTTTGTGCTTTGTTTGGAGGTCATTCTGTGAGACTGCTGGGTCAGAAAAAGGATAATGGAAAACGTCTGGGAGGAGCACGACTGGATTTGCCAAAGATTAGGAAGAATCCACTGATAGAAATCATTTCCATCAATACAGGGTAAGAATCTTCCAAACGTATAAAACATTCAGTACTGCTGAGGAATTCAGTTTATCCCGTTCTGCAGGCCTGGTGTGTTACTCATAAGTTACATAGAAGGAGGCAGGATGACCACTTTTAAATAGTAAAAGATTTTAAATGGCATTTTTCTGGAAAATAAATCCCTGCTTATTTGGGTACAAGACTTTTGCTGCTCCAGGGCTGCATGCAATCATGCAGTCCTCATTGTAAGTTCATTTAACTCTTTCACAAAAGAAGAAGCCATAAGAAAATTGGAGGAGAAAAAAAAGCATTTAGAGGTTTTTTTTGTTTGTTTGGTTTTTTCCTGTGCTCTTTTAATTCCTAAGAAGGCTGTTCCGCAATATCGTTGGTAACTCATTAAGATCTGTAAACTCCTGATTTTTAGCTCAGGTGTATCATTGGCTAAATTAGATGTAGTTATTTTGCTTCTTGCCCCTTTAATATGCTTGTAAAGAGTTATCATGCTTATATTTCAGCCTTTTCTTTATTTGAATAAGCTACCCTCTGGCTGTCAAGCAACTCTGGATGCCCATTTCTCCATAAGACTACAGGCATTTTTCTGTTCTGTGTTTTTACTTTGAGGAATTCTATTTTAATCTTCCTTTCCTTGATGCTTTCCTTTTCTCAACTCCACTTGGTTGTCTCCCATTTGGTCAGTTTCCTAAAAAAATTGAAACAAAACAAACCCACACAAGTCCTCTTCTGATTTTCCCATCTTCTACAACTTATGTAGTGATTTCCCAGGTGGTAAAATATAAAATGCATTGCTCTGGGCATCCCAGATAGGTGTGAACTTACTGCCTAGAGAAAAAAAATGTGGTAGATCTTAGCGCTCTCTGTTTTGAGTTTAGTCTAGCACTTTCATAAACATTTCATAAAAGAGTTTTGTGACTACCCTCTTTCTCTTGTCTTTAAGTAATCTTGCCTTCATAATTTGCTGTAAAAGGTAGTGTGCTATTTAGGTCAGAATACCATTTCAAGGCTTAGTGTGGTTACTTTTTCTTTCTCTGACTTATGGTAAACATATGGGGTGACATTTTGTCATATTTCTGAAATATAATACCTTTTTAAATGGCAGTTTCATGCATTGATTGTTTTTGAAGTCTGAATATGATCTCTTCTGGTGCAGTTACTTCGAGTGATCTAAATTTTTTCCCTCATTGTTTTTCCTGTCAACATCTTGTTTGTGCCCATGTCATCAAAATCCTTCCCATGCTTAAATGTAAGCAAAGCATTCTTTTACGTTTGGTTGTGTCTGAGTTTCAGTTGGTATAAATTTTTCTTTTCCATTAATATTTATCACAATCTAATGTTGTGTAATACCTTTCTAGTTGTAAATGTTGTCAAGGATGTAAACAGATTGAGCCATGGCCTTGTTTCCATGTCTTTTGATTAGTAGTAGTGCATTTAAGATGTTAAAGTGTATTGCTCTTTCTAATACCAGGCTATTGCTAGCCTAATTACAGAGGTTATTACAATAAGGGAACTGCAGGGTACATACACTTCGCATTAGGTGGCTGGTGAGAGTAACAACCCTTAAAAAAATATTAATATATTTTGAACATATGTGTTTTCATGGAATCACAACATTTTTCTGAGTTGGAAGGGACCTCTAGAGATCATCTAGTCCAACTCCCCTGCTAAAGCAGGATTGCCTAGAGCACATCACTCAGGACTGCATCCAGGCGGGTCTTGAAAGTCTCCAGAGAAGGGGACTCCACAACCTCCCTGGGCAGCCTGTTCCAGTGCTCTGTCACCCTCACTGTAAAGAAATTTTTTCTCTTATTTGATCGGAACTTCCTATGTTCCAGCTTGTGCCTGTTACGCCTTGTCCTGTTACTGGGAGCCACTGAAAAGAGTCTGGCTCCATTCTCCTTAAACCCACCCTTTAGACACTTGTAAACGTTAATAAGGTCTCCCCTCAGCCTTCTCTTCTCCAGGCTAAAGAGTCCCAGCTCTCTCAGCCTTTCCTCATAAGGGAGACGCTCCAATTCCTCAGTCATGTTTGTTGCCCTATGCTGGACTCTCTCCAGTAGTTCCCTGTCTCTCATGAACTGGGGAGCTCAGAACTGGACACAGTGTTCCAGTTGTGGCCTCACCAGTGCAGAGTAGAGGGGGAGAATGACCTCCCTTGAGCTGCTGGCCACACTCTTCCCTCTGCAGCCCAGAATTTCGTTGGCCTTCTTGGCAACAAGGGCACATTGTTGGCTCATGGATGATTTACTGTCTACCAAGACCCCCACACCATTTTCTTCAGGACTGCTTTCCAGCAGGTCCACCCCTAACCTATACTGGTATCTGACATTCTTCCTCCCCAGGTGCAGGACCCTACACTTGTCCTTGTTGAATCTCATTAGGTTCTTCTCTGCCCAGCTCTCCAGCCTGTCTAGGTCACGCTGGATGGCAGCACGGCCCTCCGGAGTGTCAGCCACCCCTCCCAGTTTGGTATCATCAGCGAACTTGCTGAGCATACACTCTGTCCCCTCGTCCAAGTCATACTGTGTTTTTAAAAAATGTATTTCCCAAGTTGATACACCCGCAGACAATTAACATCTCCTGAAGATGTCACCTTTGGAAAACCTTTTATTAGAACCTGATAGTTTACAAACACTAAGTACTTTGCTTAGTAGTTATTGCTGTTCTCAGGTCAATGGAATATGTATTTTATACCATAGGTTAATGTAAAAATAGTAGAAACCACAGAAATATATTTATTTCATGGAGAATAAAATCAAATAAGACCTGATAAGACCAGAGTGTTCAGAAAACCTCAAACAAACAAGTCAGTTGTATATGACATTTAAATTAATTTATGTCCCATTCTGTGTTATATTGCATACTCAAGGAATCCCGTATCTCTTGAAATACAGTTTATTGGTTTTTCCTGTCCTTCTCTTCCCCTTCCCCCTCCCCAACCTCTCCACCTGTGTATTGTAGGTGACTTTTTTGTTTACTACTCTGGGTTTGAAAATTAAAGCATAGCTTTAGAAAGGCAACAGTGCTCAGCACTTTCTGAAAATATAAAAATATAATCAGTAAAAAACAAGACATGGTACATGTTACTCACTGTGAATTGACTGCTCATTTTATCAGCTTTGCCTTAGTAGTCTGGCTATGGCGATTTTTAGTACCAACACCACATTTGATCTGAGTTGTTTTCTCTGCGTAAAGACTGGAGAAAACTTTGAAGGTTAGGTTTTGGTACAGTGCTCTTTATTGAGAGGTGAATTTGGGTCATACTAGAAGGTCTTAAAATGGTAAGAAATACTTCATTAAAAATAGTGATTTCCTCTTTGGAAATACATTTGTCTGACGCTGTTGAGCAATAGTGTCCGGGAGCAGCACAAGCAAGGCTGCTCCACGAGGGAGGACAAGAAGGGACTAGAGGGTGCCACTAGCACAGGCAGTGCTTGCACCGACGGGACACCCTGTACCACGGGGCCTAAGCACTGTGGGCAAAGCTGGGGGCTGGCAGTAGGACCCATCAGCAGTCCCAGACATGGCAAATGACCAGCCAGGGCCTGGTTCTATTTAGGGGCTCGGGTCAGGATTAAAAGGAAATGAGCTGGAGACAGGACTGGGGAGAAGGCTACGTATAACAAAGGTCTGAGGTCATCCTGGAGATGAGCACAGGGCTGGAGACAAGCATGGTATTTAAGCTCAAGCCAGCACTGGGGCACAAGCCTGAGCATAACTGGGGCTCCTGGCCCAAGAAGGTGCTGGTGGAGACAGCACCTGAAGCTGGTCAGGTCAATTAGGGCCTGATGGTGCCCATGGGGGTGCGGTATATTACCGTTTAACTGTGGGGCTTAATGGACTCTCGGCCTCTTCTGTAATTTCGGGGATGAAGAACAGGCTTGTTGGAGCATGTGTACCCTCAGCCCCAAGCAGTGGAGTCTGATGGTTCACGCTATCCAGTAGTATGAATACCTTTATGTACATGGACACTTGCCAGCTGCAGCTATTCTGAGAATTCAGTAGGACCTGTTTATCTTTCGCAGTCTTCAATCATGCTGGTTATTAAGATATCTCTCATTCTAATAGAACTGTGTCTGAGAATGTGGGTGTGATTGAAATGAAACACTGTAGAATAAGATTTGTTTCTTAATGCAAGATGGTGTCAAATTCTCTTCAGTAATTTTGACATGAGGCTTCTTGTTATTGATTCCTTCTTTTCTCAAACATGGAGGAGAAAATATTTCCTGTCCTGAAGGGTTCTGTCCTTGTATAACTTGTGAACTTTTTCCTCACTTGCCCGTGCACAATGCATGCCTACATATGCACGCATCACACTGTGTGTGTATTCCCCAGACAGCTACTGTATATGACCCTCCTCAGCTGTTCCTTTGCATGAATCAAGTCCGTCCTATCAAAGGACAAACGTTATCTCCACTATAGTTTTCACACAGTGGCACATTTGTCCCTAAAAAGGTGTTGCTGTGTGCTTAGCGGGACCTGGATCTTATTCAATGTTTGGTTTTTTTTCAGAAGTAATGGACAGTTTTTTCTGCTGTTAATTTTGGTTGCTGAGATTTGCTCTTTTCTCATTTAGAAATCCAAGCTATCTTGATCTGCTTAATTTACCATGGCAGTTAGCGGTTTCTGTCAACACACTGTGACTCTAGAGAAAACCTTCCATCCCAGAAGCAACATGTTTCAGAGTTTCCAAGTATGTTTGCAGAGACGATGGCGAGTACCAGAAAGGGGACACAAGAGACTTGTAAGACTTCTCTGCTATACGAAGATACATCAGTGAATCTTAATTTTTCCATGTGCCAAATAAATAAGGAATCCTTCCCATCCCGGTATCCCATGCGAGCTGTTGATTGACATCTGTATTTTCCCCTAAGGAATATGTGACCCTTTCTTCCTGTATTGTTTGCTTTCTCTGTTACCACTTAGAAAACATTTTTCCAGTATTTTTCAAATCAATTATTCAATTTTTTTTCTCTAGAATAGGCAGTTAATAAAAATTAGCGATTCCAGCAGAGCTTGGATAGTTGTTTTAGCTTTGAGTAAATTCTGCAGTTATATTAGTGGATCTAAACCTAGAAACAGGGCTTTGTTCCTGTCCTCCAAGATAATTTTCAGCTTTGAATTAGGGGCATTTGGTTTAATCTCTTTCACTTTTATTTCTGTCCTAAGCATGTATTTTACAGGTCATCTTACTGGAACAAGCGAGGTAATAGTAGCAGAATAACATGTTAAATGATGTTTGGAGAAGAGTTGTTCGCTAATCTCCTAATGTAATTACTCCATCTGTTAGTTTGAAGTAAGAAAGAGCAATGTTCTCAAATCCATTTTGCATTACAGCTTCCTTTTGGTCTAGGGAAAAATCTTTTCTCCTCGTGATCTAATCTTAATTACTGCCGGTTTCATAACCTATGTAGCCACTTAGACAGCTCTCTTTAATGGGATCAAGACTCAGTCTTCCACCTTTTAATTAATTCTGTATCCTGAACTCTCTACTTTGTAGCTTGGACTATTACTTACTGACATATCTGTGGTGTTGGCATGACCTGAGCTACCACTCACATACATTTCAAATAAGATTTTATTTGCGCTTTGCCTGGATGCATTGTGAAGCCTGAGAGGAGAGTAGTATGAGCTGAATATGAACCCACATTAGAACTTACTGTTGGGTGGGTTTGCACATAGGTTCATTAAAGTGCTTTCTGTACTTTCTGAAGTTTCTGCCTCTCATTCCTTCTGGAGCAGGCAATTTATTGTACTGCTGGCGTGGCTGGCTAGAGAAAAATAAACAGACATTATACAGGGGATTCAAAACCAAAAGGAACGTAGCAGTGTCCGTGAATGCATCAGCCTGTCTTGAGAGCTGAGATCTGGTGCAACTCATGTTAAATTTGCAGTATGAACATACCCAAAGGGACAAGTCTCTGTCCAAGTTTTCCTGTTGTTCTCCCTCATCTGAAGACACTGCATGAATCCCATATAGTTTCATTCTTTTGTTACTTTTATAGATTCCCCTATTAAGCTACTCAGAGGGGCAGGGAGATGTTTCAGATTCAGCCCAGGAAACTGAGCATCTGGGTTTGAGTGTAGTTCTGAGGGAGTATAGAATCATAGTCGTAACCAGAGGACTTGTAACGCAGTGGATACACTGTCTACTTCTCAATCTGCATATCTGTGTATGTTATCTTTTGGGAGAAGGGCTTTTAAAACCATTATTAAAATTAAAAGAAAATTACCCGTCCAGCCAAGCCCGATAGATTGTTCCTGTATTGCTAGAGCATCTTACAGGAGATTAGCATGTTGCTTTATCTCAGAAAGATTTTCAGATCTACTTTTGAGTCTTAAATACTAATTAAGGCGTAACACTTCAAACTTAGTACTCTCAATGTTGAAGAAATGCAAACTTTCTTCTTATGGGACAGTCCTTGCTAGTGAACTTTATGTTGAGAATGAACATATGTAGTAGTGCTTAGGACTTTCTTTAGAAGTCCTTGATGCTTCTTGCTAATTTTGTAGGGTTTTTTTAGGCAATGCTTTGAACTTATGTAGTGGTGGTCAGTCAGAATGTTTCTAAGCTGCTGATGGATCTGAATCTAGCAGAAGAATTCAAAATAAAATGTTATTCTATGTACAGTACTTAATTTGTTTTGCGAATCAACCAAAAATTAATCATTAAAAAATAAGTTATAGATTTACTATTGTCAATCCTGATGTTCCCAGGCAGGAATATTTCCCTGGTTATGAATTGTGAAAGGTTGAAATTCTGTTCTTTCATCATTTTCTGTTGTAAGCAGCATTTTCAGTTTTATGATTAACTGGGGAGTATGAGGATTGAATTTTCTCCAAGAGTTGCATTTTAATTTTATATGAGGACACGTAATAGTCTTTCTATATATTGCATTTCAGCATTTATTTAGGATTGAATGTATAAAATACTCTGGAGTTGTATGTCCATGAAAGTGTAGGTAATTCTGGTTTTGGTTTTGATTATTTTTTTTTTTAATTTGTACAAAAAAAAAAAAGAGGACATAAATGAAATGCTTTGAACTCTATAATTTTTTTTAATGTGTATATCTGAAATATTTGATTTAATTAACTTTTGCTTGTAGTCTAAAACTTCACAGTACTAGAAGGTTTTCTCCTTGCTTTTGGTTGTTAATAACCAGGTACCTGTGAGGTGTTAAGTTACAAAAAAATGTAAAATAATGCTGGTAAGAGGTCTGGAAAGCCTTTGGTGGTATGCATCGATTCATTTTGCTATAGGTAGTCTTCACTGAATCGGCACATATTTCAGGCTGCTTTCAGTATTAAAAGCAGATCATATTCTGCCTCTCTGGTTGCTGCAGTTGGTTGAGATGTCTCGTGAACAAGAAATATCAGTGGCTTCCCCCATATGGCAGTACGTAAGGAGGCAGTGACATCCCCTTGGAAGCGAGGGGTTTAGAAACAGATAGTTCAGGAAGAGAAGCATGTGGCTCTATTTGCTTCCTCTGATGCAGGGATAATTATTGTTTCAGAATCATTTGATGTCCGTATGTTCTCAGATGTGTAGAGTCCAGTTGAAACAGTATTTATTCTTTTGCCAGTGTCAGTTACTCCAGTGAGAGATATTGAGGTCCTTGGGACCATTTGAGGGTGCTACTACAGCTTTTATCAGTGAAATATGCGTCTAATTATTAATCTGACAGTACTGCAGTGAGTCAAGTCTTAACTGGGCTCAGGTGCAGAAGCAGAGGCCCAGTGGTACATGACACAGGACTGAACCGTGTTGAATACAGAGTTGGGAGACTGGTCTGGTGAAGTTTAGGTTCTGTTTGTCTTTGGTTTTGTTACCTGGTTGGCTCTTATCCAGCTATATCACCGAGATGCTGAATGGCTACAGTGGCTTGGGCTTGTAGTGCTGATCCTGCAATATACTTCTCCTGCTGTACCATTTCAGAGTGTCTCTTCTCCAGAAGTCAGGTCTTCTCTTCCCTCGTGTTGCGATACTGCTTTCTACTCATATGAGACCTGTGTACCACAGAGTTACTGCAGATCCGCACTGTTATTTGGCACTGTGGAGCTCCCTGTAAGAACAGGAAATGTGATCATAGACAGAGTGGATGTGGGTTATAAAGTAGCACTCTGTGCTGGTTAACTGCATATTTACTATAGTCTAGCCTGTCTGAAGAGTGACTTAAAATGGATATTTAGCAAGGTAAGATAGAGGTCAACTAGGATGCACTAGGATTTTTCTAATTATGGTAGCAAATTACTATTTTGCTATTATTTGGTACAGCCTTAAAAAGAGGCCCTAATGGTGACTGTTAAATCCCTGAACTCTTGCAGTGGCCTATGTTGCTTGTCCAGATTTTTGGCTAATTGAACTAGCTGATCTAGATTTCTACCTTTTTGTGGCATTCAGCAAACCTTATCTACACCTGTGGTTCCACCTTTAAAAATGGTTTGTGCATTCACATCATCTCTGACTCCTTTATAAATGGGATGAGTTTTCTGGAGGCACAATCTTGAAACCACATCAAAATATCTTTGATTGCTCAGGAAAGAATGTTGTGCCTTGTGAAGCCGTTGCCCTCCTGTGCTGAAATTAGTGGGATATTTCACTAATAATTTCATCAGTTCAAATAGTTCAGAACCACTATTTCTTTGGCTTTCTGTGTTACTGATGGGAACTCAAATCTATTCCCTAGTACAATGTTATCTCTAGATAAAAATATAGAGAGAGATGCAAAGTGGAAATCTGTCTGGTATGTGAAAAAATGGGTTACCTACTGTTTGACAGTGATAGACTTGTTTTTTTGGCAACTGCTTATGTACTTTTGTCTATCCAACTATGCCACAATGTTTTCAGCTTTTCCATATTCTGAAGTATTGCTGTCCCCATCTTGAATGAATAGTGAGTCTGAATTACAAATCTGTTCATATTCTGTACAAATCTTTGACTGATTACATACAAGAATGAATTCTGTGTCTTCAATTTACTTGATTTAGTTAGTTCATTAATAACATATAGATTTTGTGTATTTTAATGTTTAACTTTTCAAGATACTTATGTATGTACTCATGACATTGCAGTTGAAAGAAGGTGTTGATTTTTAGAATACAAGATCAATACATGTTTTGATTTGCATTCAATATTATGCTTGGAGAGGCAAATAGTATTTCTTTGGATTATAATAATATCGTTATATAATTACATATTGTATTACCACACATTGTATTTACTTTTACTAGAATTCAAGATAAATGCTTAGAGCAAACTCCCCAGTAAATATGGAGTGGTAATACTATTTTGACCCTCCCTTAGCTTGTAATATTTAAATGGACACTTTTCATAACTATTTAGCTCAAACATCTATAGCATGCCACAACCTATCATGTCAGTTACCCTCAGAAAACAGAGAAGGTAGAAAGACTGAAAAGCTAGTGTATGTGTTTTTGAAGGGAAGCCTCTGCATTAGGCATTTTTGTTAATATTTTAATCAATATTGGCACGTACATAAATTTAGATTCTAGCTATACTATATACTAAGCATGTATTTCAACCATGCGTGTACCAGATATCAATCTGTTCTGCTTTGGCACACTTCACAAAATAGCATAATGGAAATGATAGATGGCACAGTTGTGTGTATCTATATGGAAGGCATTTTAATTTTAATGATAAAATCTGAAGAACTAGTATTCCAGAGCTTGCAGAAACCACACCACTGTAACAGAGGGAAAAGGAAAAACATTTGTTTACAACAGAAAGTTTTAACAGTCTACTTTATTGCCTAAGGTCTCTTTCCACTGCAGCTTACTGTAACTCACATCCAAGGTCATTATTTCCTAATTAGATATTTAAATAGCATATTGATGACACTCTCTGAAAGATTGCACTTTTTTCAATTACAGTTCACAATTGAAAAATGGAATATAAAATTTTTCATAGCAGTCTGCTACGAAATCTCTGGGTCTACATGGTAACAATTTAGCTGAGAACATGGAAAAAATGTATTGGTTATCGTAAAGAGATGATGCATCAGTGTGGCTCACATTCGCATCTTACCAACTGATATGCTTGTAGTCATTTCTGTTCTCTCTGTGTCTCTCTTGTTCTATGTCCCCATTGCTGAGAACTTGCCTGCTCACCTATGCTTCCTCATGCAGAATAAGTGAGAAGTATTGCATTTTACTAGTTGGTTTCCTTGAGCAGCTTACGTAGAAATGTAATTTAGGAAAGTAGAAAATAAAGTAGTTGGACTGGGGCCAGGAAAGAACTATTTCCTCCCTCCCGAGTAGCTTGATTTCTGTCTTCCCCAAACATCAAAGATTACTACAGCTGCTTCTGTAGGGTAGGCTTGACTTGTACTTCCTTCTGTGACAAAACCCCCCAGCCTCTAGTGTCAATTAATGGGAATAGCTCATTGAAATTAACAGCTGAAGGCAGGAGGAGTTACCCCTTTGGCTATACTGGTGGGGATGTCTATGGTTCTTTTCATTCCAGGCCTGGTCAACTTCGTTGGGCTATCTCGAGTTTAGTATAATGAATTCCCTTCCACTGCTGGGAGGGTGAAAGCTGCTGGTATTTTCAATTTCTCTTACTGTTGCACATGGTAGTTCTGCCATTTGTGCTGATCTGCATTATATAAGATTACGTTGATGAGTAGTGAATATGATACAGGTGTTTTGCAGATTCTTCTAGAGTAAACGCTACTGTGCTAACCTGAAAGAAAGATAACCTTGAATTCAAGATGATCCCTCACAAAAAGAAAGATGTTAATACACAAAAATTCTATTACACACCTGTATTCAGTATATAGCTAGGGTATAAACTTTTCACTAAGTATTTGCCTGAAAGAAGGTAATTTTTTCTCTTATGCTTTATGAGTGTTGTCTTTCAGCTTTGTGCATGTCACAGAATCACAGAATCTTAGTGGTTGGAAGGGACCTCTGAGATCATCGAGTCCAGCCACATAAAAAAAAAAAAAAACAAAAACAAACAAACAAAAAAAAAGCACCCACCTACTAAACTCCACACCCACAACCCCACACACAACACCCCACCATAAACCAATAATCTTGGGCACTAGAGCATGCCCCTGAAGAGCCATGTCTACACGTTTGTTAAATACCTCCAGGGACGGTGACTCCACCACCTCCCTGGGCAGGCCGTTCCAGTGACTGACCACTCTTTCAGTAAAGTAATTCTTCCTAATATCTAATCTAAACCTCCCCTGCCGCAGCTTCATACCATTTCCTCTGGTCCTGTCGTTATTCCCTTGGGAGAAGAGGCCAACCCCTGCCTCTCTACAGTTTCCTTTCAGGTAGTTGTAGAGGGCAATGAGGTCTCCCCTCAGCCTCCTCTTCTCCAAACTAAACATGCCCAGTTCCCTCAGCCTCTCCTCATAGGACTTGTTCTCCAGACCCCTCACCAGCTTGGTGGCTCTCCTCTGGACCTGCTCCAGCACTTCAATGTCTTTCCTGTAGTGAGGGACCCAAAACTGAACACAGCACTCGAGGTGAGGCCTCACCAGTGCTGAGTACAGAGGCGTGATGACTTCCCTACTCCTGCTGGCCACGCTATTCCTGATACAAGCCAGAATGCTATTGGCCTTCTTGGCCACCTGGGCACACTGCTGGCTCATGTTAAGCCGGCTGTCCACTAACACTCCCAGGTCCTTTTCTGCCAGGCAGCTTTCCAGCCACTCAGCCCCAAGCCTGTGGCGTTGCCTGGGGTTGTTGTGACCAAAATGCAGGACCCGGCACTTGGCTTTATTAAACCTCATCCCATTGGCCTTGGCCCATTGATCCAACCTGTCTAGATCCCTCTGTAAAGCCTTCCGACCCTCAAGCAGATCAACACTGCCACCTAATTTGGTGTCATCCGCAAACTTACTGAGGGTGCATTCAATCCCCTTGTCTAGATCATCAATAAAGATATTGAACAAGACTGGCCCCAAAACTGAGCCCTGAGGGACACCACTGATGACCGGCCGCCAACCAGATTTTGCTCCATTAATCACAACTTGCTGGGCACGGCCATCCGGCCAGTTTTTCATCCAGCGGAGGGTACACTTGTCTATGCCATGATTCTCCAGTTTCTCCAGGAGAATGCCGTGGGGGACGGTGTTGAAGGCCTTACCAAAGTCCAGGTAGACAACATCCACAGCCTTCCCCTCATCGAGAAAGCGGGTCACATGGTCATAGAAAGAGATCAAGTTGGTCAGGCAGGACCTCCCTTTCCTAAACCCATGCTGGCTGGCCCTGATCCCTTGGCTGCCCTGCACTTGCCTTGAGAGCTCACTCAGGATGATCCTCTCCATGATCTTTCCCGGTACTGAGGTCAGGCTGACAGGCCTGTAGTTCCCTGGATCCTCCTTCCGGCCCTTCTTGTAGATGGGCGTCACATTGGCCACACTCCAGTCATCCGGCACCTCTCCTGTTGACCAGGATTGTTGATAGATAATGGAGAGAGGCTTGGTGAGCTCTCCTGCCAGCTCCCTGAGAACCTTTGGGTGACTGTTGCCGTCCTTATGATACTACTTCTTTCTCATTTTTAGAGTCTTTACTTCTTTGAACTTCAATTCTATCCATGGGATTTTAAGTACAGAACTTGTGAAGCCCTTTAGCTATGACATCTGAATTTCTCTGATGTCATGTTGCCTTAATTCAATGACAGAGTAATCCTGAACTGGGTTTCCTTACTTTCCCCATAGCGATTGGAGCATGATCCCCTGCCAAGAGTAATTTTGAGAGGAAAAAAAAGTAGAAAGTTAAAAAGTTCTTTAAACAACTTTTTCACTAGTACATCAATACCTGCAGTTGTGACATCAGTTGTGGTATGACTTGAAGACTAGTATTCATTTCTTGGATTGTATTTTTCATTGCTGCTGTTATATGCTGTTTGAATGTATCTGGGACAAGCATGTTTTTAATGAACAGCATACGTTGTGTCCTATTCCAAGAAATGTTCAGTCAATCCTTCATTAAGTTTACTGACATATGACACCTAAGAATTATTCCAGTAAATAGTTCTTTCTTTGGCATTATTCTACTATTCAAAACTACATAGAATGACAATTCCATACTATGTGCTAATACTGAAGACTATACTGTAACATATATTTTTCATTCCCCTGTTCTTATGATGATGGACTTTGCACCTGTTTCTTCAATGGTGCAATTTGATGATATATCAAAGTAAATTGGCATCTAATCTGAATCATCCGTTTGGCTCTTTACATAGTCCAAGCATACGGTGCTCATGTGCAGTGAGGTTTTTCAGTGGAGTCAGAAGGTACATGTTGATAAAGTTCTTTGCCATAGACAAAAATCATTATAACACATTGTTTGTACACACCAAGCATTACTGTCCTTGAATTCTTGCTGTGCAATGTTTTGTGTTCATGCTATTTCTTGACCTCTCAGTTTTTGAGAAATGAGAAATGCTGTTTAAGTACACATAAATTCTACAACTGTTTTTTCTGGGTCGTGAAAGCTTCCTCTTTTGAGTCTACTGAATGTCTTCTGCATTGAGTTAGAAGAAAATAGTTCGTTTTGATTGTTTCCATTTTTGCACATTTGCCTCCCTTAGTTTATTTCCTCCCAGCCTCACAAATTTTAACTTTTTCTGCATATAGTGCCATCATGAGTTTAAAATTTGCATCAAACTTTCTCCTTATACAATTTGATATATTTGCTTTTGGTCTTGTACGTCTCATCTTTAGAAAATTTGCTATTTCAGAGTTCACTTAGAAGATTCAGGAAAACTCATAAAAGTTGCCAGAAATCACTGTGCAATTCTCTGAACTCCAGTGCACCACACAACTTGCAAGTCAGTGAGAAAAACAGCAGTAATCACATGCTCTAACTGCGTCACCTTATTAAAACTTTGGGCAGCTTCAGGCATATTTGTGCTTCCTCGTCACTAGGTGGCTTCCCACACTGCACGGTTATGTTATTCTGTTAACCCAAGAGGAAGATCAGCAGAATTTAACACAATCCCCAATTTTCAAGTTAAAGTATGTGCGGAAAAGGTTGTGGGGGGTGAAAAAAGCTTGATTTCGATCTGTGTAACTGTGATATATAGTTTCCCGCAGTTTCACATGATTCCTTTTAATACTACATTCCTGGTTATTTTGAAGACTGATTCAGAAAATGAGACAGCTTTAACATACTGGAACCTGATTGCAGGTTAGCACACAATGTTGTAAGGCGACTTCCTGCCTGCCTTTTTGACAGATGCTTACATACAGAAGTGGTTTTGGATCACACAACAAGCTACATGTTCTAGTCTGCTTTAATGAGAAGAGATCATTTTGAAGTTGTTTGCGATTTCATATATCCATAATTCTGACATCAGGATGCTTTTTGAGGTTGGAGATAAATTCCTCCTTGTTGAGAAGAACATTCATTTGCGTCGCTTCTCCTAACGCCCACATACGTATTTCCTAAGGGAAATCTGGACAGAATCCTGAGAAACATTTCATTCATTTCTCAGATTACAGTAAATACTGAGAAATAACCTCATATGTCATACTTAAAATTGATATTGTGTTGCCTTTAGCCCCAGCTTTTCACATAAAAAAGCCCGAAACTAGAAAAACAAGACAAGCACTAGAGAAACCATTGTTTTGAAAAAATACTGTCTTGCTGAATGTTAGTGTGAGAAATGTCTGTGCTTTTACATGCTCATAATTCTGAGGTTTTTAATGGCCTATTTTAAAGTTTTATACTACTTAGGTGTTTAAAGCTAAGTGCCCATGTCTTTACCGCTCATCAGCAGAATCAGGTAACTTTTAGTTGCCTAATAATAATAACCTCTTTAGCTAGTGTTGGTATGACTTCTTAAACGTTACTAAAAATTAAAAGAACTTGTGCAAGGGTCTGATTGAAGTGTGTCTTGTGCCCTTTTAGGTCAAGGTGGAATTTTTTTTGGAGACCTGACAGGGAAATGTGTTAAGGGATGTGTAAAAAGAAGAATCAGAATGGGGAAACGTATTGTGCTTGAATTTGTTCTTAGAC
Source organism: Larus michahellis (assembly GCF_964199755.1). NCBI lineage: Eukaryota > Metazoa > Chordata > Aves > Charadriiformes > Laridae > Larus > Larus michahellis. The sequence goes on along the minus strand of NC_133897.1, from coordinate 70,515,557 downwards.
TTGACCTAGAGATAATTTTAATGGAAAAATGTTATCCCTGAATAAGATGGGTGGGCTCCAAAAAATATATTTTAATTTGTAATAATTTATTTTATAATAATTATAGTTTAATTTATAATTTATATTTTGCATTATCTATCAAAGTACATTAAGGCATGTTTATATGGTATTCTCATTGACTTGTGTGAATTCATAAGATTTGAAAAATAGGGAGGAATGGGGCATTTTAACTGTGATCATCAGTATGCAATGTAAGAGCGAAGAAAAGGTACTTTAAAAAAACCCTCGAACAAATAATAAGTGAAAAGTTGAATATTAAGGTTGTGCTGGGCAGGTAATATAGGTGGCATATCCAGTGTAACATGTTCCAAGCTTATTAATATTATTTCAAGTGTTTTGTTATGTGGAAGTATCCTTCTTTATATGGCTTCTTTAGGTGGGGAACAAAAACCTCAAAATTTAACAGTCTTTAATTCTGATATTTCTGCTGAAGTTCAAATAAGCTGAGAGTTTTTAACTTTTTAGCTTACAATGTCCTTATTTTTAAGATAATTTACATGATCTCTGATATAATTGCGCTGTATATTCCTTTATCGGTTTGTATAGCAAATACATTTTGAAATTTGGATTTTTGGGGTGAGTTGAAATTTTTGAAAATTGAAAAAAAATTTCTGTTAATGTTATTGAAGTTTCTCAATTTGCATATTTTTCCTTATTATTATTCTTGACTGTTGTTCTTGAAATGTGATTTAATTTACAAAAAAATAGATTCCTAATTGTAAAAACAAGTTACACTGCATGGAGTAATGGTTTTATTTGTGCTTCAAATAGTCTAAAAAAATGTAAAATGCTTAGAGCACTTTTCTGTGCTCCTCCTCCTTTTGCTTTTACTACAAAATGGTGTTAGAAGAGTTAGTATTTATACCAAGAAGAAATAAGTATTAAAAGAGGCACTTAAAGGGTCCCCTACCCCCAGTTGTGGAATTTAGGCAATAAAATTGTAAATTTTTGTGGACACATGACTTCTTCTCCAGCAGTGTGGCTTAATAAAAAGCTGTTGAAATATTTGCTTTAAATTTCCTTTTGACTAGTTGCTTTAGCGTTTCCATTGTGCCAAGACCAATCTTATCCAGTAAATCAAAAATATGTTTTACTAAGTGTCTGCTATTACAAAAGAGATGGAACTCCTGAGTTTTTGGTCTCTTCAGGATCAACATATTTCTCTGCCAGTTGCTGCTTTAGGAACTGAGGGTACTCAGTAGATCCCCAAAAATGCTGAGGTGTTTCTGCACTCCTGTGCTGCAGAGCACCATGCAGTACTACTTCACTAAATGCGGAGAGGTAAAAAAGTAGGTCAAGGCAAACAAAAGGTAATTCCTTCCTCTACCAACTGGATACCAATGATGTGATGGCATGGAGAACCATGTCTGTTTTGGTTTTTTATCTAGAAGATGGTTTCTTTTTGAGTAGAAGAATACAAATACAGAAGTGAAGATTTGAGAAGTGCCTGGAGACAGTTCTACCCTGACTAATTCGAAGTTGTATTTGGGATTAAGTGAACTAGATTAATTTGCTGACTAGAGAAGATCTTTCACATGGTACCTCTCTCTTTACAGAGCTCACCCCTAAGTTCCCTTATTTGAGTTGTCATCCTTGTTTTCATTAAGTCCAGGAAGAAAAAAGAAGAGGTAAAACAAGATCTTAGATCCGTATTTAGATTATAACAAAAAATAGTTGTATAATTTTTTTTCAGCGTGTTTAGTACCTGTTATGTTCTTTTGAGGAGTGTGGAGTTGAGGCTTGTACAAATGTTCTGTATTCCCTTCTGCTCTGAGGCATAGTAATAGCATAAGATGTAGGCTTCAGTCAAATGAGAACTGTGTCTAGAAAACTAGGATCAGGTATTTCTCTGTATCCCAAGCGTTTGATAGTCTATAAAACTGAAAGTAAAAGCTGCCATCAGTATCTCAAGTACTGTTCCCGAAGCATTTCGTAAGTCTGATGGAGCTCCTGACTCACCATTACATAAAATACCTTTACAAACATGAAAGTTCTATATGGAATGAGCCTAAATATGACAGTTATGGTCAACAGTGTAATATTAGCTCATGCATATCATCATGTCAAGGAGGCAGGTCCTTAGACCTCTGTTTAATCTGTTCTTTTTCTTTGGCTTTATTTCCATCTTCAGGGACTCATTTTGTCATCCTGTATAGCAAGAATATGAATCCAGATGAAATACCCCTGGCAGTGTGTGCTTACGTGATGAAAAGTGGAACTTTGTATGTGTGATTCCTGTTGATTTCCTTTCTTGCAGACACAACTGCAAGTCTGAAAGCTGGCGCTATCCTGTTTGCCAAGGAGTCGAGAAACCAGGCTGGTCCTGTTGGTGGGATTGCGTCAGTGTTACTTAAAACAGGATTTATCTTTACACATGGAGTTTAGTTGTCTGACTTTTTTGAGGTAGAGAGAAATTTTCTCTGCCATTGCTAGATTTGGTTTTGATTTCAGGAAAAAGAATGGTTACTCTTGGAGGGGTGGTGGTAAAAAGTGAAAATCCATTTTTTTCATTTTTAACCTTTCTAGTCATGATTAATTATAAAGGTTTATTACTCTCTTCAGAATTACTGTTGGTTGCCCCTTTTTATGGAGATCTTTCAGTCCATACACCAGGAATGGTTGGGGACTTTTAAGTCTTTACTCTGTATCTTGAATACGCTGAATGAAGTGCAGGAAGATACCTAAAAGAATGGTTTGTGTTACTAGAAATACGGTTAACAGCTTTGCCCCGAAACCTAATATCACCCACTGATGGGATCATACATGTTTAGATAAAGCACAAAACTTACTGTGAGCTTAGCCTAAAATATGAAATACTATTACAAACATCTCATAACATTCTGTTTGAAACGTGCAATCCATGTTTTTAAGCCTTGTTTTCACAAATAAAAATACATGGTAAACTTTGGTTTGCTAACTTGCTTTGAAAGGCCAGCAATGTGCCCTTGCAGCAAAGTCAGCCAACAGCCTCCTGGGCTGCACTCAGCAGAGTGTCTCCAGCAGATGGAAGGAGGTGATCCTTCCCCTCTGCTCAGACCTGGTGAGACAACTGCAGTGCTGGGTGCAGGTCTGGGCTCCCCAGTGTGAGAGAGACATGGAAACACTGGAGCAGGGCCATGAAGGTGATTAATACCTTGGAGCATCTGAAATACAAGGAGAGACTGAGAGCTGGGACTGTTCAGCCTACAGAAGAGCGGGCTCGAGGGAATCTTCTCAATGTGTATAAATATGAGGGGGTGGGAGTGGGTAAGGTCAGAGCCAGGCTCTTCTCAGTGGTGCCCAGGGACAGGACAAGAGGTAATGGACACAAATTGAAATACAGGAAATTTTATTTAAATGTAAGAAAAAAACTTTTTTACAGTAGAGGTGATTAAACCCTGAAACAGATTGCCAAGAGGGAGTGTGGAGTCTCCATCCTTGGTGATACCCCTCTGGACATGGTACTGAGCAACCTCGTCTAGTTACCCCTGCTTTGAGGATGGGGGTTGGACTAGATGATCTCCAGAGGTCCCTTCCCACCTCAGCCACTCTGTGATTCTGTGATGTTTAAATAAATATAAACAGCAACAGGAAAACCCACAAGGATTTAGATACAAACACTATGGATGTTAGTTGCTTAATACTGGTGGCGACCTTCACTCCAGAGGTAAATGTTGTGGTTTGGCACTTTAAAAAGTAGTACCCTAAACTGAGGCTTCCCCATCCCATGCAGATTGCATCCCTATTTCCTGAGTTAAAAGCATTTCCTGTGCAATCCTGTAGGCCTATTCAGCCTCGGGAAAGAGGAACTGTATTTCCAAATTCCTTGCCTGCTAGGCAGAGTGAAATATTCCCACTGGAAATACACACTCTATCTCTGTAACTTAGCATGTTGAATTTCGTCAGCTGGATTTACAAGAAGATTTCAATGCTGTTTTTTTTTTGTTAAAAAAATAATAATTCTTTTTCTGAATTGCTCCTGCAAAACATACGGTTTTTATTTTTCCTAAAGAAGCCATGTAGAATTTTGGTTTTAGAGTTTATCTTCAACACATTGGACGAGAAGTGGGGATTTAGCTTTCGTAGTTTTTGTAGGAATTTTGTTGATGTGTGTGTGGACTTTGTGAAAAGGAGCTATTTAAGTAAAGGTCAAGTACAAAATTGTCACTCATCACATGCTTATCTAGCTTATTTTTAAACTGATACACAAGTGTCTAAGTATCACGTGGTCTTTCTTGCATTGCAGACTGGTGCCAGACTTGGTGTCTTTTCTGTTTTTGAGAGATAAATGTCTAGTGGTTTTTGTTGTCAATGAGTATATTTGTGAGTCATGTGTATCATATAATGTTGCTTTGCTTCTGAAGTTTAATCATTTTGCAGAAGGTAGCTGGAGTCTCCACATTTTAACTTGGTATTAGGCTGAAAACTGCAGCTGGGGAACGTTTACTGAAGGGTTTGTTTAGTCATTCACATTCCTGTCTTCCAACAGTTTATTTTAGATCGTTTGTTAAAGAGCTTAAAGAAGAACTCCCTTTACTGTTGGTGTAGAGGGTTTTTTTTCTGCAAGTTAGGTTTTTTGATTCATTTCTTAAAAAAAATGTATTTTCCCTTTACAAAACTATACATCAGTTGCTTTTCTAAATAACAGGTATGGGTAAAATAATATGCTGATATAATATAACTACTCAAGTACATATTGAAGCTTTTGTCTTTTGTTTTAGGAATAATTCAAGTAAAATGTAATAACTTTTAAGACTTTGTTTTTAATTTATGACTTAAATGAGAAATAGTCTAAATGAAAGTTTTAAGTAATAGAGGAAAATGTTACTACAGGTTAAACTATTTATGTAACTATCAACATCTTTAGGAAAGTTCAGCTGTATAGATCAGCGCTGTTTGATGAATTAACTTTACAATTCTGTAATTCATAATAATATAGTGATGTCTGTGCACCAAGCACACTATAAATATTTAGATAACCTTTGAATTCTGGCTAAAGGGTTAGTAGTGAGGTCTCCACTAGAATTATCCATTTTGCTTGAACAGAAGGCATAAGCTAATGTGCGTATTGGCTTGTATCTGTGTTTTGTAGGGAAATAGCAGGTTTTCCAGGAACTCTTGCTGTATCTGCAGCTGATCACAGAATCATAGAATGGTTTAGGTTGGAAGGGACTTTAAAGATTATCTAGTTCCAACCTCCCTGCCATAGGCAGGGACACCTCCCACTAGACCAGGCTGCTCAAAGCCCCATCCAGCCTGGCCTTGAACACTTCCAGGGATGGGGCATCCACAGCCTCCCTGGGCAACTTGTTCCAGTGCCTCACAGCTCTCACAGTAAAGAATTTCTTCCTCATATCTAATCTGAATCTCCCCTCTTTCAGTTTAAAACTGTTACCCCTCATCCTATTGCTACACTCCCTCATAAAGAGTCCCTCCACATCTTTCCTGTACTGGAAGGTTGCTATGAGATCTCCCCAGATCCTTCTCTTCTCCAGGCTGAACAACACCAACTCTCTCAGCCTCACTTCAAAGGAGAGGTGCTCCAGCCCTTTGATCATCTTCGTGGCCCTCCTCTAGACTTGCTCCAACAGGTCGATATCCTTCTTATGTTGGGGGCCCCAGAGCTGGACATATTCCAGGTGGGATCTGGGAAGAGCAGAGTAGAGGGGCAGGATCACGTCCCTCGACCTGCTGGCCACACTTCTTCTGATGCAGTCCAGGATGAGGTTGGCTTTCTGGGCTGCAAGCACACATTGATGGGTCATGTTGCGCTTCTCTTCAACTGACACCCCCAAGTCCTTCTCTTCAGCAGGGCAGCTCTCAATCTGTTCTCCACCCAGACTGTATTTGTGCCTGGGATTGCCCCAGCCCATGTGCAGGACCTTTCCCTTGGCCTTGTTGAACTTCATGATATTTGCACAGGTCCACCTTTCCAGCCTGTGCAGGTCCCTCTGGATGGCATCCCTTCCCTCCAGCATGTCAACCACTCCACTGAGCTTGGTGTCGTTGGCAAACTTGCTGAGGGTGCACTCAATCCCACTGTCCGTGTCACTGACAAAGATGTTAAACAGCGCCGCTCCCAGCACTGACCCTGAGGAATGCTACTTGTCACTCACTGATCTCCGCTTGGACATTGAGATGCTGACTGCAACTCTTCGAGTGCAACCATCCAGCCAATTCCTTATGCTCTGAGTGATCCATCTGTCAAATCCATGTCTCTCCAATTTAGAGACCAGGATGTCGCGCGGGTCAGTGTCAAGTGCTTTGCACAAGTCCCAGGTAGATGATGTCAGTTGCTCATCCATTATCCATCAATGCTGTAACCTTGTGATAGAAGGCCACCAAATTTCTCAGACACGATTTGCATTTAGTGAAGCCCTGTTGGCTGTCACCTATCACCACCTTATTTTCCATGTGCCTTAGCATAGTTTCCAGGAGGATCTGCTCCATCATCTTTCGAGGCTCAGAGGTGAGACTGACTGGCCTGTAGTTTTCCGGATTGTCTTTTTTAACCTTTTTGAAAATGGGAGTTATATTTCCCCTTGGACGTGTTCAAATCCTAATCTAGTGATTTTTTTGTGGAAACAGGCTATGTACTCCAAGTCTAGAAATATGTGTATGTGAAAGCACTGAAGTAACATAGAACTTACACTAAGTGCTGTTTAGATTCCCTTCTCCTATAAACATTCCACTCATGCACTAGGTAAACATCCCTTGCATCTGTACCGAAAGCCAAGCTAGCGCAAGCAGTTTATAACCCTAGTATCTAGTTAGGGTTATAAAGTAGCTAGTATCTAACATACACATTCTTTGTGATTCAGACACCTGCTGAGCTTACTGCAGAGACTATAATGGAAATTTTAATCATTAGGTTTAAACTAGGCCCTAATCCTATATTTCCAGTTCATTCTAGCAGCTTATGTGCTTTACAGCTGTTGCTTTGAGTGGAAGTACAGAGAGGAGGCATAGTTTGTAGAGTTACAGTCAAATACGTGAATAAGCCATGCCTCTTAATAAAATAGTGGTCTACTAAAAAGAACAGAAAGTTTGTGAGATGCTATAAAAATATTTTGAAAAATGGAAGTAGGTGTGATGCTGTGAGGTATTTTTTTAGATGGTATGTTTCTGTGATGGCAAAAGGGACATTCTGAAGGATTGTGTTTTACTATGGTGTCTTCATTCTTCTTTCACAGTGTCTCCTTTTCTGACCATGATAGTTTTGGATTAGAGTTCATGTTCTTGTTCCTTGCTCTCTAAATACAGATACTTTAAACATAACCTGTATCTAAACTGTCTTAAGTAGCAAAAATGCCATCTGTTGGGGGGCAGAGTGGCTGGATGAGATAAGCATGTGATTATATAATTAACGCAGGTAAAATAAGCACCTTTTAAGTAAGATTTTTTTCATAGGACTTGTAGCTGAAAACTTTTGTTTGAACATACATTGTTCAAAAAAAGTTCCAAAAACGTTCGTGGGAGGAAAAATGCCCTCAACCTGCCAACTGAATTTCAAATTTTCAAATTCTACAAAAATAAGGACATTCTTGCTGTGAAATGGTACATGGGCTGCAGTGCTCTCTGGTACGTTGTATGAAAACAGCGCTGAAACACAACCAGCCAAAACAGATCTCTGTGTTTGCTGTATATTTCTGTAAGGTGAAATGCATCTGTGTTAGGGAACAAGACTTGCTCTGTCTGACAACTATTTAAATACTAGTAATGAGATTTTTCAGTACTACTTGGTTGTGTTTCTTTAGCTATATTATAGATTTCCTAGGTGTTTGTTACAAAGCCATTTTGCTTTTAGGATAATCATCTACATAGATCAGTCCAGTTTATGATACTTTCTGCGAAATAAGAAAGAATAAAAGTTGGAATTCTGTATGATTTTAATAAAATGAATTTAATATATAATGCTTACAAGACTTATATGGGAAGATATTCTTGACAAGGCGATAGGTACCTGATTTATGTCTATTCTTTTAAATAGCACTTATTGCTAATTATGTCTCATAAAGGTAATATTGCTATACCTAACTCCACTTAGAACTCTGGTATCTGCTGTGCTACTCTGCTTTCTTTAGGAGTATCTAGGGTTTATTTTAGGTCCGTGTTGAATATTTTAGGGATATTCTTAATAAATAAATAATATAATTATTTTCTTATGCAATCAATATGTGGATAAAAGTCATGGTCCCTTTTGAAATGAAATTGTAAAAGTAACACCATAAATGCAAATAAATACAGTGGCTTTTTTATGTTAGTCTAGATCAGCTGAATGGCTTTATTTTCCGAAGGGAACGATGCTCCTCTGAAAAGCGAAGCATAGAGACCTATCTCCGTTGACTCCAGTGAGGCTAGAAACTTGGATTCTATAGTTTGTATAAACTGCCTTAGACATGAGCACACATAACAGCTTATTGCACATCTGTTTATTCAGGAACTTTTCTTTGTGTTTTATACAGTATATTCAGGTTCCCCCTCCATCAATTTCTTTTACATGCGTTGCAGGTGTGTTTGCAGAAGAGAGTTTAGGATTCTTAAATTAATTAAAGTTAAGTGAATTCACAAGTTTAAATGTGGCCAGATATAACAAAGGTGGGAGATTTCACCTTTTTTTGGTAAGACTTGTTTACAGCTTGGGTGATTTGAACATTTCAAAGGAATATGGAAAAGCACAAATAAACTCCACTCAGGGGACTAAATTATAGGCTTTGTACAGTTACTATCTTTATGACTCTATATAAAGCTTAAAAGCATATTGATTAATGTTGCACAAAGGTGAAGGATGGCAGGAAACAAAGTGCAATTTTAAATGGCAGTTCACAACTCTGTGAACATGGAAGAATGCCTGTACACCCACTTTCTCGATGTCCAGTGTATGGTTACAGTGCCCTTCTCTGTATTCTTTTATCCTGTGGAGGAACATGATGAAAGTGGACACCTAATTTGCATAGAGCTTGTTATCTCTGATGCGATCTTTAAAACTGGAGTGTTCTAATATTTATATTTTTTTTTCCTGTGAACTCTTGGCTAGCTGTTGCTCCAGTATCATGCTTGGGAATGTTTTGTTGGTGACTGGCTACTGGCTATCTGCTACAAAATATCTGCCATACTTGCTTTTCTGCTAATGTTAGCCCTCAAAGTGCTATGTTTGTACTTATGGACAGCATGTGAGTGTCACATTAGTATCACACTCTAAATGTATTTGATAACAAATGGAATGAAAATTATTAAATATTGATGCTGTTTGTGGTATCTTTAATGTTCTTCTTTGGTTGTCTTGGTACAGGCCAGACTTAGTTCTTCTCTGCATTGATTTCTTGTCTTCTAGCATTTCTTACCCCTGTAGTTGAATCTAAGTTTCCTGTGGTGTTGGGAGCATGCGCTTCTTGTGTGTGTATCTTACACATATGTGTGCACACCCTCATCCACATAGACACATGTAATCCTGAAGCAGAGCAAGTTTTTGAGCTCTAGGACGCAATAGTGGTGTTCTTGGGTTCCAGCATCTTAAAGAGATGAGATCAGCTGCGGTGTAGCCTGTTTGTGTACTTTACCATTGTCGTGGTAAAATACTCCTTCAGTCTAATTGCAGTTTCCTGTGTTACAACTTGGGTCCATTGCTTCTAATCCTATCACCTTGAACATCCAAGAACAGCCTGGCTGTGTCTTCACTGTGTGCGCCCGTCAGCTGTTTGTAGACAGCAGTAAGATCTGCTTAACCTAACAATGGGTAAGCCAATTCTCTCAGCTTCTCCTTGTGTGCCACGTGCCTGAGCCCCCTAGTCATCTTGGTGTCCTTCCTGTCTACTTGCTTTTTTGCTTTATGTCAGTGCCGGCCTTGTTCCAGGGAGCTCAGAACTGGACACAGCACTACAGGTGCAGTCTCACAAATGCCAAACAGAGGGCACTAATTATTTCAGTCTCTTAATTTCATTCTTGAGAGTAGAATCCAGTTGCACAGTACAGTGCGTTTGACCGTCTTAACTGTAAAGGGCATACTGCTGGCTCATGTTCAGTTTGTTGCCCACCTGGACCCCAAAGCCCTTATCCACAAAGCTGCTTTCTCACTAGTCCATTCCCTTCCCACCTGCACTTTTCCCTAGGGTTACTCTATCCTACATGTGAGGCTTCTTACTTGCTGTTGTTGAACTTCATGAGGTTCCTGTTAGCCCATTTCTCCAGGCTGTTGATATCCCTCTGAATAGGAACCCTGTCCTCCAGCATGTAAACTGATCTCCCCAGCTCCAGCTTGGGATTTGCTGCAGATACATGACATCCCTTCGCCTGTGTTGTTAATAAAGTCAGGAAATAACAGCGTTCCCAGCATCAGTACCTGAGGAAGGCTAATACTAACCAGCCACCAGTTCGACTTTGCACTGCAACTCAGCCATCCAGCTGGTTTTTAACCCACTTTGCCCACTTGTTCAGTCCGTATCACAGCAATTTGACTTTAAGGGTTCTATGGGAGACTGTGGCAAAGGCCTGCCTAAAATCAAGTTATGTGACATCCCCAGCTCTCCCCTTCCCACAGAGTCAGTCACCTCTTTGTAGGAGGCAAGGTCAGGTTATGTCTTTTTCTTCAGGCAACTCAGCCTCACAAGCAAAATGTCATTTTAACCCATGTTTATAAAAGCAAACATCTTGTAGTATGGTGTCATCAACCTTGTTTGTGAAAGTGTTGCTGCAGGGAAGCTGTTGGGTGGTGCTCACTGAACGAAATGGTAACGTTCCTTGCTACTTTGGCTTGCTGGGTCTGCTCAACAGCCTGTGTGCAGCCAGTGCAAAACCTCCACCATCCCAAAGATTGGGCCTTTGAAAACTTGGCTAAAGTTGAAAAACTGTTTCAAGTCAGCCATTGAAAAGATAATGTTGTAGCCAGATGTAGCTGTGGAAATATGAAGAAAACTTCCATTTAAGTGTTGACTAAGGCCTGTAAACAACTGAATTGCTGAGCTACTTTGTGTTTTTTTCAGTCCATTCCTTTTATTGTTAAGTCTTGCTTTTGATTACTAGAGCTGTCTCTTGTGTATTTTCCAGCCTGTAATGTCTAGAAGGCTGTTTAGATTCTGAATCCCCAGGGGGTTCTGTGCCCTTTTTTAAATGCTCTGATTTGTGCATTAAGTGTTTTAGCCATGCTCTTTCTGATTTTCTTATAAATGACTGACCATAACTAGCTGAGTTGCAATGGAGGTGACCAAAAAAAAAAAAGAATTGTCATCAACTTACGTCTAATCAGATGAAAACTAGTTGTCTGTCTTGGTGCTTAAAAAAAAAAAAAGCTAGCGAGTTATGGTTTCTGTCAGAGCTGGCAGCAGTTGAACTGGAAAATTTTCAGACTCACCACAGACTTGAGTGGTTAAAGAGGAAATCAAAGCATACAAACACCAGCCAACTGGTTTGGAAGAAAGTCAGACCATTCCAGTCACTGGGACATGAGGACACCACAGAGGAGTTACAAGCCTAATGGTCACTGAATGCAAGACAACAGGAAAAAGTTATGAAAATGGCAGGGGAAAAAAAAAGGAAAATAGAAGAAAAGAGCTGAGGAATCATTAGAAGGGGAGAATTTTAGAGAAGTAAAGCAGATGGAGAAGTTGAGGATCATTAGTTTAGTAACAAAAAGCTACTGTTCCCTGTTTCTCGGCACTGTCACTGTGCTTTTAATTTCTGTAAAATATATTTCAACAATAACATTATAAAATACTGAAAAGAAAATAATTTATAAACATTAGTTTGCCTGGTTATTCAAATTAGTTTCCCTGATTATTCAAAAGTTAAGTGCCTTAACTTGCATTTTCTTTGACAGGTCCTTAAAAGGCACCTGGGCGGTAAGGAAGGTATGTCCATGAAGATAATCTGACTGATTTGGCTCTGTAACAGTGTAAAATCCCCTTGGAGACTCTTAAAGGCAAACATAAGGCCCTTGGTTTAAATTTCTATTCTTAAAAGAAATCAGTCATTGGATTCTTATAAGAATAACTGTGTAAATCAGTCCATTGAATTGCTTGGAAAATCTCAGACAGATTTAGGATTGGGCAATTGCATTGAAATGTGTGGTCTTCTTAAGTTGACAAAGTAATACGTAACAAAGAGTATGTACTTGAAGCATGTATGTCTCTTTACTGCTGCACATACACCTTTTTTTTTCATCAAGACTAACCAATTTATCACAAGACAGAGATGACATTTAAGAGCAACAGCATAGTGTTAATTGTAGATAATGCTTAGATCCTTGTCCATATTGGAGTTTTTAACATTTCTACTGCTGCCACAACCAGTAGGACGTTTTGGGGCAGAAAGCTTTGTGTGGACACAATCATTGGGAAGGGATTCTTTCTAGATTATAAACGGTGAGCTTGTTTTTATTATGTGCTTATTTCCATTATTTTACCCAGACAATTCAGATCCACTTTCCCACAGACATTTTACAAATACTTTTTTGGAAATTGGTCTGATGGCAATCTGAGATAAATTCTAAATTAAGCCTGGTAGTTTCAGTGCTGCTGAAATGTAACTTTTTTCTCCTCCCAGGATGTTTTGACCAGTGCAAAAACAATACCTTTTATCCCAAGAATCTGTGTGGTACCTGCTGTATGTTACAGAATTAACTGCAACCTAATGTTTCCTGTGAGATTTCACCTCTCTAAAAGGGTCTGTCCCAAAAGCCATTCAGGAAGTGAAAACAATAGCTCTTATCACAGGCAGTGGTATACTTTTCAACCATGTTTTCTGTGTGGGTGGGTGATTCAGGAGCTGCTAACGTTGTGAAGATGCATGGTAAATGAAGTGGATTGCTTATAGAAAGACACTTGATTCCCCTTACCCTTCTCCTTCTGCTCACGGAGATCTGCTGAGATGCTTCATTCCTGAAACAGAACTTTGAATATGCTCATCATCTCCCTGCCCCGTTACATAGAAATCACAGTTTTAATTTAATCCTTAGTATTTTGTTAAAAAACTTTGAAAGATGAATTTTTTAAAGCTTATGAAATTGTTCATTACTAACCCAATTAGGTTTTGCAGCACATTTTGTGTAAGTTATGCTAAGTCATCTGCCCCCAGTAGAATTTTTAAATAAAATTATACTATTGGATGCTCTGAATACTAAGGCATTTGTCAAGCCACAGCTCTCTAAAACTTTGTAAATTAAAGTAAGCCTCCGAGAATCCTGTCCTCAAAAGGTCATTTTCCAGTGACTGCTGTTCATTTGGAGGGGTCTGAGAATAATAGTTGCTTATGCATAATGAAATAGTGGTATTGGGGTATTCTGCTACTGTGTCTCTGGGATTAGCTGTGAGCAGATTTCGAAAAAAGTATCTTTTCTGTCTAAGGTTTTTCTGTCATAACTCTTTATTTCTACCACCTTCATTACTCCTATTTGACTAAGACCAGGAGTCATCGTCTTTCAAATATTGTTGCTCTTTATGAAGTGTTGAAAGAGCAGATTGCTTGTAGTTAGAATGCTGTGGCATTTTCTGCTCTGTGCAACCACAGAACCTAATTTATCTACCTGTGCTATTTCAGCTGAGTCACTTTCTTGATATTAATGATTGTCATGATCTGCCCGCAAAGTTGTGGTCTGTGTAGCCAAGCAGCTATTTGGAAATGCTTCTAAAATAATTTATGTCTCTGTGAATAATAGAGCTTTAGCTTGAATTGCAGAGAAAAAAATCATTGCAATTTCCAGTACGCATCTAGCAATGCACCATTTTGGGTCGTGGTGGGGAACACAGATCTATGCAACTTACCAATGGAACGTTTTACCTTGTAATATCCATTTAGAATGCCTGAATGAATTAATGCAAACAGTTGCAGAACTGTGTAGGCAGAATAACTAATCAAGAAGTTCTTTAGGCAAACACTAAAAAGTGCCACTGAGCGCACTTGATTTTGCTGATGTTAGATCATTGGCCTTAAAGTGAGCAAGTTGAATGTATAATTATATAACCACATAGCTGTGACCTTTGAATCACCTGCACTTGACTATAGGAATTCAGTTTCAAAAAATGCAAATATTTAAAGTACAAAATTAAATTATATTATACCTTATCAAACTAACTGAGCTGCCTTCTCTCTAAATTCCTTTCGATTAGTAACTAGTGAGACATTACCAAATAAAACACTGGCTTCAAAGGTCTTCAGAAGAACAAAATTATAATGCACTTTTTTCAAATTTTGCTGAGCGTGGAATGGGTTGCAGAATTTAAAAATAGCATCCTATAGTTGCATCTTACTTTGAGAAAAATGGGGGCAGTCCTATACACTGTACAGCGTTTCTTGAAGGGTCGTCCTATTTTCTGCTAAAACTTTTTTGAGAGGTTTTTCTTTTGAAGTTGGCATTGTACTTTCAGAGCAGTTTCTAAAATACTTGGCTACAAAGATAATTTCAGAGAAGTCCTGTTTTTATTACATAGAAAATGTTGTAACATCGAGTGCATCTATGTAGCATGGCCCCTGTGGCTGGTGTCCAAGCTCAGTCTGAATAGTTGGGATACTAGAAACAGTATTTCTGTAATATTGTGGTTTGCTGCTTAGACTAATTAGCCTTGATGAGAAATAGCTTGCCAGTGTTTCAAAAGTATTTTAAATCCTGAACCTTTTTAAAGTGAAAATGACCTCCCGTACCCCAGATTTTTACAGGAAATTATCTTCCCTGTCACAGTGTGTTGAAAAACTTTATTGTAGAATGTGTAAAAGAACAGTTTCCTGAAAACAAGTCAGGTATATTAGTCATGGGATTTTTTCTGTAAACTACTTTTTTCCTGATCAATTACGGTTACATTTGATAGAATTTAGAAATTTTGTAAGTGCAAAGTAGCATTTATAGAGGTAAAATACTAAGAAGTATTTGTGACATTTAACTCTATAAATATAGTATGATATTTAACTATAAATATAGCATAAATGTTGTTGTTAGGTTTACAAAACTTTGTATCCTAAGGTGGAAAATATTTGTAGAATTCTACCAGCTCTTGTTTAGTAAGTTGTGACTAGTATCCATCTCCTTTTCGTGTGCTGGGAGTGTATGTTTCTGGTATTTCTTTTGCTCAGTCAAGCCTGCAAAGGGAGTTTTCTCCTTAGTCACACCGCAGAGCGTTTTTATCAAAATTACGTTTGATAGGAACTCTAAAAGTATCTTAAAAAAAGCCTAAATCTCTTCTGTAAACAGTATTTTGAAACAAGCAAATCATGTTCCCCTTTCAGAAAAACCAGGTTTACTAATACAAAATATTCTTGGGCTGGAATTATTGCGGCCTTTGAAGGAAGCCTGATGGAAGGTGCAGAGAGAGATGCTGTGGGTGACTGTGATGAGCAATCTTTCTATACTTGTACTGGTGGGATGTTCCAGTGATGTTGGGGGCAAACTTCCTAAAATCTTGAATTTGTGTAACTAAACGGATCTCATAGGGGCAGATATTAGTCTTTAGACTGATTAGTGAATAATGATATTTTACTTTATTTCTGCAAATTTCTAATTTGGGAGAAGACCACCTTAGAACTGGGTTTCGTTGCGGGTTTTTGGTTTTGTTTTTATTGTGTCTTTTTTACCAGCTCATTAGGCTGATTCCAAGCAGGAATTTACTGGATTATTCAGGAAATTAAGGGGCATTACCACCCCTCTTCCCCAAAATTAACCACCTGCAGAGCAGCAGGGATCTTCTGTCACATGACACTGTTGCAGCTCTTCAGCTCTCACATATTGCTCACAGATGCCTGGTCTTGGTCAATCACATTAAATGCGAGTGACTGGCAAACTAATGGCACATTGCAGCCTGTGATTGAGCTGTGATCCTTGAATGAAAGATGTTTTATATTTTTCATATCTGAGGGTGGAATCCTGTCTTCACTAAACTTAGTGACACAAGTCCTGTTAAGAGGAACTGGGATTTTCCTCCTCACGTCTGTATTCTCGTTCTCATCTGCTGCTGAAATCCACTAATCGTCCCACTGAAGGAAAGTCTGTATTTGTCTGCTGTGTCATAAGTATTCTTACTCATAATTAGTTCCATCTGTAAGGAGTAGTCTTTCATGTTAAGTGTGTTACTGTTTTGAAAATGAAGAGTCTGCTTAATCTGATGCACAACATGAGCACATGCTAGCTAAACAATGTGAAGACCACTGTTTCTTATGTCTACAGCAAAATTTCAGGCACTTGACCAAAACGTTGACGACATTCAGTTTGGTAATGTGTTCTAAAAGTTTTTAATTAGCCACAGGTGAAAGTTTTTAATTACCCACAGGATAAATCCACAGGTAAAATTTATCTGTGGATAGTATTTTACCTTGCTGTGGAATAGTTCTGTGTATTGGGCAAATAACTGATTAAAGGTTAATAATTCAAAGCAAAAGATTAATAATTCGAAGTACCTTAATCAGTTAAGTATGATGGAAAATGAGGACTTAGTGTGTTTTGTTCTGGACTCACTACAAAATTTATCCAAAACATGTTGGTGATTACAAACACAGTGACCATTAATAATTATTACTATAAATGCCTGGAATTTCTTGGTGCAAAAAAGCTTTGACCTGTATTAATACGAAGTAATATTTACAAACCAACTTTAAATGCTTGAAGGAGGCGTCCAGTTGAACACAAAGCAAAATACTCTTCTGCAACTTAACTAGCATGCTGGCTTTTTAGTACCATATAATTTGAGTTTTAGCTGTGATAAAGGCTGATTTTTTTAAGGAGGACTTTACATACTGAGTTGATTTTAGGTGATCCACTTGCTACTGAATGCCGCTTAGTAAGAGGCAATGCTTAGATTCTCAGAGTTCCCAACAGCCTTTTTCCACTTGATTGTCTGTGGTGTGAGTATGTGACAGCATGGACATATGAATAATTTGTTGTGTTGGAAAGCTGGAGTAGAGGCTGGCTTACTCGGGGAGAAAAACCCCCTACAGATGCTTTATTATACTTATGGTTTGGCTTAAATTTATATTTTCAAGAATAGATAATTCTCAAATCTGTGGAAAGTAGCTAGTTCATCATTTCTACAAATATTTAAGATCTGCTTCCTTTTGTTGCTCAGCTGTAAACCAAAAGATTTATTTTTGGTTTTTGGTTTTGTGTTTGTTTTTTTTTTTCCACAAGTTGGAATTAACAGATATGGTACAAATAGGATTTAAAAGTTTTGTCTTTTTTGGTTTGCTTTCTGAAAATCAATCCTTTTCTGTGTTACATCCAAGTCTGTCTTATTTTGGTTTTGTTATATAACCTCTTTAGCTACCAAAAAAAAAAAGAAAAATTATTTAGGCCTTCCATGATGCTTTTATTTTATAGTAGGAATAAGTTACTTGGCGCAGCAAAATTTGAAAAAAAAAGTCTGCCTCAATCCCAGCTTTCAGCTCCTAGCCCAAAATTAAATCAACAGGCCCCATGAAGTTGTACTTAAAGATCATAGTATTAAAGATCTTAGAAACAATCCCATCCCTGGAAGTGTTCGAGGCCAGGCTGGATGGGGCTTTGAGCAGCCTGGTCTAGTGGGAGGTGTCCCTGCCCATGGCAGGGGGTTGGAACTACATGATCTTTAAGGTCCCTTCCAATGTAAACCATTCTATGACTCTATAATACTGTGAATATTTGGAGAATAATTTCCCATTCTTTCTTTCTGCTTCTTGCTGCACATTTCCATTCTCTCTTTGTGACCAAGTTTATCGCAGTACCAGAGAAAAACTGCCGTTACCATATTTTTTCAGGTAGCCCAGGACTTATTTTAAACAATAGTTATAACTGGGGGTTTTGCTTTTCTGTTTTTTTGGAGGTTTAAATGCTTTAACCTATGAAAAGCTGTAGGGCAATATCAGCATAAAAAGGGGGAGAAGGAGAAAAATTTTCAGCAAACTCCTTTAAGCATTCTGCATTACATTCATGGCGCTACCAGGATCCAAAGGCTAATCCAAGAAAAACATACAACGAGTTGAGAGATTTTGTTTGTTTTGATATTTCCATCCTCTTATTTTGAATTAGTTTGCTTTTACTACATTGTCAGGTAAATTAAAAGCATTCACATTATTCCTTTAGTTTCTTGTGGAAGTTTTTCATTAACTCCCCAATGTTTTGTGCCAAGCTGTCTTTCCTACTTGGTGATTCTGCCTTCATTATGTTATTTGTTTCATTTATACAAGCCACATGAAAGAAAGAAAAATGAACTCAAATGCATTTTCAAGAATACACACTATTTTTAAAATCTGCTTTTAGCCTTTCAGGGCTTTCTTCCTTTATTTCCTTGTTCAGGTTGGATTTTTTTGTATGTAATAGTGGGATTAGAAGCCTGGAGATTCAGCTGTAGTAATGAACAATGATTATATATGTAAATTCTCACTCTTGGATTTTGTATGTGGTTTCCACTGATTGTTTTTTCAACTTTTTATATAGATGTGAAAGATACTTTCACATTGAGAAGTATCAATGAAATTGATTTTCACAGTGAAAAAAACACCTTTCATACTACTTTATTAATTTTTAAACAGGATACTACTATAAAAGCTCATTTTTGCAGATGGACTTAATAAATGCAGCTGTGCATACAAAGACTTTCTTGGCTGGAAACTGAGTATTTTCATTTTCTAAACAGGTGTCTCAATGCATGTACCTACTGCAAAACTAAGCATGCCAGAGGAGATCTAGCAAGTTATCCAATTGAAGAACTAGTGGATAGAGCCAAACAGTCTTTTCAAGGTAAGGAGTTTTATCCCTACAGTAGAAGTCAGCCTCTGAAGTGTTCCAGGTCTTATTTTCTCACGTAGTGATCATGGTGCGATATGGCTCTATTACAGCAGCTGATGTTCTTAATAGTCGTAACTGTGTCTGGTGGTGCCTTTGCAATAGAAAGCCGTGCTTTCATTATGTTTTGTGCCACTATTTACAAAATGTAGTCCTACTATAAGGACTATTTCATTTTGATTTTAGGCTTGCTCAAATGATGCTCCGTGCAAGCATTTCGTCATGATGATGGGGAAACTGTAACTTTTGGTCATTTTACTCCATCTCTGCTTTCTTAAAGGGGAAGACAATATCTTTTTTTCACTCAACAATAAGAGAAAATTTCATGAACCTCCCTAGGATTCTTGAAACCCCGTTTAAGGATACATGGCTTTTTCTGGTAATGGATTTCCTGGAGGAGTTCTGGGATGTTTGAGGGCTATACAAAGCTTATCAGCGTTTAAGTTCAATAGAGTATTTGTAATCTCACATGGATCCAACCAAACACCAAAAGTTTTTCCTGCAACAAAGTATTCTGTGCCAGTATCTGCCTAAAACTCTTGTACATCTGGTAGTTATGATAGCTTTATTGTGTCTTAATATTTTGTTCTTTATATATATATATAAAAAAATTTTGCCTGTGTTTCAAAAATACAGATTTCCAAATAATGCCAGTATTCATTTCTGATGCAATCTCTGTGAAGCCACAGGTGCTGGTATTTTTTGTGTTTGTGTGCCATGTTGAGGGATTAAATGTGTATTAAAAAAATACTGAGGTAATTCAGGTATAGCATCTTCTTCCGTCTTTGTATCAAATACTTGGAATCAAAAGTAGAGCAATAAATACAACATATACTGTCACATCCTCTGTGCATGTACAAACAGCACATGCATTGGGTTTCACTTAAGGCCTTGAGTGTTGCAGCTGTTCTAATAAGAAACAGGTCTCCAATGATTCACCATGTTTTAAAATCCATCCTTGTTTAGGGACACATAATGAACCTTATTTAGATCAGTGATGAACTTGTGTCTGTTCATATCAGTAGTATGCAAGGAAGAGTCCTTTTTTTCTAATTAAAGCCCACGTTCACAAATTCTAAGTTCTACGCTGTCCACACAGAAGGTTCTCACTTAAGATTATAAAAGTCTTTAGCTTTTGTTTTTGTTATAAGCTAAGCTGCTTCTTCCGTGAAGCTTATCTGTAATTGCCACAAAATTTCTCCTACTGCTTAGGTTTGTACCATTAGTGCTGTTGTTGCTGTGAATAGGATTGGCTGTTACAATAGACAGGAATCCTGTCATTCAAATGAATCGTGTCATTTCTTGTTTTAGTAGGACAAGTTTCTAAAACCTATATGCATATTATGAAAAGTTCAGTAACTGAAGTGCAAGATGTATAAATACATTGCTTATTTTGGTGGAGAAAGCAGTTCAGGAAACATGTTTCAGAAAGCTAAAAGTTTTCAGTAGTACATGACAGTGATTTTGAAACCAGTAAGTAGTCACTGTGTAGGAGAGAAGCTGCCATTTGATGGTTATTGCAATTATTATGCAGTAATTACCAGACACAAATAAATCCCTGGTGACAGCAAGATGTGTAGGTAGAAAAAGAACACAACATTCCGTTCATTTCCTCCAGGTATAACTCTGAAGTGTTTTTGTATTATTAGTAGCATAAGAATAGTGTTATTCTGATAGCGCTGTATAGCTGTTGAAATGTTCGAAAGAAACTTTGAACAATGCAGCAAGGGAATATGACGAAGAGAAAATATTGGTAATACATTCAGGATTATGGTCTTACTTAACTATTTAAATTTTATTTAGATTTATCGTATGTATGGAAAGAAAAAGAATTTCAGACTTGTCAGTTCTGTTATAGTTGTATTTATGTGCCATGAAGTCCACATTAAATTAACATAAAGATATATTTGCTTGCTATAACCAGAAAGAAAACTTTTGTGTTTTGTTTGTCTTTGCAAACAATAACTGTGAAATTTTGGAAAGTATTTTGAACTTCAAGTATTGTACATTTGGTTTGAAAATTCAGTAATTCAATTCATCTGTTGTATTGTGGCCTTTATTATAAATATTGACTCTTTCGAAATAACTTGATTTCTAATGGAAAAACTTGCCCTTAAGCTATTGTTTTGAAATCTCTTGAAGAAATCCTATGACGTGTCTCACAGCAGGCATCTCCAGGGAGTTCTGTTCTTATTTGGCCTTACACTGGTACCTTTGTTAGGGGACGTAAGGAAAGAAGCAAGTACTGAGTTGTCAAATGACAGGCTTTGCCTCCAGCTTTGACATACTTAGAAACAAGCATGAAATAGTCGGATACTTAGTTTGCAGTGTATGGAGAATTTATTACTACCAGCTTGCTGCAGCTGGGCTGCAGAAACTTCATCAATCTAGTGAAAGACTTAAGCAATTCAAAGTTGTTGCTAAAGTTCTTGCTATGTTACTGAGCCACAATCTCTTCAACAATCACTTCTGTTTTCTCAGAAGATGTGTTGCTGAAGCTCTAGTGAAAAATACAGAGAAGTACAGATGTGTGATAAAAAGTTTTTCCACTTTGGAATTATTCATGGGAGAAATGAGGTGTCTTAGAAGAACAGCAGCAAAACTGTATGTGATGATTTTATATAACTGCATGATCAAGTCATGTAACAAAAGGGAGACATTTGCAGTGTTTTGTATGTATATATTCTTACAGTACACCACTTCATAGGCCCCAAAGGTGGAATGTTTCAATTGTGGAACACACTGAAAATGGATTAGAAGAGCTGTATTTGAAGACGTTTTGTTACAGGTCCTTACATTTCAGCACAAAAAAGCTCTCTGAAATGCTTTATTCGGGTGATCATACTTTGACAAGATTGCAGTTGGCGTCTAGAAACAGTATTTGTAGGAGCAGTATGTTGCCAGAACAGGCTGTAGTGTTGTGATCGGATACTCCGCAATTTTTCTTCAGGCACTTCTGTACTGCAGCCTCTGGGTAGGATGTCTGTATGTAGGAAGTATTTCCAAGCTGCACTACATGCTGCATTATTCGGCTGCAAGCTATTTCAAGTAGTCAGTGGACCAGTTGTGGACCGCTAATAATATGGTATATGGTAATATGATACTTGTGTGACAGCAGCTGTAAAGTGGTACCTCACAGTCATCATGCTCTGATGTTTGTCTCCAAGACGACTTCAGAAGATTTTTGAAACTGAGGCTTTTTAGTCAAAAATTAGCTCTGTGACTTTATTTACCCGCTGGGTTTTGAGAGTTTTGCATACTTTGTTTAGGTAAGTAGGTTTTTATTTCAGGGTATTTTAGGGTCGAAACCTTTATCTTTTTGGTCAGTTTTGTAAAAGCAAAACATAATACTCTGCTGAGAGTGGTAACTAGATGACAGCAGATGACAAAGCTGCAATAATTTACATGCATGTTCAGATTATTTGTTATAAGCATGAACTTGATTTAAATCAACTGGTTAAAATGAAATGGCTGAAATCATAATGACTGAACAGATATCAGCCTATATTTTGTACTCTTCCAACCTCTGAAATAAACTGTTTTTCTTCTTTTCTTTTTGTATTTTATTTTAGTATCTTAAATTCAATATAATGTCCACAAAAACTCGGTGTGATGCAGGTTTCTAGTACATGCTGCTCACTTTCATAATGCATTGGTCTGTGTTTGAAGGTGTACTGAAATTGAGGTTTTTTTGCATACTTTGTATGCGCATGTCTCCTGTCTGACCTCCACAGTAGTTTTGAAGTTATGACTGACATCAACTTTAATAATTCACAAAATTTCTTTAACAAAATAATCTATCTGAAGTTAAAAGTAGACTATTGAGGTTTTTGCTTGTTTAATTTTAATGTTTTTTCTGTAAATTTCAACTTTTAGTAAGTAACTGTATCATTTTTTTACATGGTCAGCCTTGACAAATCACATTATATATCAGACTTCTATAAGACAGCACGTAAAAGTATTGGGAAATATAGTGAAGTGGTCTTTGAGTAGAGAACAACAGTCTACTGTAAGCATGTTTATGCAAAGAGGTTTTCTACAGCTGATAGTACAGCACTTTTGTTGTGTCATCAATTTAGTAGTATGTTTTTTTTTTCAAAATTTGCTGTATCATGTTCAATGCTGTATTTTTAGGGAATTGCATTTGCGGTTATGAGAGAGCTCTTTCTTTCCTTCCAAAAGCTACTTTATGTATAACAATGTGTTTTTTTGCTTAGTGTATGAAGTGGAAGCCTGGGGTAGCTGCCATTAGTGAACAGTGTTCCAAGGAGACACAAAAGTTAAACAAGCCTGTGCTTCGAATGTTGCGTGGAATGGTGTCCTGGGATAGCTTTGACTAAATTGCAAGACTTCAAAATGATTTTTAAAAATTCTTTACTTAAGTAGGATTTTAGTTACCATAAAAAGATACATAATTGATAATGCTGCCTGGTGATTTGTAAACCCTACGTATTGTGAGAGACTTTCTGTGCAAAAATAGCGCTTTATATTGCCAACAATTTTTGCTGGTTCAGCAAACTAAGTTAAAAATATAAATAGTTTTATGGAATTAGCTGCTATTTCATTCTAAACTAGAAAAAAAATATTCTCCACGTACCAATACAAAATTACACTTCTTTAGCATTGCATGCCTGTTGCAGAAGACAGGGAATATACTACTGTTAAAATATACACTGTATAATTACTAGTGTATTAGCTTATTTTATGGTAGCAACAAGGGAGCTCAATTGAAAGTCAAGTCCTGTTGGGAAACATTGTTCTCATATCCTCAAGCTACGTGGAACAATTGCTTCTGGATGAATAATTGCAGTGGCAAAATACCATTTATTTTTATTCCTTTATTTGCATGATAGTTCACTGGCATGCATGGTGTTGAATTCTGAATAACGCTTCTGTTTAGGAAATCTTGGACAAAATGTAGCATTACAAAGTAGAGGAGCTATCTAAATGAAGATTCTGAGTCTTGGCTTTCTTTAGTCGTCTTTAGCAATTATCCCTAATCTTGTAGATCTTGAAGTGTTGAGAGTTTAAAGGAGATTAATGTTAAATATTTCTCTCTCTACAAGTATTACTATAAACAGATGTTTATGCATAATGATAAGGTTTGATTTTGTATAATGTTACTGGTTTCCGGAGCTTTTCAGATCACTGCGAGCTTTGCTGAGGATTGCTGGTTTTAGTAGTTCTGATGTGGTGCTGTCAAGATATTCTGCTTTATTCATTGGTAGCCGTTTTTCTTCCTGCACCACTACCAGTAAGCTCTCTGTATGTTTTCAAAGTAGCTGCCATTTATGAAAGGACAAACGTTAAGTATCAGCAATGTTTTTAGTTTCCCATTAATTGGCAGAAGCGGTACCAAATTAAGATGCTTAGGCTATGTCTTCTCGGTAGTGGATTTGGTCTTTGAACATGCTGTGAGGGACTGGGTGCCTGGTCACGCAGGTGGAGACCTGGGCTGAGTACTTGGGGTCCTTCTAGGGAAGAAACTAAGACTGTAGGGAGGGTTGTTGTATACACAGGTCTCACCTTGTGAGATAAGTACTTGGAGCCTGGGCACAGACCCAGGAGCGAATAAGCTGTCTTAGTGGTTTCAACACAGCCTGTGTTAATGACCTTAAGCATGCCCCATGATCTTAATTCCTTCCTCACTAGTATTTTTGAACTCCTAGTGTCAGTGTTCTGTCAAATAAGTGTATATATCTGTTGTACCCACACTGATGTTTTTCTTCTTTAGCCTAGCAACATTATCAGAAGTCAAGCATTTTCTTGTGCTTCTTTGTACTAAATTTTATTCAGCAGTTTCTGCAACAGTCCCAAAAGAAGGCTAAATCTTCTTCCATACTAGCCATGTGATGAAGAGACTTGGTTGAGAAACTGTTGGATAACAAATTACATAAAAAAAAAAAAAAAATTGCACTGATGTTACCTATTGATGTCTGGGAACTGAGTTTCCATTGTTCATATAAGCTCAAATCTTGCCAATGTGCAAATTGATACTTGGTGTTGATTTTGTGGCTGTTAATTAATTTGTATTTGAGTTACGCTTGAAAATTCTTGGAAACTCCCTGAAATTGAGTCTGTGCTTTATGGTTCAAACACAGTCAGCAGACTATGACTGTTGTAAGGATAGATTGGAGTGTGCTTTGTGTGGGAAAGAAATGGAAAGAAAAACTCTTAATTATACGTGTATTGTTGAATACCAAGAAAAGCTAAAGTATATCATGTCAATGGGAGACAACTAATGAATTAGTTGAATAAGATGGACGTGTCTTTTGGAAGTGTTGTTTTGTTGGTTTTTTTGAAAATTCAGTGGTCATTTGGCAAGATTGGGAAATCTGCTTTGTATAGAACTGAAATATGTTTGCTTGGTTGTTCTCAGAATAAAAGGGTTTGTTTCATTTTGGATTGAATTAAATATTTAGATGAACTTGAGTGTTTTGTTTGGTTTGCAAAGTACCCCTTGGCTTTCAAAATATAGGTCAGCTCTGAACCCAAATATAACATTGGTGAGTGGGGTGATATTTTTATTTTTATTTTTTTTTTAGGGAATGGTTTACTGTGGAAATGTTTACGCTGAAATGTTTCACTTTCATTCCATGTGAAATATTCCACAATTTTGAAATTTTGTTAAATTTTTAAAATTTTCTTTCCTTTTCGAAGAAATGATGCTTGTTCCCCAAAAGCTGTAAGCTAAACTTTAGCAAGTGTCTGTTTCTGTTCAGGAAAAACAGCTTTAGAAAAGCAAAATTTTTAGTATATTTACCAGTCATTGCCCAGGGCAACATAACTAAAAGTTGAGTATAAAATTAAGAAAGTTAAGCTCAAGGCACATTTGCATGCCACGTTCTTTATAGACAAAAGGAAGCAAGGATAAAAGCAGGTTTTACCTGTGTCCTTTATAGCAAAAAGGAAACAAAGGCAGGTTTTACCTGTAAATGCAAACCATATCTTATTATTTTTTGCTGCTTTAGCCACACTAAAGAAAGCTTGAGAGTGAGAAAGCAAATGTTAGTATGCTTTTAAACACCTCCAAAAGGGGTTGCAAAAGCCAAACAAAATTTTCTTGTAAGGTGAATGTAATGAAGAAACGTAAAACTTTGGTGCTGATTGGCTGTTTCTTGAGTTCTCCCATACTTAAGTCACACTCTGCATTATCCTATAAAAACCTCAGAGGGGAAAAAACGCCACACTTAGACAAAATGATATGTTGAAGGTGTAGCATATACTGGCTTTGACTGACTTGCTTTTCACAGCAAGAATGGCCTTGTAAGAGTATGAAGTCCATGCCCATTATAATTGGGTTTAAACTTTCTTATTGAATTATTTTCTATCAGAATGGACAAAATCTCAAGATCCGGAATTTTTGACAGGAATATATTGAATTCAACAGCAAAGTTTTCTAGAAGAAGCTGAATGTGTTCTACTTTGCATTGTATAGTGTAACGCTTGAATCTTCCTTTCCAAAATGCTTTTGCCTCTATTTTCTGATTTATAGAATCAAAATTTTCTGATGCATAGATTACAACATGTGTAAGAAATGAAAATTTTATATGGAAATCTCTTCTAACAAACACTCTTTACCCTTAAAAAAAACCAAACCCAACCTCCATACCATGTTTCAAATCCTTTCCAATGGAATTTTTTGGGAGAACAGAATTTTCCATATCAGAGATAAACTTGGTTCATACCCAGCTTTGCTATGCATAGTGTTTTCTTATGTTGTTTGTTTGTTTTTGTTTTTTTTTTTAATTTTGAAGGGAAGGAGGAGAATGGTGACAGTGTTTTTCTAAAATAAACCTCTTCTGTCAGCCTTTTTACTGACTTCTAGGAAAAGTAGGATTTATTCTAATATTGTTCCTGAAGTATAATTTGAAGTTGCATTCCAAGGAACTTGGGTTGCTGTATTTGAGACCTTTTGATAAACAATGACTCTTTGTTCTTTTGTGCTTTTTGGCTATAGCCGAAGAGCTAGGTTTTTGTTGTTGTTACTAAGTTTATTAAAATTCTTTCTGTATTGTCTTTTCTGTCTTATGAATCTTTTAAGCTTTTCCTGCTGACTTTGCTAATGCATGGAGTACGTAGGCCAAGATAAATATTTTGGTACCAGCCTGTCATTTCTTAGAGTTATATGGGATAGTGTAATGAATTGGTTTTTTGTGGCCCCATGCAATCTTTTTTAATGATTCTGAAGGAAAAAGGTATAATTGCATTCCATCAGTAGCGATTAGAAGCAATGTCTTCAGGTATGTAAAAACTGCTGTGTAACAGATATTTAAACATACATAACCAACATCATATAGCAAAGAGATATTTTAAAGGATAAAAAGATGCCTTTTCAGTAGTAAATTACACTATTGTAGATATTTTCAAGCTTCATTTGCGTAAGAAAATTAGAGGTTTAGTGAGCTTTCCTCTTGGCTCAGAAAGAAATTCCCTGTCATGTTTCTGGTATGTGTTTCTTTTGTACAGTCAAGTTAACCAATGTGTTACAGTTGTTTCTGTTGTCATGAGCGTGTCTGGTTGCATAGAAGGTTTCTTCGCTTTATTTTTAATTTTACTTTAGAAATGCACTGGCAAGTAAGTAAAGTTATCGGTGTCTAGCTTTTTTCCTCATTGCTTTCCAGCTTCCTGAGGAGGGGAAGGAGAGAGGGAGGTGCTGATCTCTTCTTCCTGGGATCCAGTACCAGGACACATGGGAATGGCTCAAAGCTGTATCCCTCAGGGGAGGTTCGGACCTGACACGAGGAAACATTTCTTTACCAAGAGGGTGGTCAAACCCTGGAACGGGCTTCCTAGAGGGGTGGTTGATGCCCCATGCAGTATTGAAGGGGCATTTGGACAATGCCCTTAATAACATGCTTTGACTTTTGGTCAGCCCTAAAATGGTCAGGCAGCTGGACTCCCATCATTGTTGTAGGTCACTTGCAACTTGGCTCTTCAATTTGATTAGATTATCATCATCTTTTTCCCTCCTTATTTCCCTACCAGTACATGCTGAGGAAATCTTTGGTGACGTTTCTTCCCAGCCCTGTGCTAGCAGAAGGGATTGAATGCATAATCATGTCCCATCCTAGGCATTGGCTCTGCCACTTTGTGGGAAGGAGGCATCTACCTTCTAATGGAGGTGAGAGCTGTGGATTATCTTGAGATCATTTGACCACCTGAACAGATTTGCCAAAAGCACATGTGAACTGCAGTTTGTGGCTCTTCTATGTTCATCCAGTGTAGCTGGATTTCCACAGGATGGCAAAAAACCCCACATCTCTGAAACTCGCGAGACTCAAAGATCAAGCCCTCAGTCTGAAGCAGGAAGTGCTCCGGAGCTAAATGGTTGCAAAGCTTTTTGAGGTGAGCATCCCTGTGGATTTTTTTTTGTCTTTTTCTCCTTGTACTCATTCTTAGAAATGCCTGAGCTGTTTCCCTTGGAAAAACATGCTAAAACACGGGAGACAGAGAACAACAGTACTACATCAGAGTGAAGGACCATCTGGCCCAATACTGTCTCCAAAATGGCCAATCATAAATGTCTAAAGAAAAGCATATAAGCAGTGCAGGTCTACTTCTGCCAGGGTCCTGGAGGTGCTCATGAGCCTCAATGGCTGGGATGGGCTCCCCTGGGACCCCCACCCCCACCGTCTCCTACCAAGGGCCCAGGGGACATGGTATCTCAGCTCAGTTTGGGGCCTTTGGTCCCTTGCCTAAGTGATGTTGTAGGTGTGTCCATCTCTGACCCTCTTTCCCGGGTGGGCCTGGGACCTGCACTGCAGAGAGCTGCTCTGCTGCAGCTAGGTCTCTTTTCTCGGATCTAGGTTGTAACCTGTTGTGCAGAACCACATACATAACATAGCATAACCTATTCTGTTCTCGGCCTTCCAAGCATAGGCTGCTTTTCACAAGCAAGAACCCCTGGCAAAACAGAGCCAGGGAAGCAGAGGGCTTGCTCCTGCCACAAAATTGCAATGGGAAAGAGAGCCTGAATGAGACAGGGCACAGGTAACACCTTGGAGGTGCAAAAGCAGCAGGCAGGAACCCAACCAAAATGGCCCAGAGGAGCCCTGAGAAGGGACTGTGCTCAGTCCTATAGAGGACAAGAAGCAACCCCCAGGGGCCACCCTAGAGGCCCACCTTGGCAGTCTAGAAAGCTTCTTTCCCCCCCTGGATGTGGGGCACAAGGGCCACCTTCATGGCGTAGGAGCAGCAGGCACCTGGCCAAAATGGCCCAGAGGAGCCCTGGCAAGCTGCCATGCTCAATGCTGCAGTGGACGGAAAAAAATCCCTGGAGACACTTGCTAGGCCACTGTGGGGGGGAAAAAAAGCCTTCCTCCTCACAGCTGCAGGGCACAAGAGGCCATCTTCGTGCTGCATGAGCAGCAGGCAGTAACCTAGCCAAAACGGACTGGAAGAGCCCTGACAAGTGGCCATACTCAATGCTGCAGAGGAAGGCAAAAAACCCCTGGGGACCAGGGCCAGTCTGCCCCAGGGGAAAATTCCTTCCTGACCCCAGAGCTGGTGATCGGCTATTCCCTGAGCATGTGAGCAAGACCTGCCTCCTTGTCTCACAGGCTGGTCATGCCTCCCAGGAGATGCCCAAGCCCTATTCTCTCTCAACCTGGAGCCATCTCGGGGGCTTCTGAGAGTGTCCAAATGCCCCTAGCCTGATCGACCTGGGGATAAGAATCCTTCCTGTACCTGGCAGGACACCAGTGGGTGCTCCAAAGCACTGGGATCCCTGGCAACATCTCTGCATCCCATTTCTTACAGCTGTTTCCACTGGCTCTGCAGGGGATGAGGATGGTGAGCTCTGCAGTGCTCCTTAAGAAGGTATTCCCTTGGTCTGGCCACTGAAAAGGCCCAATAGCCTCAGGCAGCTCCAGCTGTTGCTGATTCTTCTCATCTCCAGCAGCCTCATCCAGCCTCTGGTCTTCTTCCCTCAACCCCCTTCAAGTAATTCCACCGGCTCCTCAAGGACTTCCTCTTGGATGTCTGCAGGCTGCCCCTGGGCCAGCTCTGTCCTGATGGAGGATGCCCCCTTTGTCCTCTCCTGGGACATTGTGACTGCTGCATTGCCAGGTGGTGGCACTGTGACATAGGGGTGATGAGGCCCCGCCATGTGCAGCCCTGCCTACTGCCCCTCCACTCAGCATCCTTCAGAGGAAGGCCTTTGGGGTGCTGGCCTTGAGGCAGTCCCTCTGCCCAGGGAGATGCCCTTGATGTCCATGCACTGTGCACAGCTGCTGGGTGTCCCTGACATGTCCTCTGCCACTCAATTCTCATGGACAACCCTAGTGTTACTACTCTTCTCTCAGGCTATGGCAGAAACCAACCCTGCAGCCCACAGACCACCCCTATTAGCTGTTCCCTCTCTGTGCCAGAGCTAGCGTCCATGAGGTCATGCAGGGAGGAGGACGAGGGGCTTGATCTGGCTGGACACAAACCCTTTTCTGGGGGCCCAAGGGGCGTTCTAGCACACTGTTCTAGCACACACTTGGTAATTAGTTTGCAAAACTGGTGCAATTAGTGCAGAAAGTGGCCAGTGTACATCTATTCAGTTAAAGAATCTCATCATTTTGATGCAAGCTCAGTGGGAAGAGACAACGGGCCCTTGCGTGTGCCCAAATGTGGATCTGGTGGATCAGCAGGCAGAATGAGGCTAGAGCCAAATTCCCTTGCTAGGAGTGCCCCCTGTCCAGAGGGCTTTTAGGAAGAAGACAGTCTTTTAGGAGCAAGGATAGCTATTCTAGCTTACTGCGTTCTGAACTTATGCATTAGAATACCTGGGCAGAGATCTGTGCTACTTCTTTTTACAAGTGGGAAAACATTAATTATACTGCATAGTTATAGAAATTCTTAGGCAAGCTTGGTTCAAGACGGAAAGTCATGTATATTCCGTTGGATGATTGAGCTAAACTGTTTCTTCTGGTCTGAGAAAAAGTGTTCCTCTTCCTGTCCCCTCCAGAATGTCTCAAAACTTCATTAGAGTGGTGAGTTTCCCCGTTTCAGACATATTTTCAAAATAATGCACCTTTTATTTATAGCTTTTTTTAAAGTTTCTCTTTTGTATTTTCTCCTTAGTCTTGAAAGATGACAGTAATTTAATTTAATTTAATTCAATTCCTCTTTGCTGTATGATGACTGAGTTTCCAGTTCCATGTATTCATGGCTTTAGTGAAGAGATAATTTCCTCCATTTATTTCATTATGACCTTTGATTAGTGTTAAAATATATCTGTGTGTTTCGTATGCCACTCCTATTTATTAAAAATAATTACATTTAGAAAAATCATTGCTCCTCTGCATGTTTTTACTTTGTTTTGCATTATTTTACTTGATCTTTTGCAGTTAGACTTGAAGTCTCCTGAGATGGCCAGATGTGAACTGACTTTAATCTAACACCATGTAGCTATCCCTTGTGCATTTGTGGTGTATATATATAAATTCAGTCCACTGCTGTCAGAATGCTTCAAATCTCTATTGCACATGCTGTATAGGTGATAGACTCATGAAGAATAAATTCACTGTTTTTAAGATCTGTTGCCAAAGACTGATCACTCTGCAGTGCACTTGTGATATGTTTGATGTTGCCATGAAAATATTAAACATACTGATCATCTTTGTGCCCTGTGGCCACAAAGGATTCTGGGATTCACAACGTGCCACTGTTTTTCACAGAAATGCTATGAAGTAGCAGAAGGCTGAGATTTAGTTTAAAGTGCTGTTAATATTTTCATTAAGGGTGTAGATCATGGCATCTTATAATTTTATAGTTGCCAAGAACTTTCAGTAATATAGTCTTACTTCCATTTCCTTTAACTCTGTCAAACTTTCATTGATACTTCTAGTTAAAATCATCTAACTATTTGCAAGAATTACATTATGGCAAAGAATGTTATTCTAGACAAGTTTAGAAACAAGAAAAACTTTCCTTATTGAGAAGTTATGGAGGCCTTCATGCCTTAATATGGTAGATACTTTGCCTCAGGTCACCCTTGTGCAGTTTTCTGTTGTTTTGGTTTTGTTTGTTTTTTTGATTTTGGACTTGGTAGATTTTGGCTGTTAGATTTTATAGGCATGCTCCATACCTTAGGCTGATTTGATGGGTTATGTTTGGGTTTTTTCTTATTGCCAGGTCTGCTGAGATACTAGGCGTCAGAAATGAGGAAGGGGAACCTCTTTCTTTTTGGTTCCATGTGTTAATGCTGCCTTATGGTGTTGATAGAGGTCTTAGTCCAGTCAGTTTATTTGTTCGTGCTGCAGCCTCATATAGCAGAACCTGCCGTAACAGTTAATTTCTCAAAAAATCTTTTTTTTATTTAGGATACAAGTGAATCACACTAGATACACTAGATTTTGCAGGTATGCAGTGCAATGTGCAAAACTGCAACTGGGCCCTTCCCTTGCAAGAAAAACCACTTAGGCACTGTTTAAGGTTTGTATAATTGGGATTCTACTGTTTAAATACTGTGTACCTTTAAAAAAAAAAAAAAAAAGGTGGCCCCAAAGAGCTTATAATGTTGTGATGTAAATAGTTGAAGAGAAATACATGGTTGCATTCAGAATAATCGTAGAATCATAGAATGGTTTAGGTTGGAAAGGACCTTAAAGATCACCTAGTTCCAATGCCCTGCCATGGGCAGGGACACTTCCCACTAGACCAGGCCGCTCAAAGCCCCATCCAGCCTGGCCTGGAACACTTCCAGGGATGGGCAAGTAATAAGCAGTTGTTCACCATATTTACTAATAAAATGTTTTCCAGGGTCTTGTATGGGATGACAGAGGAAAGATTGTTATATAGGAAAGATTAGAAGAAAGTCAATGCAGTAACAAAGAGTGGTCATTCATCTGAGGAGGAGCTATCATCCCCCACAATTTGCAAAAAATCATGTTCCCCTACAGATATTCATCAGAAGTCTCTATGTGCTGGCTTGTGTTTCTGAAAGTAGTAATTTCTTCTCTTTGGGGATTATTATAATAAGTTTGAATAGCTTTAAATGGATTCCCTGGATGCTTTGGAACGTTGTTTATATCATGGTTGTCTGTTCCAAAATATAAAGCCTGTTAATGCTGTAATATGAAAGAAAATGCATATTTTCTGAAAATCCAGACAACTGCTGGTTTAGGATGCTGTTGTCTCTGTAAATTGTTGTCAGAGGCACATAGGTGTTGTCCAGGGAATAATGCGCCACATATATTGACAGTGTTGCCAAAAATTTCTCATAGCATGACCAGATTACTTTTTTTGTCTCCATCAAACCTAGTCTAGTAGTGTTGCTTTTTTATAACGTGTCTCTGTCTGTGTATGGATTGTTGTAGCTTACAGTGTTGGAAAGAAGAATATAAATTGTATGTGAGTGCTTATTTTGCATGCCTGACTAAGACTCCTACAGACAACAAGACTCCACTAAACTCTTAGCTTTGGCAGTTGAAAGAACCAGAGAAATCTGTTTAACGAAGGTTGTGGTTTTTTTTTTTCTTTAACAGAAAAAAAGCAAGTTTGGGTCACATTTTCTCTGTGTAATTCAGTCTTCTTGCTCCTTTTATTTTCCTACTCAAATATTTGCATTTGTGCTGTTTAAACCCTTGAATGACAACAAATCTGTTTAATTTAGCATTTATATAAAAAAGCTACATTTTATTTTTATTTGAAATAAAATTTTAATACAAAAGAGACAAAGACAAGATGTATGCATTTAAAAATACTGCTTGATCTTCAGCCTTAGGCTATAGTTTCAGCTGTACTTTAAGCCAACACTGCAACTAAAAGACACATTTCTTTGCCATCTTCCCCCTCCACCCCCCTTTTTTTCTTTTTTTCCTTTTTTTTTTTTTTTTAATCCTTTCCTCAAGCCACCTGCTTTCTTGGTTCTCCAGTCTGGTTTACTTCAGGACCACATAAACACTTCGGTTAGCACAATGGGCCAAAAACAGTGTGTCTAGGGAATAAGTGACTGAGGACAATGGAAGACGGGACTGATTCTCTTACCAGCCGCGTTGATTTGATGCTGCTTGAAAAGTGTGAGAGAAGCTGGACTGAGAGAATGATGAGATCTTGATTTCTGGGAAAGGCTGCGGAGTTGTGCATATATCTGCTTGTAAATCTTACATTCCTGCACATACCTTTGTGATTAGAGGTGGTGAAATGTGTCATTCTAGTTTCCGTGAAATTTTGGTTTTTCAGAATATAATTTTGTTGTGGTTTAAAAAGAAAAGTCCTGCAAAATACAAAGATGGAAGGAGACCATTTATTCATGTATTTTTAGAAACCTCAAAGTGTGACAGTAAGTGATACAATTTGAATCTTGCAAGATACTGACTGTATAGAAGTATCACAATTCTGCAGTGTCCCAGTGGTACTAGACCAAGGGCAAGGGACTGGAAGGGTGTCAGGAAAATTAGGTGTAGTGATCTGCCCAAGCTCTTCTCTCTCATCACAGAGCTGCTGTTCCCTACACAAGCTTAACTAGCTTGTGGGGTAAGAAATGGCCCTATAAAACTTCACCTAATACTGTCTTCTCTCATTTTCTGAGGGCATGAGATATCTGTTCCAGCTTAACTCCTTCCTTCAATAGCTTACTATGAGATCCACAGATTTCCATCAGCCCCATGTGTACTGTGGTGCTAGTGTCTTCTAGAAGTTTAGTGAAGAGACAAGAGAAGGGATGATCACTAAGGAGGGAGCAAGCAGAGTCCACCTCCAACCCTTCCAAACTTAAGCAGAGATTTTCAGATACTGTGGCAAGGGGAGAAGAGAGAGTTACAACACACTGAGCAAGACTAGATTGGACCGTTCAAGGCAGAGGAAGCAAGGCACAAGAGTACTATTTAGGGGTAATTTACTTATTTGGGGACTATTTGATAATTGCATATATTAGAGTTTCAGTTATACGCTGACAGCAATTCATTGTTGATAATTGCTTTATAGCTCTGAGGAAGACTGACATGATTCCTATTGTGTTGCTAAAGTTAGAGTGCTCTTGTATGATCCCGGAGAGTGAATGGGACTGGAGTTTGGGAACCTCTAGATTGCAGGATGGTAATACTTCCAAGTTCCCCCAGTGTCTCAAAAGCTAGATGTTTTTTGAGGCAGATGTCTCCTCATGGAAGCAGCAGCTGGGCAGCCTGAAGAGCTGCTTAGCATAGGAGATTTGGTGGGAGAAACTCTTCATGTCAAGATGTCCCAAAATAGCAGATCTGGCATCCTTGTTCAAGTTATTCAGCTGTCAGGCTGTAGAAAGAACTGAGAGGTACATACAGCCCAACTAGGGGGTCCAGGTTTACAGTCTCTGACAGTGGGACTTCTAAAAGCTGATGAAATTGAAGTTCAAATGCAAGTCACCCGTGTATTTCTGAAAAACTTATTTGAAACACAAAGGCATCATGCCCATATTCTCAGTGCAAAGGAAAGCTCGTACGCCTCGTGCAAGACGATAATGACCAGGTGCGAGTTGTTCCAGCAGAGAGGAATATACACTCTACCTGGGTTTGTCTTCTTGCTCTTTAATACTGTTAGTAATTTTACCATTATAAACAGTATCTTAAAGTTACTTTTGAATCATGTTATTAAATATTGTATTGTGAGAATGTAAATTCTTAGAGGAAATGTAATTACTATTCATAGCTGTATCTTTTCAGAACAAAGGGTAGGCGTTAAGGTTGCTGTTGTGTTAAAAATCTCACAAATGCAAATTGCTGGGTAGCTGTCGTGGGTTTATTTGAGCTCACCCTATTGCCATTATATTTCCATTGTAGTTTTTCCCTTTGAGCTTGTGCTTAGATTGTAGATGATAGAGTTTTTATGTCTTTTAAAGTGTTTCAGCCAGGTTTGTGTCACTTTCACTTTTGTTGTGAATTGTAATGCCTTGAAAATGTAATTCAGTTTAGTAGGCCTGCTGAGGAAAGGACTAAAAAGCTTGTACTATGTACGTTTGGTAATGAAATAGATGAAGATTCTTCATGCTTTTAAATAGAACGTTTGGCTGGCCCAAGACTTCCTCAGAAAAGTTATTCGATCTGATGTTTGCTTTAAAATGTTTTTTCGAAAAACCTGTTTATTTTATACCAAAGTAGTGTATGATGTATTCTTCCCATGCTTATTCAGTGAAACAGCAGCAGAGGAAAGCTGGGTAGCATTGCTTGTTTGTTAGTTTTATTTATAAATACCTTTTTATTAAGTTTGCATTATTGGAAATGGAGTGTAAAAAATGAGGTTTAGTAATGCCACAGCCAGTACTTGAAGTCTTCACCAGACAGATTAAGTTGGGTTTGTGTGTATTTGGTGTTTAATTTAAAAGCAATTCAAATTAAAGCACAGTGTATCTTTTTAATTGATCTTACTTTCAGGAAAAAAATTCATATCTTTAATTTTGTTTTAAAATAAAAGGTTGGTTTAATGTTGCTTCTTAGCCACAGGGGTATTGCAATTTTTTCACTGTTTTTTT
Source organism: Larus michahellis (assembly GCF_964199755.1). Lineage (NCBI taxonomy): Eukaryota > Metazoa > Chordata > Aves > Charadriiformes > Laridae > Larus > Larus michahellis. The sequence goes on along the minus strand of NC_133897.1, from coordinate 70,479,351 downwards.
CACTCCTTGTAAATATTTGTTCAGCTATGGGAACTTGTGTTTCTTTGTTGGTAATGCTTCTTTTGCTCCTATATTTATTGCTGGTTTTGTAAAACCGGGACTAGAAATATTTTCAAACGAGTACTAGTATTCTGTGCCACTGAAACATTAGACTCACAAGACTACTCAAGATGCTATCTTCTGCTGTCTTTTTCTCTGGTGTTGGGATGTGAAGGAGAGCACTACTTTCTTGGAGAATAAGGGTTTTAACAGAACTAGAATCTCTCACCATGAAGCTTGTACACTACCTTTCTGCATTTCTGTTTGTGAATTAAATGAGTGATGGTCACTCATGCCTCGCTATTCCTTCCACCACAAGGTGACCGGTGTGTCAACTACTTGTTAAAATGAAGAGTAACGTTGGATATCTCATCCCATACAAGGTTTCAAGTGAAACTAGCAAAGGCTAGGTTCAGAACAAATTAGAATGGGATTCTTAGTCTTATAATGTGGTGAAAACTGAGAAACTCCCTAGCATAGGACGTAGTGAAAGTTTACATGTTTGGAAGAGATAGAACAGATATATGGAAGAAGAATGCATTTTCTTTAAATAGAAAGAAGTCTTACAGGGAGAGTTGCAGTTTGCTGAATAGTCGGCAAATACTTATGCTGCCTGTATTCATACTCTTTATTAAGCATGCATTGAGCATCCTTTGGGAGAGGACACTAGGCTAAACTGATTAGTGGTCTTACGGCTATTCTTAAACTGTATTTCAGCAAATACCTATTTCCCCCATTTTACTTTATCTAAAGTGTGTATTGTCCTTTTAGTATTGCTCTGTACCACCTTTCGTAATGAAGGATTACCTTCCACGGTTAGGTTGGGTTTTGCTGTATTGTTGCTGCTTTTATTATGTTGGGTAATACCATTGTGACTCAAGTCTAGGTCATCTCCATATCTAATGCTACTATAAGATTGAAACTTTTAAAATTTAATAGGAAACTGATCAGATCAAGTCTGAGTTAACTTTCTTCCAAAGTCCTTTATAAGTGCTAAGTGTAAGTTATAAAAAGAAATTGCCTAATCTTTCATGTTGTATTCACTGAAGTCATAGTGAGAGCAAAGCTCTGGGTGGTGACAAGCCCAGTTGTGCCAGTGAGAAAACGCTGAAAGAATACTAAATGTATCTTATGAAAAAATAAATTTACATGCTTGGTCCCAGAAATTTGATCTCTCTCATGGGTAGCTGTTGTTCCTTATTTTTTTAACTTCCCTTGAGTATTTCCTACTATGGTAAGTCAGTAGAGTTAAAGTATTTCAAAGTCGGTAAGAGTTAAAGTATTTCAAAGTTGGCTTTAGATGTAATGCTACAGTGATTGTGATTGCTCGTGAAATAACAGGTCAGGACTAGGTAGAAGAAAACATTACTTTCATGCTGCTCTGGCATTATTCATAGCATTTAATACCAAGTCAGACTGGTCAGTCAACACTGTTTTTTAAACAAGATGTATTATCTAGCTATTAGCAACCTTCCGAGGGAAGCTAGTTATATTGTATGGACACATTAGTGGCTCTTTTCATTGGACAAGGCATGGCTGCAGTTTTTCTTGTCTTAAACCCTTTTCATGTGAACAAGTGTCTGATGTTGCATGCTCTAGTGGCAGAGATTGTAGGTTGTTTGTGGTGATTCGGGGTTTTCTTGTTTGTTTTTGTTTGTTTTGGTTTGGTTTGGTTTTTTGGGGGTTTTTTTTGGTGTGTGTTTGGTTAGACTCGATGATCTCAAAGGTCCTTTCCAACGATGAAGATTCTATGATTCTATGTTCAAAAATTTAATCTTATTCTTCAAGTGTTATGGAAGTGGTAATTTAGGTATAATTTGCACCTCTACATTTTAGAGAGCTCTGTGGCCTCTGTATTTTAAATCAAAAGCAAATAGATCTTAAAATTTGTGTTGTAAGAGTTTTGTACAACTTGCTAAGTTCAGATGTTAGAAAGATAGCTTTCGTACAGTTTGGTTGTATGTGGAAATAGATTAGCAGTAATCATGTTGAATGATGCAGAAAAATTGTTTCTGCAATATCACCCCATGAAAATAAGAGCTATGATTTGTACAGCTATGTGGGACTCCTGATGTGCATACCAGGGTGTCCTGATAGCTTAAATATATGCCTTTTTAAATGCTGTGTACATAGTGTTAAAATACTGAAATCTGAAATTCAAATATTGCACATTAGCTAGGTCTAAGGGCTGTCAGTGAGGGTTCAGGATACTCCAGAAGCTTTGGGAAGATACCTGGTTTACCTGTGAAGACCAGTTATTTCTGCTTCATTTTAGGGTAATTGTATTTGTGATCTGTTCATGGTTTGTTTTCATGTATGGGCCCAATGCCCCAAAGAAAAAAGGGAAAATAACACTCTTGTTCCTAATTTATTTGTAAACCAGGTCAGATACCCTTGATTAGGTCTCAGCTGCAGCATAATTTAAATCCTGAGAGACTGAACCTAAACAGCGTGCTTTTTTCAGATCAGCCAAAAGATAGGGAGAGAAAAATAAAAGCTATTTCCAGTTCACAAGCAGTACAGTGCTGCTGAATAAATCTGCAACTGTTAATGAATAGCTATTTCAAATATTTACAGGAGGCAAAAGAAAAGAAGATTGGCATCCAAGGCAGCTGTGCCCAGGGAGAGCTATTAAAAATAAACATGATAAATGTTGTTCAAGTGCTCGTATAGCTGTCAAATATCAGAGGTACTCAAAAGTGGAAAGTGTTTATACTCTGTGGCCATGCTGCTAGGCATTCTGGACAGGGATTTTTTTTCCTCATTTTTTTCACAAAACTAACATTTAGCAGATAAAAGAGGAGGGAGGATCTAATGTAAAATATTCAAGAACCTTGAACTTCTTGCTACATTAAAATACAAAAATGCTTATTTGTTTTGTAGGTGAAAATAAAATTGTTTTATACATGCAATTATTTCCACACTTGAACTAATTTCTTTAGTCTTGATTCTTAATAAGAAATGTGTGGTGAGAGTTTATGCTCGTAAAAATAGGTAAAGGATTTTGTTATGACTCTTTCAGTCTTCTGTATTAGTGGATGATAGTGATGAAGGTTTATGATCGTTGCATTGATTTTGTACAGAATTTCAAAAATTCTATATACATAGTAAGTTATGAACTTCATGTGCTTCTGTACACATAGATTTTTTTCAGGTTGTCAGGAAAGCATTTTTATATCAATTTTAAGTTCTGAGTTCAGTATATGTCAGTTGATTGCAAACTCTTTAGCAGAGACTTTATTTTTGTACTTTACTGTGAAGGTAGTTTCTCAGAACCTGTCATGCAGGTGAATCTCGCCCCCCTTCCCCCCCTCCAAAAAAAAAAAAAAAGTTATCCCTTCTGTGCCAAGTGCAAAGGATGTGAGAAAAATGTCTTTGCTTACAGGATGCTACAGTAGAAATCATGTGTTTATCACGCATGGATGTTGCTTTCTTCCCCCTTCTAATTTTTTTTCCCCTCTTTCAAATTGAATTAGAAAAAAAATGATGCTAAAATGCTAATCTAGCTTGTCTTAGAAGTAAGATCAGGTCCTTTGTTTGAGGGGTAGGCAAATGTGGAGTACATGCAACAAGCGTGTTTTCACTGAAACACTGCAGAAGACAGAGAGTTACAGTTACATGGATTGATGTCTTGCTTGAGCATAAACTTCTGTCCTTCGGCACTGAAATTCACTCTGAAATGGATATGAGCTCAGTTGTCTGAATGTGTTGTGGAGGACAGCCTAAGTAATGTCAGTTTTATCTTTGGTGTCTTGAGCTTTTTGAAGCAATTCTTAAATGAAGTGTATGCTGATGTTGCAATGAAGAGGAAGAATAAATTTGAAAGCATCTCTTTCCTTAGCCTGTACACACCTTTATTGTTACGGAAATGGCTTAGTGGTTTCCTCAGAAAGTAAGTTTTAGCAAAATCTGCCAGATCCACTTAGCAAATTGTAATGAGGTAAGAAGCACAGTGATGATGGAAAAAATGGAAGAAGATGGGACCTCCCCAAGCCTGAAGACACTCCAAGCCTGAAAGCTTTCCTCTTTTTTCCGGTTTGATCTTTCCACGTAATGACAGATGTTACCTTTCAATATACCATTGCATAACAATGTAGTTTCCTGAAATGATCAAAGGAGACAGCAAATTCTATACTGGTTTCCTTAATTTGGAGGCTTTGTATGTTATTGGGCATTGATTTGAAAGTTAGCACAGTGTTAGGTATTGAAACAATTGTAGCTGCCATGGCCCAACATGCTTTCAGTCATATTTGGTTAAGCATACCGGTTGCCTGATTTCATAAATGGTTCTCATGACAGTTCCACTATTTCTATTGTTACAGGATTATAATGCTTTGCTGAATAAGGTGCAACACCTGAGTCACTTTAGGAACCTCGTGTGTACTGCTGTATCTTTCTGAAGCGACATTTTATAGTTGTGCCATGTAAACCAGACCTCAGAAATCTGTGAGACATTTTTTGTTATTTTAAAGGTGAAATCTGAGTTATCTGTGTCACCTTGAAAGGTCCATGCGGTCCATTACCGAAGTAATACTGCCTAGCTAGGGGCAGGAGGGGCTTTTGGTTTGGATTTTTCTCCTTCTGGGAGTGGAACAAGGTGCTCTCTCTTAACCAGGTTTTTTGAAGGCTTGCACCTTGAGCTTGCAGTTAGCTCCCTAGAATCTAGACTCTTTAACCTTCTATATGTGGTAAAAACCCCACAACTTTCCAAATTATTTAAAGAAAGGAATAGGTAATAGCAAAGGAAAGGAAGCTGTTTGGGAGGCTTGATAGATATGTTTATATCAAAATAAAATTTTCTATATAGAGATAAAACATATAGGATTTTTAATCTGTATGAATACTCTGCGGAACAGGAAAATCCAGTTTCTCCAGCCTTCAATTTTTTTCAAAACTCTTTAAGGTTATACAGGAGGAATCCTCATTACACAGTAGGCTTTTTCATTAGTTTTGGACCAACAATAAACTGGCATACTATCCAAACAAGAATTGAACATTAGTAGTAACACTCTTTAAAAAAACTTAATTTTTGACCTGCAGAGTCTTACTGGAAGAAATAAGATACATGTAGCCTTCATTTAACAGAGACCTATCTAATGCAAGTAGTACGTGATACTCTTCAAATAGTGCTTCTTATGAACAAAGCTATTTAAAATTTGTGTGGACTGCATTATTCACACAAGCTAATGTTACAATGTGATTCTTCTTCAGCTTTGCTGAGTACTCTCATTTAAACACTGATGACATGAACAGAATTTTGTGTAGAACACATTTTAGAGTAGCAAAGCTTAATAAGTAGAGCATCTGGAGGATATGAAAGAGAAAGAGTTAATGGAGAGTTCAAGAAAGTTCAGCGTGCATTACCAGTAGAGAAGACATTCTTGCTCCAAAACTCTGGGTTTTTAGAAGAACTTCTGGTTGATCTCTGAAGGTATATTTCATGTTCTCTGGAAACACATGTACTTGCAGACTACTTTCGTTAATTACTGAAAATAAACGCATTTTCCGCTAAACCTTGTAAATGTCAAGTGCATTCAACTACTGGAATGGTATACCAGACTTATCTTTTCTTCCTCCTTTAGTGCTTTCCAGTCCCTGCAAGCAGAGTAGATTTTTCTGCCTTCCATACAAGGACAAACGTCTGACCATTTTTGGGTGTAGAAAGGAGAGAGATTCAAATGGCACGTCCAGACAAAATTTACTCACAACATCATAAGAGTGATTTCCTTGGGCATGTCTACTGCAGCATCCCACTGCCATACGCCATACTGGAGGCGGCATACAGCATCTAGGCTACTCTGTCACATCTGCAGTGAGCAGACTGCATCCGTCTAAGCTGACTTCAGTAAAATTACCCAAAGTACTTTTGTAAAAGTAATTACTGTTGTCCTGGCCCAGATCTTCTGCTAACTGTGAAGAGTGGAAGATGCTCTCCATTATTTTACTGTTCCCCAGGACTATTCCTTTTTCCTTCTTTGTAAATATGCCAGTACCTTTGTCTGCTCATATTTTTCCCAGGCTGCAGCAAGGAGACAGAATAATAGTGTTGCAGAAAACCCTTAATATCCTGAGCAGAAGCAGAGAAGCTAATAAAACTAACGTTAATTTCTCAGTTGCTGCTCTTTCAGAAATCCATGAGGAGTGGTAGCTGGATGAACCTGAAGATCCAGGGAGATGAAAGTTCAACTACTCAGCTTCCACTGTTGGGTGGAAAGTTCTTTGCAAATGTAGGGATAGAAATTGTCTTCGAGGTTTAATCAAACAGATACCAGTGTTTGTTTAGCCATGAGAGTTTGAATAAGAAGGAGTAAGCAAATGGGTTGTTTTTAATGCTTTGTTAGAGCACAATACTAAGTTATTTTTTGAAGATGGATAGATAAAGCATAATTTATATCTTTCATATGAAGTACAATGTTTGGTCCTTTATGCCAAGCAGTAAAGTTGTTATAAAAGCAATAATGTTTTTACATTTCTAGTATTCAGTGGCAAAAAATATCTTCACAGCAAATAATAAAATGAAGGTTCTTTAAGGATTTCAAAGTTGCTTTCATGCTTGGTTATTATAAACTGCAATATCTTTCACTGTAACTTAATCTTTAAAGTATGTGAGCACAGAGTCCAGAGGAGGGCCATGAAGATGACCAGAGGGCTGTAGCACCTCTCCTATGAGGACAGGCTGAGAGAGTTGGGGTTGTTCAGCCTGGAGAAGAGAAGACTCTGGGGAGACCTTATTGGAGCCTTCCAATACCTTAAGGGGGCCTGCAGGAAGGATGGGGAGGGACTCTTGATCAGGGAGTGGAGTGATAGGACAAGGAGTAATGGTTTTGAACTGAAAGAGGGTAGATTTAGATTAGATATTAGGAAGAAATTCTTTCCTGTGAGGGTGGTGAGGCACTGGAACAGGTTGCCCAGAGAAGCTGTGGATGCCCCATCCCTGGAGGTGTTCAAGGCCAGGCTGGATGGGGCTTTGAGCAGCCTGGTCTAGTGGGAGGTGTCCCTGCCCATGGCGGGGGGTTGGAACTAGGTGATCTTTAAGGTCCCTTCCTACCCAAACCATTTTATGATTCTATGATAGAGTAGGGATTATAATGTTAAAGTTTCTGTGACGTGGATATTTTTACAGGTTACAGGAATTTTATTTAAACATAATAACGTTAGAGCTGTGACACTTAATATTTTTTCTCAGCCCCTGTCCCTCTTTATAGAGAACCGCAATTCTTGCTTTATAAAGACTTGTGCTCAATTCTTACATGTATTTGAATGTATTTTTTGGTATTTAATTATTTTAATTTACATATTGGGCTTGCATAGTCTCCTGAAGTTAATTGTTTCATTTCTCCAGCTGTTCCTAAGTAGCCATTGTGCTGATCAAGCACTTACTTCAGTATGTCCTTGATAAAATTAATGAAAGCATCTGTAGAAGCAGCGACAGCAGCTGCAGTGCCTTATGGAAGCCAACTTCTGCTTAACATTCTGATAAAAGAAATAGTTTTGTACTTGTGCTGGAAGCTAATGCTGGCTGGCTTACTTCTAGCATAAAAAGAGTTGCACCTGCCACGGCTAGACCAAACACTGAGGCTTGCTGATTACATGTTCTTGTTAGTGTCATTGTTATTGGTAAAATGGGAGTGATGTCATCTTTATCAAACCCTGCTGGCACCCTACAGAGTGACAAATAATTTGCCCGCTGCTGTTTATCAGCATGGGCCTTGTTTTAGAAGTGATGAGAGTGCTGAATTTTCACAGTTGAAAGCTGTACAACTGCAGAGGTGTATGAAAATGAAATGGATTGATACTTGTAATCAGCACGCATAGTGATGGTTAAGGTGTAATGAAACATAAGTGCACATTTAGGGTAATTATATTGCTACCAGGTGGGGCCCTGGGGCTTTGCATGTATAGAAACGGCTTGAGGTGGCGGGTACGCAGGAAGCAGCACTGCAGCACCATCTGCTTTTTTCTCATTTCCTCATTAATCCTGCTCTCCCCAAGCCTGGACTGCACTGACTTTGAACAGCGCTTGGACTGTTCAATATCTCCTCTCCTTCTAGCTGGTTATAGCCCCAAACACTGGAGTGCATGTGTTGCAAAACAACAGCTCTTGTGAGTAGAATAATATATTAGTACACCCTTCCAGAGCTCTCTGAGACATATATTGCATACTTCTCCTCTTTAATCTTCTTTCAAAATGGCTTGTAATAAAATCTGTTCTTGTTATATTTTAAGGCAATAACTAATATTTTAAGATTTTTCTCCATGTATTGGTTGTATATACTTCTATGTATATGTCTTAAATGGGTGATGAAAAATATTAAGAATTCCTCCAGACAGGCATCTGTATCTTTTTTATTTACTTCAGTGGAAATCTGTAAGCTTTAAGCTACTTGCATTTCTTCCAAGTAAGTAACGTGAATAAATGGTTGGTAGTTGAAAACACTACAAGTATCTTTTGCTCCTTGGAATTACTGTGCAAACTGAAAAATGAGGACTGCATGTTGCCATTCATTTGTGGTAATTACTATGGGAAACAGGAATGTGAATTTTCAAATTTAAGAAGGGAATAGGAGCCTGGTGCCTCCAGGGATGCTATTCACACAGGCACACCGAATGTCTCACAGGCGGTACGTGCAGTTTGGTTGCGCATCTCACGTAGAGTAGGTTTAATGTGTCTCAGATGGCTAGTATTCACCTGCATTTGCTGATAGCTAATCTGTGTATGTGCATTTGCTTGTCTGGGAGTATACTATAAAAAGCAGTGTTTTCAAAGCAGTTTCTGGACTGATGGCCATAGATTGAATTATTGTGAAGTGTTTTGTAATTTATGTAGCTTTTCCGTTATAATGCATCTTTTATACATCTTTGACATTTTTATTAATCTCAGGTTTTCCCTGGTGAATGTAGGTCATGATATAATTTGCGCTGTTGTTCCCTGATAAAAAAAACCCAACACTGCTGAATTTAATTTTTTAAATTTTTTTATAGTGTGTGCCGGGGTCAGGCTCATACTTGATGTAATTGCAGGGAAGTCAGTAGAGTAACACCTTGGATAAATTTAACCCGACTTTTACCAAAGTATCCAAATTTTAACTGAAGCCTGCTTTGTTACAGTATTAAAAAAATAAAATAAAAAATTGATGTGAGATCTGCCTAGGTGTAGAAACAATTCTGTATGTCTGAGGTGGCTCCTGGGAGCTGTTTAGCAGAAGTTACCAAACAAAGCCAGATTTTGGAAGTTAATGCTGATTTATGGAGGTAAACACAAAAAAACCATCACGTTTTAAACTGATTACTTTACTGAGAGAAATGATGGAAATTTTAAAAATAGGTGTGTGCGCAAGTAGGATGATAACCTGTGCTGCATATACAGAGAACATAAAAGTTTAATCACTGTAAACTTTGAATGAAAAAAGTATTTATGGATGGCAAAGCCATTCAATTTTATCAGCTTGATAAAAGCCGGTCAATTCTGGACATTATTAAGACCTTTATGTCGCTTCTGGGAACCCTTGCAGAATGGCATTTTTTAGAATTAATTTGATGACAGTTCTTTAACAGAGGAATGCATCAACATCTCCTGGCCTGGGAGATAAATTTCCTCTGCAGCCTGTGACCTGCGAAGCTGTACAATTCTTGGACATGCTGCTCTTAATATACTCAAAATAGTTCTTTTGATTAGAATGCTGAAGTACTGTGTTTATCCCATCAGTCTTACTAAGGTGGAAAAGTTTGTAACACTCAAGGAAAGCAATGAACATTTGATTTTATTTTTTTTTTGTCTTACTACTGCATATATTTGTTTTTCTCTCTGTTCAGGGTGTACAGTCCAAGATAATTCTCATGATCATGTTTCATTCTCTGACAGCAATCAAAAGCGAGATACTGTGTTTCTATGAATTAGTGTTTTAAATGGGCATTGGAACTGGTGATACTGTAACGTACAAGTGCGTACCACATATTCTTATGAAAACTCTGGAATCCATATACCATTTAGCTTATCTATATTGTTATACTGTTGATGACCATAACTTCAGGGACTGAGTACAATGGTGGCATTTTAGCTGTCCCCATAAGCTACCCTTAGAATAGTAAATTTTAATGCTTGATGTGGCTTAGTGTTCAATTAGCTTTCCCTCCTCCTTTCTGAGTTTTTTATACCCTGTGAGAAAGGCCAAGTGCATTCTGTTTAGGAATTTCAGCTTAGAAGTAGTTTGATTTGGGTGTGATAGGTGGGTAAGATTGCATTTTTTAATCAGCAATTGAAATGTAAGTGTTTGGGTGTTGGGGTTTTTTTTCAGTAGAAAGCTTTACTAGTGAAGTTCTTACTACCAGGCGAGAAATATCTTAAGTGTTTCTGTCCTAAATCATGGGAAATTTGCTTTTATTCTACCAGTTTTGGACAGAGGGGTGAAAATAGCAGCACGTTTGTCTTAGACAAGACCTTAATTTGCAAGATTTTAGTATGTGTTTTATTTGTCTTTTAAACACAGTTTTCACCTCTGTCTCAATCCTCTCTGACAGACTTGCCTAGATAGACACATCTCTCTTGAGAAAAAGCTTTTTTTGTCCTTGCCTGCGTAAGCCTCTGGTACTGTTTCTGTTGGCCTTCTCTTTGCTTGTGATATGAGGTGGCAACTGTCAGTAGCAATGGCATTTCCAAGTTAAATGGAATCAGCAGCTCTCAAACTCCAGGGATCTCTCTTCCCTTTCTCCGTCCTCCAAAACATACACGCTACGTTTTTAAAGATGAATTCTTTAATTCTATAACAGATCAAAGAAGAGCCAACAAAAACAAACAAACAAACCGAAACAAAAGCATAGCTTCAAAAGACAGTTGATTCTAGGCAAACTTCTAGTTTTGAACTGTAGTGGCTTTCACTTGTATCATTTGTATTCTTAGGACAAAACCAGCTGTTCTATTGAAAACTTTACACATGAGAAATTCAGTTTGTGTACAGCAAAAGAGAGGAGATTTATTTTTGCCTAGAATCTGTAGGTCATCACAAGCGAAATAGCCATTACCGTGCAATTTCTCTGTGTAACGGCTTGATTGCTGTAAATACTTGGTGACGCTAATAAAAAAGTTATCATAAATTTATTTGTATTTGCCTGATAACACATTTTTCTGTCTTTAGTAGAATAATTATATGAATACTGTAGATAAAGCTCATTAAATGATCTGAAAATAAGAAGTGAAACAATAAGAAGAACAATGATTACACAGGTGATGTTAAATCTGAAACTTAGGGCTCTTGAGTTTGGAGCTAGGCACAAAACTAAGATGAAGTGTTGTGATACGTTGTTCTTTAAGCCTGCCTTTAGGAGCACAGTCTTCAGTGAAAGGTGAGAGGTTATGATGCAATTGCCAAGTTAGTGGGAGGCAAGATGGGTGTGGGTACAGGGGAGGGAATGGTCAATGCCACGTGCATCATGAAGACGGCATATACTGAGTTGTTTGAGCCCTTGAACAGTACATGAACTTGTACTCACTGTTTTTGTTTGGAATTCTGCACAGAGATGTTTTGTGTTTTGTCAGGAAAGAAGGGTAGATGTTATTTATGTCTGCCTGGTTTTCTGGATCTTGGCAATATGAAAAGTGCTTAGTTCACAATAAACTAGCGATCTTTTAATTGTGTATTACTGTGTTTATATTGGATTGCATTTGTTGAATTTATTTCTCTAACAGGACAGGTAGAAACTGCCTGAGTAGATATAAAATTTGGTTCTATCTTCTCCCTATACCTTTTTGAATAATCACTTTCAAATTCTTCTGTTGGTTTTCTGTTTTCTTAATATCCTTAAGTTGATGCCTGTCATGATGTCAAAATAGACTCCTGTACTTTAGATCAACGGTTTATTTTTTAAAATGACACCAGCAATCAATTTTAATAATATATTTTAATTTAGAATTTTCAAATTATAACACTTAAAGGTGCGTGTGACTCTTAGCGTGCCAGAATTGCTTGTGGATTAGACTAAATTAATTTATTGATTCTGAACATGTTCTATGTGAATGTAATATAATTAGTTGAGATGGATTAGTTAATATATGAGGTATGGAGGATGAGAAATTTTAAACCAGAAGAGGGCAGCAATGCTACAAAAAATCATTTTGGCTCAATTATCTTCCTTTTTCTGTTTTGCCAGTAAGTCACATGTATGTGCTCTGCTAATTTCTTGGACAGACTTTAGATAAGTAGCATGAAAAAAGTCTGTTAATACCATTTCAGTGGTTATTATTTCAGTTATATTTCTTTGAACAGCTTCTTCCTGCCAAAAGGTATTAACTTGAAGAAGTACATGTAGACGACCTTGTGACTTTTTCCTTTAACTTATATTTCTAGTATGAAAATTGGTTTTATGATTATGTGGTGATTTCTGGTTTTACCATGTCTGTCCTTAGATGATTCAGAATAAAATCTTTCATTTCCTAGTTGTCACAATCATATTGATTTTAGGGAATCCAATATCAAGCTGGGTACTTTTTGATTTACATATTGTAAGGAGTAAGTTATTCTGGCCAAATATATTGTGCTATATTTTAACAACTTTACTGTCATTAGAATGTGACTTTGGAAACACTAGTGTATTGCACAAACGCACCAGAGTATATAAAGCAGTATTAAATGCTTGGGTGTAAATTGGGGTGGGGACCATATTAAACATGAGGTAGTCCCTAGATATGTAGGACTAAAATTTAGTTGGTTCTTTCCGACGATGCATCAGTTGTAGATGTATCCGACGATACATCTTTTTGGAGTATGTTCTAAGAGGTAGTGTAAGGGGAGAGGACTAGTTTCTATGCATTTTCCATACGTACAGGAAAGTAGGTCTGTTGAGGAAGGTGATGGCCCACATATTCTTATTATAGAACAGAGCTACTCCTCAGCACTCAAAAGTGCTGATACAGTTCTGTAAGTGAGGGGGAAGAGGAGATAGACAAACAAGTCCACATTGCTTATTTTGGTGCCAAGAGAACATCTGAAGAATAATTGCAGCTATTTTAATGGCATTAGCAATGTGTAGGTAATAGGAGTTGTGGAAATGTACATCTTGTGTACAATTACGTTTGTGAGAATGTAAGGTTTGAACCTTCTTTTTTCCCGGTGCTGTTGCAGACAGGAAAGAATTAGCCAAAAACTGTTTAAGTGTCCACACTGTTCTGTAGTCTGAGAGAATAAGCCCAAATGTTCACATGCTACAAAAGAACTGGAATACACAGAGGGTGTTGCTTCACCATCTGGGGAAAAATTAGCATTTCATTTGTATTAGCTGCTTCTGTTCTGGTTTTAGAAGCTGACTCACTGTCTGAACACACTAGAGGGCTTCTCCTAATATGTTAATTTTAAACTAGTCTGCGTGCTGATTAGTATCCTTAATAGTTTCCTGAATGTGGTGCACAATGCATGTTAATGTGCAATCGTCAAATAGCACCATGCATCCAGGTCGCTATGGGGTATGCCCACTGGAAAAAGAAGTACAAAGTTAGCCTTCTATTGTTTGGGTTTGTATAATTATCTGTGCTTCTTCCGGCTAGACATGTCTTAGTCCTGTGTCAGTCTTGACTAAGACGTGACTAAGGGGAAATTTAGAAATCAAAAAATCTTTGAAGATGTTAAGATGACGGCATTGTTTAAGAGTACCTGAGCTGTGTTACTTCTGTCACAGCCATTCTCCTGTTTACTTATGGGGAATTTCTAGGTCCAAATTTCCGGTGCAGACAAGGCTGTAGAAGGCAGAAATATGTGCTAGTATGGCACAAAAGCTCCTCCCACTGCCCAGCCCCCCCCCAGCCCAGCTACCCACTAAAGATGAAATCATTTATTATTAACTATACTGTATGCACAGTAAGACAAACTGGGCACTAATACAAGGAACTATTGAGTGGCTGAAGTCTCATATATTACTACATGCCAAAGGCATGAATTCTTTTAAAAAGACATATCTATAAGTATGTCTTGCAGCTATTAATTAAATCCTGCAAAATCCCAGCAAGACTTAAATTCGTGTTTCTACTGTTCTCTGAATGTTGCCCTTCCACTGAAAATAGTGTTTTGGTTTTTTATTCTGAAGACAAAGGTGCAGGCTGGAATTCTTGCCATTAAAAGAATCTGGAAATACGTGATAATTTCTGTAGGCTTCACCTGATTCTGTGGGCTCCAGTTTTAAAGGTGCCTTTATTTGACTTTAGATGTGAAATTGAGCAGCTTTGGCTTGATGCGCATAACTCTGTATCTTGCAGAGTTTAAGCTTTTTGGCAAACTGACAGAAAAAGGCCTTAGAAAACATGATTTCAAACGCTTTGGAAGTTGTTTTCCATAGTTTCATTTTTTAAAAATGAGATAGTTTGTTCCAAGAAAGATGATCATTGCTTCCTAGCTTCTCTTAGTATACTATGCACTTAGGTTACCTACCCAAGATGTGCAGGAAGTAGGAACTAAAGTCCGGTCTCCATTGACTATATAGGGAAACAGTCTCCTCCTCCTCCTCATTTAGACACCTAAATGAGATACTCAAAATCAATATGAGTGCATCTGTTTTCCCCAAAGTAGTCAGAAAATTCCCTAGCATAGTTTATAGAAGAAAGTATACATAGTACTACCTTTGCAGCATCCTGTAAAAATTCAGGTAACACCTGAGTCATAAGAGGTACCAGCTAGGATATACCTCCCCACACTCCTTTTAAGGTAATTGTTATGACCATATATCTAATATGTATAAGTGCTGGATATTATATGCAATACTTCCAGTAGTTGGCTTGTTAATTTCATATGATTACTGATTGCACTGTTTGGACTAAGGTATGTTCTTGAACTAGGTAGGTGTCATATTTTTAACACCATGTTGTAAAAGCTGTCTCTCCTTGTGTTCTGAGTGGTTTTATATAGGATTTAATTGATAGCATTCTTCTAACAGTAAAAGTCTTTCTGTGTGCCTAAGTGAGGTTTATTTACTATTTAGTTTTTCTACAGTGTTCTTGTCCTCCTAGATGGTTTGGGTTTTTTTCTCTTTTTGTAGGTGCATTTTTTGTTTTTTTCCTCTGGAGTATCAATTATGGAATGATTTCCTTGTGTCTTTTGGGTCAGGGATTAATTGAAAGGGGTGCATTTTGTAATTAACATACCTGAGAAGTTGGTCAAATGCACTGCCGGGTGGGCTGGGTTTAGTATCTCTGTCTTTACCATTTTGCTGAACTGACGTGTGTTGCCTGGCCTCCAGGTATAAGCAGTTATTGCTTCCTCTTTTGTAAAACTCAGATAGTTCTGAGGGTGGAGGGGATGTGTAGGTTCTTCATTTTTATGGTGTTTTTTGCTTTAAAACCAGCAGCCTTTGTGCCTTTTTTTTTTTTTTTTTTTTTTTTTTAAGCTCTGATGATAGAAGTTGTGAGATACTAGATCAAAGGACCTTGGGTTCTGTTTCTTAATCTGGAGAAGCTTGCTCTGTGATTCCCCTGTATCAAAACAGAGGACTTTATTCAGTTACCTGCACAAGAAATAAGCTCATGGACTTTCAGGCAAACAAAAATGTTCGGAGCTATATGTGAAATCAGTTTAATTGCTTAAATGACATACATGAAAACATCATCCTATGGAGCTATATAAAAGTAGCACCTGTGGCCATAATGTCTAATTTGGGGTTTGTTTAGTTTGGGGTTTTTTTCCCCTCTCTTCCCTAGGCCTGTGTGTTGCCTTAGTCTTGCACCTTACAGTGTTTGGGCCTGGTCATTCATTTCCCCGTATCCTCCCTCCTGCCCATTTCTGTTTTACCTGTGAAAGGGGAAAAAAAAGAGTGCCAGCTGTGTACATCAAGGACTCTTGATCATGTCTCTCTGGAAAATGTTTGAAAGTATCATTGGCTCTAAAATAGCATTACCAGTAATACTTCATGTATAAAAAGAATGTTTGGGCAGACAGTGCATTACAGGGGCACCAAAGTGAGCACAATGTAATGATGATAAAATGGACGGCTTTGAACAAGGAATGGTGGCATCTCCAACCCTCTAACTGTTGCATCTAAATTTTTATTATTTTTTTTTTCCAAACGGGGTGATTCTCTGACTATGTTTCGGAGGAGGCACTGAAGGGCCATACTGGGCTGTTATTTCCTACTTACTGATGGCTAGTAAGAGTGTGGGGGAGCTGCCCCAGCCAGTGTGTGGGATGGAGGAAGCTCTCTGGTTAGAGGGGCTTGTGCCCCATCCCAAATCCGACAACAGGGACCACTGAAGCTGACTGACCTCCTTCACCTGGATGTCACAGGCTGCTTCCCCAGCAGGGCTGCCACAGCTGGCAAGACGAGGACAGTGTGCTCCCCGGGGCCTGCTGCCAAGAGTCGGCTGAAGGTGCTGGGTGCTGCCCTGCTGCCTGAGCTGGGGTGGAGGCGGCAGGTGCGGGGCTGTGTGAGCCTTTTGTCCTGCACCTGCTGCACATCAGGTAAGTATAAACAGCTGTCGGACGTAAACTGGGATTATCTGGTAGGTGGGCCTGGCCCTGGCCCAAATATGTACTTTTTTTTTTTTTTTTCTTCCTTGTGCAGCCTGGCTTTATTAGCTGTTTTGAACTGCAGTTTACAGTGTAAGCTGTCAGTGCAGGGGAAGGGTGCTGGCAATGCATACTCAGGCTGGAAATGTTCACGCTAACACATGCGGCAGGGCTTAAACCTGGAGCCCTCACATTTTGCAGGGTTGCTAGGCATTGCGCTTGCTCTAAGGTAGCTGGAAGTTGCACCATGTTTAAGTTTTCAGATAAGCAGACAGCCCGTTGTTTAACTTAGAAAACATTAACTTCTTTGTGTGGCTTGCAGCAGTGTAGCAATAAGTTGAAGGGTAAAGAGAAGAGAATAGAAAGTAATGCTGCTTTATTGTTTTTATAAAGGACTGTGATTGCTGTGTTATCAATACTGAATTATGGTAGGAGGCTTTCTTGCTCTTACCTTCCTTTATGAAACAGAAGTACATTAATGATAAACATTTACAGTGGAAAATTTAAGATACAAATATATCACTGCACTGTGTGTACTAAGCATAGGAAATACCACTGTGGGTCAGCACCATGGCATAGTAAATGTTTACTTTTAAAGGGCACCCTCTTTCTACAACTTTTTTTTTTTAAGGCATAGTTGTGTACAAAGTGTTTATATATCAATAGCACTGTTTAGGGAAGAGTCAAGTGAAGAGAGGAGATAAACCACAGGAGAACTCATTATGCTTCAGCTTTCTAATTTTTGTTTATTATTGGGACTCTGTAGGTTTTTGCACATCATTAATATGGTAAAGGAGCTATAACTGCAATTAGTTACAGTAAGAATAAACATAAGTCAAAACGAACTGTCTCTTTCTTGAGCTTCCTTGAACTTCTGAGAGCACTGTTAATGGAGAATTTTAAAGCAACCAGTGGTGAATGCCCTGGATTATTAAACCTGTGTGGTGTCTTTGTTAGGGTCTCCTTCAGAATATGAATAAAATCTGAGGGAGACTATGATTTTGAGTAGAGTAAATGCTGGTGGCAGATGCAAGTAAAGAACCTAGACAGATCAGAACAGCAATTTGGAAAATCCCAACAGCTGTCCTGGATTTTGAAACTCAAGTTCTTTAGAGTACGGAGCTATCAAAATGCTGTCACTACTGAAAGATGGTTGGAACTTACTGAAAACTGGATTTGGTCTCACAATATCCAGTTTATAGCCTAACAGGTTGGAGAAGAGTGCTGTAGTTACTCCCAAAGTTGATAGTCTTATTTGTAGGCCTATTGGAAATAAATCTGAACAGTCAGTGTAGAGTGAAAATGTTTTAGGATATTTGAGAGACTCAGATAGATGAAAGAAACAGCTGCTGTTAACAGTGACTTTTACTCTAGGAAACAGTCACGATGGAGAAAGTCCCCAGAGGACCTGGGGAAAAAAAAAAAAAAGAAGGGGAAGAATAAGGTAGTTAAACTTTCTATTTGGGGTTATGTTGTCAGTTTAAGTAAAAAAGGAAGGAGGAACTCGTTCAAGTTAAAGTTGATTTTTATTAGCATAAAGGCAGGTGCCTGCCCAGATAGGATGTACTATCTGAGGGGGGGGAAAAATGTGGGGTTTTTTTTGCAAAGAAGTTACATATATGCAGGCACAGAAAATGTTTCATTTACAAAGAGTAAAATACTAAACAGATTTTAAAGTAGTTAAAAATTACTTCTTATAAAATCATTAAGCAGTTTAAAAAAGCAAAGCAAAACAAAAAAGGATGATCTGATATTCATGAGTGGTATCAGAATTGCAGTTGGAGACTGGTGTCTCTCCTTAAGCGTGGATTTAGTATGACGAGAGGCAGGCTACTTCTGGCCGGATAGTATCCTCCTCTCTTGAGCCTGCAAACGCAGAGTTCAGTCTCCTGACCTGTTCAATTCTTTGTGGATTGGCTGGAACTGCTGGCCCAGTGCTACATCATTAAATCATAAATCAACAATTTTAGATGCCCTTTAGGTACCTTTAGCACTAACTGAGAATCTGGTCACAGGTTCTCAGTTAATGCCTTATTGAGAACTCCGCAAGTTCTAGTATTCAGAGGAAAATGAAACTCTATTAAAAGGCAGTAGTCATGCATAATGCTCACCTGTAAACTTTCAGTCCTGTCTACGTGTAAAAGAAAAATGCACTGACAAGTGAAGCTAGTGAGAAAATTCAGCCTCTTAAGTTATGATTTTGTTTCAGATTTTCTGCTTAACGGATATGTGTTTTACTCAACACCTTTTGAGTGATCCTGTTTTCGATGGGTTTCCATTTGCAGTGAAAGAGCTTAATTTTCCTTAGGCTTGTTTATGAAGAAATACAGTTTGACTCTGTCTGGGTTTGTTGGTTCCTCAAGGTGAACGGAAACAAGATGTTCTGTAACAATGGATGCTTCACATACTCAGAGTATAGTAACAAGCAGATGTTGTCTGGCAATATAAGGTAGCAGAAACATCAAAAATGAGGGTAACAACATTTTATTACATCTCATTCTATATACATTAATGGCCCTAAGGATTGAAAATTAAAATTAATTTTGGGTGACTCCCTTGCCACATGAATTGTCAAGGTTTATTGTGACCAGGACAGTAATTTGTTCATCATTGTTTGTGATCTGTAGTGTCCTGTTGCTTTAAAAAAATGTGCATTGACATGTAGTAGTGTAATATATTCAAGCACTTGCAGGTGCAATAAATACATGTGTTGCCAAAAGCAAGTAACTTGTGTATTTGAGAGGAAGACACTTGCTTTCAAATACAGTAGTAAGACTGATTATTGTGCCATGTGCTTACTTGAATTGTTTCTTTTCAAGCATCTGCTCCCTCACTGAAAATGTATTTTGGAACACCTGCAGAGCACAACCATTTCCCACTTCCTTCCCATATAATGGAGTTGTATTTGCTAATGGTTCAGAATCCAGCACACCCCCAGGGAGGAGAGGAAGGCACGTTTTGTTTTTTATCACTGTGAGCTCTGCTGTGTCAAGGAGCATACTGTGATAATCTCCCTGTGCAAATGCTAAAACTCATTGTGAGGTGTTTGTTGGGGGTAGCTGCAGGGCTTAGCATCTAAAACAATCCATTTGTAGGTGCAAATTTATTTTATCCAAACCTTAAAATGTATTCATCTACCCAAGGATCATGCACACTGTCTAACGTAAAACACAAGGAATTGTTCGAATCTATGCTGAAGTTCCATTGTGTCCATATGTCCTAAAACCTGAAGAAATAAATTATCTCCCTGGTAGAAAGAAAGAGAAATGATGTATAGTTGAGTTCAGTAACTGCTGGAAAATATACAGGAAATCAACTCTCTTCCTTTTTGTCATAGGCAGAAGTCATGTAAATAGGTTTTACTGCTCGTAAGTTGGGAATAACTCTGGTGTAGGTCAGGTGGCAAAAATTTACTTGTTTGGTTTCCAGTGTGAAGGTATTTAAATTGCTGTGCTTCAGGGTGCTGCAAAGTTATTAGCAAGGTTTTTTGATGGTTTCTTGGTTGGGTTTTTTTTCCTTGTCCAGGCAGCTTGCCTTTTTTTTTTATTTTCTCCACTGTCATTGAACTTTGGGTTTAATAATATAATTTCATTGGAAGTTGTGTGGGCTTTTTTCCCCCCCAGTGTTGGCAGGCTTTCCCTGACAGTGTAATTGCAGGGAGTACAAACCAGACTTTTTTTATTGTAGTGACATTGACATGCCAATGGGAAGCTTCTTTACCATATAACATTTCATAGTGACTGATGAATGTAGTGAAAGCAGTTGTGGTTTGCAGAAGCATTTTTGCTAGTACTTCTTGAGCAAAACACGTCATTGCTTACCTTGCTTAAAACATCTTAGCAACTAAGTGGAAGTATTTAGGTTTTTCTTATGGTGAGCTTCATGTTAAAAATATCTTGAAAGCTTTTAGATCTAAAATAATGGCTGTCCAGTCACTTTTTCCCCCAAGTTTTCATATGAGAAGGTTTTTATTAATACTATTTACTTGCAACTGAGGCTTTTGGACAAGAGAATATAGAAACTGTAGAAGAAAGTGGAGTGTATAGGACTTAGATCCATCATCTGTTTTCTGTTAGAGTAGATTTTGTAATGGCTAATAGTTTTTTGGTGTACTATTTTGAACCTCTAGAGACAGTCTGTCTTTACCTGCCTTTCAGTTTTAAAGGCTATTGTGTCCTTTGGACTGATGTTTTAAGTCTTTGTCAAACAAACAAACCTACATATCTTTAGCTTCACCAAAAAACCCAAATCCATTGATACATACGTACTAATGTAATTTTGATAAAAACAGCAATAAAACCCTTCACCCTTTATTATAAACCACTCATTACTGTTGAAGACTTCAGTCCTGCATGATCCTTTTAGGTGTGTCTGACACTGGTATATTTATGAGAGTAAATCGTAATTTTATTATTATTACCTTGAAATAGTTAATTGCAGTTTATACAAGACCTTATAAGCATAAGAAAAGCACAGTGTATGTAATGTGTAGTTCTTTCCATTTTCCCATATTATAAACTTCATGTAATTCATATGTTCAACTTTAATATTACATGTATTGATTTAACATTTCTTTTTCCAAAAGAAGGGGTTAATAGATATATATATAGATATAAATATATATATAGCAATTTTCTTGGTGGTTCTTCATCAATATGTTAGCTTTACATCTGTGAATAGACTCCAACTTCACTGTAGTGTAGGCAGATACAGGGTTCAGACTGTCCTGTTGCAGATCAGGCTAATTTGAATTAACTTGCGTTTGCTTTGGACTGACTTTTCACAAATGAAAGTTGCAGCTGATGAGATAACTCTGATATTTGTCTGAGTTCTGGCAGAATGCGTACACTTTTCATTGCATTTACGTATATACCTCATAGATAAGTGAGTTTGCTTTTTTTTTTTATTCCTTGTGTGTTTTGATTAGTATAATTTTTATAGAAAGTACGTATTGATGGTTTGTAAACTCTTAGTATTGCAAATACTAATGGCATTTAGTACTTTTCCAATTAACATAATGAATTTTCCAAAAAGCTTTATATGGCATAGCCTTCCCTACTGGGTCAAAATAGTAAAATTTTGATTTTGGGGAAGTAACTACAATTTTGATAAGAACATACGGAACTGGTGACAGAAACATTGTATCTTTTATGGCAATAAATTGCTCAAAATGAATCTATGGCTGCTTTTTGCCCGAGCGTTGGTTTTCGAATGTCCCAGATTCTGCTTGGTGGGCAACAATTTCATAAGCCCACCTCTTTGTTTTCTTGGTTTTCTGCAGTCTTCCAGGACTTTCTGCAGCTGTGCACAATGCATGGCAGATGGACTGCTGTCCAGTGTACTGGTTTTGCACTTTGAATTGCAATTTTCACAAGCTTTTTTCCATTCTGAATTTTCCTTTTCAGGCAAATTTTCTTCTCTCTTTCTAAGTAACAGAAGGAAGGTTTCTACTGGAGTGCTGTGGGTCTGCTTGAGGATTCCCTGACTCGAAAGTAGATCTCCTGCCCGTTCTCTATCCTAGAGGTTGTTCTTTTAAAGTTTCTAGAAAATAATCAAGAGCTCATGTGATAGCACTGCCGGCTGTACAACTTTCTGAGCAATTTTATGGGCTTCTCCTTCAAGTATAAAGGACTTCTTGAAATTACTTCTTTTTCTACAGTTTTATGTTTCTACCTGTATAAAATGTCTTCTCTGTATCTGATAGTTATTCACCCTGCTAGAATTAAAAATGCTTGAGGCATAAGTATAAAAGGTGGCTTCATACAGATCTGCTGAGCTGTTAGATTTTCTGGAAAAATTATTTCTATAATTCTGCCGTCTTTATATGTCAAATACATCAGACTTCAGTCTCATTCAGTAAGAACCTTCTTTAAGACTGGATATTGACATGCTGCTTTTCATATTGTTTCTATTGTTTATGTTGCACAGAATTCCTTTAATCAGAGTTTAGCTATTAGACCCAATATGCTTTTGCGATGTTGGTTTAACAGCTTCAAAGGACTCTGTAATAAAACCCTAATAAGGCCAACATATCGATTAAATAGGGGATTCCCGTCTCCCTACTGAAGCTGAAGTCCTCAGCCGTGGGGACCTGTATTCTCTCCACCTGAAAGGAGGAGTGGAAAACCAATAAAACTGGATATTCTTGTCCATAGTCACCTTCATCTGAGCTTTAAGCCAGCAGTTTGTCTCTTAGTTTGGATAGGCAAATTAAAAAATATGCAATCTGATCCATAATTAAACTAACATTTTTAGTTACCTCTCAGGCCTCCACTATTTGCTTATACAATTTTATGCACCTACAGTATAAAGAAATCTGCCTCGCTGTGTGTGTCTAGTAACAAGTGAATACTCAAGGATGTGGCCTGCAGAGACATTTAGATGCCTGTTTACATGGAACTGCTTTTTAATTTCACTGAAGATTGAATAGCTTTATAGATCAATCATTGCATAGGATTGACAGGCTCTTTCAATAGTCTCACAATAAAAATCTTCCATATAGAAGAAAAATATTGTGCTGAGATTAATTCTTGTCAAAATATGTTTTCTGGATACATTTAATACATAGCATTGGGACTGCTAGTGGCCTTTCAAATAGGGAAATTTCATTCAATATTGAGTCATTAACCATGCCCCAGTTTACTTACTTAACTTGGATTTTTATTTGCTAAAGCTTGTAACTGGGAGAAAACAGTTATCATAGAAATGCTTCATTTGTCTTTTTTTATATCAAGAAATTCATATGCATATATATCTGCATTCTACTATTATGAAAATAAATTTTTGCAAATTTAAGAGTTAATTTAATTTCTCAATATGCTTTTCTGTAAGGGAGAATATTTTGTGAGATGCTGTAAATATTTAACAGGCAATAGTAGAGTTAACATACAGATTTTTGAAATGTGGCTTCTGTTTGATCATTTTTTCTCTCCCAATCTATTGCCCATTTACTTCAATGCCTTCACTAAAATACAGATATGGAAACAGTAATTGGATTTCTAGCTGTTTCTTAACATGCAGATGTTACATAGACTTACATACTCTGAGGTTTGCTCTCTCAGTTCACCGTAGGGACATAAGGATTTTTTTGAGTTGACTTCTTGCTCTAGAATTCTGATGATCACCTAATTTGGGTAAAAACCTTCAGGGAAAGTCTTGATTTTTGATGAAGTTTGAAACTTTGCATGTCATACCCAAGCCCATGCACTTTATTGAACAAAGGGCTTTCTGACTTGTATTTCCAATCAGTTATTTTTTAAGTTTAGTTGTGCTTTCCAGAAGTGACTGCTGACATTCCGAGTTTCTGCTCAGCAGCATCTTCTCTCTTTGAAAAACTACGGCCAGTGACTAAAATTTAACAGTCGTATTCATGTGCCACTAATAACGTTAACTACTGGGCCATATTCTGCTTTTCTGCTTAGAAAAATAACTTTCAGGAGAAATTTGTTTTCTCTCTAGAACGTACAGACTTACTTGAAAATATATAGTGTGTATGTGTTGGGTTTGTTCCTGAATGAAATGGACATTTAATCCCAGAAGATGAGTTTTCCTGGAAGGTAATTAATTACCAAAGACAAACTATTACAATAGAAGCTATTTTAAAATCTTCATTATGGTGTTGATTATATTAAATTTACAGGCTTCTGGACATGACAAAATGAAGTCTGTAGGTTTTTTAGACACTGAAAATTAGATCTATAATTAGTCTATTAGTGTCATTATTAAAATGGTATTTCCTTTTCCTTACTGATCAATGCTAAAAGCAGAAATTTCTGCTTTCAAATGTAATTATGATTGTAACATATGCAATCCAGCATTTTTAATGTTAATTTGTCACTCAGTGCCGCTGGAAAGGAACAATTTTAATTGGAGATTATTTTCTGGACTGGAAAGTTGTGTGGCTTTGTGCTTTATTATTTTTATAGGGTGGAGAAGTTTTCCTGGTCTGTTTCTGAAAGAGAAAAAAAAAAAAAAAAAAAAAAAAGATCAAAGTGAAATGCTCTGACATTTTTCCTGAGAAAAGACCACCCTACAGTTTGATAGGTTTTATGTTTTTCTCTTGCTTGATGATTGATGCTTCTCTGGCACACTGACGTGTGTCTCAGGAGTGAAAAAGTGAGGGGAGGATGGTGCTAATATTACATACCGTTTGAAAGGACGTTGTGTAGTCGTTTCAACGCGTTTTATTTTTGTGTCCATTGTTTACCGTATTTTTCTGAAGCTTGGAAAGCTCTCATGTTCCACTGGGTGAATATTTTCCTTGCATGTTTCTTGTTGAGTTGAAACAACTTGTCTAGTTCGTTCCTCATCTATCATCCTAAAATATTTCTTTTTTGCTACAGCAGTGGTTTCTGCTCCCTACTGCCATGTAGACCTCCAAGGGATCATTTAACGTATCTGAAGTGACTCTTCAGTGCTAGAAGCTATTTGTATGTTTTACGAAAAGAGAATGATTTCAGTCTAACAAAGTTAAAGAAAATGAGGTGTTGGATTATAGTTTCAGAACCATCTGTAATGGCTGACCAACTTACGCCATTATTAATTAAAAGTGCCTAAGTACTAGACAGCCTCTCAAAACGTTACTCTGTGTCCTTTGAAACTTTGGCTTTATTCCTCTAAAGTTCAAAAAGCATCAGAAGTTGCTGGGAATACTCTGTGTATAAAAAATAATGATGGAAAAATGACCACTACAAGGACAAAAACCATAAATACTCAAGATAAAGACACGTGAAATGTAGCATATTTGATAGCCATACACACAATTCAGTCATTTTATTTGCTGTAGGAACAGGTCTTCAGTACTAGTCGAGATTTCCATTTTGCATCACAGGAGTGTGTGCGTCTGTGTATTAGATCAGCAAACACATTGACATCTTTTGGAAATCTGAGAGCTGCTACTGGCTCATTCAGTCTTTTGCAAGCTGTTTCATCCAACATCTCTCCTCCTAACTGCATTAGTAAAAACCACACGGTTTCTTGTAGATCTGTTGAGGTTTTTCTGCTTGTGTAAGTGTCCATACTCCCCAGCTTATAGGAGTACCAGCAATTCAGGTTTGTAAATCCCAGTAATGCAAATTCTTCGCAAGGCAACTGTAAGAATGTTGATACTTAAGGCAATACTTACAGTGTTTTAGAGAGCATTAATGTTTGCAATATGTACATCTGAAGAGGGTTTCTGTAGTTCTGCTAATTCCCTATCTCAGCAAGCTGATGGATTTTCATGGATATGGCTGAAGGATGAAATGGCCAGACAAAAGAGGCAAAGAGACAACAAAGAAGGCTTGGCAGGGGCACGGGGGGAGGAGAGTTGTGTTAGACAGACTTAGTTAGGAGAAATTGAGTGAAAGGAGGAGATGAAAATAATTGAAACTTAAGACTCTGTTTTGCTTTAGAACAAGGCAAGAAGAATCTACTTACTACAATTGCTTCTAAATAAACAGAAAAGGAAACCACCAGAGGGAGGTGCAGGGTAAAAGTAAGGTCACTTTTCCAAGTGAGTGGTAAATTGAAAGCATTAATTAAAAAGAAGGGGGGAGGGGAGACTATTTGCTCCGAACTAGTTTAAAATTTATCAGGGAGAAACCAACAAGTTATTCGGTGGCAACTTTTATTAATAAGTAATTTTATTATTTTCCTGAAGTTAGTGTGTTTCAATTGCATTTATTGATGATTATTCCCAAGTCTCTTGGGAAATTTATTTTATTAGCATCACTTTCATTTACAGAATATATCATTTCATAGTACTAAGTATTGTGAATTTATAGGTCTGTTGAAGAGCTCTACTACTCCACAAATCAGATAAAACGTTTTCTGTATTGGCTATTGACCTGAAGGGAAAAGATAGACTTTGATTCATAAGTCAGCAAAATTTAATAGACACCTTATATTATTCAGGCCAGTAATGGTTTCAGAATATATGTGTTTTTCCAGTTGCTCTGAGATGTAATACGTTTTGGATGTTGAGAATACCAACAAGTGCCTTTGCATGTGATATTCTTGATATTTTACTGTTTTGTTCTTCAGTACTATTTTTAATTTTCATCAGTATTGGTGATTTTTCAAAAATAAGCATTTATTTGAGATTTGTTGATCTTTTTTTGAGTTTTTGGCTTCTTGGAAGATAAGTCCACCATCTTCAGCATAACACCACACACCTGGGTGCTTTCTGTCCCCATATGCACCACTGAATCTGTCTTTTTCTAACTTCTTATGAAAGGGAGAATTCACATTTTATGATTTAGAACATAATGTTTGTAAATTCTTTGAACTGGCAGAATTCCGTGAGGGTGCAGTCATGGTATATACTCAGTTATGATGGGTATATCCTTCTAATAGCAATAATGTCCAGCTGTTTTCCTCTAATTTGGCATAAAATTAACTGCAGCTTAGCATTTAAGCATTACTTTTTCTGTAAAACGTTGTCTACAGGTGCCACTTATTTAAAGCAGCATTTATTGAGCATTGCTTCTTTAACTGGCCTGTGTACCAGCTCTGAGGAAGTTAAACTTTGTGTCTCCGCTGTCAGTCTTCATCTCCCTCAAAGCAGGAGAACAAGAGCAAGAGAACCAACCTGCTTTTCAGTTGAATGCACTTCAGTCACTTGGGACCTTTGTTTGGGTTGTCTGTTAATTTTGTAAATAATATAATGGCTTAATTCTCCAAAATGATGTTTATATATGTCACTTGTAAGGAAGGAAAAGTTAATAAATATTCAGGCAGTGTAACTTCTTTTAAAAAACATGATTTGATCATTTCTGGCACTTAAAACTATTAACTGTTTTACAGATATCTTGAAAAGGAAATAACATGTAAGTGATATTCTTTGCTATTAAAAACTTGTATTTTTTTTAATGTCAATGTTTGTAGTTGTAGCTAGATACTTACTTATTATCAGCTTGCAGGAAACTCATCCCAAATTAATGTAGCTAGATAGCTTTGTTGGACCACATAGTTAAGTTTCTATAAGAGAAAAGCAAGACACTTCTTCCAAAAAGAAGACATTAAGCAGAAAAAAATGTTAACAAGGTAATGAAATAGGGAGTTATATCTGTTGTAAAATTAATGAGTTTTCTGGATTTTCTTGTCAGCAATGCAAATTAAGCCACCGTTATCTAATCTTGTAATCTGTTCCTGAAAGCGGTAATTTCCTAGTTCATGGACTTCTTTAAATATTTTGAATTAATTGCAGTGAAGATGATAAAAAGCAGTTGCCCTTATGAGTAGGAGCATCTCTATAGATCTTAATTTTTATGATCTGCTTGATGGGTCTGAACAACTGGAGAACATTTTTACTGTCCAGGGTCAACAGTAAATTCAGATTTAGTACTCCGAGCCACTCTGAAACACCAGAATTATAACCTTTGTTATTCTATGACTTTTGTATTCCTCCTACTTTCTCTTCTCTCAGATTTTTTGCATGTTCAGAGTTCTTTTTGATTCTCCTTCTTCTGAAGATTAATGTGATTCCCTCCCTTTCTTCCCTCTCCCTTTTTTTGACCAACAACCTGTCAATATGTGCTTCTGAATAAAACTGTGAAGAACAGACGTTTCCAGTCATTCCATGTTGCTCTGTATTGTATTGGAATCTACTGCTGCTTCTGGCTGAACTGAAAATTGGACAGGGATTTAAAGTGCTGTCTTGATTATTCATCTTGGACCCTGTCACACCTTCATCTGTGTCCCAGCAACTGCAATCTATTAAGGATATGTATCGTCATACATATGTCTACATGCATATATGTTGTATGTAGAGATGTATGTGTAAGGGAACCAGGAATCATTTTCAAAGTATGCTTAGTAGGATTTTGGGGTTTTTTTAATGTCCTTGTACCGAGAGTGGTTATTAACCTTATTTAGATGATCCACCTGTTTTCCAAGACTCTGGTTTGCATGCTGTACAGAAAATACTTTTGGTGTAGTAATCTCAGGAAGTGAGCTTTTTATAGAAGCAGGTATGTATGTGTTCAGAAAGAGAGTGGGGGAAAGTAAAGTACATTTTTGTGAAATTTTGTGAATTTTTGAGAAAATGAAATGTACTGAGATTTAGAAGCGTATCAATTTTATAATGAATTATAGTTTAAAGGATTTAGATCTTGACAGTTGGGTTGATGAGAAGACTTGAGTTTGGCAATGCTTAGATATCAGTTTGATCTCTTAAGTTGTTTTTTTTAATAAAATTCAGTTACTTGTTTATACAGCATTGATGTTTTGAGTTTTGAAAACAAGAAATGGAACCTCTTCTGATGCTTTAGGCAAGCAGGTGTCAAAATAGTTTTAAAAAAGTAATTAACATCTGATAGAACAATTTGTTACCCTAAAATTCATATGCTTTAAAATACATTTTTCGTTCATTTACAAAAACAAATATATAAGGTTACTATAAGAATTAGGACTGTAATGATAGTATTTTACTACTGTGAATTTGGTTTTATTGGTATTTGCACAGAGTTACGAAGTGCTGGATTTGAGTCATTTTCAAAACAATGTATAGACATGTCACATGAACATATATGAAAGTAATGTTAGGGTTGTTTTCTACAGTGAATTCCAGTATTTTTGTCTTCATAGAGTTAAGCCTTAGCTAGATTTACATTTCCATTTAGAATTAAGAATTTTTTTCATACATGTCCTGGGGCTTTTTTTATCTTCTACCAAGGGCATGATGTTTTTTACAAAAACCCCATTTTTTACAGAAGCAAATAGCCACTCGTTATTTACTGACAAACCAACACACTCTTTTATGTTGAAGTGGAAAAGTACATTCTGATGTATGTACCAAAGATGTATTTCAGGAAACTCAAGATGTAATTTTGGGATGAAATCATACAAATATTTGTGCCTTTATATTTAGGTGTTTCAGATATTATAAAGGCTCAAAATAGTGAATGTGGTAGTGTAAACATAAGCATATATGGTTTCCTATATATGCAGCTATATATATCTGTATATTAATATGAAACACAGGCGCACAGAGCAGTCAGCATACATTGCAAAGCTCATTGTGAATGTTTAAATTTGGGAATTCTGTAAATTATATACAACTGCTCCTTCAGAAAGCCACAGCTGTATGTAGTGCAAATTTGTGAAAAAAATGCTAGGATGTGTTCTGCTGACAGGTTTGCTAATGCAGTTGTCTCAGCGTGTATTGGTTGAGGCTGTATGTCGGGCAGCCTGCAAAGCATTTGCTCTGGTTTCAGTGTTATATGATGTCTAGTGTTTTTCAAAATTGGGTCATGTAATTACACACGCTTTCAAGCCCCAACTTAAAGTCTTGAGCAGAGCTTTGTTTTCCCAGCTTTATCATTGTAGCTCTTTCAAGAGGCTGGGGAGGAAGGGTGTACTGGCTTGCAAAGAAGCGATTCAGAAGAAAGATTCTGTATATGTCTTCTCTACAGCTGAGAGGCAAGTGTCTGTTGTGTGCCCTTGCGCATACAGGATTAGGAACATGCTCTGTATTAAGGCTGTTGTACAAGCTTGCTATATCTTTAATAAGAGTATCATGAAATTTGCCTTCGCATTCCTTTCTGATTTATTTAGCTGAAGAGCAGAAGAAGAGCGTGTGGCTCTGCCTATGGTTTCTCTACCATTGTTTACTGTGTATTATATTGTGTAATCCATCAGCCAACTTTAATTTCACAAGCTATTCGTTGTGTTTAAACAGTACGTTTCTTATATTAAATATTTATGGAAGTCTTTGGGAAGAATACATTAAAATGGCAGATGGAGGTCGTTTCAAGCATTTTCTTGATTGAAGGCTGGGGACCCCTGTGAATTTGAAGTCTGCTTTCAAGGAAAGTTCACAATGTCTGATTATAACCCAGGCAGGCAAGAATTCCACCAATTCCCTGCACTGTGATTTCAAAAAGCAATGGCTGCCTACAGTCTTCATGCTTCAGCACCTTTCATTTTGAAATCATTTGCAAGTGCACTGAAGAACGGTGAACAAAAGCATTTACAGTTGTATTGCTTATTAATAATTCACCAGACCTGCGACTTGTGCACATTAAGATTACTTTACCCATTGATTTTTAACTACTAAAGCTAAGTGGAAAATCTGGCTTTTGATGACAGTCCAGTTGAGACATGTACGTTCAGACTCACACCAGTTCCCTGGGATTTTTGCTAGCCAGGTTTAAAAGGAGCCAGGCAGAAGGGACGTTGTTATGTCAGGCAGGCGAGATGTCCCAGGTCCTCAAAGAGGGCAGGTGATGGTGGCTGCTGCCTTGCCTCCGCTGGCTGACCTTACTGCTTCCTATTGCTATTTCTCCAAAAGATGCCGTGAGCATCTCAGCTGATGGGCAAAGACTGATTTGCAAACGCATTTCATTTTTAATACTTGTGAATTTCACTACTTTATCAAGTACAGTAGCTGATGATTTTAATTCATATGACTTGATGTCAAAATAACATTTGTATATATTTTTCCTTGGTTCTTTTATTGTCTTTGATCGTGAGTTCCTTCCAGTGATGACTGCAAAACCAGAAGCTAATTCTTTTTCTTGCTAAGATGATGGGGCTTTTAGAAATACAAATGTGTAGTATAAGAGGTGTAGTCTTTTACACACGCTTGAATCCATATAACTAAAGGCACTGTCTGTTTTTTGTTAACACATTTACATTTTCAAAAAATATTTAAACTGTTAAAATGATAGAGAAATATTTAGGAGAGCATGCAGCAAGATAGGATATAATGACCGATTTAAAAATCTTTTTATTCTGTTCATTAATTCATTAAGAAATGCAAGTCTGGTACGAAATAGATGGTATCTGAAACAGTAAGGTGGAAGGGAAATTACAGAAGTACCAGTATATTGAGAGACAGACAAAGTCTACTAGGATACATTCATCACATTAAAAAAAAAAACAAAAAAACAAAAAACAACCAAAAAAACCCAAAAAAAAACCCCAAAAAAAACCCAAAAATAGAGAAAAAACCCATTTATTAGAGAAGGCATTGTTTTAATCAAACATCGTGCAGTACATGCCATTTAGGAAAGTTTCTTTGGGAAATAAATAGTAAGCAATGTGTTACCGTCTAGAGGAACCTACCTTTTGCTTTTGTTCTTTGCTAGGGTAATTCTAGTTTTTCATATTGCAAAGTATGTTCATTTTTGTCATGTAGACTTTTCGACATTTCCACTTAAACTATATTTATACTTTTGCTATTCATAAATTCTGAAAAGATACAGTATGAAAAAATGATTTTTTTCGTTACATATTACCTTATAAAAATGTATATGCTGTGTAATAGTTATTTATTACATATTGGGAGTATTGTACCCATCACTTCATGGGTCACTAAAAAGATAAAGTTCTTGCTGCAAAGAGTCTGTTGTCAGAGCAAAAAGCATGTAACCACAGCAAAAACAACTATACCCAAAACACCTCAAAATGCAAGCAAATGAATCAACCCTCGCAAGTTTGATATAGACAAATTTGATACTCTTATTACTTCTGCAACTATAAGTTTGGTTTAATTATTTTGTCATTCTCTGTCCATGTGAATCAGCATAACAGCTGTCTACTCTGTGCAGGTTGGGTGACTTAATGGTATCTCTTGACCTTCACTAGTACTGATGCCAAAGAGGACGTGCTTATGATGGAGGCTGTTATTGATAACAGGGCAGTTTTGGAGTCAGTTTTACTCCCTCAAAAGTTCTTCTGTCACCCTTCCCCCCCCTCCCCCCGCCATTTATTTTACTTGTGGGTTTTCTTTAAATTTCTTTTAAATGACATACTGGGTGTTATGAAACTTCCTCAACACACGGATAATGAAGTTAGGTCTGAATTCAAACCTCAGAAAACAATTTCCATAGAAAATTGAGGAAGAAATTCCTTATGCATGAAAATTCAACTGTAATTCTAGCATTGTTTGGCCATGTTGCTATAATATATTCGCTGTAAAAACTAGAAGCTGTGTAAATAAGTGAGTGGCAGTTGCCCCAGGCAGAAATTTTTACTGATGCAATGAGATAAAAGTAATTAAGAAACATGTAGACTGATGGGTAATTAAATCCATGGGAAGCATTTTGTAACTAATTACTATGTTCTAATCACAGATTGCTTTCTATTTGTCAAGGTAAGTGTGTATAATTACACAGTTCCCATTTTCTTTCATCTAAAATCATCCCAGTTGGATGAGTATTTTTTAAGCAAGCCCAGACCTCTTAGGTTTTGGCAGTTCTTTTTCCTTGGAATAAAACAAAGCGGTGGTCATCTTATTGCTTGAATCCAGGTGGCACAGCTGTCTGCACTTACCATTGATGCTCTCTGCCATGCTTGCATCATGTCATGCTCTGTGACATGTTATTCTCATTGGTTTTGCATGTTCGTACTCTGTTTAGATGCCTAATGACATTCTGATACACCTCACTAGACTTGAATTCAAACACCAACATTTAAGCATCTTAATTACACGTCTTTGTATGCCTCAGTGCAAATATTTTAATACTTGAAATAGAAAGATTTCCTTTTGTTAGGAAGAGTGATACAGTTTAGATAAGGCTTTGTTAATATGTTCTTAGAGCTCACCTACTCATTTTAGTTTTTTCCTAATGTGACACTTCAGTTTGACTTTAAGTTGGTTTATGCTTCAGCTTGACAAGGTGTTTGAGGAAAATCTGAGAGATTTACTGGTTAAATTACGTTTTGGATTCCTGAATAGTGAAAATAAGTGCATAGTCATTTTCCTGATCATCTTTTCTGAAAGTTCATGATTTTGTAGATCTTTGTTGTATTCTCCTTCACCTCTGTCCTTCTCAAATTGAGTTGTGGATCACAGAATCACAGAAACTTCAGAGTTGGAAGGGACCTCTAGAGATCATCTAGTCCAACTCCCCTGCTAAAGCAGGATTGCCTAGAGCACGTCACTCAGGGCTGCATCCAGGCGAGTCTTGAAAATCTCCAGAGAAGGGGACTCCACAACCTCCCTGGGCAGCCTGTTCCAGTGCTCTGTCACCCTCACCGTAAAGAAGTTTTTCCATGTATTTGAAGGGAACTTCTTATGTTCTAACTTGTGCCCGTTGCCCCTTGTCCTGTCACTGGGAACCAATGAAAAGAGTCTGGCTCCATCCTCCTTCAACCCACCCTTTAGATACTTGTATGCCATAATAAGGTCTTCCCTCAGCCTTCTCTTCTCCAGGCTAAAGAGTCCCAGCTCTCTCAGCCTTTCCTCATAAGGGAGATGCTCCAGCCCCTCAATCATCTTAGTTGCCCTACGCTGGACCCGCTCCAGTAGTTCCCTGTCCCTCATGAACTGGGGAGCCCAAAACTGGATGCAGTATTCCAGTTGTGGCCTCACCAGTGCAGAGTAGAGTGGGAGAATGACCTCCCTCGACCTACTGGCCATAGTCTTCCCTATGCAGCCCAGGATTCCATTGGCCTTTTTGGCAACAAGGGCACATTGCTGGCTCATGGATAATTTACTGTCTACCAGGACCCCCAGATCCTTCTCCTCAGAACTACTTCCCAGCAGGTCCACCCCTAACCTATACTGGTGCTTAGCATTCTTCCTCCCCAGGTGGAGGACCTTGCACTTGCTTTTGTTGAACCTCATTAGGTTCTTCTCTGCCCAGCTCTCCAGCCTGTCCAGGTCGCGCTGGATGGCAGCACGGCCCTCCGGAGTGTCAGCCACCCCTCCCAGTTTGGTATCATCAGCGAACTTGCTGAGCATACACTCTGTCCCCTCGTCCAAGTCATTAATGAATATACTGAACAAAATTGGACCGAGTATTGACCCCTGGGGGACACCACTGGTTACAGGCCTCCAACTAGACTCTATGCCGCTGATCACAACCCTCTGAGTTCTGTCACACAGCCAGCTCTCGATCCACCTCACCGTCACCTCATTTAGCCCATACTTCCTCAGCTTCCTAATGAGGATGTTATGGGAGACAGTGTCAAAAGCCTTGCTAAAGTCAAGGTAGATGACATCTGCGGCTCTCCCCTCATCCAGCCAACCAGTTATAACATCATAGAAAGCTATCAGATTGGTCAAGCGTGATTTGCCCTTGGTAAATCCATGTTGACCACTTCCGATGAATTCCTGTTCCTCAACGTGTTTGGAGATGACATCCAGAATGAATCGCTCCATTACCTTCCCAGGGACAGAGGTGAGACTAACCGGTCTGTAGTTCCCTGGCTCCTCCTTCTTGCCTTTTTTAAAGATTGTATGCTAAATCTTGTCCCAGGATTATTTAGTCTATTTTCTTGCGTGAATTTTATTGTAATCTTCTTTATGATAACTTTTATGAAAGAATGTCATGGTGGAATTCAGAATTTTGGAATACCAAGGATGCGTGAAGAGGCATAGCATTGGCTTCCCCTTAATTATGTATTCTTTCTTTATTCAGTGTTAACATTCTGACAACTTTTTTTGAGTGGTGCTAATTAGTCAGATAATGCTTTCAAAAAATCTCTAGAAAAAATTTTTTCTCCCTATCCAGGCTGTAGTACGTCATTTTGAGCCCATCCTTTGCAGGCCTCTTTTTATATTTATTTATTTATAATGGTGTGTTACTTTGTGTTTATCTGCATAGTGTTTTATTGGCTATATTGTTATCATCTCTTAATTCAGTATAGTTTCCGCAAGTTGTTACAGTGAATTTTGTTTTGACTTCCTATGGATAACTTTATGTCATCACAAATTTTTCTTGTGTTCCTATTCCATGCTTTTTTCAGACTATTTGTCTGTTGGATACACCAATGCTCGTATAAATCTGGTAACTCCTCTAGAGTGTAAAAACTGGCAAATTTTTCCTAACGGTTGTGTCCTATCTTTAGCAAGGCAATTCACAAGAGCCATCAGTGCCTCTGTCCTGTGAGACATTACTTTCTTTAAAAGTTATTGGTGAAGAACATTTAAGAATTGTTTGGAAATCCATATGCACCGTTTTGTCTATATGTTGTCTGAATTTTGAAAAAAGCACAATACATGTGTGAATTCCCATAGGCGTAAGAAGATGTAATTGTTGTCCAACAAAAAGTTGTCCTAAATGTGGCAGGGAGTTTCATTAAGAACGTAGATATAATCGTACCAGAATAAAATCTAAGACTCACCTACGTATAACATGCAATTTTGGGCTCAAAGGTATTTAATCTCTTACGTTTAAAATTCTTCATAGTATTATTAATACTTAATTTTAAATACTTAGTTTAAATACTTAATAGATGCATTCTTTATGTAGAATGTTTTTGCAGCATATCTATTATTAAAACAAACCACACTGAAACTTAGTAGAGCTTGTGCTCTTACATCAGAAACTGAGAAGTTAAATATCGTTCA
The DNA here is from genome assembly GCF_964199755.1 of Larus michahellis. Lineage (NCBI taxonomy): Eukaryota > Metazoa > Chordata > Aves > Charadriiformes > Laridae > Larus > Larus michahellis. The sequence goes on along the minus strand of NC_133897.1, from coordinate 70,443,552 downwards.
CATCCTTTGGCATACTGCAGGTCTGATTTGATTTGCGTCATCCTAGGTTTGAACTTGGAATTACAGATTCAGAACTTCTCCTTTTTTTGTGTGTGACAGATGAAATTTTGAAGCCTGTAAGTGGAACACAGTAGCTACTTCTGTTGTTGAACAGCTAATGACCTGGTCTAGGACAATTTGAAGTTAATTTAAAAGGAAAGAAACCCTAAAATGAAAAGACAAAACATGAAGTTTTACTTTCCAAGCTAACAGAAGCTCACAGTGGGCTCGAGGAGGCAGCTTTGATCTCCTCCCACTCCTGGCCCTTTGTACTGGGTCCTATACTGCCCTGTCCCCTAAGATGATGCGCTGTACGGCTGCTCTGTGAACATCTGGAGAGCTAGTCTGAATTAAAAGTAGCCTTTCTTAGGAGGATGGGGAGAAGTTAGGTTTAGTTGGTGTTAATCGATGAGTTTCTTTATCCTTTTTACTGCAGAATGGAAGGGAAGAGAAGTAGGTGGCTGGAGAAAAGCTGTGACTATTTAAGATGTGTCATCCTTTTTTGTTTTGTTTTTGTCATTTATTTTTTTTCCCAGAATATACATCCTTTGGCTATTTGTAAGGGTGCTTTATTTGTAGCAGTTTATGTTGATCAGTGTCCAGGCTGTCCACTGCTACACGCTCTTCCTTTCAACTACCTTTTCTGATTGCATGGCTTATTGAGCAGCCAAACAGAAGGCCACTTCGGAATGCCGTTTTTCAACAGAAAACTAAAAATCTTGACGACTCAGCTTGCTGTTTGGTTTTGTGCAAAGGTAGGGCAGGGGACAGAACCAGGGGAGCAAGACCATCGTAGGTCCAATATAGATCCTGTTAAGCTGCTTGTAGGACAGGATCCTTAGAAGCAAAACAAGGGCTTGGAAGAATCAGAACAGAATTGGCGAAGCAAGTAGACTTGATTGTCAGGCTTTGTATGCAAAGGCGTATTGGTGGTTGTTGAAGAGTCATCTACTGAGACCTGCCTTTGGAGTGAAGCATTACAGAATGTTCTGTGTCATAATTTCAGTCTGTAAAGGTGGCTTAGAAGGCAGGAGTGAAGGAGAAACTTCTCATGAAATAAGTACTCTGGATGAATGCATCTGTTAAGAACTATCAAGTATATGCTTTTCATTTCCAATATCTAAACTGATGACTTAAGAGTGGGATTTTTAGAAAAAATGCACTGGGTTGATGTTTATCGAGTACCTGGCACTGTGTTGACTCATATTCATTCCTACCACGTTAGAACTAATCGTTGTAAAAGAAAACTTATCTACCGACCTTTTGGTTATAGAAACAGAAGCAAGGTGAAGTGCACTCTTTGAAAAAGCAGTTTATTTTCTTGTTTCTAAAATGCATTCATTATTTGAAATAAAAAGCTTATCTCCAATGGGTGACATAGCCATGGAGTGTTTGCAATTTAGACGAGAGCTAATTAAGTGCTCTTCGTAGCGTAAGATGGATGTTATTTATTTACTGAGATCATTCAGGCATCAACAAATAACGTTAATGTTACAGAGTGTTATGTGACTCTTTCTAAAGAACTGATTTTAAAGAAATTAAGTATGACCAGGCTATAAGCATAGCTGTGCTTGTAGCTCATGTAAACATACACAATCTATCTTGAAATAAGCCACCTTTTTTATTAGTAGTGCTATAACTTCAGGTCACCAGGATATTCATCAAGGTTCTCTAACAGATTTCTGCTGAGTTCTGTGCCTTTCGTATTCTCCTCCTATAAATAAATGCCTGGGATAGCGGCTTCAAGCCAGTTTATGTGGACATGTCCAAGCTAAAAGAGTAATGTTCTACGTATGCACTGGTTTGTATTATTTCTTTTTGAATTAACACTTTGCTTAGAGCTTGATACAGGCAAACTGGTGATATATAAGCCATCAAAAATCTTCCAGGTTTTTAGTCACCTCTAAATTGGATTGTATTCAAGTTAACTACTGAGTCTGACGTGAAATGCATGAGTGCTATTACAGGGAGTCATCTAGTCCCTGATGTTTCATGAATCTGGCTGCAAGACTCATCCAGTAGTTACAGCTATAGTGAAGTTGTTTATATTTTCTCCCACTGACTTAAACAATGCTGATTTCCTCATCCTGACTCTTGTGAAATTATGTAGAAATAAAAGTGCTTTAATGTATGTTACAAAACTGGAACATACATTTTAAGTAATGAGATTGGAATGCTTTGGATTAGAAACCAGTGAGCAGCCTTTGCTGAAGACTGGATGCTTAAGAAAAATACCATTTTCCTATGGAATAGAGGCAGGGGTTAACACTTTGAGATGGACTCTATAAGCTCCACAGAATGTCAGTAGAATTATTCTACGTGTAGAAATAGTTTGAACCATTCTTTCAGTGTATTTTTTTCCTGGATAGTCAAGTTCAATTATTAAAACTCATGTAAAATTACTGTTCTGTAGTAAGATTTTTCTGGAAACTTTGTCCTTCGTTTTATTTTTACAATACCCCTCTCTTGAAATGCCAATGCACTTGTTGAATTTGTTTATTAGGAAATTCAACTTTTGAACAAAATGAACAAAATGTATCATTTTGCTTCTCTTTGCAGTTTAATGTGGGCTAAATAACAAGATGCTTGGATTAGTTCTTTTCCTGACAGATATTTTGGTGGTCCTGTATGTTCCTGTTTTTCTTTGAAATAATTTGAACTGCAAAAAATTCCTTCCTGGCAGTCTGCACCTTGGCTAATTGGTGCTGAGGATGTCACTAGTCAGGTCTGAGCGACCTCCCGCTGCTGGTTTCCCGAGTTACAAATCAGAATTAGCTGCTGACAGCCAGCCAAATAACTTCAGCAAATACTTGGGACAATGGGCACTGAAAGGCACCGAGTCTGTGAAGTCAGGCAGTGGTTTATGGACACTGAAGCATTTCTGAGGATCTCTTAAGCTGAGCCACATGGTGCTCATCTAGGAAGTTGATTGATGGTTTTACAAAGAAAAAAATGTTTATGAAAGAATGCTTTTCTTACAGATTATCCTTCATTAATATATATCTGTTGTGCCTGGCAATGTTTCAGCAGCTGGATGTTTGCCAAGACTTGACACTCCTGCAAGACACAATACAGTTTGTGTCTAGCAGCACAGAGCTTTTTGTTTTATGATCCTGTTTTTAATGAGGCAGACACTTTCCTATGAGTTCTCCTTCTCTAAATCAATAACACTTTTATGTTGCAATCGTTACATGTTAAATTGTTTATCCAGGCTAAAGTGGAGTCCATTTTTGCAAGTTTTTGCTTCTTATCCAGAATTTCAAGCTATTGTATCATTCTGTTTCAGTGATTGGAGTAAACACAACAGGTACCAGAAGCTCTTGTGTGAAGTTGAAGAAGAATTACAGACTCCATACAAAATGTACTAACCAGGTTCCCTGTTCATATATTTTGACAATGAGCTCAGAAGTGTTTAAATATCTTTCTAAAGTAAAGATCAGTGCTCTAGGATATCAGTGGGAGCTGGGAGCCTGAATCCATTTGTAAATCTGTCTGTAATCATTTCAGAGTACTTGAGAAAAATTTGATATTAAATGTCCTTATTGGAGTTATTTACAGGTAAATTTCATGGGTTCTTTTGTGTAATTTGTGCTGTCGATTTCATGTATTTTGAGTGCTGCTCTATAGAGGGGGAAAAAGGCATTAATGTGCAGTGGGGAGAATTACTAAATCCATCCTCTCGATCTGGGAGAGCAGCAAAACTTAGTCATTCTCAAACAGCAGCACAGAAATTGCTTAGGCTGTGATTCTCTTATGTTAAGTTTATAGTTAAGGGCTGGAACGAATAAATTATTTTACTTTGAACTTTGACATCCAGCCTCCTTAACATCACTAGTGAAAGATTATATTTTTTTTAAAGCCAAAAAGTCCTCATATGATTCAAAATTATTGAAAAGATGGATGTGATTTCTTTTATGAGAGAGGCTTTAACAAACCATCACTGAGTCTGATTTCTCATTACTAGCAAAGGGTGGTTCATTTAAATTGGGTGTAAGGTCATTGACAGGGCAGGTTGAAGGGGAGGAAAGAGAGGAGATATGCATTATGGTTAAATGTGTTGGAACAGACCTGCAAAATAAAATGGACACTGTCAGATAGTCTCAACATTTGTTCTCTCATGCATAGAAACGTACACAGAGAGAACATGCAGGAAAACTATTGCTCCAGTGGCTTGCATTCAAGCATATGGTATGATGAATCGCTTGGAGCCATAGTGATAAAGAATATTAACAACCTGAAGACAGAGAATCATTTAACTGTCCCGTACTGTTGGTTATTGTCACATAATATTCTTTAGGTATAAGTAGAGGTAAACTAAAGTAGTTGGACCAGTAACTGTAATTACAAGTTGCAAATTCTTGTGTACTTGTACAATGCTTATGGTATTTATTTGAAGACCAACTCTTTCATGATGTGATAAAGCCTGCTTACGTAAAGTTTTGCCCTGTGATGCTGATATTCTTCTCCACCAGTATGAACCCTGCTTCATTCCTCATAGAGCCTGCGATACCCCTGCTGTGGAGGAATTGTAGCTAATCCTGCCTGGTAGCTGCAGCCAAATAAACTGAGTAGTGGCAGAGTCCTGCCTGCCTTCCCTTAAGTGGGACAACTGTTTGGGCCATGCTTCTCCACCTGGTTACTAGAGTTCATGAAACTTGTGGGAATATAATGTTGTTGAGATTTCTGGTTTTCTGTTAAATCTGATAGAAATTGGCCAATGAGTTCAAAAGTTACTGGGATAGAATGATACATGCACAGCGTGCAAGCCTTGTTTTCTTATGTATCCTGATTAAAGATATATTTCTTAAAAACGAGCTTAAGGAACGTGAGTCCACATTGGAGACTTGAATTGGAGGATTCAGTTAAAATATTGGGATCTAGTAACTCAGTTCTTAGTAAATGCAAAATGTAAGTTGTTTTAAAAAATGGAAGCTCAAACTTGTCCATTCTTCTGTATTCCTACAAAGCAATGTAGATTTAAACTAATGTTTTGCACGTAAGAGTGGCATCAAAACCCTTTTTGGAATAGTAACTCTAAACCTAAATAAATGGTGGCAAACTTCACTGTAATCCCAAGATGACTCGATATTTTGTTCAGCCAGAGGAAAGGAATGTATTTCTTTTGAAAATTTTCTTTTAAGAGGTTTCAGTTTATTTTTCTGTGCCAGTCTGTAGTTAATACTGTGTGGTGTTATTTAACAGGGTCAGTTTTGCTCGTTTCTCTGATTTCTGTTTGCATTTATGCGTTCACACTCATTCTTAAAAGACTTCTTTCCCATGGCTGAGTATCAAACAGTATCTGAGCTGAGATACTGCAGCCATGTCTAGAGGTTCTCTGTAGGTTCCAGGGAAGTGTTTTCATCCCGTGCGTCATTTTTGGTTTTATGCTTACATGTTTCACTGCATTCAGTGATCCTTATTTCGAATTTATGGCATCCTTTTAATTTTCCTTTGAGGCAAAATGTTGAAATAGGTCATTGCTTTCTGTGTTTTACTAGAGGGTGGAGATAGGAGAGAGGAAATAGTAGAAAGGAATCTTTCTGAAAATATGGTAAACTCAGAAAGCCACTTCATTCCCATCTCATATGATATAATCTCATATATTAACCATCATATATGGTTAATAAACCATTTCCCTTCCTAGAAAAAAAAATGAAAAGGTATTTAACATGTTCTAAGTTGCAGCCAAATTGTTGTTCTTGTTGTGTAGGGACAAAAAGATGTGTTATGCTATGACTGAAGAGTTACTATAAACCTTTATTAGATTATTTGGAAATTGCAGCATGTGACTCAGCGATAAAGCTCATGTTGTTAAAAAGGAATTATTGACAGTCAAAACATGCTGTGTAAGAACTTACATTTCTCTCATTTCTAAAACAGGGGAAGAACAGACCTTTCATTAGGTTACTTCTTGTTTCCAGCATTGCTAAAGCTTGTTTCCATATGTAGAAGTGACGTGTGGCGTATGTATATGCAGCGTGTTTCCTCTGCAGCAGTGCAAAGTATATGATAGTATACATTTTTATTTTTTGTCATGCTTTGTGTTAGATATTTGATGACTTCGTAGTGCATTGTAGGTATTTTATTTCTTTATTCAACTTAGTGATATGCATTTTGGCGTTTTTAGTAAAACTGCTCTACAAAATATCCCATCTGTCGTTATCAGAAAATACAAACATATTTTAAAAAGTACTTCTTTAATTATTGGATCATATTTCTTTCAGAAAACTGAAGAACATTTTTGCATAGCATTTGCGTTTGATTTGTGATTCCTCTATAAAGTTTAGTTTGGAATTCATCTTCAGGGCTTATAGGGTCCTGAAAGAAAATGATTCTTTAAGTTCCTCTAAAGATAATTTATTTGTGGAATTTGAAGCCACATATTAGTCATAGATTTCTATGACTTGATTTCAGTGCTACTGTTAAGTGGATTAACCATCGATATGCTGTGCTAATAGTATTGTAAGTGTTAAAAGGCAGAACATTTTAAACTTTAATACAGCTTCTTAAGCATGCTTATGCTTAAGAAGCTGTATTAAAATAGTAGTGACAACAAAAAAAACCCTCCCTCAGTACTTCAGACTCTTTGGCCTGAAACTTATTTGCAATTAATTGTTTTCCTAGTATCACTGCCTGTTTAAGCATCTATAATCAAATTGAACAAAATCATATAACATGAATAGCACTTAGCAGTAGGAGAATTCACAAGATTTTCATGCGCCTTTAGAAAAGACATACCTGATTGGTATGCTATTCAAAGGATTTTCCTTTTTATGCTTGACATGTGAGGATTTTATGTAAGACGGACTGAACTGAACTGCTGCTGCCTGGAAGAATTTTTGTCCAAACTGGTTTTCCTCTGCCCCTTGAAACATCTGGTAAGCAGAGGTCATTGGCAAAAGTGCTGTATCAGGCAAATCGCACCGCTTGCCCTAACTGCTCTGGTGTTTTTTGTGTTCCTGTCCCAGCGACGTGTTCCTCAGCACGTGCGCACACACCACAGTCAGGCTTTGGAACCCAACCTTCCCTCCCTGCTCCTCTCCTTTCTAAAATCAAATACACATTCTTTCTTTAATCGCCTATAAATGGTGCCTCGGCATGCCCATTACGGGTTAGATGAGTCTCCTAAAACTGAACTCTTTGTGGAATGATGAAAAGTACTCCTGATGGAAAAGCCATCTCAAGAAACAAAAGAAAAAGTAATAACAGCACTATTCCTCAAACACTAGAACTGCTGCTCAGAGGAGTAGTATTTGAAATGCAATTACCTGGTTTGAAGGGAAATGTGATCTCCTAGTGTTAGGGATAACTCATTAAAGAAGTCTTTATGGCAAGTGTATTATTTTTTTATCGTGATTTCCCTAATGATGGCTTTCTAGCAGTTAATGCAGCTGAGCAACTGTTGTAAGATGTGTGAAGTTCAATACCTTTATAATTTTTTCCTCAAATTACATCAGTGGGTTTTGTCTTTCAGACCTAAAGTTAGGATGTAGAAATGGTGGTAATAGGTATAAGGAACACATTACAGAAAACTGTAAATGAAGACAAAGGTAAACTTGTATAACACTTACAGATTTCTACCAAGTCATTAAAGAAAAACTATTTAACAAATAGAGATATTATTAGATTATTTCAATAATTTTTTTAAAGTTTTTTTCTTCCTCGACTCTAGGAAACATCTGCTCAGCGGTTTTTTTAGTAGATGTAATAATAAATTGGTTTTCTGAGTGACAAGGCTCTTGGTTGAATTCTAGTCTTGAAAAGATTCAATAATTGTACTTTGAGTATTTTTTTGATAAAGATTCCTGAATAAAAGCTCATCTCTCTCAATTTTGATTCAATTCGTGTTCCTATATTGACATTTTAGAATAAGACCTTAACGGCCATCAGTCTGCATTACAAAAATACATTAATATCCTTCAAAACCCTTGAATGATTTCACTTTGACCTTCCTCTGGACATCTCCAACAGATTTTAATTGCATTCTGATTATGATATATTTTGGTGATGTATCACTGAATACGTTAAATAGATTTAGATTGAGGTGATAACACGCCACAGAGGCTCTGGGTACTCAGTGAGAATTCAGTAGATAAACGACTTCATGATTTAGAATTAGGGAAACGACGTTACTAGTGGTATACAAGCAGTCTCCTTTTTTTGGTCAAGTTGAGTTGCAGAGATAATACCATCCATTTGAGAAAATATTTTAAGTAATACTGAACATTAGAGGAGAGTTTTGGCATGTTTTATTATGATGTTATATTCATCTGTAGGCTATGTAATTTTTAATGTATATTTTCCTGATTATTGCTTTTCTCTTAAAAAAGGAGGCACCACCTCTAATTTTGACATTACTTATTGCCTTTGCTACTGAGCTGTTTTAGCTTATAGTCAGGTACAAGTTGACGTGCTTGCAGGTACAGGGCATATTATTCTTAATGAATGAGTGGTGTTATCTATGCTATCGTGTGGAAGTAACATTTGGTAAGGATTATCATCCTTGGAAACTATATTTATGCATTAACCCTCTGTATTGCTGGCTTATGGAATTGGGGTTCCCAAAGTGCATTCTGTGTTTAGCCGACTGCCTTGAGCCATTTTCTCACTTTATACAAAGAATAATTGTAATTAAAATCAGTCTTTTCCTTAGGATTCAGTACTGTAAGGTAAAATCGCTGTTATATATAGGAGAATTGCTGAAAAACAAAGCAAAACAAACCTTTTTTTTATTAAAGTATTTCTGTATTCTGTATTGCCGTTTGAGGCTTACATTATATCTTGGCTCATAACTTAGTGTGAAACAAAGAATTTGACGCTGTTACATTTGTCGCTTATGATAGTACTTTCTTCTTAATTCCAAGGGGTTTTTTGTGGTCAGAGCACATAACATTCTAAAAGATGTCTCCCCTAATCTTGGGATATGTGGCAGACCAGAAGTTATTTGTGCATTCTTGCTAGCTTTTCAGTCAAAGACAGACATAAGCTATTTCCTTTCTTTAATTACATTTTAAAATTCCAACATTTTACGGTAACCCAAATTATTTCCAACTACTTTCCAGGTAATTTTAGAAATGTCACCTGTAAATATGCAATATGTGGTTTCTTTCTACTCTTGCTGTTCATCAATAAAAAAAAAAAACAAAGAGGTCAGAAACATTGACTGAAATAGGACTATAGGATTCAGCTCTCGAAAATGCAAGAGATTTGGGCAGGTGAATGCTTTCTGGAGCATGAGTTTCCATGTCAAATATCTCTAACACACCTTGGTAGCTTGCGTGCAAGCTGCTGTTGTAGAATTTGTAAGTTATTCTCTTTCCGAACTCAGATTCAGAGAGTTATTTAGCTTGGCTACAGATATTTATCATGACTGAAACTTGGTATGCCATATTACTTCCCAAGAATTAATCAGTTTCCATGAAAACATGTTGTTTAAATTAATCCAAACTCATTAGCACTTCAGAGATGGATACTGAGTAAAAAGCCTCCATTAATTAGCACTGCATCCTGTAATATGCCTACAGCTCATGACCATTTCCTTGAATTTGTGCAGCGTGTGACCTTTTGCATCTGATACTTCATCTACAGCAGACCGATAGCCTATGTTTTGGTTTTAAAACAGCGAGCGTATGGTATAATGAGTGGCATGTTACCCTTTTTCATTTCCCAATGAATTCCTAAGTCATAAACAAGATTTCTCATATGCATCATTTTGAATTCAGAGTTCGAAGCAGATTTCTCATTTGTGTTTTGACAATAGGCATAGAAATAATAAATTTTAGTTCTTCTGGTTTTAAGTTTATGGAAATTTTGCTCTTTCTCTTTTCAGTAGCTAAAGAGTGTTTCTGCAGGGTGCTAGACTGACCCTTCTGGTGGAGGGTCTAGTACTCTCTCTCTGCTCATAGCGCAAGAACAGCATGCGCATATCAATACTTCACAAAGTGTATTAGTGAGGCATAGAGCTGAGAACAATAATTCCACACTTCAGGCACCTGCATATCTGTATGCTGTATACAGGGCTGCAGAACAACTCTAATAATTAAACTCATGCCTGTCTAGTGTTTTCTGAAATGGCTTTCCTTTGTGTTTAAGTGCCTTTTTGCAAAATCCATTACCTGTGGTCACCCCGTCCTTTATGCTTTGTTTTCTTGATGCGTGTGCCATTGCTTATCATTGAACTTGCTTCTTGAATAAAGTTCTTGGTTCCGCAAAGAGCTAATTCTGTCCATGATCATTAATACACTACACAAATGTACACAAATACCTTAATAAGACTTTTATTCTGCTATCTTAGGCAGTAGATGTCTACCATCTCTGAAAACAAACTTAATTATTGTAGAATGTCTGTATATGGAATGGCAAATTTCAGTTTTGTCTTTTTTCAACTGGCAAGTGTCATGATTAAGCAGAGGGTTCTTTTTTTCATTTGTGGTTTGTTTTTTTTTTAATTTGTGCAAGAACTAATCTTCAAAACAGGCCATTGTGTAGGTAACACATGCCTGGAAATACGAGGGTCATAGGCAGGCAGCCAGCAGAAAAAACAGAGACTTCTCTCTTAAACAACAACTTCCCCATCCCTCAACCTGAGAAATAGGACCAACTCATGAAATTCAACTGTGTTTTTTTCCCTCCAGTTTTTTCGAAATCCTTTCCTCCCCTTTCTCTTTCAACGGGCTACAAAATCCAATTTATCATCATGATGTATGGTATCATTAATCCTCCTTGAAAGCAAGATGCATAATGCTGCAGTGTTGGCACTGAGCAAACTTCTGCGGCCTGGCTGTCTTGATGCCCTTTTGAGTCTCTCTTGTTCTAGCAGAATGAAACTGGACTCATAACTATCACGCTGTTTGCAGCAGCACGTGACCTATTATACTGTTCCTTTTCCTTCCCCCCCTTCCTCTCCCCTTTGCTAACGCACTGCAGCTACAAAACGAGCAAGACAGGGCTGCTAGTTTATGCTCTAGCAGTAAGCTATTAGGAGCAGAGGTCCCTATAGGGGTAGAATGACCTCTTTTATAAGCAATGACAAGGGTTTGCTTTGTGGGAGAGAGAAACCTCTTATGCTGTCTTTGGTATTTCATGATCAGTTGGCCCTGTCTGCTGCACGCTTTTTATTGGGAACTCTATGTAACTTTTTTTTTAATTAATATCATAGAAAGAAGGAATAATTTTAACTAAACTTTTACTATTGTCACAAGCTTTCTTATTACTTGTTTCAAATTACTTGTATCAAAATATTTTTCTTTGCTTATCAATATAGTCACAGATGTGGGCAAAAGTAACAATATTTGATATAAATTGTAAAATTGCTAAACCCTTCAACAGTCGCAGGTAGGCATCTTCCTTTGTAGATATCTTAATGGTGAAGCATTTGCTGCAAGAGGAACAGTTTTGTTTTTGCGACTTACACAATGGATTTAGATAAATAAGCATATTCAGGGGACCCGTGTTCTAAACAGTTTCATCAGTTTCATCCTTGAGGTGCATGACTTTTGAAAAGGAAAATCTTGAATAAATCGCTTTGTAGCTTCCACTTCCATAACCACCAAAGATAAAATGGAAAGCCACTGTTAGTCATATGGTTATTAAATTCTTCTATCATACTTCACAACTAAATGTAAAGCTGATGGTAGAGTAACCTTACATTAAAGTTAGCTTGATGTTACTGAAGACTAGATAGGTAGCTGGGCCAGAACTATTCATTTCAGTGTGTGGTTGTTTTGATAAAATCTCCAAAGTAACCCTAAAAATTAGTGCGAAAGGTGGTAGTAGAAGTGTGTGTATGTTTTATTGTTGAGGGGGAGGGGGAGTGTTTGGGTTTTAATTTTGTGCAAAACCAAAACGTTTTGTTATTATAATTTAAAAGTAATTAAGAGTGCTTGTTAATTTTTTACTGTTGTCCAGCTCTGATTTGACTTTGTAAATTACATAAAATAAGAAATATGAATGCACTTTGAGGGGAAAAAATGTATAAAATGTAATATTTTTAAAATATATTAGGAGATATTCATTGAAATAGGATCAAACCGTGTCTTGAGCTCTTTTGTATTGAGCTTCATAAGCCGTTTCTTGAGCTCTTTTGCATCAGAGTTCATTTAAGCTCTGATTAGAACTTACATAATAAGTGAGATATCATGTTTTACTTTTTGGAAAGATAACTAAGTAAAATTCAAAGGATGCTTCATACTTTTGAAAAAGCAATTTCCAGACGAGTTAAAGGGGTCCAAGGCACAATTAATTTTTCTGTTTTGGAGTTCCCAAATATAACCCAAACTTTTAACCATTAGTTTGCAGGATCAGGAATTTGTTGTAAGTACCTACGTCATGTCTGTGGTAAATGATCCTTTAAATCAAGTTCCTGTTATGGCTTCAATATGGTTTTGAGAATTTCATACCATGCATATATACTAACGTATAGCATGTATATAAATACATGAGAACTTTACTCATTTGTGTGTGCAAACTTTTACTTAAATTAAGCGTTTTGGCTAAGGAGAAACAAAAAATATCTTATATTTTGTTACTAAGTGTAGTAGACAACACTGCCAAACAGAATATTCCACATTGATATTGTTGAATGTTCTGCTTTTAAAATTATATGTTATCCTACCTAGGTGGAATACTCTGAGTCAGTGTAACTTGGTCTGTATGTCACTTCATATTTGTTCCCAAATACATTTCTTCTCAAAAATATGTAGACCATAAAAGTTAGTGTGTTCATTTCCTATGCACTCTAATATATGTGTCATCCTGTGGGTAGTAGAAACCACAGCTGCTTTAAAGACTTATACTGAGCTACGCACTTGCAAAACAGGGCTGTAGTTTTTGTAACTGCAGGCCGACATCCAGAAGTAATAGAAATAATCCTGCAGTGCAAGGCATCCAAGTGTGCTGAGAGTGCCGGCTGATGTCATGATGAGGCTGCTCTCTCTCATCGTTCAAAGGGCATGACAATCGGGAGATTCTTGATGGCTGGAAAAAGGGAAAAGTCACCATACCCTTCAGGAGGAGCATGAAGGAGGATCTAGGGAACTACAGGGCAGCTGAGCCTCACTCTCTATGGGGCAAACCCTTCTGGAAGCTGTTTCTAGGCACATGAAGGACAGGAGGGTGTTTGGGAACAGGTAGCGTAAATTTACCAACAGCAAATCATGTGGCTGGACTGAGTGGCTTTTCTGATGGGATGTCTGGCTTTGTGGAGAAGAGGAAAGCCGTGAAGTTTTGGTATTTTGGGGGAAGGGGGTTGTTTGGGGGTGTTTTGTTTGCTTTTTGGGGTGTGGCAGGGTTTGGTTTTGGGGTTTTCTGTTTTGGTCTGGGGGGGGTGGGTGTTACCTTGAATTTAGGTAGGGTTTCAGCGTAGTCTCCCGTAATATTCTTAGACTGCTGAGATACGGACTGGATAAGTGGATGGTAAGGTGGCTGAAAGAATTGGCTGGACTGCCAAACTCACAGGGTGGTGATCTATGGTGTAAAGTCTAGCTGGAGGTTACTAATAGTTTGCAGGGATTAATACTGGGGACAGTATTTCATGTCTTTATTAACAGTGTGGACAGTGCATTTTGAGCAAATTGGGAGATGACACCTAATTAGGTGAATGGTTGACTGGCTGGAGCATTTGGCTAATATTGCAAGGGACCTCAACCATCTGGAGAAATGGACTGACAGTAACTTCATGAAGTTCAACAGAGGCAAGTAAAATTCCTTTTTTATCCAGGACAAAATAACACCATGCTGCAGTATGGATGTGGAGAGCTGACTGGCTGGGAAGCAGCTTTGCAGACTTTGGAGTTCCTCTGGGCAAGCTGATGAACATGAATCAGCAGTGAAACCCCTTTGCGATTATCAGCTGCCTCCTAGACGCTTTTAGCAAGAATGCAGCCACAGGCCCAGGGGAGTGACTAGTGCCTTGTATTTGGCAATTATGAGACCTCAAGGGGAGAGTGCTCCGTCAATTTTGGGCACCCTAGGACAAGGCTTACTGACCTACTGGAGCAGTTCAGCAGAGGGCCACTGAAGTGATTAGGAGGATGGAGCACATGACATATGAGAGTTGGGTTTGTTGAGCTTTTGAAGAGACAGCTAGGAGGAGATCTTATTGCTGTCTGTGACTGCCTAATGGGAGGATATAGAGAAGGCAGAGCCTGACTGTCTTGTAGTCAGACAGGTCTTGCAGAAATAAGATGAGAGGTAACAGGACAAGTTAGAACTCAGGAAATTGCAATTAGGTGCAAGGAAAAATATTTTACCCTGAGGGTGGTCAAATATTGGAACAGATTACCCAAAATGGCTGTGGTATTTCTGTCCTTGAAAGTATTCAAAACAAAACTGCACAAGGGCCCGAGCAATCTCGTCTAATTGGACCTGATTTGAGCAGGAGATTGGATTATATGACCTTCAGAGGTCCCTTGCAACCTAAGCTATACTGTGATCCCACGAAAATAAATTTTTACCATGTGTGCAGAATTTTCTTTACCTTTTGGCTTTTCTGATGACCACATAAAATGGAATTTGTTCAGGCTTTTACATTAAGTCCCTGTGTGTAGCAGGTCTTTATGTAATATTAATCAATGCTTCAAAGCAATTTCTGCTATTAAAGAGATACTTAAAAACTAGTGGTTGTGACTCTAATAGTGAAGATTCAGATTTTCGGGTCCTCATTTTGAAGTGCACTGACGCTGAACAGACTTTCCTGGCCACTCAACCAACCATTGCTTCATCCTGTGTTGTAAAGGGTTGGTTAAGCCAGTTATCCTTTTGCTAGGCTTTCTCTTTTATCAGGAGTTTTGGGGATCTAGTAATTTCTCCAAGCATTGCATTCCAGTAGGTCAGTCAACATTTATGATGCCATTCAGATTTTGTTCTGCTATTTGTGGCAAGCATTAAGAAAGCAGGAGTGGACAGTTGTCTCTCACTTCCTTAAGACTGTCCAGAAGGGTCAAAACATAGATAGATCTTTTGAAAAGAAAAGATATGTTTGGGCATAATAAAGATCCTGTAGAAAGACAGGCTGTGAGTCACTTATATAGAGCTTTGTCCCTCAAAGTGAAAATGAGACTGTGATGGGACAAATTTGTATGTAGTATGTCATGAGCAGAGCTGCAGTACTGCAGTTGTCTGAATGTAGTATTGCTGAGTCATAAGCTGACCTACGCTTTCCAAAGTATGGAAAAAATATGGATCCTTTAGATGACTGATCCTGACAGCTTTCACCAGCTTTGTACCTAGACCTGTCTTTTTTCTTCAGTCTACTTTTCGTCATCTGCTTGCCAGATATCCCACAGTTTCTGAGTGTGACAGGTGTGAGTTACTTTTTGAGTCTGGGATAGAATGTGTTTGTACAGGACTGTGTGTCAATCCGTTCTCTCTCTCCTGTAGAAACTCCTCATACATACAGGTCAAACAGGGATTTCTTGATGAACTCCCAAATTTTATATACTCTTTCAGGAAGTCCCTGCAATGGGATCTTTCAGTGGTGATCCATATGGTTGAGCTGTCTAAGAGGAGGCATGGACTCTTAGGTGGTGAATCAATGCTTGCAGAGTACTTCAGCAGTGTAGGAGGAATTTGATTACCCCAAATCTCAATTTCTGCTTAACTTGCATTATATTCAGGTTGATACAGTGAATATGGTATGTACACAGATGTCTTCATAGTTTCTCAGTTAAGGCACTGATTCACCAAAGCAATCAGGCACATGCCCTGCATCAAGTATGTAAATAGTGACTGTAAAATCCATGCTGAATAAATAAGGGGAAACTTAAATAATTTGAGAGAAAATGAATTTATGTACGGTAAGCTCATTCTGAACAGTGAGCAGATTTAAAGTGAATCTGATTTTTCCAAGCTTTTCTCTGTCTTTGGCTGCGATTTTGTATTTCTTTTTAATTCTAAGGGTGTGATCAGGAATGGCAGGGTCAGATTGATTGTCCTCAAGTCTGCAGGCAATTTTTGACAAACATTTAAGTCAGGCCTCCCCTTGGCAGATGGTCTTTCAGATTTCCGTGGTGCAGTGGGAGAGGTATTTCTATGGTCTGTACAGCACTGCAGGTTGCTGTAAGGATTCACCGTTGGAGAAGGAATAGCAAGGAGGTCAGGCAGTTATTGATAAGCATATGTGGACTACTGAGAAGGTCAGCATCAGGGGTCCCCCACCGAGGCAGCCTGCAGAGAATTGTGCTGCTGGAGAAGCCACTCCTGTTCGCGTTAGAAAATCTCACAGGAAAGAGAAGAACGAGACAAAGGGAAGGACAAGAAAAAAAGAAGGGGATTGTGTGACTGAATTTCATTTGTACAAAGTACAGCAGGTTAACAAATAGGAGAATTTCAGTGGGATTAGTGACTGATATTTTAACATCTTCAGACATTTTTGTAGATTGAAGAAAATTAATTTTTTGGATGGAGTAGGTTTCCCTTCAATTTAAAAGATGTATGCTACTGCTGAAAACAGTGTTCATAATAGTGGCATGAAAATAAAGTGAAATAAAAAATGCCAGAAATTTTTTATTAAAGTGATCTCTAAAACAGAAATGCACATATCTCATAAAAGTGACAACTGCAGGATTTCTTGTCTTCTTCATGACAAGGATTGTTTAGACCACCCCACAAAAAATGAAGTTAAAACCCATGTCGGATAGTGAGTATTCTTTGTATTGAGACGCTGGAGAAAGAATAGGCTGAGAACCTCTTTCCTTTACTTGGAACCTTTTTTTTTCCAACATTTTTCATTCTCAGTCATCTCCAATCACAGCAGAGCAGAGATCAGAAGCCAGCTCTTGAGGTTACTCTTTTGTGCTGGGTAGTGATGGCAGAGTGAGAAATAAACTGCGAGCTGTGACCAAAGGCAGACTTGTAATTACTTGAATATAATGATAATTGGCTTTAATACTGTAACAAATGTTCTGAGTTTGCACATCCAAACTCTGCAGTTTGGATCAATTTTCTTGTTTACAAAATCAGCTTGCTTTTATTAGCACCAAAATTATCCAGTAACAGAATGGTGAATGATCTAGTGAGGTTCACTGCAAAAGAGGAAAAAAATACTGTATGTGATTAGGCAGTGGATTTAAATAGGTTCCTAAATAGTGCTGGAGTACGGAGGGGAAGGGGGTTGAGTGAAAATAGGAAGCGTTGGTTCATTTTATTAATACTGTTTGGGAGGTCTGTTGTTTTCTCCTCTTACCCGGTGTAAGTTTAGACTCCTAAACTCAGGATGCAAAGGGCTAGAATAAACAGCCTAACAACAGATGACCAAATCTCTATCACACACAGTTGTGTACCAAGTCGATTTACCCTACTTGTAAATACTTAGCACTCATAGCAGCTTTCAGTATTTGAAGATCATTTTGTTAGCCTGAAATTGAGAAGTGAACATTCTTCCCCAGTACAGGTGTTCCCCGACCCCGCCTTCCCCCCACCCCCCAACTTAAGACTCCATCCTTGGTGCTCTCAGCATGAATTGTTCCCATTGCTTGTTGTTCAACACCCTGATCGGAGAGCAGATGAGACAGTTATTCCTGTTGTTGCTGATTTACTATTACAGCTGCTTCCTCTTCTTGTGATTTAATTTGAAGTTTCAGCCCACCAGGGGGCTAATGGTCCCCACCTATGCAGCTTTAAAAGCTCACTGTTGTTTTCCATGGAAATGTTATTTCCAGTCCAAGCCAGTGATTTATTTTTTTTTCCTCAGTGTTCATCTGGTAACTGTGAGGCAGTATTCCATTAGCCATTTGCATAAAAAAAACCCCAACCACCCCACAATACAAACCTAAAACCTATACAACTACTTAGATTGAAAGCTTAAAATGGGAATTACTCTGTCTCAGTAGAAACTTGGCAAGTAAATCACTGTGGTTTGCAGTGTTCTAATGGCTATTGGAGACTGATATAAATAAATAATAATAATAATAAAAACCCCAAAGATAACATTACCCATCATTTAGATCCTTTATGTTTCTCTTATTTTTAAAATGTAACATATACAGTTCACCTCTTTTTTTCTGTATCTCAGGAAAGCGTAGGGCAGGCAGCAAACCCTAGAGTATGTTTCATGGTGTGGTACTGTCTGTGGTGAGATGAATTCTGAAAACATTAGCAACTGCAGTGGAATCCGAGGTGTGACTGTATACTGCTAGCAGATTCTGCGTACCTGATCAGGCATCGGGGAGCTCAGTTTGAGTGTGACTACAAAGTTGTGACTGCAAGCTGGATAACCGAAAAGCAGTACTTCAAGAATACTTTCCACCAGACTTCTTACAAGAACAAAATTATACATCTCTCTCACTAAATTATTCTTGAAGCAAAACTTCAGAAGTTACGAGTTTCTTGGTTTACCTTTGGATTTTAAATATTCTTAGTTCTATAAATAATAATAAATGACTGAAAATCTTTCTGAAAAAACAGCATTAGCTTTGATGCTGAGCGTAGCCTGCTGTTCACCTTTATTGTTACAGTGTGAGTTCAAGTGGCAGCCTTGAGTGTACATTTTTGTAAAACTTCTGGTTTTCTAGGATTATTACTTTGTATGTGATTAAAGTCTGCGTGCGTGTTTATGTTTTCCTCATCTTAAGTGTAGATTTGTAATATAAACATTTACATTTTGTGATACCTTTTCTGCTGGTCCAAAGAGTGCTTTGATGAATTATGGACCTTCTAGTGTTTGGATGTTTTCTTTACTGGTCCATTGTCCTTATTAGAAATTTAACTCTTTGGTGAGTTAATGGTATCTTATCTTGCTGGGAATTACAGGAGTCTTCCTCCAGCCACTGTGTTTTCAATGGCTTATTTCTTGCTTTGGGGGAGTGAGGAGGGGGAGATGAATTGCATAGCAAAAAGGATGGAAGCTGGGCAGAGTGATAGAAGTGACTGCGTGAAACCTCATTGCTTTCAGCTATTATTAAAGGGTGGTGCGATATCTTTCCCCTCTTTGAGCAGGAGGATATTATTACCAAATATCAGTGTTCAAGGTCACCTCTCTTTACAATATAAATCAAATATACTACTTCCTAAGACCCTGACTGATGGAAAATAAAGTATTAACTGCCAGGAAACAGGTTTTCCAACACTATCACTCAGTCATGCACTGGTCACTAACGTTTTCAATACAGCCTTAATATTGCATTGCTAATTGTATAATTTAAAGAACAGGAGTTTTTAATAGTTATTTGAGGAGGAATGTTAATCACCGTGCTTTAGAGCTATTTTTGCTAATTGGAAGTTTACCAGTTAATAAGTTAACTACGAGTAACAGCCATTAATGCATACTCTTTGCTTGGGTAATGTCGCTTGTGTTTAATGAATTAGGCTCAAAAAATAGAGCAGAGTACTAGACTTGACTGACTTGTTGTAGAGGCAGCACAGAATTAGTCATTGGCTGTGAATGTTAATCACTCCACAGCAATGATAATTTACAGCATTGTTGTAGCACTCTTGTGCTCATAAAATGAACTTAATAACCCACTGCTACCCATGGGATAAGCCTTCCTTCTCCTTCCCTCCCCCTTGCAATTGAATACCCAGTCTGGCTGCATAATAGCCTTGTGAAATACTGCATTAAAAAGAGTGAGCAGCTGTATGATAAAATAAACAGCTCTAAACCAGATTTGTTAATTATCTCTTTCTTTTATTCACAGAGGGTGTTTGTGAGATATGGCTGACCAGTGAAGACACAGGGGCTTATGGCAGAGACATTGGCACAGACCTCCCTATGCTTCTGTGGAAGCTGGTTGAAGCTATTCCTGAGGGAGCTATGCTGAGGCTTGGCATGACAAACCCTCCCTATATTTTAGAGCATCTGGAGGTAAGGAAGAAAAGAGAATCATTTATACGCCGTCATAGACATTCATTGAGTGAGTCAGCGTGGAACCTTGTGTATCGTGCGTTTCATTTTAAGTGGTAGCTTAGAAAAATTATGGACTTCGAGTAAATTTATAGAATTAGGCTAATAGCATTAAGCCGTTTGCCTGACACAGCAAGTTATCGAGATAATAAGATATTCAGATCGTTTTGGAATGATAATATTACTGAGGTCTCTGACCTGTGGAGCTTTATTATTGTGATGTTGCATTTGTGTATATGTCTAGCGTTTTCAAGAACTAAAGGAAATGTCATTAGCAGGCGATGGATTGAATTGAATTTGTCTTTCTGCTACACCTTAGACAAATATTTCCAGAAAGACTATATGCTGGTCTCACTCAATGATGTATTCATTATCCTATGTCAAATGCTATTCTGAGAGCGTGTAGACCTTCTATGATAAGATTCGTATGTATGCAGAGCAGGAAATGAGAGTTTTGTCTCAAAGATAAGTGGTTGGATTCTGTAATCAAATGAATTTATTGACATTCACAGGAACTGTTTATAGAAAGAACATATCTTTAAAGAAGAGGAAAAAGCAGGGAAGGATATAGTTTCAGGTAAATTTTGTAACCACGTGCATCAGCAATATCCAGATAAATAGCTGGTGCCCATGCTGCTTTCCCAGATATATTATAGAATTAATAGTTGGTGTTTTCTTAGGATGTCAAAGACAGTATTTTCTCACCAGGCTTGCCATAACTGCATCTTTCCCTACTGAAGCACGTGGGCTAGAGGAATCTCATCTTGATAGGAATAAGCAGTTTTTCACTTCGTCAGCTAAAGAATACAAGCTGCAGAAAACTGCAGGAAATTTCCCGGGCTGTTATTTTATTCTTTGCTCTAACATACGCTTCACTAAGATAGACTCTTAACAACACACTGAATAAAAATCTTTAGGAAGTGATTTCGTTGTGTTTTATAGAGCTTTGCATTTGTGTCAAACTCTCATATCTGTCACAACTTTTTCTTCTTTTTTTATTTTAACATTTTTCAACATCTTGTACAAAAGCAAATCAAGTTTTTAGCAATTTTCAGTTGGCGTCTTCACTTTTGTTTTTAACTCATATTATTAAAAGTGTTTTGGCATAGACTGCTACTTTTGTCACTGCTGCTCATCTTATGAGTACTGTCAGAAGATTTAAAAAAAAACAAAAATTATCAATTGCTGGAAGTAAGAAATTTCTCTGCCCAGCTAAGGGGTACTGTAGTAGTCTTAATTTGATATAACCTGAGCAAGGTGGAAAGTAAATTGCTTCCCTTCAATCAGTAGCCATTTTAATGAGTGTGAGCATGTCACGAAGCTGTGAATGGTTTTGATTTATGATCTCTGTTCTTCCTGTTTCTAAATTTTCTAGAAAGTGCTATAGGTAGCTTTTTGACCTGAGTCATATTCAGGAAAAGTACTCCAATCTCTTTTAAAATGGATCTTTAAGTGTGATGGCAGAGTGAGAGGAATTCATGAAAGACTATTGAAAATGTGTATCTTGAATGTTGCTGTGCAGAACATGTGTTATATGTACACCAGCCTTTTTCTACAATAGCAACATCCGCTGTCGCTTGTCCTCTTCAGTGTTTCATACAGCTTGTAGTTTATATGATGTTCTTAAGGGTTATTTAGTCACATTTCTATGTTTCATGTATGATCAAGAATTTCTGAGCTTGTAATTTTGTGAAATAATTTTGATGATTTGTCAAACTAAATTTGTAAATTTTTTTTTACCTTGTGCGTTTTTCTCTAGTCCCTTCTTCCAAGCTTACCAGACTTGTATCTGAAAGATCACTAGGGAATGTTGGCATTCTCCTGTATACGTTTTCACCAGACAAAATAAACTTTTAATGGGGAATGTGCTTTTAACTTTCCAGTTGAGGAAGGGGTAAAACTGTGATTTGTTTAAAAAACTAAATAAATGAAATGAGGGGTTGATTAACCTTCATGTCAGTTGTTTAGGATAAAATCCAGATGTAGTTCTGCTATCTCCTAATAAAGGTATGAAGCTGTGTTATTGGTTGCAAACATCTTTCATTAGCTGTTTTAAAAGGTGCTGCATTTTATTAATTTATTTTGTTAGAAGTCATGTTGCTAACTGGGATATTTGGCTTTGTGAAAATATTTTTCGTGGGAAAATGTACTAATTGTGTGTCACTTTTTATATCCAATGAAATGGAAAAAGTTGTTCCAATCATGTATCTTTTTTAAAAATCAGGCATTTTTAGCAATTGCATACTGCTGTACATATGCAATTGCTAGGCAAGGGTTTATTTCACTTCAATAACGAACTGATAAATGGTCTGATAAATGGCATAGAGGAACAGCAGTCACGTAAAAAGCATTAATTAATTTTAAGATCTGGACAGAGCTTCCCTAGAGAATCACCCTAAAAGCAATGATTTTGATTCATTTACAGTTTTTGCCATATTTATTGGAGCTTATCTGCAGGTAAAAAGTTTGGCTAGTTTTATGTCTGTCTTATTCGTGTAACCTCCAAAGCTAATAAAGTTTATATAAATACATTTGGTTTCTCCAGTAAGACTCAGTTGTAAGTTAAATGTTTTAAAAATACCAGTTTCCAAAGAGATTATGTACATTTTTTAAAATACTGACCTGTAGTATTGCCTGAACTCCTCTATCATTAGAACTGGTTTTGTACTTAAATATAAGTTTTTAAAACATTTCACAAATATTTGCTTTCCTTCAAATAGCCATGTATTTTAATCTCTGGTCGTTCAAAGTATCAGGTCGCTGGCTTGATCGTGTGCTTGGAATTGTCAGATTTCTTTTACTCTCTGCTGAAGATTCTGTACCTTTCAGTTGTCAGAATGAGAGATTGGAAATAAAAAAACAGAAGTGTGCAGATTAATACCGTGAGTTGTAGATGGCGCAACTGCAGTAGAAGCAAAGAATTCCTCAGAGCACAATGACAATGCTGATGTCCTCGTGAATGAGGAGAAAGTTGCACCTATGGATGATATGACTGAATAAAGGACTAAAAATTTAAAAATATATCACTTTATATAGAATTGAAGACTAAGTTGCACATAGTGTTCTAGCAGTGTGTCGAGTCATCCATAAAAGGGGAGGTGTCTTGAGTGTTGGGTTTTGCTCCCCTTGCCCCATATCTCAGTCCTTTGAAATATTGCCAGCATATATTGTTTGTGTTGCTCGGGTGGATCTTTAAGATGTAGCTAGACATGAGGTACTTCAGTTACATATTAATTAGCGTCTTGATATTCTCAGGAAAATAGTTTGTATCCACTGACTAAAGTAACATGACTTTTTCATACTACATGTATTTTCTGTATATAGGTGGAATAGCTTTCTCCTTCATTAAAAGATACTTAGCTTACTTTTGAATAAGCTGCTTCATAAACTGCTTATAGATTGAAATTCATTTGCAAGTGCCAACAAGTGATTACAAGTTCTTACTTTTTCCTCGAAAAAAAGTGTTTCATAGACATACTCTGAGATATTGTCTGCTTAGAACATGTACAGTGGATGGGATTATGACCAGAGATCTGTTTAAGCTCTCAGCAACATTTCCTTTGTAGTGTGTGCCCAGGTCTGTGGCTGAGCTTTGGCCCTGGGAGTCTTTTGACTCGTGAATATAGTGCCCACACTCACAGGTCCCTGGAAATAAAAATGGAGGAACAGAAAATGCCACTCAACTCGGGAGCATTTCATCTGCCTCTGTATCTGAGAATCAGTCTCTTGGTATCCACTAAGAAGTGCCAGCCAACAGCTCTGCTGCTCCGCTGATGCTGGAGGCCGGCACAAGGGGAGGAGGATGAGAAGGAGGAGGAGGAGATCTTCCCTCGGGTCAGGAGTGGTGGGACTAGAACAGAGTAGGGGGCAAAGGAAAGGTGCCAGTGCTTGTTACTGCCCTTGAGGCGCTCATGCTGGAAGGCTTGGTAGATCTACCATTGGTAGATCTGGCCAACCAGTGGAAATAGTATTGCATTTTCTAAAGTGCTCTCTCGCAGTCCTAGCCATCTGTTTGAATGTATACATCATGAAGCATATAGCTTGCTTATTTTAAGTTGGGTCTGAAAATGAGGTTTTGAGATATGCGTCCTTGTCCTGTGTCTGTCCTCTCTTAATATGTTGATGCCACATGGCATTGAGGAAAACTTGGGATTTTATCTACATGGCAGAGAATTTTAGTAAATGGACATGAACTTTGGTCAGGGAAAAACATTTTAGCTCAGATATTTTTTTTTTGTTTGTTTTATAAAATGTTAAAGGTGAAGGAAAAGTTAATATTAGTATCTATTTTAGAGTCCTAGCAAAACCTGCAGTGAATGCTTATGTGTACAGTTACCTTGTGTACTCTTACCCATCTGTATTTGCACAGAGCTACTGTTCGAATTACACAGACTGCCAGATGGCCAAGATGTTATCGTCCTATAGTATCAACATGTACCAAAAGTGACATAAGGTATACATCCTGCTTTAGAAGTAACCTCCAGGCATTTATTCTGTAATCATCTTACGGAGTTATTGGCTAGCGCTCTAGTGAGACAGTGTTTTACATCCACTTGCAGTTACTGATGGAGAGGGAAGGTTGGGAAAAAACCATTAAAAAAATAATAGTAGATAAATGGTGAACAGGACATAGTCTGAAAAGTCAAAAATGAGGCCAAACGTGTAGAAGGTTGAAATGAATTCATGTTAGGGGCATAAGGTTAGAGACTAATTTTTGCCTTGAATATATTTCACTTTTCCTTTGGTTTTTAACTTTGTTTTCTTGTTCAGTATCTGAGGCTCTGTCCAAATCAGAAGGGAATGCAGGTCATCCAGACTGTAAAAGGGCAGGGACTCGCATTTCAGCCTTAGTTTACCTCCCTTGCAGATTTAACACTAACTGTACTTCCAGAGTTTTCTGGGATTTTAGTACAGCACTGTCTGTGAGTGATGGGACGCTTCCAAATCTGTATAAAGGAGGCAGTTCACACCTGTCATTCCCGTAAGTGCTTAATTTCACATGACTAGATGAGTAGTTGTCTTTGTCACCTGTCAAAATGAGTCTGTCTCAAACCATACCATATGCCATCTGTGGGCTTTATCTCCGTTATTAATTCAGGACATTTGAGTGATACACCAACCATTGAGATGGAGTCTGCATGGCGGCAGGGTCTTTAAATGCATGAAGAGTGCCAAGTGTACCGTACCATGAGTCACAATAGTATTTCTTTGCTCTTTTGCTTTGATTTTTCATGTCAGCTTGGCGTTCATGCTCCTTAACCTCACTGAAGCTGATATCCTACAGATGGCTTCCTCAAGTGTGCCCTGACACAGCACATAAATACGTATTACAGTTAAATTACTAATTCACTTTTCTTTTTTCCGTATTGTCCTTTTTTTCCTGTGAGTGTATCCGGTGTTTTTAAGCATTGTGCATAAGCTCAAGTTTTGAGTAAGCTAGAGTGTAAGCTGATTTGAAATGCATTTATGAAAAGGGAATAATATGTACGCATTCTTCAACGGCAAACAGGAGGGCAGCATGATTTCAGGAACTAAAAGGCCTTTGGGGCATGTGTTTGCTTTGTTTCTAGTAACATTTTTGTCATTTTCATAGACTGCTGCATTTCAAAATGCCAATTAACATCTGTTGATTTGACCAGAAAAAATGAAAACTGTGGCATACATTTAAATAAATGAATAGTTAAGCCCCTGACCTCTTATTACTGAGAGTTTTGTAGTGTTTTGTAGTCGGTGGACCATGCAACTTTCCCTTGCTGTAATTACATAGTTGTCTCTGTGCAAACTGTGTTTGTCTTTCTAGCAGTAAAATTGAAAGAAATCTTAGATATTAAGGGGAGGAGGAGAGAGGCAGTTGCATGTGGGCTTCTAAAAAAGAAGAGAAAAGGATGGGGGGAGGGATGCTTACTGTTTCCTTTGGTATTATGTTAAGTGCTTATTTGTCCTATGGAAGCTGTGTGTGCACCTTTGCTTTCTCTGTGTATTCCAGCTTTTTACTTCTTTAGTACTACAATACTCGCTCTCCTGTTCTTCCTCTTAAAGTGTTGTCTTTGGGTTTTCCAAATATAGCACATTTCCTTGAAATTACTCCATAAGACATAGTGTCATGGGAACATTTTCAGTGGTGAACTCACCCCAGAGTGAATGTATGTTTGGGTATTACGGGGTTAGGAAAGGGATGAGTCTCTGCTGTACTTTGAAATACATTTTGTCACACCACTTTCTCTAATCTAGAGTTTTAAGATCTCGGACTCAGCAGGTCCCGATGTCCATAAATGCTTGGTGACATGTTTGCTGCCAGCTGGTAAAATATGATTTGACTTAATAAATGTCAAAATAAGAATCCCGCTTACTCTTCTTGAAGGTTTTGTGTTGTGTTTTTGAATCCTGGGTGATCTTCAAAACCTTGACGATGTTGTTGTTTTGGGAACTTGAATGAACAATAAAGGTTTGCTTCCAGAAAATGTAGAAGGGAATATTTGTGGTGCTGGGAATGAAACTCCTGCTCTTTGTAACAGTAGTAGAAAAAATGCTTGAGAAACACAGAGAATGAACTGCTTTTATTTATGCAAGATTGAGTTCTCCATCAAGACAGAATATTTTATGCATGCATCTAGTGCTCTGCTGTATTTAATAATCTGTGCATAAAAATCGATGTTGCAAAAAGGGGTTAATGTTAAGTAGCACATTGCTTGACCAGTTAAAGCTGTGCATGTTAACTGTACCTTAATTATGATTTGCTCATATGAATGTTTCTCTTCCTTGTTAGTTATCACAAGAATGAAGAGTATTTAAATGCAGACAGGTCCATTCTCAATCTTGTGTTGAGTGTCAGGTTGTCTGTCAATTACTTATAATACTGTCTCATCCCAGCAGACCTTTGGAGCTGTGGCTTACTTTGTTGGCTGGTTACTAGCAGAAAATAAAAATCACCATTAGTTGAGCAGTTTGTCCAAAGAATGGGTAGTACGTATGTGCGAAACTGCATTTTTGCTAAATAAAGTGGGAATTTTATCAGTTGCCATATGCTTCAAGGCATTGGGGTAAAAGCTATTGTCAAATATATAGCTTGCATAACAAACAGTGCCATCTTCTTTTAATATTTCTGCTTTCATTGAAAAACAAATAAGATCTTGCTTTCCTAGTTATTTGTATTACAATAAGTGAAGTTCTACCAACTACTCTACATGCTGTTCGAAAAGCTTCTATTTAGTTTAGATGGATAAACCTCTTTGTTTTCTTTGATAGATGAGCTGTCACATTCACTATGCTTTGTGAATGCACTATGCTATGCAACATCATCTACATAATCTTCAGTAAGACTGCTTGCTTCATTAGGCTTTGGCATTTGCTTAAAAAAAGTTTGATTTTTTTTTTTTTTAATTGAGGTGATTATTCTTTAAAAATGAGAAAAAGGAAGTATAATGTGTTCTAGAAAGTTCAATAAAACTGCACATAATTCTATACAATTGTGAATTGAGGAAAAGACATAAAATATCTTCTACCCAGTCTATGAATTCAATTAGTTTAGTTATGTTAAACGTGCAAGAGCCTGCTGAAGATTCTGTGATATCAATCTTGTCATCGTGTTTTTTTAAATACTTCAGTTTTCCTTTGAAATTTATCCTAGTGAATTGGATATCTACAAAAGTAAGAAAGTGTTTGCCTGTGCCTAAAGGTTTAGGTTTTGATTAAAACCGTCCACTGTTTTGCATCCTCTGTAACCTGCTAAAGCAGGTGCTATTTAAGATACTGTACTTGCTTGTTTGAAATAGAGGGAAACAATAGGGAGGCTTCCTGGCACTGATTCGTCGTGGTGCAGATGAACTCTGGTGGGGTGTGCCATTCATTCACAGTATTATATTGTAGTATTATCTCAATATCACTTTTTTTGCAAGAACTCCTGTTAGCCTGTACTCATTTTTAATAGAAGAAGATGTGGCAAGTTTTTGAAGGCGTGTGGACGGTTTTCATTTGGGTTGGTTTGTTTTTAAGAGATCAGGCTTAATATGTAGCCACAAGGGAGGAAAAATTGCTTAGCTAGCTCGGGTTGTCTATTTTATGAGGTTGGAAGCAGTAGAGAGATCCCACACCTAGGAGAACAGCTGGGAACAGCTAAGGCCGAGCATATGGCTCTCACGGCTCGTTCTGCTATCAGCAAATCACGGCTTGCAGTCTGGTTTCTATCCACTTCTAAGGGTGGCCTGAGCTAATACCAGTTTTTTGTTTGGTAATGTAGAAGGCATTTTTCTCATATGACAAAACAGATTTTTGCCCTCCATCTGGCAGCCTAAAGATTTGATTTTGAGGTTCAGATTACATTGGTCAGAATCGTGCGGGCTTCTAGCTGCTCCAGTGTGACCTCCCTTCATCCTAATGATAGGATAAAGACCTGAGCATGTCACGTTGTATTGCATGGGGTATGGGTTGCCGCTAAGCTTGTCCATCATATGGCTTCATTACATCTCCCCCACTTCATATACAGATGAGGGGGAGGCATTGCTTTCCAACCAGTCTCCTTGGGGAGGTGTGCGATTATATATCCTACACGTTCTTTGTTTTTTACAGCCCCATTACTCATGGTGGGCGGGAAGTGGGAGGAGGTTCCCTCTTCATTAGTTTTAACAAAACTGTTACAGGCTTTCCAGACTCAATCATACTGTGTCATTGTTGCCATGCCTGCATCGCTAGATCACATCTGTTCCTGAGCTGCACTACAGCAGAGGAATTTATAAAATGGACCACGGCCACTTGGTTTTTATCCAGACCATGCTGGTGGTGGCACCACTGGGCTTCTGAAAGACAACAGTCAGCAGACACCCCTTGTGACATATCCCAAACTAACATCTGCCACAAGGGGAAGAAGTTTTGAGGGAGTGCCATTTTGTCATGTTTCCATATGGATGAGCATTTCTTTGGGCTTCGCTGTTGGCAGAGGACAAAATCCTTTTGCTAGGGAGCAAGTTATTCAGAACATCATGACTCAGACACGAGGCAGAATTCAAATACTGGATTTTTGCCTACTTTAGGTTAGGGGAAAGAATCACTGTCTGAACAGCTTGCTGGTACTGACATAAAGATGCACAGATATTGATGTTTATTGTCTTTGTGATTCTCTATGGTTGCACGTGGTGTCATTACAAACAGAAGGATTGATTTTCTGGTTAGATGGTTAAATTTGTGTTGTAATTGCTGGGATAAAATATACTGACTAGATAAAAATCTTTCTGGCAATATGCCTTGTGTTCTGATGTACTCCAGCTGCTAAGAACTGGAAAAAAATTATTTCCTATGTGATCGGTACCCTAAAAGATATTTCACATACATTGTTAGATTCCAAATGTAGATGACTTTTATTTTTTGTAAAGTCATCTTAGACCAAATTGTGCTACTCTCTGACCTTTTCATTCCTACATGAAATGTCATTTTTGTGTAGTGCTTCCCTTCGTTCATATATGCATTATTAGATTCTAGGGAACAGGGGGAAAAGGCAATCAGCTGTTTCAGTCATGATTAAAGACAGAAGTTTTCTTTCACAGTTGCCTAATTTCAAAAAGTTGTTCCTTTATTATTTCCAGATGGAAATAAAATTCTATATTACATTTTTACTTCTAACTGAAATATGTAATTATATCTAGTAATGCAAAGCACTTTGTTAAAAAAAAAAAAAAGATAAAAATATAAAAAACAACAGGAAACAGATGTTAAGCTTAGAATGTTGAGACACTGTAAAGTACAATTATGCATTAGCCCATGATGTCCTTCAAGTTCTCTCTGGGATACTAACTAATAGTTTTATTAAGTGATGAAATCTGGTATTCTGTGTGTAATCTGTGGTATGGGAAAATCTGTCAGCATTGACTAAGTATGACTGTTTTTAGTGCATAGCTGAACAAACCTATGTGGTAAAGTACTTCTGTGTACATTTAGGTGTAGGGAGGATAACAGATAAGACTGAAACAGTCTTACCTTCAAGTTCTGGGTTAGACTGTGGTATTTATACCTGTGTTACTTACGCTTAACGACTAATATCCCTCAAAAACCTGAACACTTACAAAGTTTGGAAGATTGGTTTATCCAGGTTTCTGAAGTAATAATGCAAAACTTTTGTTTAGTTTGTTATTCTGTTTCCTTCTGAACTGCTTACTCCAAGTTTCTGGTTCTAAAAGGTAAGTTAAAAAACACTAGTGGTACTTAGAAAATGAATGACAAAAAAACACTGAATCATCGGGTATTTCTGTCTTGTGTTTATTTGGTTTGTGCTAATAATCTGTATTCTGTTAAATTCACCAAGTTGATAATAATGATCCTGAAGTACTTCTTGGGAAGTGAATTTATCATTGGGGTCTTTGATTCAGATCGATGCCTGAAAATAAAGGAATTTTATTTATAAATATTATTATAAGTATTGTAAGTATTAAATAAATACTCGATTGAGCTTCAGTGCTTAAAGCACAGGTAGCATATTTTGTGTAGCTTGAGATGTAGAAAGTAAGCAAAGAAGGGACTTCACAGTAGAACGAGTTGTTTGCAAACGCCTCTTCTCTAGAAGGAGCTTTGAGTGTCCAGAATATACCTGAAACCCCAATAATTAGGCTGTATTAGGGTTTCCAGATACGTAACTTGTGTGTTGTATGCGTATTTCTGATACGTGTGACAAGCAATTCAGTTTCTAAAGAATGGATGTTCTTTGATCTTGAGGGACTGATGTGCCTCTTTCTAAAACAAAATGATGCAGTGGAATTAGCAATAATGTTATTCAGCTTACTTTCATGGCTCTTACTGCATACAGGGACCTGTCGTGGCAGTTGAAAATTTGAGTTAATTAATGCTAGGCATTTTGTGTCCTATTAGGACAGAACCAAGGGAAATTACTTTAAATGACTGCAGTTGTTCTCTTAATCCTAAAAGATATTGACAAAAGTGGTTGCAGAAGCCACATGATTTCTTTTTTTTTTTTTTTTTTTTTTTTTATATTGGGGATAACTAGGAGAAGCGATTCTGCCTAGAGCCTTGTTTAACTATGGCTGCTGAACGCTGTTGGTTTAGTTCCTCTTCCACGGAGTGTAATTGAAAGCTCCCTCTTGGCCACATCCCGCTGAAGGAGATCAAATGTGAGACCAACAGGATTCTGCATGTTACCATAAGATAAGGAACTCGTGGCTTTGGTTGAGTGGGTTTTTTTGAGATCCTCTAGATAGGAAAACACTTTTTAAGATTTTAGGATTTGGTCTTCACTTTTCATACTTTGCAGCAAATTTTTCATTTTCTAAGGCAAAGAAGAGAGGAAGACAAATGAAACTAACATTTTCATGTAACTAGAGAACTTCTGAACTTGTGACTTTGAAAACGAAAACTGTGGTAAAACAAGGTAGTTTCTCATTCTTTACTATGAATGGTATCTTTAACGCAGGTGAATAGAATGTAGTTACGGGGGTTTTTATTAGTTCCCACTAGCCTGCAATGTGTGGCTAGTTTTGTACACAATTTAAAAGTAGTTGCTATCATGGAAAGAATCAATCCCTATTTTAAGGTTAAAAAATTTAAGTGTTGTTTAGTATGAATGCAAAGGCAAAAGAAAAAAATCTTAAAATTTTAAACATAATATTCTCTGTATTTGTTTGGAATAAAAATCTGGTTTTTTTCCTATCAAATGATTCTCAGCCTTACAAAAGCTGGAATAAGATAGCACTTTTGGAGCTAGAAATTCTGATAGATAGTTTATTACTTTCAAAAAGAATTCACAAAGTGATCACATATTAAAGAGGCTGTTATTCAGAAGATGCCAAATTTGAGGGGAGTGAGAAAGAATTATTTTTCTTCCCTATGTTGTAGGGTGAGTTATTTTTAAGAACTTGGCAGATTCAGAAACATGTTATGAAACTTGCCTTTTATTGGTTTCTTATATCATATTGAGGATTGAATGAAGTGCTTTGAACTGAGATAAGCAGAATAATAGGCTTGTGGTACATAGCTTATGTTCCAGCCCTTTTGCCATTTCTCATGATTTAGAAACATATTTTATTATTGATAAGCAAAAAAATCACAGGTGACTACTAGAATGCTTCATATAAACTAAGTTTACAGTATTTTCTAAAGCTTAAAGGAGAAGGAATGTTTTCCTCGTTTTGTTACGTTATTTTACAGATTATGTTCTATGCCGTTTCATTTTGAAAATACATGCTAGCTGAACATCTAAAATTATTAAGGGCATAGGCAAATGGTTCCATTTGAAATGGACACATAAAATTTGCATGGATGCACGGTGGCCTTTTCTTTACTCTTTTATTCATGAAGCCAGCTAACCACAGCTTCCACTGAGAGCCGGGTTCACTGCACACAGCCTTTCTGTGCATCAAATTGTATGCCCTCCATTATCAGTATAGTTATTACTATAATGTTTATTTTACATACGTGAGATAGATATTCCACTGAATAATGTAACCACTTCTCTTAGACATTTACGCAATAGGATCTTAGACAGAAACTTTCAAAACTGCTTTTAAAAGTGATTTGAGAGAGTTCAGGTTTCAAATGCATATGTTTGTCTGATGAAAATTATGTGTTCAGAGTGCATTTTTTTCTTCTTGCTCTAAAAATCAGTGCTTTTATAAGACAGGTACCTGAAAGTTAAAAGGCACGAGGGTTTTTACCTTCTCTTTGAACAATCTAGGCCAACCTTGTAGAACACAGAGAGAAAATCTAGACGTGTGACTAATATTGCTGATTAATGATCTGGAAAGAATCTGTAAATAGTTGCAACTTAACAACTAAATGGGGCAGCAGTATGTGTTGTCAGACAGGATATCTATGCTGTCAAAGAAAACGGGAGAAACTGTGTGAGTGAGCCTGACTGGAGCGTGCACAATGCACATGGCAGAAGAGCAGGCAGTGCAGCGCTTGCTCCCAGGCCATGTCCTGTATCCTCACTGCATGGCGAGAAAGGGAAAACCTTAAGTGAAAACCTGGTTGTGTGTGGAATATGGTTCTTTGTCCAAGTTCACTTATTTTTTGCAGGGTAAAGATTAACAGGCTGTACTGTACCATATTGCACACAATCTAGATGCCTTTTTGTCTCAACTTTTAAAAAATATTTAAACTTTCTTGCTAGACTTTATGTCCTTAATTGTGTAAATAACAAAAATGAAAGAAATGTGACCACCATGTTCTACTCTCCATTTCATGTTCCGTGCCGAGCTTCAGTCAGGGATTTGGTTTGGCTTTGATTGAGGGGTTTGTTTGCATTTTGCTATTACCTTTACTTTGTTTTCTTTCTGACTGTTTGTATTTGCACAAAATGTATAACATCTCTGTCTGTTTTCAAGCTGTCACCCTGCTTTTAGCTGCCCCCTGATTAATTCTATCCATTTTATAGCCAAACACTTAATTCCTGGAGTCTTATCTCTGAAATGACACAGGTAGCATATTTCAGACCTGTATTGGAGCAGGTTTAGAAATGGCCAGCTATACTTCAATTGGCAAATGGCCAACTTTAAGAATACTCCAATTAGAGACATTATTTGTATCTGAGAACTTATTTGACTCTGACAAGAAAGTAGCTAACCCTTGCCATCTTCTGAAATCGGAAAATCCAGTGTCTGAAAGCACCAACTTTCACAATACATTGCCTCTAAAAATTTCTCTTAATTGGATAACCAGTACTATGTAGGGAATGTCATTGTCCCTATCCCAAATGAAATGCAATCCCATAGCTTTCTTCTTATTTTCTTTAAAAACAAAGTTGCTTCCTAATTTCATCTGTCCCTACTGTTTCAAACTGAAACACCGCAGCTTGGTATTGTTTGGGCTTCGGAAGCATTACTACTGATACTGACCCCATATATTAATTTAAAGGAGTTTTGTGTATTGTTTCTATAATGTTTTAATGCTTTTTTTTCTTTTTGAATAACTCTTAGGAAATGGCGAAGATTCTCAATCATCCAAGAGTATATGCTTTTCTGCACATACCAGTCCAGTCAGCCTCTGACAGTGTGCTCATGGACATGAAAAGAGAATACTGCGTGGCAGACTTCAAACAAGTAGTGGATTTCCTTAAAGAAAAGTAAGTCTACCACTTTTTGAGAAAATAACAGTGTTAGGTTTTTTTCAATGTCAAGAACATGTGGCTGAAAACACAATTACTTGCAATTTCATAATTCAGGTATGAAAAGGAATGAGCTGCTTTAAGCTTTCAAAGTCTTTGAGTTTTCTGTAAGCTCCTTGATGTGGTTTGCCCCTTTGCTTGAGCTTTTATAAGCATCTTAAGTCTCTGCATGACATGCTTTTAATTTGTCAGTATATTCCTAATCTTTTTCAAATAATACATTCTTAAATTGTTTTTTATGCTTAAACTACTATATATAGACTGCTTGAAGTTAAAGTTATTGAAGTCTTCTTTATTGTGGCTTTTGAGCATTGTATGCTTTGTGCACTGGAGAGATGATCCAGCTCCAACAAATGCGAATGGGTTGGTTGGGTTTTTTTTGAATAAGAAGTGGTTTATGTCCTATAGCTGATGTACATTTACATCAATATAGTAATACTTTAAACTTGTTTATGAGACTGATGTTTTCTAGGATAATTTCAAAATTATTTCCCTTAACAACAGAGTTAATTGTGAGAAATAAAAGTGTGTATCCTAATGTATTGTTTACTTATGCTGGCCTGAAAAAGGAAGTTCACTTGAGGTCTTTTCTTAGCTTTTAAAATTTAATATTGACATATTTTGATGGATATTTCTGCACCAATTTTCCTAAAAATAGCTGTCTGGAGAATTATTTCTGTCACCTTGTTTGGCTACTTTCTCTCTTCATCTGCTTTTTTACCGTTTGCGTGCTTGTTTTAATGACTTAAGGGTGGTGGAGTTGTACCTTTGACTCTTGAGTTACATTAAAATACTTGTACGTAAACGAATCAAATTTTCATAATCAATTTTTCATGATCATTGAAAAATCTGGCAGTCTAGCTATGTAAAACATGTCATGCAAGAGCTGTATGGGAATTATGATATGTAAGAAAGAAAAGCAAACTGCATTAGAATAGAATCTATTTTGCAAACTGTATGTGTAGTTTATTGGACGTTTCTATGCATCTACAACTACTAATGGAAATGGAGCTCCTTGTCTCCAGGCAGGTTGATTGGGCATTAATTTTCCGCCCTAAACAATGCACATGAATTATTGGCACTTAGGTTTTATGTGACTATGGGTCAGTGTTAGTTTTTAATTAACAGCTATATTGTATTCCCACATATCTTAAGTAGGAATTGTGTCAGTTTATGTTTTAGTTGACTTGAAACTTGATTCGTTGTTCTCTTCAGTAGTTTTAGCGTTGGCAGCTATTATCATAACAGCAGCTGGATTTTCGATAGCCTAGTAAAGCTGGCACATGTTGGGGCATATGGGAATTTATTAAATCATTCAGCTCTTGCACACAGAAAAGAGTGAATTACTTAATATCCAAATTTAAAACAGCTGGTCATTGAATATACAGTAATCTATGACATACGTCTTTTTCCACAGGCTTTTTTTGTAATGAACTTAACAAGGAAGAAATAATTGGCTTGATGTCTTATTTTTAAATAATAATAAACTTTATTTATCCTGCTTATTAAGAAACTACCAAATTATCTAGTAGTTCCTGTTAGAAAACAGTCTGCAAACACCGAGATGGAAAATTCTTTCTACCATATGGCAGCAGGATGAGGAAGCTATGCAAGGCAGAGAAAATGTTTTGGATATTTGAACATGTGCACATCTGTAAAACTAATAATTTTTCTTTCCTTTTGCACTTAAGATCATAGTGTCTTCATTTGTAGTCTCTCCTCTTATGGCAGCAGCCAGCTATTACATTCCCATATAGATATTCCCATAAAGATCTCAGCACAAAGATTGCCAGGACTTAACATCGCTGCAGACAACTGCAAAGCCTAGAGCCAGAATAGCTAAAATTAAATACGTGTTTGAACTACTTTAATAGCCAAAAGGGATTATTTCCATCTTCTATTTATCAAAAAGGAAAAATAAAATTAAAGTAGAACCTCCTATATCTCCTTTCACTGTTCGTAGAGCCATAAAGTCATCTAGAAGCTTCCTACACAAAGTGTTACAGGGTCTTATCAGTAGATTCGTAATGGCACATTCATGTCTAAAATCTGACATCTGCTCTGGTAGTATATCCACCTAAAACTCTATTAAACCAGTAATTCTATAGGCTAACCTGCTGAAGAAGTAATTGTATGGTTATCAGTTAAGTGCTTACTAACTTGAATTCAAACATCTAAGAAAATAAAAATGAAGTACAGCAGGTAAAAATGAAGGGAAGAAGGAAAAGAATAAGCCATGTCATCTTTTTGGGTTTGGAACCCCAAAGATACCAAGTGATTCCTGAATCTTTCTTTTATCAGTCAGGCCAAGAAAACACTCAGGGGCTTTTTTCTTCCAGAAGGGGCAAACAACTTTGCTTCCTCTGGAGAGCCAGGAGTGATTGCAGAGGTATCTCCTGAAGGTGGATATTTATTCATATCCTGCTGAGCACAGAATGCCATACAGAGAAGGCAGAGTTCTCCAGAGCAGTTACTTGTTGTTGTTGTTGAAACTCACTTAAGTTCAAGTATTCAGAAAAATACTGTGGTGCAGTTGATAGGTCGGTAGCTGATCTACAGATCTAATATATGTGTATATAGCTATATAATTAATGAAAATATATTTGTAAAATATTCTAGAGAGCAACAGCATAAAGGAAATGAGGATGTGCTGATTAATTTAGAAGGTGTTCAACTTGTACATAGTTGTAGGGACTAGTCCCCTAATCTGTATTCTTTAGGGACTAATGCAGCAGTCTGGAAGGACTGTTCCCAAGACTGATTTCTGGATGAGATATTAATTTCAACTTGTTTGCAACTATTAATACAGGAGCTTTAGAAATTGCTGCTAAGAAAATTTAATCCAGAGACCAATTTAGTCTTATATCAGAAAGCCTTTTAATTGTGGTGTCATTATATCAAAATGTGAGTTGTTTTTCAAGTGATCTCAACTTCCAAGATTCAGCATAAATTAGATTTCTGAAAGGTGATGTTTGTAGGTGCAAAAAGAGCAAGACTGCTTTAATTATCTCCAAGTTTTGGAACTTAATCCCCTGGAATTTACTTTTGCTGATAAAAGCAAACAATTGGAATATATTTTAGTTAAAGAAACCTGAGATCTGAATGTCATAGTCTGTAATTACTTGAATAATCAGCAATGTGAATATATACCCATTAAAAAATCCTTAGACTGGTAATGTGTTTTCCAAATTTCTTGTTTGCTGTTGTTGACCATACTACTCTTTTTTTTTTACCTTTTTGGTTTGTGAAGCAATTATGATGTTCATCAAAGTTTATATAAATCTTTCCCTATTAGTGCTGCTTGATAAGATAAGCTAATTGTAAAATCAAAATCTAGATGAATAATAAAAATAGAGAAATTTAAATGTAGGCTGAAACACTATACCTTTCTGTTTCGGGAAATAGCATAATGCTGAGGGAAAGCTCAGTTTGCCTTGCAATTTGTTTTTGTTTGTGTTCCGAGATAGAAGCATAATATTAATTGTGGGTGGCTGCTGCTGTTCACTTGAGGTTGTCTCATAATTCCTACTGGAAACATCTGAGATTTCCAATATCATCTGAAAGCCAGCAAACTTGGGCTGCCAGAGCGGGAGAGCCTCGGCTCTGTCAGGCAGAAAGTTCTATTCTTTTTTGCACTACTTCCTCTTCTCCATTAAAATGAGACTGTAAGCCTCCAGTAAGCCTTTCCTAGTCTCCAGTACTTTTAGTCGTAATCGAGTATCAATTTTTCAGCATATGTAGATACGTAATTACACTCAGTTGGAAAAAGAAAGTAAAAGAGAAGAGCAAATGAGTGCAGTGGAAAATAAATCACAAGCCTGGAAGGAGATTAATCACTTGGGGATAAACTCAAATCTTAATTGCCCATGAATTACAGAAACTGCTGAACGTCTGAAGAAGCTGGAGATACTGTCCAAATTGAGAGAAGGTGTTATATAGTCCTTTGGGACAGCTGGCTTCAGGGAGGCTCCTTTCTTCCATGTTGCTTTACAAGGAGTTAAACCAACAAATGGTAGCTTCAGCAGCTTCCTAGGCCACCTCTAGTTCTGTCTTTAAGGATCTGGGGGGATTCGTCAGTGACTGTCTTGGTTTTCTTTTGATCCTCCATGACTTTTGTCTCTTTTGTTGCAGTGGCAGCCAAGCTGTATCTGCTTGGCCGTTTAGACAGGCAGCTTCAGGGTAAAATAGTGTGGCTGGGAGCAAAGTGGACTCAGCTACTGTCTCCTCCCAGCTGTGCTGTATATCCATGTTAGTCTTAGTTTTTACAGCAATATTTGAGTGTCTGAATGAAACTTTCTCAATGTAATTTTGTCCATATGTTTCAGTATGGCTGCTCTTGCCTTTCTGAGCAATTTCACAAGCGGTAATTTATTTCCCAGGTTCCAGTCTTCTTTTGTGACCTTGTTCTTATCCTGGGCATCATAACGCATACCATAAAAGCTTATGTGGGCAGTCAGCTGTTTATCAGGGTCTCCGTCTGTATTTCTTGTGCAAGCGGGTATATTGCCATCCAGAAGTCTTCTGCTTGAAAATTTTCTCTATTTTCTAATAGCTAATTTTTGACTGAAATAATGAGCAGTGAAGAAATATCTTCCTTAAACCTTGCTTCTAAAGACTGTTATTCGGATGATCAAGAAACTTCTGAAAACTGTAAATAATTTGTAACTGTAAATATTTTTATTCTGAAAGATGTCCATATAGTAAGCTCTTGAATGTTATTAAGTCCACATTGAAAGATAAAGGGCTAAATGAGTCATCATCAAATTTGCAGCTTTTCCAGACAATCTGCAGTTTTGAAACTATCCCAAGCCTTGTGGCAGTAGTATTGTCTTTATCACATCATCCTGCCAGTTATTGAAACTAGAATTTGAAGGCAACTAATAAACAATTTTAAAATAACCACTTGCTATTTTTACGTACATTTTTCTACTCACTTTTAAAATGCAGGTAATGATGAAGTAAGCTGTGACACCTCCCTCACTTTTTTTTGTAGCATGAATGTGTTCCTTTTTTTTTCTGAAAATGCACTTTTGTTTCTCAGAGAGAGACTTTGTTGAGCTCATTTTGCAGATGTGCAAATTGTGGCCCTAACAAACCATGACAAGTCTTTCAGATTTAGGCTTTTTTTTAATGGGTTTTAGTACATCTGTTCTGTCAGTCTGACTACTGCAAATGCAGATGTCATCTGTTTAAAATCCTTACAACATTTTCTGCTAAGAAATTGCTGAGTGTATTTGGTACTTATCTGTAATTTTATACCTCAGTCTCTGGGCTCTTGTCTTTACTCTGTCTTTTGTCTGCAATTGGAGTCTGAACTAAGCACTTTACCAAATGTGTATGTCTTTTTTTTTTTCTTTTTTTTTTGGTGTTTTAAATAAATTCAGTGTTTGTAAAAAGTCTTGAATTAGCACCAAATACGAAAATGTGTGGATTTTCACCAAAAAGTAGATTCAAGTTTGTGTCTAGACTTCACCCTAGTGATCAAGTGGTGTAGTTTTTGATGGCTACAAGCTCCTTTTACCACAGGATTAGTTAGTTGTCTTTAGGTGTCGTGAAATTTAAATTTGGGCTTACATAAAGCAGCTGCTAAATTTATAAGTCTTCCAGCCTTGCGTTTGATTCACAAGGTCATCCAAAGAGATAGAAGTAGGTGAGAGGTTCCAAAGGTGCTGAACACTTGCAGATCCATTAATTTCATTAGTATATTTTGAATATTCAATGTTCAACTACCTAAATTTAAAAAGTATGTGTTTCTTTCGTACTGACTGGGGAGATACAAACGTTTTATTTTTTTTTACTGTAACATTACTCCACCCAAGCTGAATGTTGCTTTAGGAGGGCAGTCTTTCCATTTTGGCTTATACAGCACATCTTTCCCCTTTTCTCAGCAAATGCTACTGTACCCTTATTTTCTAGCAAGGAAATACACTGAGGAGATTTCCTGGAGGGAAGGAAGGTAGCTTACAAATATCTGCATAGTTTTAGTCTTCACTGTTCTACAGATTGTTGAATCAGATTTCAGTTAGTTCATGGAGAGACCTCTTACTGCCACAGTTTGCATAATTGGATCTGTTGCCACTTTATAAATTATTAGTCACCATTTTATAGCATAGCCTTTCATGCCAAATTCATCAAGGATATTAGGGTTTTCTGGGCTGTAGGCTCTTAGTTATTCTGTTGCTTGTATGTCAGGATGGTGGCTGCCAGAAGTCCATGCTTTTTTCTACTTTTGATGGTCCTGTGCCTTGTAAAGTGCGACTGTTAAACTCTTTCTGTAACAGTGCTGCTGGAAAACATCATTTGCTGGAAGGTGAACTAAAAGCTGCAGCTGAAATTGAGGTAAATTTGCATTAGACTTGTGGTTGTTATTTGTACAACGTTATTATAGGCACTTCAGAAAAAAACTTAATAGCAAGTTAGCAGTGGGTCATCTGTATAAACAACATGAATGTTTGTCAAGTTCACTTTACAACCTTCACTTTCTTCTATGTGTGCATAGATAAGGAAATTGTTAAAGTCTCTGGCTGTGTGGCCATAAAAACCCAGCCTCGTCTTTGTTAATTCTAGCTTGACGGAAGTCCTCTGAAAGCACAGAGGAATGTTTTTGGCACATTGGCAAATGTTTTAATGACAGTGATCTCTAGAAGTTCAGATTTAGAATCCTGAAAAGCAACTGAAACCATTTACCTTGAAATAGTGTGACATTTTCCTACTGGGAATACCATTTTGTGTCTTACTACACAGGGAGTTATTTACTCTAAAGAGTATACAAATAATGATGTAACAGATTCTCTGAAGTTTGGAGGACGTTTTCATAAAACTACCGTTCCTTACATTTTTACTTAGTCATGTACCCACAAGAAGGGTTTGGAGTAAAGCCTGTGTAGTATTTTTACACTAGATTCTGTGCTTAAGAACTGAAATTAATATAAAAGACGAGTTTTTATTCCCAGAAGTTACTCTCTTTTTAACACAAATATTTGATGTTTCACTGTTAAGTTCATCCTCGCGTACCTCTTCCTTCTAATTGTTTCTTCCAACCAACTGAATTCTGTTTTAAATGAGAATGCATGGGCTTAGGACTGTTCCGTAAGGAATATGATTGAGTCAACTTGGAGGACTATAAAACATGTTGTAGTATGGTTGTAACTAATTAGGGGTAGTACAAAAATGAGAAATATAGAACTGGGTTGAAAAAAAAATTATCTCTTTGAAATGTGTGGTAAAATCATGTTAAAAGCCTGTGGAGGTATCTCTTTGACTGTTCACAGTGCTCATTTTTCAGAAGCTGTTGTTGTTAAAGAGGATCATACCTTGTTTGAGCAGGAGTTTCATTGAGTTTCACTGCACGTACCCTTTGTAATAAAGGGGTATTTGTTTTCCGTATATGCACATCCTACAGCCAGAGTATGTTACCTGAATTCGCAGTAAGAGTATGGCTGCAATCCCTGTTTTCCTGTGGCTTACTCTTACTGGTACATCTGTCAGACTGTTGTTCCTGTGCTGATCACGCTCAGCCTGAGGGTGTACACATGCAAATACTGAAGTCCAAATTGAGTTATGCAATGTGATGTTAACATAAAGTAATTCTGAAATTACAGACTACTTTGAAGATTAGGTGACACAATCTAACTTCAACATGTCTCATTTTTGGGGAATCTAATGTTTAGGAAGCTATGATTTCAAAGTTTCTGTATGGTCCATAATTTTTGATATGAAGTATCTATACCTTCTGGAGCAATTCAGTTCTGCATACTCTCCTGTTTAAGCAGCATGTGCATATGCTGCTCCTATTTTACAGAATTTTGTTCTAAATAATACACATATTTTCTTTGAGATAGAGAGTCATTGTGGGGGGTGTCTGGATCTCCTGCTACTGTTCCGCTCCCATAGATACGCTTAGAAACTGGAGGGTGAAGCCTAGGAAATAAAGTGCCCAGGATGGGCACGACTTGGTGAGTGTAGGCTTAGTGGGCACACAGGGCATTTGCACTTCAGGTGCTCTGAGCTCACAACACTGGTGTTCTGCTTGGCCAACATTTGGAGGAATAAGTTTTTGAATTGTTGCTCGAGAGAGAAGATATGCCCTCTTAATAAATATAAAAATTATTTAGTCTTATTTGACGTAGAAGCTGGCTTACTTTTTTGCTAAATGTAACTAGTAAAGTTGTTTGGAGTGATGCTTTCTGTATGTAGTTATGGTTAGGCTTTCCTTTTCCTGGGCAGTCTTATCTGCAGTTTTTTCTTCAGCAAAATCCTAATGGGAGTATGGCTAGACGATAGAGTGGAAATTAGTAATGTGCATCCAATGCTCAGTTTCTTAAGTGTAGCAAGATGGTTCCTTTTTTCTTTCTCCTTTTCCCTCTGAGGGCATGTGAATGTGTTTTTTTGGAAGTAATGGTACAAAATCTGTAGTAAGGGTAAAAGGAAGGAATTGTAAACATCATGCAGAATTATAAATGAGTCTTCTTAATACATTTAACATTTGTGATTTTTAAATGCTTGGTTTTATGTACTGAGATACTGTATTACTCTGGTATTTTAAAACAGTATAACTGAAATCACTTCTTTGTTTTTTTCTGTATAAATATTGAGTTTCAATGTCTGGGTCAGAACTTAAAATGAAATCGAGGAGGGAGTTCAATTTGTTTTTAAAACAATAATAACTAATTCATGTTTATTTGCTTAATAACAGATTGATTTCTAATTGTCAGTTTTAATTTGCTCCTGAGTTTTGAAGCATATTCAAACGTATGTTAAGATACTTAAGTATTTATGGTGTTAGCATATTACTACACGTACAAATCCAAGACGCATCATGTGTACACCTTATAGTGGTCAGAAGTGAAAACTCTGATGATGGTGTTAAAATTTCAGTTTGGATACACTGAAAAAATAAAGTATTTGTTCATTTACATGTGTAGATTTTTCTGATTTTTGGTGTAATACTAGGTAATAAATGAATTTCATAAGCCTAATTATTTTGATCATATAGAATAATATGTCACAAAAGAATTTTTGATGAAAGTGGTAGTTGGCCAGCTGATAAGTGCTGATTGAAGTTATATATGCGTCAAGCTTTGGGGGAAAATAAGTTGGAAAGGATGATGAAGAAATAAAAAATGCAATACTTTTATAGCTGATGAGTACCTTTAAATGGTTATTTTCTTTAACCCTAAAATGCTTGAATGAAGAAAACTGGTTAAGTGGAAATGCACAAAAGTCAAACCTCTTCAAAACTGTAGGTATGCGATTAAAACACCACTGCATGCAAGAGACACGATAATTCTGCTACCCAGGAGTTTTCTGTATACATTCATTTGGGGACTATGATAGAGATTACTTCAGGTGAACTCAATTTTGTATTCATGTGCATCTTATATTGGTCTGTAAATTGTACTCGTGAGTTGATGATTCACTGCTTTATAAAGATAATGAAATACATAGTTGTAAACTTCTTGTTTATTACATGGCAAAGTAATCACGAACCCAAAATTTTTAGAAGAGTAGTGGCTATAGCAGATGAAAGTTTATTTTCTACAACTGA
Source organism: Larus michahellis (assembly GCF_964199755.1). NCBI lineage: Eukaryota > Metazoa > Chordata > Aves > Charadriiformes > Laridae > Larus > Larus michahellis. Next base: position 70,400,028 of record NC_133897.1, on the reverse strand, counting down.
ATTGCTTATCTCTTGCACTTGGAATTTTTCTGTCTTTATATTTTGCTTCTCATTGTGATGTAGAACTCTGATTATTTTTTTTTTTAGTAGGCGAAATTGCCACAATATACACAAAATTACTTTACAACAGGAAGACAATAATGCAAATATGGTCGTATGTAAAGGCACAAGAAGCAACGTAAATTCTTCTCAATCCACTTACCAGAAAATTGTGGTTCAGATGCAAGTTCAAGCTGGAAAATAAGTTATTGTGTCCAAACGCCTTATGCAGAGGAGAATATAAAGCCAAAGTGTCTCCGTTTCTTTTTAAATCTGGAGAAAACATTTATTGGCAAAACCTAGCGCTCATAGAAATTAATTGTCTTCTGGCTGGCGGTGTCAGATGCCGCCCTGCTTGAGCAGGAGAGAGGACTTTGAGATCAGAAAGCGACTCCATACAGACTCGCAGTCAGCTCTGGGGTAATAACTTTTGGACGTTACTAACCCCAACGGATTTGGATCAGTCTCCTGCAAAAAGCTTTGTATTAAAAACAAACCAAAAAAACAAACAAACAAACAAAACCAAAACCCAAACAAAAAAACCCTGGTCTCTCTGAACTATTTAATCTCCACTGAAGGATTTTTGTTGAGTCAAATTTCAGCATAAGCATTTGACAGCCTCCAACTTATTTACAGAAGGGGTGAATACCACATCTGAAAAATTAGTCATGTGGTCGTTTGTAGCTCTACTGCTGAGTGTGCATGTATGTGTGTGTGTGTGCGTGTCCCACAGTAACTAGTCACCATTATTTTTTATCCCTAGTGCTTAGTGAGAGAAGAGAGATCAACTGTCTGTTAGGGACTGGCTGTTTCCAAGAGTCTGCAGAGGGACAGACAGACGGTCTATGGTTTCAGGTTTGAGCAATAGACTGGCATGATTGCTCTGCAACGGTGGGATGGCTGCTCCCATGCTGTTGACTTAAATTTTGGGGAGTACTTGATTCACATACTCAGTCCTAAAAATTGCTAAGGCAGCCAGCTGAACTCTGAACGGTGGCCAGCAAACTATTTTTCCATGTAGCATATTCTCTTCAACCTCCCGCACCTCTGTTAGACTGTATACCTAGAGACACTGGTTATAATGCTGAACACTTAAGAACCAGACATCCGTGTCATTTCACCTATGCTTGTTATTTATTGTGGATCTGCATATTTTGGATTGGAGGAAAATAAAACGCATGCTTTGCTTAGTTGTGTTGATTTCAGTTTCTAATTGTGCAATTGTTGACATTGATTGTAAAATCTTAACAGCTGGGAAAAAAACATAGCAGTAGAGATTCCTCTTTTTTAATGGTATCATACTGTAAAATGTATATCATTTCAAAACCAGAGCAAGCCAGTAGAATTTCTGTTAAATATCCTTTTAATCTTTGCTTCCTTCCTGTTTTCTTACCTACTGGTATCTTCCTTTAAATAGTTCTTGTAGTACTAGGCTGTAACCATTGCATAGTGTAATGTATTTTACAGTCAGCCAAGAACGATGGCTTGGAAGTTTTGCTGCAGCATTGTATCAGCTACTGGGGTCTGCATATGAATTTGAGTCTGAAGCTTATTTTCACCATAGTCCATTATGGTCTTCTGTGATAGTTGGAATAGGTGTGAGAATAGGGGAGAGGACACAGGCAAAGGAAAATTGGAATTTAAATACATCAAAGTGGAAAATGCAGATTATTTTTTTTGTGTGTGGCAGTATTTAGTAAGTACAGTAGGTATGCCTTAATTTTGTATGTGTCAGTGTATAAAATGAACATTGTGGGTGCAGCAGTGCATTGTAATTTAAATGCTGTGGGAGAGAAGTTTTCTTTAACGAATATAGGTATCAACAAAAATATGTTTAAAATCATTTGTAAATGAAAACCTGTAGGCTAAGGAACTAACCTAAATTTTGTGCATGGTTTTGTGACTTTTATCAGCATCATACTTGGGTGCATGCAATGTTATGGATTCACTTAATTTTAGTTAAACATCTAAACATTTGACTGTGGTCACAAATTATGAATTTAAACACAGCAGTAATATTAACTGTGCCTCAAGTTCTTCTGAGACTAGAAGAAGGGGAACATGTTTTGGAAATCTGATCCTCAATGCAGAAGCTTTTGTAACAAAACTTTAAAAGTTGGCTTGAAATGTTAAAGTATATGTAAATCACTAAAGTAGATACTATGTTTTCCTATGTCTTTCAAACGTGAGGAGACATTTTTAAGCCCTAATTTGCAGAGCACTGTTTTATAGTTGAGAACGCTATTTCAGCATTGACAACCTTGTGTAATTGAAGCCAAATGTCTTTGTTAGTCATTCCACTTCCTAATCAGTGTTGTTCACACATACCATAGAACAGTGAAAAAAGTTTAAAATATTTGTCGTCTTAATGTTATTTATCTGCTTTCTTTAGACATTTTAACGTGTACCCATGCATGCAGATGTCAGCTTCCCTTAGTTTTTACGTTAGGGTCTGCACAACTATATGTACATACCTAGGGGACTGTTGAGAGTCAAGGTTTGTATCTCGCACAGCAGAAGGTAATTTTAACCTTGTATTCTCCGATGGGTGTATGCCTGCGCTCCCTGGACAGTTAACATTAATTAGAAATTAGCAAGGAGCAATTATGCTTTCCCTGGAGGATCAGTTTTAGCACAAATTTAAGATGAAAGAAAATGAGAAGCTGTGTTACTACCACTTGTTTGGCTTATTTCCTTACCTCCTTATGATAGCAAATGATCATCAAATACTTGTTAAACTCCTGAACAAAACTGTTATGAGATTTGTTGGCATTTTTGAATGTTAACTACTTTGACGCGTTTTGATGAAATTTAACTATTTTCATATCCTTTATAGGTGACACTGTAGTCACCACGCTGAGCACGTTTTCATCTAAGCAGAGTATAGGTTAAACTTTACTGCTTAATTTTCCATATTTTTTTCTGTCCTAATAAGCAGGACAGTTCTAAGTCTGAATACAAGCTAATTTAGAAACAGGATTGTTCCTTTTTTCAGTGCATATCTAATTGAGCCCATCTGCTCAAAAAATGGTGACAGGTCATACCTACCGGCTACCCACCAGTGTTCTATCAACTCTTCCATATATTAGATTTGGTTTTAATTTGAAGCAGGGTGACTATATGTCAATAATAAGACATTAAAAATATTGGAGCTACAGGCATAAAAACAATTCACATGAATTGAAACAGTCCCCAAACTATGCATTCACAATAAAAGTAAGAAATACAGATATATGGAAAACGTTACTTGTAGTGAAGAGAAGTTTACATGTGTGGCTTAAATCAAAATCCAGTGGACACAGTAAACAAAAGCTATAATGAATGATGTAATTTTACCATTAGTAACAGAATTTTGGTACGTTTGCTTTTCCAGATCACTCTAGAGTCGTCATGGCATATGTCCTTTCTGCAGAAGAAAAGTCCTTATTATTTATCCATTTATCATAACCTACTTTGCACTTTGGTGAACAGAATAGTTTGTGCCTTGCCAGAGTATTTCAGAGTGCTGTACAAAGAGAATGTCTGAGTTGTCTGGGTTTTGTCTTCAAAAATGTTTCAATTTCAGGCGTGATTCTGTTAAGATTTATGTTCCTGATTGGTTTATGTCTTAAATATTCTATGGAGTTATGTGGTAATAAGTCATAACATGATTTTGTGCTATTGGCTACCTGAGATTACTTAGTCATACTTTCTACAGAATGCAAAATTATTTGAGGTACTTTGAGGGCTTTTATCATTACAAGAATAGCGGAAGCTGAAATCTGTCTTTTAACATATGTTTTCACAAAATACAGCTTTTACTTGACAGTATTAAGTTGAAGTGCAGTAATTATCACATTAAGTGAGATATCTTTTCATGTTTTCATTAATAATACAAATAAACATTTTTTCCCAAGGAAAATGTTCAGCTAATTTTCTAGAACAAAAAATTGTTTTATTGGTTGAACTAAGTGTGCATTCAAACTATGATTACGTTTATGCAGCAATAGTGGCTGAAGATCTTTTTATTCTTTTTTCGTAATGTAGCATCTGCAGGGGATATGCTCCAAGCCTCCTTTCCCTTGCATAGAGTTTGCAGTTCTTTCAATTTCTCTTGATTTCTGGTTAAGTTAGAGCATCCTGCTTTCACTTGCTAACTCTGTGACAAAAATTTGTTTCACATTCACTTTAAATCCTCTTCTAATACTTGTGATGAATTCTTTTTATTAATTTACCCTTTCACTTTTAAAGTTATAGCCTGAGGTTTGTCCTCTGACATGCTGGATTTTTTTACCTCGAAACAAGAATGTAACTTCTCACCTGGTATAGATTTCGCTTTTCCTGTTTGCCTCAAAGTGCTTTTTTTTCATTTTCTGGTGAACATTCCTTTATAAATAAGTAAACTGCCTTTACTTTCTGCAAGAAAAACACATTGCAACTAAATATCCTATCTTTCTGATGATTAAGCCCTAAGCCAGAAACTCACAACGGCATCTTCAGAGTATTTACTTCCTAATTTCAGTGTATTTTTTTTTTTCAAGGAAATCACTCAGAGTCCAAGTTCTCAATTACTCCAGTAGCACCTACATTGGCTCCACAGAAAGCCAGACTTGAGGGCTTTGATGAGGCACAACCCCAAGGTGCAAGACTTTATGTTGTCCTTATGCAGCTTTCTACCAAGTTCCTGAGACTTGAAGAAGGCCCAAAGAAATGTTTTCACAATGAGAAATGCTATCTTTGCAAGTCTGACAGATCCTCATAGCCTGTGGCTGTGCTGAGATCCCATTGTTGGGTGCTACAGGCTGCCACAGGTAACGCAAAATTACCTTTTTCACCAAAAGAAGTTTGCTCTAGAATTATTAGCCATGATTCTGGTTCATAGGATTTTAAAATCTTGCGCCTTTCTATCTACCTGTCCACAAACAGAATGGATTTCAGGCCTTTCAGTAACCTGTTTGGGAGTTCACTGACATCCTTGTCTGTGAAGATAGCTTATTCTTTAACTGGAAGGAAAAAGGGGATCTGGGCTCTAATGGTCAATTCTCCTTCTGTTCTTCTCTGCCAAGGCAAAACTCTATAAAACCTTTAGCGAGATGCTTAACTATTCTCTCTTCTACTCAGTAGTAAACCCAACCTACTGAAATCCTTGGAATTTCAGTACTGGCACTGCAACTGGGGGAAGGTGGTGTTGTGAATTATAAAGGCTTACAGTAGATCACACAGAATGAAACATTTTCTAATAACGGACTCAAAAGTTACATCAATAAGTAATTTCTCAAGATAGTCAGTTTTTTCTGTCTACTTAAAACATGTCTGTATCTCCAACCCACGAGAAATAAACATTTTCAGAATGCTGATACATAGATGCAGCTTTGCATTAGTCGTTCAATATTCTCTACATAATAAATGAACTGAAACTGTCTTGTGATACAGCTTGTTTCATCCTCAGTGATCCTAATTTGCCACTTCCTTTAAACCTCCTTTTACCCCATATGTTCTGGTTTTCTCAAAGTGGGAAAGCCAGTGTACATTTTAGGCCCACCAAGTTACACCCAGACACTTGATTTCAGCTTGAGAATTTACAACATTTGGACCAGTGTTGTGAATCGTTCTGCCTAATTCTGTCCATCTTTCTGCCTAATAATTCTTCGTGTCTCGTGTTGGTATTGCAGAGCCAAAAGGGTGCCGTTGTGCTTCACAGGCACGTGGCAGGCTTTTCACGTTCTTTAACTGATGCCCAAAGGCCATCGTAGTACATTATGTGATTTGATAAATTGATTTCAGTCATATGGTCCAAATGCGAACACTCCTGTTTCCACTGGATTGATTCGATTCCATTTTTGTATTCTACTCTCTCTGCATTGTAGTATGGATATTTTATAAAAATATTCATTACATTTAAGTAGACTGTAACAAGGAGAGTTCAGGGTAACTATTAAATTTAAACTTGTCTTCAGCTTGCAAAATTGAGTACATGTATAACCATCTCATTCCATTAATTTGAAACATTTTTCAGATCTTTCATTACTGATTTAGGCTTAAGCCTGTTCCAGTAGTAACAAGTGAGTGAGAAGTTTGTCAGCACCTGTTTTGGGGAGGGTTTTTTCCCCTGCAAATTGTAATATGATTCTCTGATTAGAATGTTGGGAACATCAAAACTGGCATTTATTTTATCTCTGTCAGTCTCACTATCAAGGTACTCTCTCTTGGTTTCTATAATTGTCTCTTTAGGAATGAAAGTTTTCTATTTTTTCCTTTATCGGACCTATTACACTTGATATTGTTGTCTGAGGACACCACTGATATCCTTTTATAATTATGTTTTTAGAGATTTTAAATTCTATCTCTTGTATAAAATTTCATGAGTATTGCTTTTTTGACTTTTACCACTCTTTGGGGGTTTCCTATATTTTATCATTTTCCTCAACTGCATAGCGGAGTAAGCCCGTTCCTCCATTTGGAAGGGAAGCCACAATATTTTGCTCTAAATTATGTTTTATTAGCTGACACATAAATTAATATTTTCTTGTTATGGGCTGATCCTGTGTATTTAAGGAAGCCTTCTATATCCTGAACTCACCTGCTGTTTGGGTGCACCTGAGAACAAAACAGATAATTTTCAGAGTCATTCTGTTACTTTCCCATTAGCTGAGTGAACTGCAGTTACTCATAAAGATTCATATTGTTTCTGCTATGATTTCTTTGAATTCAGGTTGTTATCAGAACATATCATGAGTGAGATGAGACAGTGATCTACAGACAGTATTTGTTGCGTGCTGTCACTCCAGTGATGCCCATTAACTTAACAGACATGCCCAGCTTTTTCTGTATATTGTTCCCATTATTTTTTTACATAAATGAATAATTCTTTCTACACACTTACTTTGGAAAATTTGCTTCATAATTTCTTTAAACTAGTTCTTGCAAGGTAAATTCTCTGTTTCCCAGTGATTCAAGTTATATTGCATTGTGTTAATTGGCAGCATAATTTACATTATTTTATCACACTTTCATTAGGAAAGCTCACTGGATATCTCTGAAGTTAAACTCATGGGTTTTGACTTAATAAGGAAATAGCGGTCCTTGTGAGCCTGACATGTTACCTCTGAAAATCTAACTCTGAGGCTATATGGGGTTGTGTTTTGAGCACATCACAGTACTTGTGTCACACTTCGTTCTGAAGTTTGAAGACCATATTGTCACCTTTGCCAGTGCAGCATGTAGTAAAATTGAAAAACTTCAAAGTTACGTGATAGGAGCTTTCAGTCTTCACAGGATGGGGAGGGTGTATATGTGAGATTTTTAGCCAAATACTACACTTACTCTTAGAACTGAGAAATTTATTAGTATTATTCAAATTTGCTTTTTATGCAGGGCTCAGAAGCAGTAGTTCCCTATACAACCTTTTTCCATATGGTCATGTAGAAATATTGCTCCTTAAGGAAAAAAAAGTGTTAGAGCAGTGATCATAAAAGTTTTCGACCTACCAGATCTTCCTTTTGTAAAGCCAAAAATCTCAAATCTATCTGGAAACATTATCCCGTCTCCTCCATCTTCTCTGCAGCTGTTAATCCTGAAAGCTACCTGGGGCACAGGTATTAAGTCTGCAGTTATGAACGTCTCTGAAAAAGGATGCAGAATGATAGCTATCATAACATTGCTATCCAAAATGCTGTTCTGTTTTGGTGTTTTTCTATTCTGTTCTTAATTTCAAAATCTATCCTCTTAAATATCAAATTAACTTTGTACGCCATTATTCTTTGCTTCCATCTTCAGACGTTCAAAGCCTGTTGTTTTCAAAGGTAGTAATGTCCTGTACTTGTAAGCAGAAAGCATCTCTGAAAATTAGACCATTTGCATTTCATGAGGAATACTGCTTCTGAAAAAGTCACATTTAGGAATGTATAGCAATGTACAGCAATAACTGTCTGGTGTAAAAGTGCATTGCTTTTTTGGTTACAGTAAGAGTACGTGAATCGTGTTTTAAATGTCTCTGGCTAGCATTCAGGAAAACTGCTTACAGCTGCAAAAACCTTGCCCCAGCTGATCTACCTGCCTCTCTGTCTCTCTCAAATCTGTGGTTCTGATATTTAGTTACAACACCACCTTTTCTAAGTACTGTGGGGTTGTTCAGCCTGGAGAAGAGAAGGCTCGGGGGAGACCTTATAACAACCTTCCAGTATCTGCAGGGTGCCTACAAGAAATGTGGAGAGGGATTTTTTACAAGGGCATGTGGTGATAGGATAAGGGGTAATGGTTTCAAACTGGAAGAGGGTAGATTTAGATCAGATATTAGGAAGAAATTCTTTACTGTGAGGGTGGTGAGGCACTGGAACCGGTTGCCCAGGGAAGCTGTGGATGTCCCATCCCTGGAAGTGTTCAAGGCCAGGCTGGATGGGGCTTTGAGCAGCCTGGTCTAGTGGGAGGTGTCCCTGCCCAGGGCAGGGGGGCTGGAACTAGGTGATCTTTATGGTCCCTTCCACCCTAAACCATTATGTGATAGGCATGTAGCATATAGGCTGATGTGTTTTGGATGATCAACTGGTTTGGTACAAGTTATATTTCATTGGGTACTTTGAAAATGGAGTGGAGATTATGTTAAATTTAATGCACTTCATGCATGTGTTGTTAACTGCTGTTTTCTTCACAACCTCAATCCTTCCCATGTGGATGTTTGTAATGTTTGGAAAAATTTTCATGTATGATTTCTCACAAAAGACCAAAAAAAGTCCAGCCAAATTGTTTGTATAGCTTGTGATGTGAGATAATTATGCCCCTTTTAAATCTGTCAGTGATTTTGGGGTAGCTTTTTCGAGCTGAACATGTTTTCCTCAAAATCTGCTTTGCTTTAATGTCTGTCTTGCCAGCAGCCATTCGCCTCTCTTTTTCTCTGCTGCAGAAGTTCTTAATATAAATGATCTTGAACTAAAACCTTGGCATAAAACATCTGGCAATTTTAGTTCTTCATTTTCTTCCTTGATCCGTTCTTGGTTCTGCTTCAGATAGAGATGTTAAATTCTCTGTTAAAGTCTTCCAACTTGTCATTCTACTACTCCTTTGACAGCTTCTTCTGTTCCCCCCTACCCCACATTGCTGACTTTGGCCTGTCTTTGAAACATGCTTGGCCTTCTTTTTGTGCCAGTTCTAGCTTATTTATTTTCTAAAACTTCACCTAGCCAGTGTGTTTCTGCAAAACGTTATTCACTTCCATCTGATTCATACCTTAAGGGGAAATAATTTAATGAGAGGGCTATTGCTCCCCAACTATTTAATATCCAGCTGAAGTAGTTGCACAGTCCTTGACTTTTTCAGACGGCATCTCTGCTCAGCTTTATTTTTCAGATGGATGAATTCATCGATCGGTCTCTTTTAATGGCAGTTATGCTTTTCGGAATTTCTATTTGGTAATAGCTCCGAAAGAGGCAGAGGCTGATATCGATTTGAAGAAGATGTAGGTATGCCGGTAATTCCAGGCTTCTCATATGAAGCAGGTAAAGTGGGACTCAGTAGAGTGTTTGTATCTCTGCGGAGGAGAGAATTTGTTTTCTCCATCTTTTATTTGACAGTTCCTGTTTTCCCGTAGCAGGGGAAAGCAGTGGTATGAGTCCCATTTTCCTGAATTTTAACATGGACCGTATTGTCAAGGGATCTTTACCAGTGTGTTGTCCCTGTTGCAGAATCTGCTCTCAAAGTAAATTTCAGAACACAGCTGTCTTAAAGGTAGTGTATTGTAATGATTTTGGGGTGTAAAATTTCTCTAGTTGTGGAATGTTTACCAATGCTGTACTTGCATTTTCTTACAAATAAACAACTGTCATTGGCATTTCTCTCCTGTCCCTTACCTCATGTAAGGTCCGTTATCTTTTTCTACCTGCTTATTAGTAAACAAATGAACCCAAATCCAAAAGAAAAATGAAAAAAGCAGACCATTTATCTAAATTCTAGAAATACTTTTAAGAGATTTTTATCTCATTGTGCCTGTATTGTTAAATGCTGTCAACACCCTTCTCAAAAAGTCTATGTTACACTGGGAAATGTTACTGTGAAGACTAACAGAGATTATGAGAGGTATGACAGATCTGACACACAAAGGAAATTAGGGACTCTTCAGTCTGGAAAAGTGCTAACAGAGGGACTAGAACAGAGGTCAATAAAATTGTGAAGAGTACTGAGAAGGTGAACAGACTTGCTACTGGTCTCTCCCAGTCTAACAATTAGGGGACATCAAATGAAATTAGCAAGCGGGAGGCTCAGAAGAGAGAGAGTTGATGTTGGTTTTTTCTTTCAAGTGGTTACAATATGGAGAGGTTTAGGTTAAAGGGGAAACTGGAGAACTTAATGGAGGAGAAGTCCATCACAAGCTACTGATTACAAAAACAACTCTGACAAAATTCAGTTGTTGGAAGGAGGAGGGGATTCTGGGGGACTCTACATCTTAAATGCTTCCCTGGGCTTCTGCTGCTGCCCATTGCTAGCAGTAGACTACTGGGCTTAGGTGGACCTTTGGTCTGATCTGTCTTACCTTCAAAGTCCCTGACACATCATAGGACTGTAGATTATAAGGGCGGGGGGCTTCAGAAAGATTTTAATTTTTTTTAATTGCCATTTGTTAATGGAGCACTGCTTGCAATTTTTTCATTTGGTTTCATCATGCGAAAAAGGCATGTTAATCATTTTGGTTTATATGCCCGATTTCTATGTCAGAGTGAAAAGCTAAATGACTGTCACTGAAACAGACTTGGATGGGTCCTCAGAGCCCAAGACGTTTAGTATTGGTAATAAGCATTGTGTCAGACTGACATCAGACTGACTGCTATTCTTAGCTACTCATGGCTGAGATCCTATTATTTCTGACCATGCCTGACAGCTCTAATGTTAAACAGTGAAGGGTCATAGAAAATTAGTGTAATTTCAATGGCTGCTTTAGTGCAGCAAACATTAAGTCAGTTCCCAAGAACAGTTCCCTGGTGCAACCTTTAATAAATTCAAACTTTATTTTTTAGTGATGACCTTTAGTAATGCAAGCCTTGATCCATTGAGATGCTGTTCACTTTTGATGCATCTCCAAATCCCTTTTTTATGCATTTTAAATCAACACACGCTTATTCTGAATTTATGCATGTGGATAGACGGAGAGATGTAATTTAAACACATCTGTTCAAATATGCATTTCAGATCAACTTGGTGCCGGTTCTCATAATACGGCTGAGTTTTTGACGGGTATTATATCCCTAAAGTACACAGCAGATGGTATTTATTAGAGATTGAATGGAAATGAAGTGAAGGGATGTTGAGCTTTTTGTCTTAAGTCGCTCATTTTTTAATCATAAAACAATAATGATCTGAAGTTCTAAATCTGTAATGAAGTTCTGTAAAATGTTTCATTTTTATGGGAAGAGTAGAACACCTTATGTTTGAATAATGTTAGTCCAAGCCTTAATTGTTTGTTCTTTTAAGAAAATTGATAATGGGAAGTATTATAATGTTTCTTATAAAACATTTGGGCTGCATTTAGTAGGAAGTCTAGCAACCTTCACTATAATCGTTTAAGGAGAGTATCAACTGTTTGTACTCTTTCATCCTTAGGCAGTGAGCTATGCTAATTATGAAATATACTTTTTATCTAGGTCACTACTCCCCAACAACGGCAGACACAGTCCCTACTCGCGTGAAGTCTTCGTACCTATACCTTCTGAAGTTCAGTTCTGGAAATCAGGTCTCCTAGCTGCCCCCAGGTGTCATTCAGCCCAGTTTCTGATAGAGCTCTATTAGGGTCAGGAGATGGGCTTGGAAAAGAACAGCCATAAAAAAATACCCATTCTCACTCTCAGCTAAATTCTGAGAGGTGTTAGATTGTGTATCTTGATCACAGCTACTATTCTACAGCCTTTGTAAGGTGACTTGCATCAAACCCACTGATGATTCCAAAGTTCAAACCCAACCTCTTAAGCTGCGCTTGCGAATCAGTTGGAAGTTGCTGCAGATCACAAAGATCAGGTGTAATGAGTTCCCTGTGGGAATCACCACCAAGAGCAGCCTTCAGTGCTCTGGAAGGTGTGGAACACAAAAAGCAGAGTGCACGCAGTGACTCTGTAGCAGTAAGGCTAGACTTAATACGTAGTTTCTGCTACCCATGAAATCTGAAGTGTTTCACTATGAATCACCTCCAAATTAAATAGCAGGATTTATGGTCTTGACAATTATTCTCCCATGTGTGTATGTGCATACACTCTTCTTCAGGGAAATCTGCAGGGATACTCTGAAGAAATACTCTGGGGGTTTCTCTGTGGTCATGTCTGGGTTTTGTTTGTCTGTTTTGTTATTTTTTTAGAAAAAAGCAACAGATAAACAATACAGCATTACAATTTCTTTGTCTGGTTTATTGTGTCTTAGGCATCAGTTTCAGAGAGGTAGGTCCCAAGATGTGAAAACAATTAAAAAAAAAAAAAACAAACTCTTAAAATTATGCATTTTACACACATAAACAAAATATGAGTTACTTAAACATCTGCTAGTATCCAGTGTTTCAATAGTTGAGTGAAAGTAAACAAGTGAGTTGACTTAAAAATGAAGCCATTGTAGATTTTACAAACAATAAAACATAAAGTTATCTTTACTTTGTTGCAGGCAAACTGCAAGGTGAAGGAGAACTGATTTGTGAGACATCCTGGAGTTCTGTTAGGCAGTAATAGAGAACATTTTAAAATATTTTAAATAATTCAATTGCTTTGCAGTGGGAGCGCGTACACCAATGAAAGATGTTAGCATGTTTTCCTGCCAGCGTGGAATCTCATGCTATTGTATTTAATAGAAATATATACACTGTAAACAGGTCTAAATTTGCTAAAAGTAATTAAAACAAAAGGCCTGAATAACTAATATGCAACACAGTTCAAAAATAATGAAGTTTAAGCATGGTAGTTTTATTTAATAAACTTTTTTCTTCATTGAATATAAGCAACTTTCTTTTTTAGAGAGTGAGGCCACAGCTTTCACCCATTTCTCTCAGTATCTGACACTATGGAACGTCGTATACATTTAGCTTTTTTCCAGTACAGTTTATTACACATTTAATAGAAATTCAATCTAAATGCAGTAAATTCATCTTTTCAATTGGCTCAATCTGATGGACTGTTTGATAGAAGCAAACATAAGGTCCCTCAGACTTAAACAAAGCCCAAAGTCAAAGATATTAATTCTAACTGTAGAAGAGTGGAAATGGATACTACTTTTACATTATTTATATTTATTTTATTGAGGTCTGACTCCCTGGCCATGTTCACTCCAATATTTTGCCGTCTCTCTGTTCTTTTAGATTGTATTGCAGTCTGTGAAATGTCTGTCCTGTCTTGCCACATATACTTTCATTGCTAAATTTTATAGTAGTATTTTAAATGTCTTTCTTGAGAAGTCACGATTGGATCTTCCTTACTTTTCCTACATTTAGATGCAAAATAGCCCACTATTTGTCCTGATAATTGCAATGATGTCATTATGTGTCTAGAGCAACTGAACACTGGAAAAGGAAATGGCAGCATTAAATAGAATTTCATATAAGAATTAATAACATAAGTTCTGGGGTGAACTCAATAGTACTGCTTGTTTTCTTATATCAGTTTCATAAGTATTGTTGTTCAAGATATATATATAGCTGCATTGGGATAAGCAGCCTAACCAAATGAGAGTTTATATCTAGCTGTAAGGCTCGGTCTGTTATCATTTAAAAGGCTTCACACAGAAATGTTAATGAAATGTCTATTGTCATTGAACCGAGGTACTTTCCAGTTTCACTCCATGTGTAAATCAGTTGAGCAATTGATAGGAGGGTTTAAAAGAGCTCTTTTTTCTGCCGCGGAGGTTTGGAACTTGTACATCCTGGGCTACTTTTAAGTGCATATGGAAAAGATTACTAAGAAAAACATTGTGGGTAGATATCCATTTATTAGAAGTCTGTACATCCATTGCATAACCTAAGGTAAATCATAAAGTGAAAAAGACGGAAAATCCCCCGCTTCAGAAATTATGTTCAGGTTTACTCCACTAACTCCAGACACTTAAATTAGGAGTATATTGTACTCCTAATTTATTATTGAGCACATTGTACTGTGCTCCATTCATAGTCCGTGGAGAGAGAGAAGCGCAGGAGGATTTCTGAAAGTGTGGGGATCTTCCCATGGCTTCATCCTCAGGTTAATCTCCATATAGGCAAGAGAGGCAGGGTGAGGTTTCATGTTGTTACTAGCCTTTGAAAGAGGCAGTGCTTCCAGCTGAGCAGTCTGTTTCTCTTGTGCTAGTTCCAGCTCGTGTGACTCCTCAGTGAGCAATTCAAGCTTAAGTCAGAAATCCCACAAGACTAGGTTTTGTAGAGAAAAAAGAAAGGGGGGGCGCGGGGAAGGCCTTCTGGAGGACTGTGTGTGGTCATGGGCAAGATGCGAACATCTCCTTCAGCTCCAACACAAAATGGCACGTTGAGATGCCTGTTAAGCTCTGCAAATATTCTTGAAAGACCAGCTGTCAGATACCTCCAGATTATTTCATCCATTAACTTCATTTCATTTGCAGATTTCCTAACAGGCATATACTGCAGAAAGGTTTTAAAATGTAAAATAACCTATGAGGCTGAAATAACATTTCAGAGAAAGCTGGTTTTATTTTCATAAGCGTTCCATCTTTTTTTTTCCGTAACATTTTTTCAATGCAAATATCTAATTTACGAAACAAGAGGTTGCTAGGTCATCGCATTTTTCGTTTTGACTTTAATTACTCTGGATTTCCCAGGCAGTTCTTGTACCCTTCTGTAAGAACATATAGCGTTTTAAATTTATTCATATAGCTATTTATTCTAATCCAGTATTTTGTTATACCAGAAGGTTTGGAGGTGGGGGATCTGGGTTAAGAGTGTGTTGGTGCCTTTAAGTCATTGCTGGATTTAAATATTAGTTGCTGAAAGGGAAGTGGGAAGAATATATGATCATGCAAAAGGATTTCAGGTAGTCACATGAGTGGGTGAAGGTGCTGATGAATTGCATTTTAGCTCCTTTACATAATTTCTTCCTTGAGCGTGGACTTGGTTTGTAGTGGTTATTGCTAAAGGAAATGTTTGCTGTAACCAAAGCCACATGAAATGATCCGTGTAACGCCTGAATCCTAGCAAGTTTCACACTTTTGCAGCTGGTTTTCTTAGACATCATGCTCTGTGAAAATAGGGGTTTTTTTCACAGTGGTATTTTTAGCAGCTTGACACTTTTATCTCTTTGCTAAGTCAAATGACCAGGGATTTTGCATCTCACTCCCAACTTACCTTCCATCGAGAGTTCTCTAACTTCCCTCTTGGTAAATCAGTCTATGGTGACTGTCACTGTAGCATCTGCTGTACTTTCCTGTTACTGTTAGTCCAGTTTCTGTTTTCTGTAACATTGGTAACTAAGTCCCCTGGGCAGAAAAGAGCAGGAAACTTGTCACTGTGAGGCTATGACTGCGCTGCTTCTGGGCTTGTTTAGAACTAACTTAGTTACCTGGGAGCTGTGAGGAGGCGGTTCTCAGTGCAGCAGTTAACCACAGCACATTCTTTACTCATCCACAACTTCACTTCCAGGCATCAGCCGCTCCTTTGAGGGGGTAGAACACTCTTTTTTCTCTGACCTGAGAGGCTGACTTGGGTCCTCTTCAGGATAAGATGTTGCATTTCTTCTGTGTCCTTTCAAACACATTTGTTCCTCCTTTCTGTGCACCTTTGGGTATCTGTCCTCTCAGCACTTGTTCAAGATCATTTCTGGGTGTGCTGGTCCTTACAGCATCACAACGAAAAGAATACTTCTTTACTGTAAGATGAAGTAGTTGCTTCTTTTTGAATGGTCAGAACCGCCCAAGGTGATGGTGATTATGTTGCTGGTCTGGTTCAGGATGTCAAAGCATAAATCTGCTGGAGTAGGTGGAAGGGATTTGTCAATGTTGAGGGACGTAAAGGAGAGAATGGTGAAGAACCCTAAGGATTAGGGCTGTATTATTTCATACATGGCATTGATTATTCCTCAAATTCATCTTTTTCTGAAATTCCATAATTTTATTGTAAAGTGTTGCAATTGAGAGTCGACTTGGGACTCTCTTTTCTTGGTTTCTAAAGTCGAGTGAATGGAGACGACAGTATGTCTTCAGAGAAAAAATCTTGCAAGATTTCTGATGGCCAGATAAAATGATTGCATACAGTCTTTCTAGGCGTTTGTCAGGATTATGAGGGCTTAAAATGGCTTGCAAAGTTTAAGTCATTTTATGCTCAGAAGTATTGAAACAGACTGACCACCTCCATTAGCTAGGCTATAAGGAGCATCCAGTATGTTTGAAGGCAACTTTCTGCTTTTTTAAAATCGTTTTATCTTTCATAAGGACCACTCGGTATTCTTGGTTCACTGAACAATGTGTTGTGGAGCTTCGCTACTGACCCTAGAAAACATTTGCTGCAATTGAATTTTTAGACTTACTGTAAATGCATTTATGTAATAAATGTTACAAAATGCTTACTGGGGGTGTTCAGTAGTTTTTTATTTGTTTACTGCAGAATAGATAAACTGCATTTCATTTAAAAAAAACAATTTAATGTTGGCTGATGCACAAGAAATTGTTTCTTGTGTAGTTTTGTGTCGCATTTCATAGCTGAAAATTTTTTAAACATCATCTGAATCTGTGGAGGAATTTTGTGCTGCTTTCTTTCAGACTGTCAGAGCAAAGGTTACTTTAATTTTCAAGTGTATATGTGTTGTATATTTTTCCACAATTATTCTTTTTCCCTTTTTTTTCATTAAGAAAGTATGTTTCGCATGTGCACTAATAGTACTTGTGTTCGTCAATGCTTTGAGAAAAGCTAAGAGTTTGATTTTTGTCAGTAACTGGATTTTGTTCTGAGTGAAATATCATGATTTTTTCCCCTTTTAAAACTGCTTTTTAAACAATATAATCAACTGCCGTATAAAAATGCACAATGCAATGTCACATTTTAGGCAGTCATACTGGATTGAACTGTAATTAATTGCTGTTGCTGAATACACTGTGGTCCTTATTCTCTTTTCATACCCTGGCTTTTCTTTGTGTGTAATAATTCCATCTAGGAAGAAATCTAATTACTAAGATGATTAACACCTTATCACCAAATGGAGTTCAGACATTTGTAGAGTTGATGAATTTTTAAAATATGTAATTTCCTTTTAACTGAATGACAACTGGTGTTATGGAGAAAAAGAGCATATTTTATTGTATCTAGCTTGATTGGACCTTATAATTCCTGTTGCTATAGAAACAACCAAACCTTTATAAAGGATGGTATTACTACTACCATTGGTAATAAATTCTTTGACTGTTGCCAATAGTGTCATTAAAATGGTTAAAATAACTTCATTAAAATGGTTTTGTCAAATGTAATGAACGTTCTGTTCGTGTTCTGAGAAATGGCAGCTGATGTTATGTATTATGTGATACTGATTTTTAAAGTAATGTACTTTTTCTTCCATAAGCTTACTATTACTGCACAAGATATTTGTGATGTGAACAAAATCATGTTGCAGAATACAGTGCTTCTCTGTTCACTCAGTTATTAAAGCTAATGAATTTTATGGTTACTTGATATCAAGCAAAACTTCATATCTTGCAGTTTGTCAGTCTTAAGAAAGCAACGGTAATTGAGGCTGTTCAGCCAGCAGCTCTGGGGATTTTTGCTGTTCTGTGCAATATTCAGCATGTGTTTCCCACTTATGATTATTGGGCCAAGTCCTTGAAAATGTTCAGTTTTATACTGGTTTTGATTTGGCATTCAAATGCCATGTTTTAACTTCATCGCAAATGGTGGAGTCTGAATTCATGAACTCAAAAAAGGAATTGACAGAATTTGGTTTCTTTTGTGGAGATTTTTCATGAGGAAAAGGTGACAGAAGATTCTAATAATATAATGTCTAATAAATTCCTGTGCAGCTAACTATATATGCAGACACATGTAAAAAGGAGGCCAAGACATTTGCTTTAATATAAGCTCATTGCCAATACTTAAGTAAAAAATTGGTTTCTTTCAAGTTAAAAAAAAAAAAAGTCACAAAATATATCTACGAGCATATAGTGTTTGTAAGAAGGCTGCTGTGGTGAATATAAGCTATGCGTGCTTTAATATTGCACCTAATCAAATTACTAAGAACAATATTGTCTGCTTCCCCTTTCTTGGGTCTTTTGCCAACAGATTCTCCTCTTCCCGTAGAGCTCATTGTTGCAGGAAGTTTTTCTTTCAGTTATTCAAACTCAAGTTTCTTTACCCACTGTAACCACAGCATTATTTTTTCAGTGGTGATGTACTGTCTAATAAGAAATGATAGTTCTCTTTGGCCATTCAAATGCTTTATAAATGTGGTTTGGATTATATGCATTTGTATTTAGAGTTCTGCTGTCTCTTGTCCAGATGAAAGGAAGAGAAGCCTTCCAGCCATTTCTTTAGGTTGGAGACCCCTTCTTAAGCTAAGCTGTGAGCTTTGCTTGTGACAGTGGTCTTTATGCCATTCACCCCTAAAAGAATCTGTCTCAGCTGTTCCCTTGCCTGGAGTCTACTTAAGAACTGTAGAATTATTTAGGTTGGAAGGGACCTCTGGAAGTCGTCTCATCTATTCCCCCCACTTGAAATAGGGCCAGCTTTAAGTCAGATACCACCGATATCTTTATGGGGTTCTTACTTTTCCTCATGAATCATATTTTCTCTGGTTCATCATTGTTATTGATAGTGTAGAATCATCTCTGTGTTGTAGACACAGTCTCATCTGTGTTGGCAGGGAGCACTGAGCACTTATGAGCACTATACATTTCTGCCCCTCTGCGGAAGAAGTTTATCATTATTCTCACTTCACATGAGCAGGCTGAATAGAAAACAGTGCTGTGGTTTCCCAGTTTCTTGTTGGGCAGTGGTCATCCAGCTGGCTAGTGTCAGATTTGGAAAACTGAGCTGATATCTCCTGGGTCCCATAGAGTGCTCTCTAAATACCATGCAGTAATCTCTTGGTTGTAGGACGCATTTTTCTGACCCATATCAGAGAATGACAGAAGGGTTTAGGTTGGAAGAGATCTCTGGAGGTCATTTTGTCCAACCCTGCCCTGCTCAAGCAGGGACACCTAGAGCAAATTGCCGGGGACTACTTTTGAATATCTCCAAGGAGGGAGACTCCACAGCCTCCCTGGGCATCAAGTGCCAGGGCTCAGTCACCCTCAGTGAAAAAGTGTTTCCTGACGAGGAGCACACCACCTGAGCCCTCATGCCCTTGACTGTTATCCCCCAGAGCTCTGTAGTCACTTTTAATGCTATCCAGGTTTCCACTCACAGCGTCATTTGTGCCCATATGAAATAACAGCAGGCAGTAGTAGTCAAAGGGCCAGATGAGCCCAATGACATCCCAGATCCTGGCCCCTGGCAGACAGCAGACCTCTCTAGATGGTTGGTCGAGTCAACAGATGTGTGCCTGTGTCACCCATTATGATGACTCACCACTTCTTCCTGGTAGTCTTGCATGATTTAGGGATTAGGTGGACCAGATACTTTGGCCGCACATCTGGCTTCTCTTCGACTTTGAGGGTGATTAAGCTATTTTGCAGTTGTAAGCCCTTAGGTGGGGCAGGTTCTTTCTTCTTGGTGTCATAAGTCAGCAGCTTTCATCCTTCCCCTTCTCCAGAGGTTTCACTTCGCTTGGTAGTGGGGGTTTGACACTACCTGCTTCTCTATTGCAGACGGGGGCTGAAGCTCTTCAAGCTCTTGAGTTGTGGAGAAGATCCTGTCGATCTCCCTTTCATCTTCTCTGACGCTGCCTGGCCTGCTCACTTCTTCCCATAACTCCTGTGCTTGGAGGTACAGCTCCTCCAAGACACCACAGCTACAGCAGGAGAGAGGGCCATCTCTCCTGGCATCAGAAAGCCCCCAGGGACCCCCCTGCAGCCTGGGAGAGCTGGATGCAAGCCTCAACCCTAGCAGCGAAGGCTACTCCAACACCTACTGGGGAAAATGCTCAGTAACATGTTACCACCGTGTCTAAGACTGCTACTGTGTCACAATTTCAACTGGGGGCCCCTTACTTCACCCCCTTCTATGCACCCTGCTGCGCTGACTGCTGCATCTCTTGGCTGCCTCTGTTAGCTGTGCTCTCTTAGGCTGCTGTGTGGAAAGTCTCTGCCTATTGAGTCCAAGGGGAACAGTTAGGAAATGTTGACCTTGCTAAATAACAAGGGAGCTCGGTGCCTGTGCATTTGTAAAATTAAGTATTTTGTTTTCCTTTTAAAGCAAGGCATAGGCTGATTTTATGGAGTGCCGAGTTAGAAATTAACTCGTGACTAAGAGATGTCTTACTGGCTCCAAAGCCAATTTTGTTCAAAATTGCTAGGTTATGTGGCATGCCAGTCCCTTCTATTGGATATCCTGTTCTACTTTGATAGCAGTATTATAATACATTAAATAGTTTACAAATTCTAGTGGCTAAGTCTCAGAAGTTATAAATTTTGTGGATTAAGCAATCAGAATTCAAGAAATTTACAGGCTCTGCTGATCACCTATAATTTTGAATGAAGGAGGAGTTGGTCCAGATGTTTTCACTCTTCTGCCACAATCCTAATCCAATATTTGTTGTGATATCTTTCTTCTATTCTGTGTGTTCTTGGCTGAGTACCAAATGCATTTTTCATTACCAAGCAGTGGTATTAAAATCTCATTATTTTTTTTACAAAGATCGTTTTGGATCTCAATTTCTGTAGATAAAGTTGAAGAGTTATAAGTCTGTGTACGCTAGCTTTTAACGGAGCCAGACTTTTACAAGTCCTTAGTTCAGTATTCCTTTCTACTTTCTTTACAGAGTGCCTGGAATAACAATTGCTACAGACATCATCTGTGGTTTTCCAGGAGAGACAGATGAAGACTTCCAAGAAACAATGAAACTTGTAGAACAATACAGGTTTCCGAGCTTGTTTATTAATCAATTTTACCCACGCCCAGGAACCCCGGCTGCAAAAATGCATCAAGTTCCAGCTGCAGTGGTAAGATCCATTTTTTTGTGCCACTGTACATGGTCCACTCAAATGTCTTTAAATACATAAGCATGTACGTGAACGTGTAGACTTTCTGCAGAACTATGCTACAATTCAATTAAAGGTTTTTTTTCAGTACAGTACATGAAGTGGTTGTTGAATTGCCTTTAGATGTTAGCTAGATCACTGAACACATTTTTATATATAAATTACTGTTCAGATTGTTAGGAAGGGTAAAATAGTGGTTATAGTGACGTCATGTCTTCTTTCTATCAAGTTTTGGCTGAATGAGTACCAAGAGTGGTAGCTGATTGCTTATACATATTAATTTTATTTCCATTTTAAGACTTTTGTGAGTCAAACAAGCTCAAGCTTATTGTGTATAATTATGCAAAGTATTAATAATAGAGCAATGATAATCTTTGACTTATTTGTCAAATATCAAATTTGTAGGCAACTTCTTCTTGAGACTCTCCTTATACGCTGCTTATAAACTCTGCTTCCTTCAGCCTGCGTGTTAAAGGCCATTGATGAAATTGGCATTTAGTCTTTCAGTTTTCAGGTGTTTTCTTTCTTTCTGTCTCTCTATTTTTGACTGAGAAGTGTAACCCTTCCTGACTACCAGCATTCTCATCTCAAATTCCCATGAAGAAAACAGCCTGTTTTGATATAGAAGGTAGATGGCTATTGACTGTATTTTGATTGATATAAATAGCTATTTATAAGCAATTATAACAGCAATCACATCTGAAGGTATGGTTTGATTTATTTTTAAAAAATTTGATTTGAAATTTTTGTAATCTGAATCTCAAAACAAGAAAGTATACAAGACTGATGCCTGATTCAATCATTATTATCTCATTATTATGGGCATAAATAGCATTTACCTTTCCTTTCAATGTAAGAATGGAAGTCAGGCAACAATGCTAATCAGTTTAAATAAAAAAAAGTTTCTTTCAGTTTATGTATGCTGGTATATTAACACAAAGTAAAAACTACATCTTGGTACTTGTATGCCTTCGTTTATACATCTGAAAGCTGAACAAAGTATTTCTGCTTACTCTTAGTATATACCACAAATTGCATAGGATGTGTTAGCTGCTGAAGACATAAAATGAGATTATATTTAGCTTCTTCAGTTTACCGTTTAGAGAAGTATAGCTTGAGCAATGACTGCTCATTTATTGTAGGCTATCTCACAATGGGAAATTCTGAGTTTTCAAATATAAATAGCCGCTGTTGAAATTGTCTACTTAGTGTAACCAACTCACACTGTTGAATTATTTTTATTAGTTTCGAATGCTTTTCGTTTACAAACTTTTGTAAATGAAAAAAACAGAATTTTTGGAACTTAGGAAGCTTAGAAATCAAAACACTGATTTATGTTTCCGTTTTGCATTCTTTCATTCACAAGTTTGTAAGCATGCTATTTTCATAGGAGGTGCAAAGAGCTTAGGGTGATTTACTCTTTTCTGTTTAACTCGGTGCTGTGGGAAGACAATATATGAAGAGCTAAATTGTTGAAAGAACATTAGCTGTTCTGTGGTTAGGAGTGTTACTTGGAAAACGGTAATGTCATTTAACCCAGTTTTACATTCTTTCTTTTAATTTCTAGCACTAGTACTTATTGCTTTCAGTGAATTAGAACCTTCAAAGAAGATGGGGCCTCTAATCCAGGGCTGATGAAAATCTGTAATTAATAGATTTTGTTTCTCCCCCCCCTTTTTTTTTCCTGTAGTCCTTCAAAAATCCTGTGTTACGAGATCCTTTGTTCTTTTATCTTTTTGTAGAAATGGAGAGTAACTAGTCAAACAGAGCAGGAAGAGCTTGTGCTAATCTCTTATGTTTTATATTCACATTACTTCTAGACAGCAGCTGATGGTCTTTCCTGCATTACCAAGAATGGATAGGCATTTCATTTATCATTCCTTCCCTAGAGCATCCTATGTTTCTCTGCTAGGAGAAGGAAGTAGCCCATTGCCATCCACATTATGCACTCTTACGCTTTCATTCTTTAATAAAATATTATTTGTATCATCTTACTGTTAATAAATTTATTTTATTGCATTTGCACAGGGAAAGAAATAGCACATAAAGTTACATCTAACTGTTACGTGCAAGCGTCTGAGTGTGGTAGATTGTATTACCAGCCTGAACTTGTGAGCTAGTGCTTTTACAGGATGCTTATAACATTATTCTCTGCAGTGGATCTGTTGGTAGGATCTCTTTCTATGAAAAGAATTTTGGCTGTATTATTTAACTACGGGTGCTGAACCAGTAGGCAAGTTATTTGACAGTCGTTATTCTTGTCTTTTTTCCTAAAGACTGGATGTATTTGCGATGTTATTTCATCTTTGCAATACTTCTGCAATGCCCAGATCTATTGCTATTTGCGAACTGCACCACTTCGGTGAGCTCCACTCTGGTTCAATGCAGCTTCGGTGATTCTGCCCAAGTATCACCGCTGCAATAATAACGTATTTGCCTTGTCAGTTCCTTTTGAGTTAGCTCTTTTTAGAAAGACCTTATAACTTTTAGGGACAGTCTGTGGAGTGTTAAGCATAGTAACATTCAGTGCTTTCAAATTTTTAGTGGATAGTTTTGATGGAAGTTGTAAATATAATTGCCTTTTTGGAGAAAACCCTCATTTGAGTTTATCTTAATAGCGGAAAAAAATCAGTAGGTCAACATGGAATCTTCCCTTCACATAGATAATTTATCTTTGAAAGCCTTACAGGCACTGATATTTTTCTAAAAGGGCAGATGACAGTAATCCAGACAGACAGATCTGCCACCATAAATTCAGAAAAGACAGTTAAGGCTGTAGGCCTTTCTTGTTTCTCTTGGAGGAAAAATGTCCATGGAGAATCAGTCATCTGTCTAAATGGTCTCATCATTTCATAACCATCAATTAGGTTATGCTTACCGTAAATGCTCTCTCCAGTTTAGAGAAAAGTTAGAGCACAGTTAAGCAAAACTGGGCATGAATTTTTCTGGGTTTTTTTTTTTTTTTTATAAGCAATTGCAGTGATGCTGAGTCATGTACATGAAAAATGAGTCAAGATGTTGTTCCAAATTTAAATGCTACCCCAAAATTCTGTTTTTCTTGGCTTTTACCCCGTTTTATCCACCTACTGCTAAACTGTTTCAGAGATGAGTCTGGATGCTTGTTATCTCCAGTGGGCTGTCTGTAGAAAACTTTCACTCCGAAGTGTGTTAATTGTGAAATACTATTTTGTAGGTTATTATTATTAATAATTTTTTGGATTGGGATTTCTCCATTTCCCTATTGCATAACTCAAATTAGAGATTCTAGTCAGATAAATATTTTAATAAGCAATGTAAGAGAACATGACTTAGACGTGTCTGATAGGGATTTTGTATTTAGTGGCATTGCAAAGGATCAGAATGCTTTAATTCTAAGTCTAAAAATTACTGTTTCTCTGAAATTGGGGATCTGTAACACCTTATGTTCGTGATAATTTTAATTTGTCTGTCCTCTATTTTTTCAAGGTAGCTGTTACTTGTCAGGGGGCTTGTGAGGAAATTTCTCTCTCTGTCCTTGAGACTTGATCCATTACAATTTCTGAAAGCATTAGGGGACTTCATCATCATGTTAATTCCTCCTTTGCTGGATGGATATAGATTTTGTAGTTCTCCATCTCCACACACAGTTGAATTTTCTGTGGTAGCTTATGTGCTCTTACATATTCGGAATAAATAATTGTCCATGTGTCACCAAACCGTCCCTGGCTGTTTGAGAAGTACTCCTGCATCAGGCAATATTAACTGTCCTCTCCTTCAGGAGCTCTTAACTCCAACCAGCATGACAGCAACTGCAGTAGCATTGCTTGCGCAAGGGGCGGCTTTTGCTCTGTTCACAACTCTAAAGGAAAGGGAGCACAGCTGAACCTTGCAGTTGTACCATCAAAGAAAAGACTAGTAAGCTCCTCGTCAAGCAGACAGTAAGGAGAGATGACAATTGAGGGCTGCTTTTTTCTTTGAGCATGTGCTTCAGGCATTAGTAGGTAATGATGTGACACAACGTGCCTAGGGAAGCCAGGGTCGGAGCCAGGGCAAGGAAAGAATTCATCTGCTTTCTGAGATGGACTTAGAAATAACTTTCTAGAGTTTCATATACTCTGTGATAGTGCGGGAGAACCAATTGCACTGTTAAGCACTTGCAGGTGAGAGAGTGGAACTTTGGGTGGTGTGGATTAGTTACTGTGATTTAAATGCCCAGAAAGGAAGGGACTATCTCCTTTGTTTCTAATACACATCATCATAGCAGAATCAGTAGTATTTCTTGCCTTAGCTTAATGGTGGCCAATCCAAAGATCATATTATAGGTATACGTAGGGATATTCTTCTTCTAAAATTAAGGGAGAGAGCTGGGGAGATCAGGAAGTAGAAGAAAAGGAAAGAGACAGGAAAGAAGAGTGAGTAGGAAAAGGAACAATGCCACCTATTCAACAGCACTGCTACTCTGGTCTGCCATCACTGCCTTTAAGCTCCCTTGTTAAGTGCTGTGACTAAATGGCATTACATGCCCCAGGAGTTAGATGCAGCTGTGATAACTGCTTCTGGTGTATCAAAGATGCTTGGCCCCTGGCACACACCCGCAACACATGCAATAATGCATGGTGTAACGTGCAGAATGTACTTTATGTGTAAGAGAAGCCAAGACTGATTAATGACTGAGTTTGACTGCTGAACCTCTGTACTACACTTTGTTTTCTCAGCCGTACACTTTTATTTACTGCTTACTGCTCTGCCAGAATAAAGACCTGAGTGAGGACTTTTATGGCAAGTTTGGGACCAGAGAGTTAAAAACGTGAAAGCTGGAGGAGGAGGCAGACCATGAACGAAAAATCAATATATAATCCTTCATATTTGTCAGTGAACTATTGAAGTATTCCAAGTTAACATTTTCCAGCAAGTTTTGCACTTGCTCTCTGGAAGTTTTATTGACACCATGTTTCCTTATTTTTTTATGAGAACAACATGTGAGGTACTGCAGAAAGCCTTACAAACCATCAAAACAGCTATGCTTTCTGTTATCTGCAAGGCCAATTATTCTCTCATGGGATTCATTTTGATTGATAGAGCTGTTGGTCAGTGTTGGCTCTTTGTGTTACTTTCTGGATGTTTACAAATAGTTCTGAGTATTTTCCTCCCTATTTTTCCAGGAACTATATAAACTGACTGACCTATGAAAGCCTGGTTCCTCCTTTTTCCCTGTTTTAAAGATGGTCAAAACATTTGACTTCTTTTATGCTGTATCTTTAAATCTACCACAGTGCTTACCATTCAGTGTGCAGCCAGAACTGTGGGTTTGTGTGATGAATTCAAAGGAAGGTAATTACCTGTGAATAGTGGGGGGCTTTTGTGGTTAGACAAAGCCACTAAATAGAATTTTACAGAAGTTTAAAGACAGTTTTATTTTAGAGCTAGATTCAGCTCAAGTTCAAACCAATTTAGGTTATTTGACAAGGTGCTGAAATGAAAATCTGGTTTTGTTGTTGTGGGAGACAGTTGAGCCAGTAGGTTTTAAAATGGGTTGTACCCTTTTGGAGAGCTGTAAATGATCTGCCTATGGAGCTGATGAAAATTCAGTTCATAGCTGAATCTGGGGAAGGAGTGAAATTGCACAGTCACAGCTGGGCTGTGCAGAGTCAGACGCCTGAGAAAGGACAAGAATATTTTTACTCTAGCCTGGAGCTGTGGCTCTTAAATCTTGTACTGGTGTACTTCAGGCACCTGGTAGAATAGAAGTCTTACACTTCAAGGAGCACGACTGTCTTGCTTTAGAAAGCAAGTCAAAAATCAAAGCTAGACTGGAAGTCCACTTGGGAAACCAAGTTGGTGCTCTGCTTCATTGAATTTTGCTTTGTTTTTACAGCAGAAACTGATTGGAATGAAAATTACCAACAGCTTCTTCATAAACTTTATATAAATTCAGTTTGAAAATTTGAGTATCTTAAAGTTAATGTACAGCTATGGGTTCAATCTATGCCACATCTTTAAGAAAAAGAATTAAAGGGCACTGGAAAACAAAATGTGGAGAATATACATGTGGAGGAAGAGGCAGAGTTCTTTCTAAACTTCACTGTCACGCCAGAAATAGTTACAGAATTTGCAAGGATTTTGAAGCCACCACTAACATGACATAATTTTGTGGGTTCATACTTGTAGCCACGTACAGTCCACATGTTGACTGTCCAATATTAAAAAAATTACTTTTAGGAAAGTGTAGTCCTGGAAGATTTGTAATGGCCATGAGCATTCATTACCCATACTCCTTCCGCTGTGAGTCCGTCTGGAAAAGCTGATGGAATTCTGAGGTTTTAGTTGCAAGGATGCTGAAATAGCATCAGGAGTTTTGTATACCACATACTCCTGTGCTGAATAGAAGGAAGGGAAGCTATGCACTCAAGATATGGTGAAATAGTCTTTGATTTTTAGGGAGAAAAGAATTTTTACCTCCAATATAAATATGTGTGTATATATATATGTCAGCACCTCAGGTAAATTTCTCCTTTCACTATAAATCTGTTTCTCAGAAAAATTCAAAAGTCAAAAAATGGAAATGTAGTTTAGTGAAATGAGTTTAGTGGTGTCACAGAGTTTTTTCTTTTTTTGTAGGCTTTTATGGTTTAGCACCCATTGCAATCACTTATAAAAATGCAGAAGAGTACGTAATTCTTCTGTATTTCCTGCCTAAACTTAGTTCACTGAAATTTTCAAGATTATAACATTGTTCTTCAAAAGAAGTTGATATAAAATGGCATCAGGATAAACTCAATGCATAAATGTATTTTACTTCTTTTACATTTAAATCACACTACAAACTGCATGAATACACACACGCATGGAATATATTGGAAGCCTCTGCCATTAATTACAAATATTGAATCAGTAAAACAGATGTCATGAGGGCAATAAAAACTGAAAATTGTGCATTTTTCCTTTACTAGTGATTATGATTTATGTACTCTGATCTGAGGCTTCAAGTTAGAGTGTTACAGGAAGTTTAAGGGCTGGTTTGTAAATTCCCTCTTCCCTGATGCAGGATTGAAGTGAGGCAGAGAGAGAAACAAAATTTCCTGAAACACCTTTTACTCATTAATCTGTTCCTATTAGTAAAACCAAGCCATTTTTGTTAAAAGCAGGTAATGATTTGCACAAGACATTCATTTAGTCATGAGGATTCACTTGCATGCTCATTTGTGATTACCTGTGGAACAGCAGCTAGGCGGCCAGCCAGAGCTGTGTGCTCAGATGTGGAAGGTCAGCCTGTGGCTTCGAGGCGGGTGCTTGGAAAGTCCCTCAGAGGGATCTTTGTTCCTTTAGATACAAACATAATCCTGCAGTCATCTTCTGCATATGGGAGTCACTACCCTCTTGGATGAGGTCCAAGTCGCTTTGTCTGTTGTTGATCTTACTGGCCTTGGGCAGATTGAACAGACTGTTGTTATCATAGAATCATATAATAGTTTGGGTTGGAAGGGACCTTAAAACGCCATCTAAGTCCAACCCCCCTCCAATGAGCAGGGGCATCATGAACTAGATCAGGTTGCTCAGAGCCCTGTCCAACCTGACTTTGAGTGTTTCCGGAGATGGGGCATCTACCACCTCTCTGGACAACCTGTGCCAGTGTTTCACCACTCTCATTGTAAAAAATTTTCTCCTTGTATTTAGACTACCCTCTTTTAGTTTAAAACCATTATGCCTTGTCCTGTTGCAACAAGCCCTGCTAAAAAGTTTGTCCCCATCTTTCTTACAAGCTCCCTTTAAGTACTGGAAGACCATTATAAGGTGTCCCCAGAGCCTTCTCTTCTCCAGGCTGAACAACCCCAACTCTCTCAGCCTGTCTGATTTTTGTAGTTATTGCATATTCAGCATGAGTACTAGTCTTCAGAGTTTATTAGTCCTTGGAAAATTTTCATATGCTACATTTTCAGCAGGTAATGTTACTGATTTTGGTCTGCTGTTTTCTGTTACAACTCCATCCAAATCCATAGATGTCTATAGAACCCATTCACAGAAGCTCATACAGAAGGGACCTCTGTGGCATCTGGACATTATGTTTATATATTCTTTGTCCTTTTATCCTCTTCATTGGCTCATAATGAAATGGAAAAACCATGGAAGAAGTTTCAACTGTGTTTTCTTTTAACTTTTACTTAAATTACAGTTAGGTAACTTCTGCAATACTGGAGAATTTTCTCATTTTTAATTCAGAATTTTAATATACTTTATGAACCAGTCTGCTCAGAGATGGAAACAGTGCCAGGAGTTGTAGACATAGGGGAGTATTGCCCATAACTTAATTCCTGAAATTGGATGTATGCAGCAGAACAGAAAAATATATTAGTTTCAAAAAAAAAACCCTCTTGGCTTTGGCAATTCCGGACTTCCTCAAATGAGAAAATTGTTGAGATTTAATAGTTTGTGACTTAACACCTATAGCAAATTAAGAACCTATCCAGGTCTGATATTAATTATGTTACTGAAATCGTTTAAGCTTTACTAGTTTATTATCTTTGTTGTCTAGCATAAATAGGCTCTGGTCAAGTGTATTAGTTTTTGTGGCTATCTAACTGTTATTTTAGACTCCAGGAACAGAATTTGCCAGTGCTGTAAGTCCAGTTTAGAATTTATTTCTTTTTTAAAAAACACTACCGACTTACCAATATAATTATCTTACTTTTTTAAACCTGCAGTTTGCCTTTAAAGTTTTTTAATGTGCTTTTGATTTCTTTTCTTTTTTTTCTTTGTATCATGGAGGTGACTAAGCTTGTCCATTATTTGCAAATCATGTGACATTTATGATGGCCCATAAATTGTGCATTAGAAGAAAAGGACACTGAAATATCCTGAGGTGGGTTCTTGGTGACCCTTTCCTGAACTTCATCTGTCTTTGATAATCCAAGCACACTCCTTCAAAGCCATCACAGTCAATCAGGTCACTGAGTGCTTTGGAACTCATATCTTCTGCTGTTTTCATTGCTGTGCCTGCACTTCCGGTCACCATGCTAAAAATCCACGTGGAACGTGGAATTGCTGAAAAAATGGAAGTAGAGTGGAGGATTGAATAATACATTAAGGTAAAACAGGGAGAGCAATTTTTGCGTGTCTAGTGAATTTGTGTGTTTTGGGTGCGTGAGTGGTCTCTCACACACAGCAAGCACTTGAGCACTGTTTACCACTCACTGTTTGTACCACGTTGTACCTCCTGGAGCACTTCTTTTCTGCTCTTTTTGTTCTTTCTGCGATCATGGAAAACCCGGTGCTTTCAAGGCTGCTGTTGTCCAATAGAGCACACAGATATCTCACCAGATTGTAAAAAGGAAAAGAGTGCACTGCAAACAGGTCAGTCCTGGGTTTATATGTGAATCCATATATGTCCTGGGCTTAGCAAGTATATAAAAATTACATTTCATTACTAAAATGTAGTTTACAATTCATTCTGGATTATATTATTGCATAACTGGGGACAATAACACTATATATTCAAAATCAGTCTGTCCTTCGTGACCAATCACTTTATTTCTGATTTAGTGTCAATCTAATTTGAAATATGGCTGAGACTCCAGGCCAAGTTTCTGTCAGATACTTTTGTTCTACAAAATCTTTTTGAGATAAACAGTCTTCCTAATCAGTTACAGTGGCATCCTTAGAAAATATCCGCCTCATATAGATTATGAAATTTCAGTATGAGTTTCCGACATAAAAATCTACCAGAAGTGAGACAGAGCATTTACAAACTATACCCAATTTAAAGACCTTCAAGATGAATGACTGTTGAAGGCCTTTTTTTGAAATTAATGATTTCTTTGTGAAAGTCTTCAGAATAAATTTTGCATAATTTTTCCTCTGCGAAGGGTGAGATTTTATTATGAAAAATTACAGGAACAACAAACGTTAATCCTAAACTAAAGAACTCAAATGTACCAGAAGGAATAGAATTCAGTGGTATTTGTAAGACATGTGAGTTTGAAGAGTCTGTATTACGTAGCTGAAATTATATGGGAGGTAAGAAGGAAAAAATTGCAAAGCCCGTAGTTTAATTGAAAATGGATCTTTCAAGAAATTATTTTAAAATAATAGCTTGACAGATGATTGCCACAGATAGACTGACACAGTCAGCAAGGCGTTCAACACGGTCTCCCACAGCATCCTCATAGGGAAACTTAGGAAGTGTGGGTTAGATGAATGGACAGTGGGGTGGATTGAAAACTGGTTGCAAGACAGAGCTCAGAGGGTCATGATTAGGGGCAGAGAGTCTAGTTGGAGGTCAGTGACGAGTGGTGTTCCCCAGGGGTCAGTACTGGGTCCAGTCCTCTTCAATATATTCATCAATGACCTGGATGAGGGGGTAGAGTGCACCCTCAGCAAGTTTGCTGATGACACAAAGCTGGGGGGGGTGGCTGACAGAGCAGAAGGCTATGCCTCCATACAGAGAGACCTGGACAGGTTGGAGAACTGGGCAAAGAGGAACTTCGTGAAATTCAAGAAGGGCAAGTGTAGGGTGCTGCCCCTGGGGAGGAATAACCCCATGCACCAGTACAGGTTGGGGGCTGACCTGCTGGAGAGCAGCTCAGTGGAAAGAGACCTGGGAGTCCTGGTGGACAACAGGATGACCATGAGGCAGCAATGTGCCCTTGTGGCCAAGAAGGCCAATGGCATCCTGGGGTGCATCAAGAAGAGTGTGGTCAGCAGGTCGAGGGAGGTCATGCTCCCCCTCTACTCTGCCTTGGTGAGGCCACATCTGGAGCACTGTGTCCAGTTCTGGGCTCCCCGGTTGAAGAAGGACACAGGGAGCTGCTGGTGCAGCAAAGGGCTACAAAGATGATGAGGGGACTGGAACACCTCTCTTATGAAGAAAGGCTGAATGATTTGGGTCTCTTCAGTCTGGAAAAAAGATGACTGAGGGGGGATCTTATCAACACTTATAAATACTTAAAGGGTGGGTGTCAGGAGGATGGGGCCAGGCTCTTTTGAGTGGTGCCCAGTGAGAGGACAAGAGGTAACGGGCACAAACTTGAGCATAGGAAGTTCCACCTAAACGTGAGGAGGAACTTCTTTACTTTGAGGGTGGCAGAGCACTGGCACAGGCTGCCCAGAGAGGTGGTGGAGTCTCCTTCGCTGGAGACATTCCAAACCCACCTGGACGCGTTCCTGTGCAACCTGCTCTAGGTGACTCTGCTCTGGCAGGGGGGTTGGTCTAGATGATCTCCAGAGGTCCCTTCCAACCCTACAATTCTGTGATTCTGTGATCTTATGAAGACCCTATACTGTTTTTTGAAAATGTTTGTATTTTTCCATAAATAAGAATCTCTACTTTAAATGTAAAAAAAGCATTGCCATAATCCTGAAGACAGGATCACTTTAATGTTCATGATCATTTTTTAGATTAATATGATTAGTAAAGGTGTGGGAAGTTTTATATATTTTCCTCTTTTAGACAAAAAACACATTGCATGGGCTCATAAAAGTTTGTTCTAAATTTTTTAGACAGAACCACTGAGTATACAGAGAACTAAAGAGTATATAAAATATGAATTATGAATTTATAATTCTGTTGTTGATTGGACTTGGAAAAAATGTTTGCCACCCCAGGGCATTGAAGTAAACTGCTGAACATAACACATTGTATAATAAGCGACATTTT
The DNA here is from genome assembly GCF_964199755.1 of Larus michahellis. Lineage (NCBI taxonomy): Eukaryota > Metazoa > Chordata > Aves > Charadriiformes > Laridae > Larus > Larus michahellis. The sequence continues at coordinate 70,367,306 of NC_133897.1, read as the reverse complement.
CCATGTATGCATCAAAAAATATTAGAAAGTAATTGCTTAAACTAAGTGAAATAATGAAATGCACCTGTATCAAAGTAGAACGGAGAGTTTATTTTAACGTAGTGATTCAAGTAGGTTAAGTCAAAAAGACTAGCTAATCCCCAAATGATTTTTGTATGCATGGTTATAGATTTGATCAGAAAGACAGGAATAATGTCGGTAGAAGTGAGTTAACTAAAGGAAGTAGAAAACTTGTCAAGCCTGTATTGTCACTTCTGCCCTTTCAGACCTTACAGGGCACAGACACAAGAGCATAATGAACAGCAGTTATGATTTTATCAAGAAATCTGGCTGGGGCACAGCAATTTTTTCAGGATCATTTCTAAGAGGGTGACGCACTGAATAACTCAAGGTCAGAGAGAACAGTTCACTGGTTTCTGATCACTTTTTTCAAAATTGCTTTGCAGAACAAAAGGCAATCTGTAAATTTTGATAACGTGACAGTTTCAGTGGCTTGGCTTATATCTGTATTGTGGTTATAGGTACATAGATTTAAGGTTTTATGGATTGAATCTTCAAGCAAGGGGTTTAAATGTACCTTGGTTGGAGTAGTTGCTACATCTCTCTCTCGTATTTTGCCAAGTAAATCTTTGGAGATTAAAGTTAGGCCAGTTGGTGTGCTCCAAACTTCATTCTGTTTTATAGAAGTTTGGAGTTTGAAACTAACCAAGGCCTTTGTAGTTTCGAGATCACAAATGTAACATGGGGGAAAAGATACAGCTTCGTTATTACCCAGAAAACGCATGTTACTGAAGTTAGAGGATGCCATAACACAAAATGAGTTAGACATGCTGTTTCAGAAAAGACAGATCCAGTCTCGTGGGTTTTACTCTTGCAAGAGTCTATTACGCTGGAGCCTCCATGCTTTTCATAATACTGGGGAAGAATACTGTGAAAATACTTGCAAAGCTGCTTCATTCTTCTCTGAAAGTCTGTCAAAGTTGTAGTTAAATTCTACCTCGGCTCACAAAGTTTAATGTGGTTTTAACTCTAAATTATGTAATCAATTAGATACTACAGAAGCAGGTAATGTGGTTTTCCAGACTTGTTTGAAAGACAAACAATGTTGCTGTTGGTTATTAGCATCCTCAAGTCCATGAGATGCTTTATAAGCTCTAAATTAAATAAGGTTCCTAGGGCAAAACAAAGTTATATTTTAATTCTGATCAGCAGTAGGTAAAAGAATGGGGGAGAAGATGGTAGATGAGGGAAGAGAACTGAAATAAAGACATGCATCTGATTGCCTTCACACCTGTTACTATTCACTGTGATCATGAAGGAAAAGAATATTTGAATGGAACCAGATATGGATCCATGTTACTGAAAGCAGTGCCATATACTGGAGAGATTTTAAGTGATGGAAGCAGAAAAACAGAAGGAAGAGAAGCTTGCTAATGACATATTAGGCTGACACCTTCAGTGGAACTGGTAGAATCAGATCTGTCACAGTATTAGGCTGAAATTATTAAGAACCTTGAAGGTGAAAATAGACTTTTTAAAATTGGAGGTCGAGTCTAAAGGAAGCCAGTTATACCTTCATAGTGGGGAGTAATTTGTCCTTTCTATTCATATATTAAAACCTGAGACTATTTCATTTAAGCTGTGTCTAAGTAATCTGTAATAAAAGTATCTCAGCGATATTGTAATTCTCCTTCACAATAAACATCATAGGCCTACAATACCATGCTTGAGAGGAAAACATACAAGTTTTAGCCTACATTAATATCGTGTGAAAGACTGGTAATTATCATGTATGACAAGAGGATCACCAGAGAAATGCAACACGCATGTGTGAGCATATGATGTTTAGTATTTGGTTAACTTATTTCATTTCTAAACTTACTTTTCTGAAGTATTTTCTGTTTATAAAAACGTATTGTTAGGATACCCTTACTTTTACCCTATTTTCACACCGTTGTTTGCAAAAAACCCCAAACTTTAAGTTCAGCTTTATGTTTCTGAAGTAGTCAACACAAAATTCTATGCTGGTTAACTTGTGCAGAAAGTATTTTAAATAGTTTTAGAGATTCATCCTGTATGGGTTTTTTTCTTGGTTTTTTTACATTCTACCTATTTGTTCTTGAAGTGATCTTTCCTGATCAAAAGTAGGATAATAATCCACCATGTAGTCCACTTAAAGCATTAGAAAATGTTTTGTTATTGCTAAAAATCAACACACAAGAAAAAAGAGTAAAAACACCAAGGCAGTCACTAAATCTTGGCTTTGTTGGTTTATAATTCTGGATGTGGTAAAGATAAAGGATCCTTTATTGTTACTGTACTTTAAGCATATAATATGCATCTCAGATGGGCAGTGTCCCTTGAAAAAATCTCAATAATTAAAAATAAGACCTCCAAAACCTGAGGCCCAGAAAGCGAGAGACAGAGAAAGGAAATATTTAGAGCAAAGAATGTGTTACTTGCATGTACGCTTATAGGGGGACAAAACAATGAAATTATGGTAGTGTGTTGTTTCCTCGCTACTAACATTGTGTATATATGTTGTCGTAAGAAGTGTCATTAGTTGGTGTTGGTTTCTGGTTCTTATTCTTATAAGTGCCTGTTGAACACTACTTGTCTTTTGAGAAGCACTTAATTACTTATGTGTATTTTAGTAATGAGCTTGAAATAACTCACGGAAGTTTTGCTTTACTTAGGGAAACCCTTCCATCCTGGCATACTTATGTGTACATAGATATATGATTTTACAGTATTTAACTCAGTCCTGCAGCATCACTTTAATCCATTCTTCATTAGGCTTTCACATACTTTTCCAGCTGAAGACAGAAATAAAAAGTGTCTCCATTGTCTCTCCCGTATAATGTGGCATTTTTAAAATGTATTGAAACAGAAAAGCAAAAAATTGTTTGCACAGTCATATGCATATATTTTTAATGGCCCGCTTCAGCGTAGTGTCTGAATATATCTCTTTATCTATCTCATCTTCCTAAAAGTGTTTCTTTTAAGTGCTACAAGGGCTGTGGGTTTAAAATTTAAATCAGTGCATGATTGAGCTGTCAGAATTTTGTAACCCAACAAAAATCTCTGCCCCTGTAAAGCGCGCACACACACACACACACACACACACACATCCATACATCTATTAGGGAACCTTCGGAACACAGTCTTGCTTCTTGTAAATTTAGGAGGATCTTGCTGGGCTCCCACAGACTCTACCACGTGAACAGTTGTACACAGCAGTGATTCAGGCAGCACCCTTCACCTGGGGAAAACCCTTCCTTCTGTATTACTGCTCTGCAGTTCCCCAGATGGCCTGCTACTAGAGCTTCAAAAAATCCCCACTTCGTACACCACTGCTTGCTTTGATGCACAAGTAGGAAATTATGCACAGTTCTCAGACTGAGGCTTTACTGGGCTTGTTAGTCATATATTTGTCTGAAGTGACACATGACTCTGATCATCCCGTTGGCAAACCAATACTGGAAAAGTGTGGGGAGGAATAGTGTCTCTCTGGCTTGTTGCGTGTCAAATGCTCTTGCACCAAAATTATATACAGCCAGACTGAGTAAGAGTATTGCAAATAACCCACTGCCAAGAGTAACTTGGTTTAAGGAAATGTTCTGTGGTCACTGAACATAGGCTGTATCAATATATGGCAAGCCTGAGAGAAGTACAGAAATAAGTTACGAGTCGGATGCTGCTATCAGATTCCTAAGAGGTTTTTTGCATTTTTGGAAATACCCTGTGCTAATTTATATGGTGACTTTGGAAAGACTCTTGATTTTTTTCAGAAAGATAATAAATTTAAATACATCCTATGCAGATCTGCGTGGATGTTTGAAAGCAATACTGCTGCTGTATGTGGAACAGTACGACATGACAGTACATTTGCCTAAGTTCAGAAGGCGGTTTTGAGTGTCTTTTTACCATGTGATTTTGACAGCATTATGGGTACAGAGCGGAGGAATGGGGAATCAGAACACTAAAAGGAAAGTGCAGAAAGACAGGGGGGAAGAAAAATATTTTTATATTAGTCAAGAGAGTTCTTGAAAGGGATGTTGGACTAAGCTGAGCAAGGAGAAATAGGAGTATGAAGCTGCATCAAAGCAACAAGTTCTGGGGAGATGCACGTCAATAGGCAGTTTAGGGACTGAAATAGTCCACTGGAGGCAGTAAAGGAGAAGGAGCTTTTGGGCTCCTTCTTTTCCTCTGTCGCGTCTAGACATGGAGAGGCCTGCTTTACTCTGTGCTTTACACTGCTTACAGGTGAGCTGGGAACTGTGCTTTTTCTTCCTGTAAAAACTTACTGTTAATACCACGTGGCTAATGCCTGCTGTAGGAGTTGAAGAGGTTACCATTACAGCAGCATGAATTCCTTAGCCTCTGTGTTTTGAAATGTTTTATATTTCTGTTTTTCAGAGATCCGAGTTAAGCTGAACTCAGTGTTTTAGAAAGACACAAATTATCACTAAGCAACCTTAACTCTGTGCATAACACATTTTTGTTTCTGTGTATTCGGAGTTCCTACAAAGTAGTCAAATGCTGTTTAGATTTAGATCAGCTAAGCATATGGGGCAATCTGTCATGGACTTTCAGAATTTCCCCAGTCAGGAGCATTTTGGCTTTGTACAAAGAGCAAAACTTACACCTTTTGTGGAAAGGTAGGAAAGAAACCATAATTTCCTATAATAAAAAGTGGAAAACTATCTCAAGGTGTTGTGCAAGGGAAACCATCTTCATTCTTCACCTTGTCTAGCTGAGTGTGTAAATAGCATTTTGGCTAGAGTCTGAGGGTGAAGGATGGGAATATTATTAAAGCTATTGCAAAAAAACCCCACTCAAAAGCACTTTGTGTGCCATCAAAATGGATTCAAGAGAAATAGTCTTCAGTAAGAAAAAGGAAAAAATAGACTTTTTCTGGATTTTGTGGGGTGGTTTTTTGTACAAGGTTTAGTGGAGATCTCCAGATTCCAAACTAAAATGCTTTTGTCTACATCTTGCATGATTCTACGTTAAATTATTTTTTTAAGCAGCCTTTTGATATAATCAATTTGATATCTGTTTTCATTTTATTATCACATTTCTCCAAATCCTTTTTATAGTATTTTAAGCATTTTCACTGTGTATAACTGTACTAGGAAAGAAGTCATTGTAGGGTGGTGATGGATTTTGGGTTGTGCTCCCTGATGCTTTCATTTGAGTGGGTTTTTTCCCACTGGAAATAAAAGAGGTATTAATTGGGGTTAGAGGGCGAAGGTTCCTTCACTAAGAGAGATCTTTTCTTTGGCAAAGGCATGTTCAATTGCTGAGGAAGTCTATACTAACAGAAATGTCTTTTTTAACATCACTTCTGTTAGTTTTAAAGCCCCTTAGTAAACTCAGAGAAACAAATCCAGTTCGGTATTACTTATGGTAATAGAATTTTCTATAACAGAAGTAACCCTCACATACTGAAAACAAAATTTACCGTTCTTGTTTGAACAGGGAACAGTGACCTCACTGAAGTAGTAGTATTAATCTGATACCTTTAGTGACTCAGAAATATCTAGCTGTCATAAGTAACTATAGTTATAGACTAAGTGGCAGAGCACTAGAACAGGCTGCCCAGGGAGGTGGTGGAGTCTCCGTCTCTGGAGACATTCAAAACCCACCTGGACGCGTTCCTGTGTAGCCTGCTCTAGGTGACCCTGCTCTGGCAGGGGGTTGGACTAGCTGACCTCCTCCAGCGGTCCCTTCCAGCCCCTATGATTCTGTGATCTGAACATTTCACTGAAAATAAAAACTGTGTGAAGAAAGAAAATACATAGTTCCTTTTGCATAATCAAAAATTACTAAATTGTCCTATAGTTTCCAGAAGTTAAAATAAATACTGCAGTCATGCAGCTGTCTATTTAGTTCCCAGCATGCTGGAAACATGATCCTACCAGTTTAGTTGGAAAACTACTTTCACAAAAATAGTGGCTAAAATAAGACAAGAGTACAAGACTACAAGCAAGGAGTTCCTGTAGTTTTCTTCCCTTTACACAGTTTCCAACATGCAATACTCTGCCTTCCCGAGCTATGAGATAAGTCAACGTCAGTTTTGACATAATAAAACTTTGAACTTATTTGTGACTCATCCCTGCATTAAAGATGAAGAGTGGTTTTTCTCCTCTCCCTGCCCCTCCTCCATGGGATGCAGCTGAGAGATTCTGTTTAACATCTGCTGAAATCACTGAAAGCTCTTTCATTGATTTCAGTAGAAGCTGGATTAAGCAGGTTTTTGTCTTTGAACTTTGCTCTTAACAGAAGGAGGTTTTTTCCCTTTGCCTTGGCATTAAATGGCATACCGCCTATTAATTTTCCACAATCAAGGCAATGAGAGTATTAGCATCAAAAGAAATCGAAAAAATAATAAATGATTCTTCTCTAAACTGACTTCCTTTAAACCTAATCTGCTGTGAAGCAAGACTGCATGTACATGCTAGAATAGTAGACAAGTCTTTGCAAGATTGGAGGCTAATCTTCAAGTTTTGTTATCTGTATTCTAAAACATTATTTATGATTTATTGTGCAGAAATTAAAACAAATCTGAATTGTTTACATGTTCCACTGATGTTCCGTAGATTAGTGTTTATTATTTATTATGGATATGTTCTTAACATTAATATATATGTTAATTATTTCCTGTGATATTTAATATCCTTAATCTGCATACACTGCTCTTCATACCTACAGTTCCATTAACAAAGTGGGGAGAGAATGTGTTTGTACCTGCATACAGCTTTTTAAATCAGTAGTCTCTTTCTTTTTCCTTTAACTTTTCTAATACAGTTTATTTATTAATATTACTTTTCAGAAAAAGCAGAGAACAAAGGATCTGTCCCAGCTGTTTCATTCATATAATCCGTATGATCATAAGGTAAGAAAAAAATATACCAGCTATGTTTGTTGTTAAGAATAATTCCAAACATTCGTGATAACTACATTTCATGTTTAATGCAAAATGAGAGGAATTTCTTAAATTGAAAGTGCTAGGGTATTCATGTTACTTAAATTATGCTATCATATAAATGTTTCTTTGTTTCTTCAAGCCGAGCTTGAAAAGCTGCGTTTTCTGATTTGTGAAACCAATGACTCACATTAACCTCATGGAAGTATAATTTATAGACTGACAATAAATCCTGCAAAGTGACCATATGTGGTATCAGATTCCCCTCCTCTTTTCTCTGTATTTAGAAGCTGTGTTACCCTTGAGTATGTTGCTTAGCCTGTTGTGTCAATTAGGCCCTGAGATACATGATACTAATGAATTACCTATTGATTCTGGAAACATCATTGGAAGAGGCTGCTTTGCTAACAAGCCTGATGGTTGTCTGGAGGAAGAAGAAGCACGCATCATCATTATAACTTGATCCTTATTTGTAAAGTGTGGGAATGCTGGTAAAACCCCCCTATATTATAGGGTAAAAAAAGAAGATCACTTCCCTAAAGACATTGCAATGTGAAATAAATATTTAAAGCTGTTACAAGAAGATTTTGGAGAACCAGGAGACAGAGATCACAGTGTTTCTGTGCTATAACCATTTGTCATGGGGGTTTTGTAGACATTATGCAAAAGAGAGCATTAAGCAGCAGATTGAAGGAGAGTTAAGTAGGTTTGTAAATATTTTCGGGGAGTTCCTCCTATCTTGGATGCATCTGTGGGCATGTTAAGCAAGTGCACTAAATCCTTTAACAATTTGTCAGCAGTATGAGATCGTTGTCTTTGCTGCTTCAGGTTTGCAAAGTGTGTGTGATTTTGCAAGTATCCATTTCAAAAAAGAAAGATTTGAAAAAAATTTTTGTTTAGACATTTCAAAGGAAAGTTCTGAACTCTACCCCTTCTTTTCCTGGCCATGTACCAAATAGCTATACGTTGGAAAAATTAGCTAGGTTTTGTATTGGGGGAAGAAGGGGCGGGAAGAAGGTGGCAGAAGTGTGTATGTATGTGCACCCATCTGTAAGCAAGAACTCATGCGTGTACGTGTGTAACTACACATGTCTATGAGAAAGAAATACATTGTGTAAATATTAATGGATTAAATTTATCATGTAGGTTGTTGCTATGAGAGTTCCATAGTTACCAGCAACTTGAAAATTTACAGTTTAAAAAAACATTGTCAAACAGGAGGTATAGTCTATAATTTTAATAATTATATATCATTTCATGGTAAATGCATCAGTTCCAAGTTTGTTTTTTATAGATAGACTTGCATTATTTACATGGATTGGTAAAGCAGATACTAAGGGCCTGTGAAAATTGAGAAACGTGAAGAATAAAGGAAATTAGTGTGACAAGATTTTTAAAGGAATCATTGCTTTTTTGAGTTGAAACATGTTAAGGTAAATGTAATATTAAGTCAATTAAGATCTAATAAGGAGAAACAACTGATGAACGAGAAACTTTGATATTCCTCTCCGTGTCTAAATTCTCCTGTGCCAAACACTATTTATTCATGGTACAAGGAAATTCCATTATTCTTTTATTAGCACTTTTAATGGAACTTAGCCATTTGTAACTCCTGCTGCCTTCCTGCTCATATCCTTTGTGGCATTATATCAAAGTGTCCCCAAATGATTTTGGCTTCAGTTGTGAAGACTTGTGTACTCTTTACAAATTAGTCATCAGGCGATGTGGAATTGAATATAAATGCTTAGATATATTCCCTTTTGATCTTTGTTTTAGGACCTTTAATAAATTATTAAAAGTAGCACAGTTACTTGATGAGTGATTTGTGAAGTTCCACTCTTTTGCTGCTTCCATGCACGTTCTGCATTTATATCTGAAAGTAAAAGGGGGAAAAAAGGGCAAATGAAAGTTTATTAAGAAGATGATCTTTCCTTATTTTCCACTTGACAGTGAAGATTTTCCTTCTGCTAACTACTTCCTATTTGTAGTGGCTACAACAAATTCATTGCAGATTTCTTGCTCTCTGCTTTTAATTTCCACCTCAGCTGTCAATTTCCCAATCGTTGCAGTCCAGGGGAGGACTTTTAATTTTTATATTAAATCTAACAGTAATCAACATTGGTTGAAAATATAGTTATTTCAAGTGGAAGTTTATATTAGTTTTACTCTAGTTCTGTTTTGTCTGCTTGAAGTGGCAAAAGGGTTGTTTTTTGAGGGGGTGGTTTGCTATTTTCTAGATTATTTTCAGCAAGCATAAAAAGGAGATTTTATGATGGCTTTGTGCAAGTGTTGGTAATGTGGGATCATGACATGAATGACTTAAATTACCGGCTTCCAGGATTCTTAGTTGGTTGATTAAAAGGTTATTCTCTGAGAACTTTTCTCAAATAGAAAAGAGAGAACCTTAAAGGTGGTGGTAATAGTGAAAACAGATGTGGAAGGGAAGCTCATGAACTACAGTGGCTGGAACAGGACTGTCTAGCAAGATTTGATAGTACTTCATCCTTTTGTGATGGGATATCACATAGAGAAGATAAAAATGAATCAAAAAATATTCATTCTTCCAAGCCTGTGCTTCACTCACTAAACCAGAAAGTGATGTTTTGATGGAGTAACTGAACTAACCTTGCTAATATTTATGCTTAGTCAGGAGACCAATAGCTATTAGAAATAGTAGCTATTGTTGGAAATTTTACCTCAATTTGCCTATCTAGTGCAATTTGCTGCATCCTGAAAGACATTTTAAATGTCTGTCGTTCTGCATTCCCAGGTCTTTTATGGAGGAGGAAAGCAAGGATTTTCTTTTCCTTCCACTTCCAGGCGTGGAGTCTTATCTTGTATCTAGTGTGGCCTTAATTGAGCAGCAGAGAGGGCAGAGCTTTTAAATTCTTCTAGGCAAAAGGGATGGAAAAGTGGGAGATATTCTGCCTCTGCTGATAGCAGAGGAAAAGTAGTTAAGCTCCTGTATTCTTTAAAGCCTAAATATGTGTAGTTGACCATCTCGTTATCCTTCTCATTGTTCAGATGAAATCATTCAACAGCAAATGGCAATAATTACCCTTTGGTTCTATACTTAGCCTATCTAGGGGGATTTGATCCTGCTCTCTTTCACCTAGTGTCATCGTACTACTCGCAGAGCCTCCTGCTACAGAATCTGTGGGTCTTTCAGATGCCGTAACACCGATGAAGCTCATTGTAGCATCAGTCTTGAATGTCTGGCAAATACATTGAACTCTTGATGTCAGACATATACAGAAAGTTCACTTTCTCAGAGGTCTTTTTTTTGTTGTTAAAATAAATAAATATCTTCTAAAATTCATTCTTTCCAAAACTAAATAATTTTTTAGGAAATGCTGAGATATATCTTGAGTATGAAAAGCTGTTCCAGGTGGGTGTTTGATTGCCATTTGTTTAAACTTATTTCGGTTAGCATGTGTAAAAATACATAGCACTCTATTTGTAGATGAAGCCATTCCTTGTTCTGAAATACTTGCTTTTTCCTGTGTTTATGTAGAGTAGGAGTATGTATAGTCTGGCTTTCTTGAGAGTCAAGTTCTGACTGCTGTGTAATTTTTCTCTAGTTAGCAATAGAGCAGCTCTTCCAAGTATACGTATAGCTTATCTTTTTCTAGGAGCATTAGAAAAATAAGATTAAAATGGCATCCTCATAAAGCTGTACCAACAACAGTTTTAGTGATTTAAAATTAAAAAGATTATACTCGAGGAGTGCTCTTTTTACCCTTAGCTATAATCTGACTGGTTTTGTACTAGCTCATTTAATGAAAGATTATGTTTGCACAGAAGTAATTTCTGCTGAAACTTTTATTATGTGTACACTGTGAGGTTCCACATTGCATACAGTGAGGATTTTATTCTGGCTGCAGTGGATGTTTAACTCCCTTAATATCTTTCTCCCAAATGACGTTTGCCCTTTAAAACTTGTGACCCAATTTGTTGAAAGCTATTAAGGCAGTTGTGATGGCAGGTTACCTGGTCAAAACAACAGGTTTGAGAAGCTTAAAATGAGCTTCAGGATCCAATATGCGGAAAGGGTCCAAATTCAGCAGCACGGAGCCCTAGTTCTTTTTCTTCTTTTTGTCAGATGAGTTAAGTGTTCGGTCTAGCCCTGGAGCAGTTGTTTAAAACTGTAATCCTCAATTTATGCTCTGCAAAAGAATGATTGTACATACAGTAAACACGGTATAGCAGAACTACTATTCATTTTGCTGCTCTGCCTCTGTGAGAGGACAGCCAGAGAGGGGCCTCGGGGCATGTCCATACATGCCTCTGGCAGCGCCGTGCCGTTCCAGTGAGAAATCCTCCGAGAGTTGTGCTTAAAACTCTGCTCTGGATTCGTCTCGGCCTTTTGCAGCCTGAATCTCTTGCTCAAGAATAGGGCACGATCTGTGAAAAAATAAGGTCATGTCTTACAGTGTTAGTGATTTATTTTAGCGTATACTGTGTCCGGCCAAGGAAGAAATAAAGTCAATGATATCCATGTGATTTGAAAAGAGGTTTTGGGGAGAATTTTTTTTTTCCAAGTTGAAAGTGCTCAGAATTAAAAAAACTAAATTGCTATTTCAAAATGTGCTCTAATTGATGCAATACTACTAAAATAATTGTAAAATCTTTAAGCCTCATGCTCTAAAAAGTTCTTTATTAACGTGTTCTGGAAATGTTAAAACACTCAAAATACTAAAACCCCATAGACACTGCCTGCGTGATTGGCAAGTTATATGGTCCGTTGTATTAAGATACACAATTAAGTGACAAAAAGCTTTCTTGGGATTTTTTTTTGGGGGGGGTGGGCAGGCTGGCTAGCTCTTAGTCTGGTAAGCAATTTTGGGAGGCAAGGAGAGTGATGTCCTGTATTCCATTGGCTTTGATAAAGGTAGGCATGTGCATAACTGACTCAAGGAAGATTAATAACAAGGTTGTGTATGGCTATCCTGAAATTTAAGGGGCTAACGGCTGCTGTTACTTACAGACTTACCATCGTAATTGTTTTCAACCAATTATTTCAGTAGTGCACAGACTCTTGCCCCAATTTTTAACAGAAAATAAATAATCTAATGTCAGCATCCTTAAACTGTGCTTGTAGGGCACCTCTTTCTTCTGCTGGGTTCTGTAGCTCCTCTGGAGAGTTTGAGGCATTTGTTAAGTCAGAAATATTGAAAAGTGATACGACTACACATTGACAGAGGCTGTAAGTAATGAGGGGGTGAAACTGTGTTTTCATAAAAAAGCAGACAGTAGCCACTGTCAAACCTGCAGGATCTCTTTTGGCACTGCCTATGGAGGCATATCTGTATGGTCTAAGTGGTTTTCCTTGACAATAACACAAAATATTAATCATAGCAATGCCCAAGGCTGTGGCATTGGAAATTGTTATGGACACCTGTGTGAGACATGAAATATCCAAAAGGAAGAGGAAAGTCCCAGGTAAGGGGTGAGGGATTGCAGTCAGTTGGCTTTGGTAACGAAACATGTCAAGTCCTGCACTCCTTCCAGCCCTTGTGCTGCAGCTGGTGACCTCTGGGGACCGCAGATGCTGTGGTGGCACTGTGAACCAGTGAAAACTGTCTTCACAGCGGTGCGGGTTGCTTAGTTAAACAGCAGAAACAGGGGGAGAAGGGAAGTTAAGTGCTTTTGTTGGGACCAGTTTTCCTACCAGTGAGCTGCTTCCTTTCATTTTTCTCCCACGTTCAGGGAGGCTGCACCTTCTGTGCATCCTTCACAAATAAACAAAATTGAACAAAAGAAATTCTGATGTCTGCTGAAAGAAGCAACTCTAAAATGCCTGATGTTGGCTAACGGCAGGCATCATCACACTAGTCTATTAATATGATCCTGAAAACGTTGTTTTTGAAGATGTGTCTGCCTTGTGGTATGATGTGATTACATGAGAGGACATGTAAATTGAAATGTTGGACACTTGTAGAGTTGAAAGTGTTGCCATGAAAGTCGTTTCTTAAAAGAAGCTAGTGAAAGACTAAAACATAGTTGCAGCATTAAAGATATCTGGTAGGTGAGATTTACATCTTTCAGTAGTCTATGCTCATACCTTTGTAGTAGTTCCCCACCTCCCAGACTTTGCCATCTTCTGTGTTTGTTGCTGGCTGTCTTTCATAGCCACTGGCATTAGGCAGTGGTTTGTTTTACAAAGAAGGCATGGCAGCTAGCATGTTTAAGTAGACCAGATTTGGATGCTTTTTGGAGTCTAGAAATGGGAAATTTCAGAACTGCTGAAAAACACAAGCAACTCTTATTTTTCCTGAGGACAGTAATGTTTCTCAGATATTAACTGTGTTTTGTAAGATGTGTGTGTGCAGTGGAAGTGCCATGAATGTGTAGGTTTTATTTTTGAGCCAGAAAAAAAGAAAGTAGTTTTGAGATACTGTCTGAGCCTTCGGATTTTTTGGGTAATGACTTGGGCATATGATTCTGGAAAATAACAAAAATCCTTTTAACCTGCTTTCCATTTATTCCAGGAACAGCATTGTACTAAATCATAAGGCAACTGTGAGGTTGCAATGCCTGTGATATAAGCCATAGTCTGAATTTCCTAAAGCAGGTGCTTTGAATTGTTCTTCTGTAAGATGAAAAAGATTTCTAAGTTATTGCTGAAAAGAGACAGAGCCTTTTGCTATCTCCTGCCTCAAAATAGATTTCAGGTTTAATTTAATAGCTCAGATGTCAGATATGACCGCGTTTTATGGAAATATTCTTATTGTAACCTACATCCATTCTTTTTTCCCTTCCCTCGTGTTCAGAACTGCTTTTTGGAGGAGGTTACATAAAGCTGTTTTGTGCTCTTGATATGATGTGAGGCTTCAAAGAAGACTACTGAAAGAGAAAAGCAATTTCTGTTTGGAAGAGCCGTGCAGTGGCCTTGTGCTAATGGCATACTTGAACAGTGATGATGATAGTGAAGAAAATGTAATGGCCTGAAAAGCTGCAGCTTGTTCTTGACTTAACTCTTAGCTGCATTGAGGTTTATGCCATCTGTAACACAAAGTGAGCTAATATATAGACAGTTTAGAAATGGCTGTTCATATACCAAGAATTGTTTCAGGGTTTTGTAGAGAATAGAAGAAACAAGGAGAGCAATGCGACGGAGGGCCTTACTTCTCTGTTGAACAGGCTCTATAGAAAAAGATGTATCTGCTCTGTCTTAATTTTATAGCTGAAATGTTGGCATAAAAGACTTGCAATCTTACTTGAAGTGTATACTGCATCCAGAAAATGAAAAAACGAAAAACCCAATTCCTGAATTTATTGCTGTAAAACCAATGGTTTGGGTTTTGGTTTTGTTTTACAAAAAACCTGAAACATTTACAAACAGTGTATATATGCTTAATACTTTGGTAAAAACTGTATTCAATGCTAGTAAATTTTGCTGTAATTGGATATTTAAAGCGTCTAACCCTGCCTGATGCTAACTGAATTGTTTGGGATTGTTACCTCAGTTATCAACCAGGAGAGAGGCTTTTCCTGTTCTAGGTTAAACAGATATTTTTTCTATTTTTTTTAAAGTGATCTTTCTAAAAAATGTTTGCAGTAGTCTGTCAAGTCACCTTTGCATCTATACACAAAGGTAATGCTATATGATGATGCACGGGCTTAGATGTTTAATGAGGTTTCCCAGGTACCGACGTGTTATTGGAATATCTTCATTAATGATCTTGAGAACAGTTTTAAGGAAGAAGCTGATGTAATCCACGTACCACCCCCCACCATGTAAAAACACCTACACAGTTTTTCAGTTAAATAATCACAAAAATAGTGGGCATTCAGTGCACAGTTTTTCTCCTTGGTACAGCATGCAAATGCTACCTGATATAGCAGATTGCCTCAAATAAGTATTTTCTACCTCCAAAAAAATATTGAAATATAAAATGAGAGGCAAGTTTATGGTGACATTAAATACCTGACATATGGATTCAATTAAAACAAATTGTATGAAGTACATTAATCCTCCTGTTAGTTTCCAGAGAAAGGCATGTCTTGTATCGCTTTTGCTGCATGTCTTGTATCACTTATGTACCTTGTCCATTGTTACTGTGGCACTGACACAGAAGTATGAAAAAGAAGAGGTATTTTAGGTTTTCTAAAATTAGTTGCGGGAAAAACTTGACATCACAGAAAGTCGATTTCCTTATCCTGTCTTAATATTCTTCTGCGTAGGCTTACATATATGCACACACACACGAAACCCCATCATCAACCAAAACTTCGATTTGAGATTGATTCGAAGCATCATCCAGAAGCAATCCTGGTGTATTTCAAAGAAGTCAGGGAAGGATGGGATCATATTTTTCCCAATTCATAAGAAGTCAGCACTGGCTACAATTCCGTACTCTGCTGCTAACTAACTCCCTTGGTTTTTATTTTGTTATCATTTCCTCTCTGTACTATGTCCCACTTCAAAGAGTGAAGAAAGGTTACGTATCATACAGTTGAAAAGGCAAGTCTGAGTAAAGTGGCCGTGTAAAACTATAGATAGAATTTGGGCTTTAGGTTGTTCTACACGGGAAAATTGTTCTCCTGCTGTCTGTCACCAGAGCGCAGTTAGCCCACTCTCAACGTGAGCTCAAGTGCTCTGAAGGGCAGCTGAAGGAGGAGTCTCAGAATCTGCTACCTACCCACGGGGATTTTGCGTAGTGAATCCCAGTGATTGTCAGCTGCAGCAAAGCATCTGTCTTACCTGCATGTGAAATTTGGGGTTCTTACAAATGTGCTCCTGGTGATCTTGCATTCAGTCTGCCTGTGTCTGAGGGAGGGGCTCATGGTCTTAGGGGAGAAGAGGGGGTTTGTATGCAGATGTAACTAGAAATCCTGTGGTTTTTACCAGTTGCTCATCCTTTTTGAGAATTGCGGGATGAGCACTGAAGGATGTTGGCGCTGTGGTGATTTAGTATGCATGCTCACAGTAAAACTAGCAATGTTCAGTTAAATTACCCAGATACTAACATACTCTGCTGGTGTAAATTAAGGTAGGCTTGAAAGACCTCCAAGTCTAGTTCAAGGGTGGAGGCTCAGAGTCTCAGTAGACTTTGACTTCATTCCAGTGTAGACATACCATGGAGGTTTAGATCCCAGTTCAAGGCAGAAGAAAGCATATAAAACACATGATTTGATTCCAGCAGTACTTGAGCTTTAGTGTATCAGAAGGAAGGAGTGGTGCTGTCAGGAGAAGGAGAGGTACAAACCTGGATTTTGTTATAAATGCACATTAACAAAGTATATTTCATTCCTTAAATATGACATGTTCTTCACATTATTTTTCCTCTCTATTGTGGTATTTTATGAACATAAAATATTTTTCATCCAAAATACTGTATTCATCCAAAGATGGATAAAATAAATTATCCATCCTTCCATGTATTTTCGGGGGAAAGGCTCCAGCTTGAGAGGCTTGTATGGCAGCCATTTTCTTGAGAATTTACTTCATCATTTCAAATTTTGGCAAGATTCCAACATCAAAAAAAGCATCTTTCCAAGAAGCTGTAGCTTCTTCCTGTAATTCTGGAGAGTGCCTCTATTTGATTTGCAGTATCTGAAGTATAAGAGGCTTGTGGGGCCAATAGCGAATTTAAGGTTTGGTATCTCGTTGGCCATCTGGATAAAAATGGGGAGGTTTATATCTCCTTAAAGGAACAGGAGCATTATAATTTCGTTGTGATAAATGTGGCATTTTCTAATATCACAGAAAGCAACTGAGAGGTTGATCTTTAAAGACGACGTTTTAGTTCATATAAATGCTGCTTTAGGTCACGTTTGGTTTTTCTTTCACCCTTTCCTCATACAATCATGATAGGCATACCTAGTCATCTAGCCTTATAGAAAAAAGATGGATATGCAAGTTGACAAAGGTCTTTAAAACACAGCACAATATATTTTTTTCCAAAATATATTTCTGTGAAATTTGATATATGTAGCACGCCTAAGAGAGGTGTTGTGATAAAACACTTCAGGTTGCAAATGCAAGCAGTCCTGCTGACAAATCCTTTATTTCATACTGTCGTGCTTTTTCCAGGAAAAAATACCTATGTGTTCTTACTGCTGCTCATTTTTGCATCTCCTTTAATATTGCTAACATCATTTATGAGGCATGTGTATGGCAAATTATGCTCCTTCATGTCTTTTATTTTTACAAGCTTATTTTTCATATAAAAGGCCTGCTTGGTACAAAACCTTACAAGACATAAGCTGTCACTGGTTTATATTGCAAACCTCAACCTTGCTTTCCATAGAACATTTGCAGAAAATGTGAAGTATAAAGGTAAAAATATGAACCATTTGTAAGTCCTGTGCGGGAACAGATATTAAATACTAATTCACGTGTCAGACAGACAGTGGCAGCTGCTTTGTTACTGTATGGCACAATCCCATATTAAATCAAATGGCAAGTGCACGGTTTGACAGATACCATCATCAGCGCAAACATTATTAAACTCATTAAAGAGCTTGCTTTTAATTTTTTATTTTAAGTACACATATTTGGCTTGCAGAGCCTTTCTCAGTCAGAGCCTACAGCAGCAGAAAGTACTACTTCTCCAGGTTTTTTGCCTAACAAAGCCTGATGTGTTTCTGACCATTCCTCGGGGGCAGTGCCGCGATATTTATGGCTTCCCCTGCACATCGCGTGTTAGGGTCTGTGACCAGAAATTCCATTTGAGAGCACATCGCTCTGGATAGCACTCAGTGGTCTTTTCATTTTGATTGATGGCTCTGGTTTTGCACCATCTGGCTTCTGATAGGCTGCATTAATCATATCCCGAACTAAGAAAATTTAGACAGGATTTTTTAATAAGTGCATGTACGTGGAAAAGAAAAGTGGTTTTTTGTATATGTTTGTATATTTAATTCCTATATGTTGCAGTCATACAAAAGAGAGCAACAGTCCTGTCATACACTTTGTGTTGCGATAAATAGGTCTCTAAATAAATCTCTACTTACAAATGCTCATATTTCAATTTTACTCCTACTGTTTTACCTTTATTTTATTTTGCTTTCTATCAGTTGCCTTACGTTGACATTGTTTTCTGTTATGAACAGTGGATTTATGTAAAGCATTGGACACATCTAAAGCATCTCAACTGTTTTAAGTAAATCTTAAAATTTCTCTTTCTGCTGCTTTGGTGATAGGCTGAAGTTTCTTGCTTCTCTGTAAACATAGCTTGAGGTAATAGTTTCTGAAACAGAATGTCATCATGTTTTCTGTTCTGTACGTGTGGAACATCTTAAAATTGTCACACGTAAATTCACACCTTGGGGAAAATTTAAGAATCTTAATTATACACACAATATACAAGAGTCAGTAATCGTCCATATTGAGGGCTTCTGATAGAGTTTGACAATAGCATATTTAAGGTACTGTATTGTTGGATTAGCAAAATTAATAGTCTCCCAATATGTAAGTAGGAATTAATCAGCCAACATTCAATTGCTAAGTGTTACAGATTTTATTTGTATTTCTAATTTACAAGTAAGCAGTTATCTATACTGCTTCTCATTAGATTGCTTTCATTCTGTGATATTTTACAGTATGACTCGAGGGAAGAATTTGTCCTATGGCATACCATGTCACATTGAAGCCATCAATTGGATGTTATGTTTTGGAAGCTACGTAAGACATTATGTTTCTGGAGCGTGTCTAGGGCAACAAAGCTGGTGAGGGGTCTAGAGCACAAGTCTTATGAGGAGCAGCTGAGGGAACTGGGGTTGTTTAGCCTGGAGAAAAGGAGGCTGAGGGGAGACCTTATCGCTCTCTACAACTACCTGAAAGGAGGGTGTAGAGAGGTGGGAGTCGGTCTTCTCCCAATGCACGACAGGACAAGAGGAAATAGCCTCAAGTTGTGCCAGGTAGGTTTAGATAGGATATTAGGAAAAATCTCTTCACTGAAAGGGTTGTCAAGCATTGGAAGAGGCTGCCCAGGGAAGTGGTGGAATTACCATCCCTGGAGGTGTTTAAAAGCTGGGTAGATGTGGTGCTTAGGGACGTGGTTTAGTGGCGGTTTTGGCAGTGTTAGGTTGATGGTTAGACTCGATCTTAAAGGTCGCTTCCAACCTACAAGTCTCTATGATTCTAATCTTCACCTTTTAAATTTTCAAAGGCCATGGGATGAGAAGCTGCCCTTGATTCCCTTCAACCTATACTGCTATGGATATAACACTCCATGAAATGGCGGGCAGACAGCAATAATTTATACTCTTAATAAGAAATCCAGTAAGCGCATTTGCTATATCCACAAGTCCAGCATTTACTGGTCACACTGGGTGTGCTTTCTTAGGTGTTCCTCACAAATCAAATGGTGTGTAAGTATCAAAGCCACCAATTTTTCACAGACAGCTGTAAATTGCATTATTGTTGGGGCAGGAGGGCATTGTGGTTTGTTGTTTCTTGTTTTGCTTTTACTTCTTTGCCCTATTTTCTTTCACTTTTCCTCAACTTCCTTATTAGTAGAACATGCAGGTACTTTGGAATCTTTTTTTTTAATCTTTTTTAAAATGTATTATTCCCTCTGCTTTGCTTGTGAACATAGATTAAGAATGAGGTACAGAAGAATTCCATGTGTAACTTAGCAGGAAGGTGGAGCAACGTTCATCCATAACCCCACCAACTGAAGCAAAACTTCCTGTTCTGTTTTTTTTTTTCTACCAGGCTTGGTGGTGTCCTTCTGTGGAGTAGATTAGGTTTATTTCGAGACATCTAGCATGATTTTTTTATAATTTAAATTTGTACTTAGGGTTCAAAATTAATGTCATGTTAGAAAGTTGTTTAACATACTACATCAAGAAGCAGTTTTTTGAAGAAAATTTTAGAAAATTTGATCACTGTATTTAATAAAGATATAAAGCTCCTTAAGGTCTAGCACTGTGCAGGTGCTTAGAGCACCCTGTCTCACTTCTCTTTGTTTCCACAGTTTTCTGCAAAACTCTGCTTTTTCTGTTGTCTGCCTCTAATGCATTCATGTTTTCTTGTACATTTATTTTGAAGACAAGACTTGCTTGTTTGTTTACGGTCTCATAGCTTTTTAAAATATACATCTGTAGTTGAGAAAAATCATAATTCACCAATAATCTGTGCTAAATTAAGTATAGATGCTGAAAATTAGGATAAACAAAACCTGCTTAATCATTATTGCAAAAGCACCATCTTCATCTGTGTGCCAAGGAGGATTTTTAAAAAGTCTTCGTGGCCACACTACTGATCAGACGGTGCCCAGGGTTGAATTACAGTTCTCTAGTAAATCAACAACTGATCTTGAGTAATTTTGCCTCGTGCCTCCCACATATAGAACTCCCACCTTATTTTGCCTGAATCATTGTAATTATAGTTTACCTCAGAGACATTATGGAAGCTAAAAAGTTAAAGGCTTGCCGACAGGCATAATCAGTATCTTCTCCTAAGCTCCCTGCTGGCTATTCATAAAAGCCTGGATCCTCAAGCTCAGAAGAAGCCTTCAGTGTGCATACTGCTCCCCAGTGTTCTCATTATCCAGCTTCCAACTTGGAATAGCAGCATCACCGTACAGGCCCGTGGAAGCTGGAGCAGCCCAATACCTTGTTGGTAGCAAAGGTCTATGGTGAAAACAACAGTTGTTTGTAGTAGCGGATCCTCTGAACTCTGTGAGATACGAACAAGATGTATTCACTCCTGTGTTACATTCAAAACATGGAGAAAAAGGTAAAATACATTTGCAAGTGTCGTCCTGAGAACTGAAAAATCATTGATGTTGTCATTTAAACACTGGGATGTAGTGTCAAAGGGTGAGTTTAGGTCCAGCAGGATGGTTAATAGAAATCCCTAAAAAGTGAAACATTTACACCATTCATCCCTTTCCAAAGTTGTACATGCCAGCTTAGAAAAAATGCCCACAACAACTTGTCATCAGTAGCTACAGACTACTGGTGTTTTCATCTGATGACTTTCAGTAAGCAGCTCGATATGAAGAAACCTTCTGTTACCGTATTTTCTGAAATTCAAGGCCTGCCTACGCTTTTCAACTGAACTCCAGTCAATCTTACCTTATTCCATGCGGGTTTAATGACTTGTCTTCTGGAAGTCAATGCCAGTCAAGTAATTCTGTAGAGATATGCCCTGCATTGCTGCAATGATGCTGCGTGTTATCGTATCTCATCACCACGACGTTTTTTGTATCTATTTCAATATGGAGAACAGAGGGAGTTGAATTTTGGGTTGTGTTTTTGGGTTGAATTTTTGTTACTTTCTTTCTTAGTTTTATTGTCACTCCCCATGTTGAAAGAAATATAAGGAGTAAATACTTTAAAATTTGTTGAGGTTTACTAGCTTCTATGTGCTTATTCCATTCTTTGTGAAGCTTTCCAATAACAAATCAGCAAATGGAATGACTTAAACTTCTAACGGACTGCTTTCTAAGTCTATTTAATATACTGGTATCTGGTTTTGCTGTTATACTGATTATTAGTAACATTGTATCAAAGGACAACATCAACTTGTTGTAGGATGTTTGGATTTTGAAAACAGATACCCCTGGTAGTTATTTTTAAAAATTCTGCTTGTATGTATTTAAAACTCTACGGGATTTTATACGAATAATAATTTGGGAGAGCAGACATGTGAAGATTTTTAAAATTCTTTCAAAGAATTCTTACTTCTGTGAGACTGCATACAGGTTTTTGGTGCTTTTAAACTCCTTTATAAATACTGTCTTTGAGTAGTTCTTTTTCTTGTGATGCATGTAGTTTTAAGGGGAGGGGGAGGCCTTTATTGATTTTATTCTGTGGGTATGTAGCATACTTTTGTCTGTTAATGGTTGGCAACTGTGTACACTGTGCGAGCTCTGGGTGTCTGGTAAGAAATTGGGCCTGTACATCAAAACATTTCGTGGAAGTAGGGAAAGTGAAAGTACTTACTGTAAAACCTTTGTAGTGCCTCATGTCTAAATCAAAGTAATATAATTATTCATATTGGAAATAGGATAATGTTATTGCCAAGAAAGCCATTTTGTGTTTAGTGGTAGATAATACGCCATTATATCACACGTGTGTATGTCACTTCTGTTGAGAACGCTCTCAGAATTATCTTTAGAAAGAGATCTGTTGTGCTTTGGTGTATATTTTCTTTCACTACAGCTTACTGTGGTTCTGAGAACATAATTCTACAAAAAGAAAAACCTAGAGCCAATGAGAAGCGAATGTTAATTGCTGATGAATATCTTTGTGTGTGTGTGTGTATTGTGGTGGCAGTTGTGATTTTCAAGAAACAGTCTCCTCTTTCAGAATCTTACCAAAATCCCAGTTCCACTGAAATATTAAAAATAAGGTATCAGCCTATTTTTGTCTTGAAAATGAGATAGCATTTGACTTCTAAGTTGAAGCCTATAAATTATCCAGAATTAAAAATCACTAGCAGCTGATTTGTGGGGAAAGGTATCAGGCATGTGGGAATGTATTAATGTATGGAGAAGACTTGGCTGACATGTGTTTGTGTGTCTGAGTCAAATACCAGTCAGAAGTTACTGTTCTGCTGTATTTCCTCAGCAGTGAACAACAAAGTGACAACTGCTGTGGTACTCAGGCACCATCTGTCTTGTGAACCCTGCCATTCTGTTCTTGCCTTAATATGATAAGTTTTACCTTATTTCTGCAAGAAAATAAAAATAGTACTTAATCTACAGTTCAAAAACTGGATAAATTCCAAGTAAGGCTGTTAGTAGTGATATCCCTTGTCTCTGGGGGTGTAAATTTGGGCTTACACCTAAGTGTGTGTATATAAATATTACAGATTTATTGCTATGTGTGCTGTGCTAAGCCATGAATACAAGTCTGTATACAAACATGATATATAACAAAAGCTTTTTAACAAGCACAGTAATTTCTATCCACAATAAAGTAATTATTTTTAACTTCTGTATCTACCATTGAAGACTTTAAAGGTATTCTAATGACTGGGGGGATGAGGAGGAATCAAGGTGGATATTTATTTGTTTCAGTATTTTGAACTCCTCTTTGCTGGTGGTATGTTGTGGACATTGTCTTCAGGTAGTTTTAATTTCAGCATGGTGAGATTTGAAATGACTGGAAAGTTTTTCAAATGCAGCCTTGCTGTTTTCTTCCATGTAAACAAAATTAATTTAGGGTAGATTGCTTTTTTCCAGAATGCCTAGTGAAGTAGCATTTTTCTGGCTGTCTTACTGCTGCTTTTTCCACTTTCAGACATTTTCTTCATCTTCAGTTTTGTTAGTGTTTAACTGTACTCGTGGTGTCAGCCCCTGAATTATGCTGCTGCACCGCTTTCACAGTGTAATACACGGGACAGCAGCAGAAGCACCTGAAAGCCAGCTGGCGCTGTGCAGGGCTTTGTCTTATGAAGAGTCTGATGAATAAGCACTTAAAAATGGTAACCAAAAATCTGCATGTGTCCCTGCAGAAACGTGAAGCACCTGCTTTCCTTTTTAATTTTAGCATTTTCGTAAAGTCTACGCAGTCATAGTCTTTCTGTCAGAGATACAGGATTTCCAGCATTAATTAAAGATCACGTTGTGCCTCAGGTGACCTCACGTAGAAGACTTAATTATTTTTTGACTTAATTATTTTTGAACACTTTATTTTAAGAAAGTGATACCCACACTGCAACTGTTTGCAGTGAGCATGCATAGTGAAAGCAGCGTGCGAAGCCATGAATCCCAATTATATGGTGCTTGGTTTTATGTACCAACTGACAGCAAACTGTATATCTAAGAATGGAATGCAAGCTATCTTACGAAATTAGATACCCTGTATGTAAAGCAAAGACAACTTTTGTAATGGCACAAATATACAAGATGGGGCATCATTTCCTTCGTTACCTTTTTTCAGTCACTTAGATTTTTTTGCTGAAAATTTTGTGAATACTTTTGCATCTTAAAAGAGTCTGTTTAGTATAATCAAGTATTTTTCTTATGTAAGTCCTTTATTGTTCCTGAAAATTTTTAAAATATTTTAAGAATTTCATACAGGAATTGCTGGGGGAGCAGATTGTTTTGAAGAACAGAAGGTATGTTCTCAGATGTGATTTTCTTGCTCTGCATGCTCAGATGTTTATCTACTATAGGTGCTGTTCCCAGTGGAGCAGGGAGTGTGAGAGGGACGTAGAGATGATGCAGGGCTCTTTCTGGATCTCTATAAAAAGGACCAGCAACAATTGCCTGAATAAAAGAGCCACTTTAATAAGATAGATAGAATAAAACGAGGAGTAGAGATAGTGAGTAAATCTTATGTCCCTTCAGATGCTGAGAACCCCGCATTCGTGCAGCATCGGACAGAGCCCGGATGGGTTTTCCCACAGCGGGCTGCACACATCCCGACCATGGAGAGGTTCCCTCTGGGATCCATAAAGGAGCTAAAATTGCTCCTTCAGTACACAGATCTCCCATTTTAAAAAAACACAAAAGGGTCTTGCCACCTTTTACTGCTTTTCCTTTAAAGTATTCTACAGAGTAGAATTATGTTAGATGCTGTCTCTGCTCTCAATGAAATATTCCAGGTATGGGAACCCTAGAAAAAGTGCTAGTGATGAAAGGAGCAGCATTGCAAATGCAGTCAGGTGGGGGGGGGGGGGGGGGGTGGAAATAAAAAGGGGAAAAAAAAAAAAGGAAGGTTAAAAAAACCCACAAAACCATTGTAGTCAATAATAAACACATATGACTTTTAATGTCTGGCCCCTCTCCTGAAAACGTGGTGTGAATCGGGAAATGCCCTTGTAAATGGTGCGACTCACATAAACATTGTTTATGAATACCAAGGTGAATGTGCCTTCAGATGTACCTCAAGAGACTTACATATGAGAAAACCAGCAAGTGAAGAAACAAATGCTTAAAAAAAGAAAAGAACAGTCCTACCAGACTGAATGTCTGCTTCACTTTTAAGGAAAGACATAAATATTGTTTGCCACATAAGACTGAAAAATGTGTGGTGAATGTAGCAACTGTAAAACCTTCATTGTTCCTTCAGCTAAAACAAACAGAATGTGTAATTAGTTGGCTCCTTCTGCCTAATCCTAAACCCCAAGATTACGTGTGATTTGAATCATGATCTCTCTACCTGTTTTTTTACAGGCATATTTCGGTTGTTCCTCGTCATCTCTACGTTTGCATGCACCAAACCTCTGCAAAGCAATAGAAAGCAGTTAATGCTGCCCTGAAATGCTGCATTTAGATAGTTAAAGGTGGCTTCCTGCTGTGCTTGTATTTCATTGACTTAAAGCCATACCAGTGGTTTCCAGATGTTTATAGTATTTTTGTCATAGCCTTCAACTTTGTTTGTACACTTGGTTTTATAGATGAATCTACTAATTTTATTTTGGTTTGGGTTTTTTTGTTGTTTTTATTCCTGCTTGATCAGGCAGTTAATCCATTGTAATTTTTATCTTCTGAAGTAAATTCGCTTCCAGTTAACTGCAGTACACAAAGTAGAATTGTTTTGGTTTTATGTTTGCAAGGTCAAATTAAACTTAAAGTCTTTTTTTGGATGCACAGTAAATTATTGATGTTATTTATGGGTCAGAATGAGAGGAAGAGTGTATTAGCATTAATATAATGTGAAATCTTGTTTTAACTGGAAGGACTCTTGAACAAGAAAATCTTTAAAGTCATTGCTTGGATTTTTTTGTCTTCCATGAAGTCTGTTTTCCTCTTTTGCACCATCTTGTCCAAGTTTAACTATTGTATATTTTAATGAGTAGTCAGACCTCTGCTGCATCAGAAAAACCCAGGGTACTTCACTGGCCTTTCATAAACCTCATGCAGAGAACATATGAACACAGCACAGCCCTGGTTGTTTTCACAAACGCAGTATCATGGAAGAGGAAGTTTGTTGAAGTCACGTATCAAATGTCAAATATGCAGGTCAAAGCCACAGTTCTGAGTTTGGTCGCAGTTGTCTGAAAACCTCAGCTAAATGCCACTGCGGAGTTGCAGATCACTGTAGAGGATACGTGCAGTAGTCCCACAATTTCCACACATTTCTACAGGAAGAAAATCTTGGATGGAGAATATGGAAGAATCCATCAAAGCCAGTGAAGTTCGTTCGTATCTGTAGAACCAGTGTTAAATAAGCCTCATCCTGGTCAGGCCATATGTCTTGTGCCGTTCTGGAAAGCTCTCTGGATAAAAATGACTTCAAAGTTTGTAGAGACAGTCTGTATGCAGAGATAATGTCTTTTATTAGGCAAATTTCTACTGTTAGAAAAACCAAACAAACTCTCAGGCTGTTGAAAGCTCCTCTGTTTCTCACAACTGTATCAGCTAATCTAATTTTATTTAAAAAAAAAAATAGTTTACCCTATGAATTTTGCTTTTCTTTCATCCTTAGACCATGTTGGCTACACCACCACTATTTTAAAATCAACAGAAGGATAGAGTATTGCTACCCATTTCATTTACTTTGATGTTCTGAGCCATCTTAGATTTTCTGAGCTACACTGTAGCTTAAGATAACAAAACTGAGTTTTAGAGGGACAAGGGGGATTCTCTGATTCCTACCTTG
The DNA here is from genome assembly GCF_964199755.1 of Larus michahellis. Taxonomy (NCBI): domain Eukaryota; kingdom Metazoa; phylum Chordata; class Aves; order Charadriiformes; family Laridae; genus Larus; species Larus michahellis. The sequence goes on along the minus strand of NC_133897.1, from coordinate 70,340,860 downwards.
CTGCTTTCTTATGAAGTACCAAAGTATAGCATATACAATCAACTTCAGAATTTTTTTTAGCTTTTTTCTTTCATTTCTTTTTGTAGTAGTAGAAGGAAGAACTACTGCACTTATGGCTGACAAGGAGGAAGAGAGTAGTGTGTAAGTTGTGCAAGGCTGAGGTTGGACAGTGGGTCAGGCAATTAAGAAGAAGGTGGCATAACCACAGAAAAACATCTAGAAGCAAGGGGAAACAGAAACACTAACCAAAAAAAGCATGTTAATTTGATATTTTGTCAGGGGGATATTTGGATTGTATTTATTAGATTAGTATTGTGATTTATAGGTGTAACTGGCACTTTTTTCCTGAGCAGAAGCAACTGTGTCTCTTGTCGTACATCTCCTACAATCAAGTACCATTAGGCTGGTCTCAGATTTGCATATTATGAAGTTGTATGAGCTTATTCAAGGCAAGAAAAAGAGGTCTCTCTTGCTAGGCATTATTGTAGCTAAGTATTGAGTACGTTAATGTTTTGCATATGGTTCTAAGAGATACGTGCAGCTGGGTGGCACAGTTCTGAATTATTGGAATGATTCATGGCACTGGTTTCCGTGCAGTCACCTTTTCCTTCTTTAATAAAGGAATACAGCCTCAACTCGGTAGAAATCCAAGCTTTCTTTGCACTGTAGTACAAGTATTGTTTTTTTCTTTATAGCAAAGATCAAAGGATATATAATTTTTTTAAATAGCAGCAGGAACCACAGATCATAACTCATTGAAATGACTTCCCCCCCCTTTTTAATCTTAGAACTATACTATTGTGGAGTATTTATTGTTTTATTGTGGAATATAGATGTCACTGACTGCAGTTATGTTGATTCAGTATGGCCGTTTGTGTATGTTTTTCAGAACTACAAATGATTGCATTTAATTAAAACCCACACATTAGACCAGATGCTCCTTTAAATGGAAAAACTCATAACATGGGCAAGGAAGCCTCCCCATGTTTCTGTGTGGGGAATTTTCCTCCCAGGAAAATACTTGAAACGAGAAGAGGTGGTGTAAATACACAGGTGGTATTCTGAAAGCTAAGAGGTACCTAAAAAAAGCTTTGGTTTTAGCAGCCTCCTTCCAGACTTCTGTAAAAGTCTGCTTCCCCCATGAAGCGGGGTTTTACTGTGCCAAGGAAAAATCCCGACTGTTGTGCTGGCAGCGGCCTCCTCTTGCTGTCTGCTGAAGAAATAGGTGCAGGTAGTTAGAATGTAACATGATGGGAGGCACACACAGGTTGTGAAGCTCAGGACTGAGTGTTACGTGGGACAAAAGTCAGCAACTGGCTCCCATATTTCCTTGTTCTTTTTTATCACCGTATCCTGCCCTTGCCAGCTTCATTCTTGGGCATTAGTAGAAGGAAGTGTGAACAAGGGAGCAAAATTAAGAACTTTTCGCTGTAGCTCAACTTGTCTTTTATCAGCCAGTGGAAGCTGGAGGAGTGAGCTCTTGTTACTGAGCTCGTGGGACTGCTCACGCATTGGTGACTGGAGGGTCTGGAAAGACGTGTGTTTTCCAGGCAGACTCGGCACCCTGCAGTGCTGCTCTTTGCTCTAGCCGCTTCTGGTTATGCTCCGTATTTGTCATTCCCATACGCCTACTGCAGCTGGCCTTCTCTCTTTCCCTTTCACCGTGCACGTAAAGCACATGTGTTGTAAATCCCTGTGGGCCATCTAATTCCTATGTTACAGGTAAGGAAGGAAAAAATTAAACTCTCCTTCATTTAAATTCAGGATAAATCTCCTGCTTGGAATTAATTTTCCCAGTACTCTATTATGAACCTTTTACTCCCCCCGTGCTTTATGACTTCTCATTTGACCTCTTTATCTTCTGCCTTTTGTGCTAAAAAAGCCATTTCTTCTGTCCAACCTTACTCCCCCCCCCCCTTTATTATTTTCAGAAGTTACACTTAAGGAAGGAATAAGAAAAATGCTTTTCCTCCCCCAGGTTATTCCCATGCTTTAGTGCCAATAATACCCTCCTACACTCCTGTTTTATGTGAAATTATCATGTTGGCATTGGGTCAAAGAAGATAGAAACTCTCAAAAGGGGGGCGGATGGTAGGGAATGCAGTTTCTAAATAGTCTTCCCTCCCCCCTCGTTTGGAAATGACACTAGCATGTGCATTGGAGGATATGTCCAGGGCTAGAAAACAGGTCTGTTATTTAAATCATATTGAAAAATATGGAAACAACTTGGCTTGATTTACCTTTTCATTTTCTTGGCGTAGAAGCCATATGTTTTATCTTCGGTGTGTTCTCTCATGCTTGCCAACTTCTGAATCTATAAAGGTGAACGTTTAGGGTGATTACTTAGGACATTCAGCGCGTTAGGTTGGTTTCAAAAGAGACTTTTAAACGGATCACATGAGAAATGTTAAAGAAGGGTTGGAGGAGGGACTTGTCCTTGAGTAGTGTAATAGATACATACCCCTTTCCCCCGTGTTTCCACAAATAATACACTGGAGAAATGTGATACCGCTAACATAACTAAATTTTTTTTGTCCTGCACTCCTGGCAGGAGAGCAATGAGAGCTAGAGTCCCGTGATTCTGTCTGCTGGAGCCTGAGACTCTTCCCTTAAGACTCCCACCTCTTTCATCTACCTCTCTTCAAAAACTTCCTCTTACCCTCTTAGAGTTGAGGATAAGAGAGGAGGAAGAAAGATGCAGGATGGACACATTGGGGAAGTGGAAAGAGCGAGCCAGAATACCAAGCAAAAATCTGCATCAGAAGATTGCTTTCAAAAAAGTACTGCTGGGCTTCAATTTAGCAAAACCTCTCAGGACTGAAATGCAGGAGTCTGCAACCGTACTTGTGTCACCAGCACTGCTCTATGTAGAGGTTTGAGTGGATTTCTTGCCATCCTTGCACCTTTGCTTCCCAGATAAACAGTCTGTATTTGTTGCTGTCTGTATCCACCTAAAAAGGAAAGGAGGTCTTACTTTGTATCCACCCAGTTCTTGCAAGGCACAAGAAGCAAGCAAGTGTGACCTCAGCTGCTCATCCCTGTTAGCTTGGTCAGTTACTTCTACTAACATTTAAAAAAAAAAAAAAAGAGGTAAATTCCACAGAATCATTGGGATTTGCAAGTACCTTTGGATCCAGGTGCTTCCAGCGCATTGTGCATTTGTTTAAAATAATAGCAGTAGCACGCTCCATAGTGGGATTTTGAATGAGAGTGGTTATTAGTGGTGTGGTGATGCGGTGGTATTAATCTCCTTCAAATCATATTTCTTAAGAGTTAGTGATATTGTCTTAGAACTCAGACTACCATTGCTTACCCAGCGCTGTTCTGCTGCCCAAGATGACACGAACTATCTGAGCTGAGTCGGATTTACACATTTTATATCTTAAGGTCTTGCCCTGACTACAAAAAGTTACCGTCCTAAGGTCTTAACTCAGTTCAGACATGTTCTTTGTGAATAGATGTCAACATGCAGAATGCTGTCGTAGTTAGATACATTAAAATGCAAAGGACTGAAACAATCATATCATGATAATAATTTTTCTAAATAAAAAGGGTTGATTGAATTGGTAAGAGAGGTGGTGCTGGAGCAGCCAAAGCCAGGCTTCTGACACTGCAGTTAGATTCAGAAAAAGAAAGTGATTTCAGTAAGACAGACATATCTCACTTCATTTTTATCATATGCTTTCAGGAATTATCTTGATGGTCAGCAGTGCTGGACTGCTGTAAAACAAGTCAAGGAACTACTGAAGGTGTTCTTTCTTAACCTTCTGGTGAATGCAGTATAACTCTAATGCCTAGCACAGTTGCATTTGCAGCTGCCTGATATAATGATTTTTTCTGGGGTGAAGAACGTTATTGGTTTTTATTTGCAGCATCAAGAGGGGCAGTTGTTTAATAGGTGAAATTTGTAAGTCTGTATAACATGCCTTTTTACCATTGTTGTCTTCTCATTGTTTTTTTTTGTTGTCTGTATAATGTGGGGCTGACAGTATGGACAGCAGGAACTCTCAATTAGCCTTGGGGTCAGGCATCTACAATAAAAATCTTGACACATTGCTTTATCGTTTCACCCCAATCTTAAAAGGGCAGCTCATTTCTCATAGGTATTTAATACCTTGTTTCTTCTAGGGGACACATAAAGGTAATCTTATTTTACAGCACTATTGAGTTGGGTTTATGATCAGGATTGGGGCTAATGCTTCTAAAAGACCTGCTTCTTTGGGGGGCAAAGTATCATTTTATTAAGCTGTGTGCTTGAAAGTTTATTGTCTTGCCATATTAGATCAGTGTTAACTAGCCTTCCTACTGCTATATGATGGACAAAGTTTCGTTCTGAATGAATCTTAAAATAGTAGATGTGACTAATGGACAGATGAAGGCCTGTGTTTCATTTACAAAATCGGTGCAAAATAGTTTTTCTCAGATCTCCAGTCTGGTTATGTCTCAACCTGTTTGAGCTACCCAAAGTCAGCTTCTGCATCTAAGCTTCTGCTCAACCAGCTGTTGGGTAAAGTAGCTTTGGACTTTATTTAGGATGGTAGTGCTTTTTTTTTCCCATTACCACCATCCTCATAGCATAAGTGGGACTATGATTCTCTGCTTATGACAATGTATTTTCATTATTTTTGGCAGACCTAGAACACGACAATACGGTGTGTTTTTAAAAAGTTCTGAGATATGAGAAAATATGATCTTTCTTTTTAATTTAAAAATGCTTGCCATTCTTGCAATTTAATACTAAATTTTAAGCAGAGTGTTTCAACCGCTAATCAGTTAATTCTGGTGTGAATGAAGATGGTGCAACAGATCTACTGTTGTGATTTGTTTGTCCTTTGAAAGAAGAAATATTTCTAAAATACATCAGAAAGCAGCATGTATCTGTGAACATCACTGTACAGCTTTGTATCTCTCTGTGGTTCATTATTTCCATATTCACATACATGGAGAAAGGGCAGTACAGGAGTTTGAAATGACATCCTGAAGGGGATGGTCCTAAAGGGATTGCTCTGACACATGAAGACTTTAGGGGGAAAAGAAAAAAACCCCAGCATTCCAACACAGCGGGATTTAAAGGAAGTACACTGAGGAGATGAGTCCTTGTTTTGTATGTAGGAATATGCTCTAGCCATGTGTTCCAGATGCTTTTTTCTATTATGCTAATTTTTTGCAATCTAGTGTTAATGGCTGAAATACTGCATTTTTTACCGCTGTGTCCTCTCTCACTTGTTAGGAATTGGCACCTGGTTTTGCCTATTTTATGAAGGGTGTAAAGAATCAATATACTCACAAGAAGTATGTGAATAAACACTGTTCCAAAATACTAATTTTATGAGAGTTAAAGGAAGCATTTAAAATGTCACATATGGATTGGTTTCCTATGATCCAAAGTCTACAAGGAGCAGGACATTGCTAGTACCATTATTTTCATAAAATCATTCTCATATTTTTAAGAAAAAATGTTCAACTAATTTATTCTTCTTATATAAGGTCATCTAGGCAGATGTGTTAAATTTAATGGCTGTTTCATGATTAAGAGAGAGTAAGAAGTTCTTAATTGAGGAACAGATAAAAAGCGAGCTAATTAACTCCAAATACATTTCTTTAGCAGCATCCAAACAGCCATTTCTAAGATGAACTTGGGTTACTCATCTTTTGAGCTTTTAATCATATTTTTAGATTGCATTTTTTACACCATCTGTACTACAAAAGTGACTGTAATTTCTGTCACAGTTGGAAGCATCAGTTAATAAATGTTTTCTATTTTGATCTAGGGAGGTGTTTGAATTGAGGGGGGAAATATTCTTAAACTAATTGGGTTAATTTACAGTGGATTGAGGGAGAGTGCAGTGGGAATGGTTTATTTCTATCCCTACATGGTTTTCTTCCAACTATCACCTTACTCTTTTTTTTATTTAAGTGCTCTCCCAAATGAAGCCTTAGCTCCAGCCCTCTGACTCTTCTGCAAATTGCTGCATGTATTGGGAAACCACTGGCAGCGCGTCCATGCTCTGTCACTCTATTTACAAGATATTTAGCAGGATCAGAGTCACTGATGTAGTAGCATTCGGCACTGATGCGTTGTCTACTGCCTATAGAGTCTACATTAATAACTTATGGTGGTAGGGAATGCAAATAATATAGTAAGTTGTGTTATGGCTAACTGGTAGCCTGCAAAACTCACTGTTCAAAGATTGGTGAGGAAAATCTTTTGCTGTGCAAATGTATGGACTAGAATGAAAACAGTGCAGTCTATGCGTAAAGCATGTACAATGTATAGAGGATTTTACATCTGTACGTGTAATCAGAATTATAGATAATATACACTAGTAATAATAACTAGCTAAGCATTCTTCAGGGTGCTCTATGAATTTAATTTCTGTGACAGACGTAGGGAATATGGATTCCCAACAGGCAGGTAGTATTAAAATCAGTTAAGCTTATTAATATTTTGCTGTCCTAATTTATTCATTCATAGAATGTTGTTAGCAAGCTTCAGTTTTCATTGTACAGACACCACTTTATGCTCTTGCATCTTCTCGTTTTATTTGTTTGTATGCGTTTAATATCTCTTTTTGCTGCACAGTTTAGTGGGAAGCCAAACTGTTCCAAAGAACTGAGATTTTTCCTGTCATGTCTGAAATATCTTGCAGTGGAGGCAGTGGAGCTTCTTTGTTTACTAAGAGGTTCACACTTCCACAAGATTGAATTTTTTGAGGGATTTTTGCTTTGTCCAAGTTATTAGCATGTTCACAGTTTACAATCAGACCTTTACTGACATTGGATAAAACAGTGAATGCAGTGATGTTAAAATAGAAAATGAGATTGAAACAAAAGTAAAAATAATTTGCCAGCATCTCCCAGTGGATTTTACGGTAGATGGTAAAGCTCATAGAAAAAAGGGAGAAAAGAGAAAAGAAAGAGCTTGAGAAGTTGTATGCGATGGTAAATTTTAACTCTGGTGGGTTTTTTACAGTGCTGACTCTTTCATGTAACAGTAATTATCTTAAAATATAGATAATTTTGAAAATTATCAGAGGGACCTATTACATTCTTAATGTGTATTTATATATATTTTACTCTTGCTTGAATGACAAACTGCTCTATTCTTTGGAGCAGAAGTGATAAGGTTTTATTAATGAAGGAAAACAGCCCAAGGTCATCTGCCGAAGCCTATTTTTCATCTTCATAAATAAAAGCATTGGGTGGCCATTAGGTAACTCAGCTACTGTGAAACCTTTCAATTATATTTCACAATGGTAATTTTAGTCGTATGTGTTGCTCAGGACAATATTTCTGTTTTCATTTCTTTTTAATCTTGACACATTTAAGTGTCATCTTAAACCTGTGCAAGACAGCATGCAAACCCACTGTAAGGATTCTTGATAACAGTCAGACCTGTAGGAAAAGGTAGTTTTTCCATATTTGGATCTCCTCTGTGCCACATGCAGAGACTTGACTGTTAAATACTCCTGTTCACGTGACTACTAAGAGATGCCTTGCAGGTGGTTGGTGGTTCACAGGGACTGCTTGGAAATGCTAGATTAAACTCAAAAGAAAGTAGAAGAGTTGTAGCATCTGTAATGTGAACTTTTTAAGGCCCTAAAAAGTATTTATGTTCCTTCATCCTTTCTGAACTCTAGTGAAGGCGAGGCATTTAAGTAGCAGTTGAGCGTGGAAATATCCTTGGGAATATATTCCTGAGTCCGTGTTTCAGTGTTGCTGAACCTTTAGTTGGTGCCTATGTTGGGATTTGATGAATAAAAGATACACAAATAAAATATACTGCATACTTATATCCATTTTCTACAACAACTCTTCATTTTAAAGACTGCTTCTTGATTCTTCTAAGCAATCATATTGTTGACTGCTTTCTTTAGCTATCAAATTGAGCTCCCTAGCTCTGTCTGAAAAAAACAGTTCGTTCCAGGAATGCAGCATCTGTTTAAGCTACATCTACAGCCTCGGTTTTCTAGTTGCTACTAAAATCACAATTATCAAGTTTCCATATACTGATTTTAGCCATTTAAGTTGTTTTGCTTAAATGGCAATGGCATGTTTTGTTTCCTCAGCTATAAGCGTGCTTTTATGGATCGTTTCCTATTGTTCTGTAGTGAAACAGTGTCGTGTCAGAGCATTGAGGTGGAATCTAGAGTATTTGCTGATGAATTTCCAGAATGGCCAGTATGGCTACTGTGCTGCAAAGGAGTCTGCTGACTTAACAGCATTCATTTTAATTGCATAAATGTGAGAGATGTTAATTAATGCAGTGTTAATGGTGAGAAATCAAGTCTGCAAAGGAAGACATTCCAGAAGTATAGATTTTGTTGCCGTATTAAGGAGACTATATTATGTAGCTTTTAATATACACAATATAAATCACATAAGCAACAATTTTGAAAAATTTAATGTTAAGAACAGCAGTGGTAATTTTTACTGTAATAGATCTGTGTACCTGCCCTGTGAACATCAAAACTTCATAGAGAGCAGTGACCACAGGGATATTTTTGCAGATTTACAAGCTGGACAAAACAAGGGACTGTCATTCCAGTTACGTCTCTGAAGCTTCACAGCGTTCTCAAATGAGGATTTTGATTCTCTTTAGTCTTTCCATTTTTATTTCAGTTTTTGTGTAAATTGCAAAAGTGAGTTTCAGTTGTGTGAGGCTAGTTTGAAGACTGAGCCTCACTTGGAGGTGCTTTTACGTTTATCAATATGTTCAAATGGTAAAATAAACCGGCAAGGCAGAATCTGTGTTATGCCAATCAGTGTAAAACTGTGACAGTGTGAGGCATGCACAGAGGTAACCTTTGGTTCCTGAGCTACTTTCTTTCCAGCAGGTGCACCATTCCCCAAACCTACTTAAAAGTGAATATGTTTCTCTAGTGAAAAAATGAAGTGGGTTATACTGGCCAGTTAGTGCATTCAGGGGTGGTTCATAAATCTTGCAAGTTTTCAGAGTGCCTTTCTGTGCCACCAGATTTATGTCATTTTGAGAGATACAAGTTAATCTTTTAAAGGCCATGTTTAGCAGTAAAGCTGCAAGTTTTGAATGAGTATGATGAAATTAAATCTTTTTAGGAATACCATAGATATTAAATTGGGATGTTAATCACAAGCTTACGGATCAGTCACAGCAGTTACATACTCGTTAACTCCACTTTCCTGAAGACTAAAAAAGAAAAAACCCAAACCTTTAGAACTCTGCAGTTGACAGCATGAATTTATATTGAAGGAATGCAGTGACATTTGGTAGAAGTGTCACATTCTCCATCCTTCATAGTCCTAAAAAAAAAAAAAATGCTGTATCTCCATATCTTCACATCTCAGTTATTGATTTGTCAGTAACACAATCAGCATGGTGATGTCTTGGCACCTTTTCTCCCATCCATTTTGGATGTGGCTGTTTTAAAAATTATTTTTAAGTAATATTGAATGCCTTGTACAGTACGGGGTTAAGGGGAAAATTTGTAAATTTTACTGCTGGTGGCTTTTTGTTTGTTTTGGAGTGGATTTTTTTTTTTCCCCAAGCATGTTTCAGGCCAGTGCTTCTGTCGTTTAAAGAATGAGCATGTGACTGACAGGATACTATTTGGGAAGTGATGTGCAGTCTCAGAGCAATATGACATTTTATGAGCAGCTTGACTGTTTTCATTACTTGGATTTATACTTTTATTTCTGTGTGCTGAGGAATAAGTGAGCAAGGCAGCTGTGGGAAATAGAAAAGCTGTCAGGATGAAGTTGATAGGACAGCCTTGAAATTATGCCATTGTGTCTAATAAGACATTACGGCTGTTATCTTTAAACCCTTTAAATACAAAATCTGATAGAGCAGCTTGGATCTTTGTTTCAAGCTAAGTGATTTGGTTGCGTTTGTAATTGATGAATCTGAAATATTCAGGAAAACTTGAAGCAAAATTTTAAGAGTCTTGTTACTAAATTTCCCATTCTGGCCATTTCTGTTGTTTCCTAATTAGAGCTATTTTATTACTGGTGACAGTGGGAGATAGGACTTCTAAGGTCTTTTGTCTTTTTTTAGCCTCAGCAGCAATTTAATGGCAGATCAAGGTTTTAATGCAAATATTTTGAGGCAGACCATTGCGCTTCTAATCATGAACCATGCTCTTTTTCACTTGCAGGCTTAAATACTCCGTTCCTGTTGCTTCACTCTTACAGGCTTCATTTATCCTGGCAGCACAGTAGTTCTCATTCTTGCATGTCTAAGAATTGTATGGTTTTCATACAGTCGTTCCTGACTCTGATTCCCCTCCCTAGTTCTGTAAGGGACCCTTCTGTGTGAAGACTTCAAAGGCTCAGATGCCAGAGGTTTGCAACCTTGGTTCTTCTAGCAAACTGACAGCTTGGTAGCTGGGCGCCATTCACTCATTGGGCAGTTTTTATATCTGTCAAGTGAAACTAGGAATGATCATAAAATGCACGATTTCTCACTTTAAATACACTATGATCTGATAGGAAAATTTCCCTCCAGAGCCTAAAGCTGTCTATGAAGGCTTTGCTTGGCTGCAGTTAGTAAAACCCTGTTGGCTCTGTTGAGTGAAAGCAGATAGGAGGCAGGCCTTGGCAGCTTCGGACATCCCAACCAAAGGCCTCAGTTCAGAGAGACGTATCACAGTGCTTTATTATAGATGCTCTGTAACTGCACCTCAGAAGCACTCCATGCAGGTTTCAGAGTGGTTTTCTGACAGCTAGGGAAAACTGTGATTATTATTAGGTGGCTACAACTTTGAAAGACTTGTGTGATTTCAGCAAGGGGGTAAATGGTGCTATAAATTAAATCAAACACATGCATAAACAATTAAATCACACTAAGCAGTTCATGGTCATTTATCTTACTGTGAATGGGGAAAAATGCATAACCGCATAGACATAGCATTAAGGAGTTTGGGCAAGAAAAGCTGTGCTTCTAGAAGAAATACAGTATTTGAGACACCAAGTGCCTTTTTTTAAATTAGAAGTTACTATAACGTTGGTACAAACTGCAGTGCTTTATCAGCAACAAAAATCTTCTGACTAGTAAGAACTAAACTTAAAATAAATATCAGTCTTTCAAACATAGAAAGACTGATCAGTGACTGTTAACCTGCTAGTAGGATAAATGTGATGTCCTTACTAACACAGATAGGATACAAATCTCTTCCAGTGCTTTCAAAACTGTGATGACGTTTTTGGTGAAAGTATGCACCTTTTAGTAGTTTTAGTAGAATACAGTGGATTATACTTAATAAAAATAAAAAGCACAGCCTTGTACTTAGAAAGTAATGTTTTCTGTACTTTTAATTAAAAAACCAACCAACCAAAACCCACAAACACCACCCCCCCCCCCCCAGTTAATAGTTAAATCTATTAACTAAAAATCAACTAAAAATAAAGTATTCCATGGTAGATGTGAAGTTTATTTTTTTATAACTTATGGAGAAAGATATCTTGTGAAGAAAGTTTTTCCCACCTTCCTTGTCCATCAAGGCAAATGCTGAAGTAATTGCGTAGTGCTCTCTTCCTTCAAAATTTACAGCAGTAGTAAGGAGGCCCTGAAAACTGTTGTGGCCAGGCTCGTATGAAAACTTTTTCCTTTCCAAAAAGCATATGGGTTGGTGGGGCAAGGGCTGCTAAAGCTTCCCTTGGCAGTTGCAGTAGTGCAGAATGTTGCTAGCAACAAGAAGAGCGACAAAGGTGAAACTTGCATGAGAAATGAGTCTCAATTTGTAATTAAGATAGTTCACATTATACTCACTTCCATCCATTCACCAACTAATGTATCACTCAGTTTTCTCAAATCTTTACTCCCTGGCAGATTGGTCCTCTCCTCTGCAGCACAGTTTAATAAAATATTCTGGCAAAAGATACCACATGCATCAAGCACGACACGGACAAAAATTGTTTGTGTTATGGCGGTTGACAGTAGATCTAGATCTAGCATGCAATTGGGGGAGGATATTTTTGTTTGCTTTGCTATGGTTAACTCTCACACCTTGTCATACAGCTGTACCAGGTGCTTATAGTACAAAATTGGGTGAATGCTGCCTCTGAGTGAAAATGAAATGAATTAAATTGAAATTGTAATTGCTCACAAGCAGCTTTTATCATGAAGTTACAGCCATTCCAGAATTATTCAGAGAGATCAAAGAGCAGTGTAACCCTCTTAGCAAGATATATCTTCCCTTCTCATCTAGGTATATTGTGGCACACTTCAGGTGCCAGCATAGCTAATGTCTCACTGGATGTGAAAAAAAGCATCATGTTCCTAGGAAAAATGATTTATGTAAAGCTGGCAGGTTAATCAAAGGAGGGCAACAAGTAATTACAATAACAGTAGTTACAAATCTGGTGAAAGAGAAATGGTTAAAGTAAGGGTCATGCCCAGCATGTGTGTAGTATTGACAGGAATCATAATTGGCCAAGCATTTGTATCCTGCAGGTGTGATGCGATGACATTTCTCTATTCAAACCCTTGTATATTGCAAACAAATTTTGAATGTGGTATCTGATCGTGTCAAGGGATTTCTTAGGCTTTGGAGGACAGAACCCTATTATTTCAGTTGAAATTGGAAGGGAGAAGGTAGAACATACTGAAGTAGTGATACCTAATTAGCAGATAAACATCTCACCTTTGTAGTTGTCTTTGGAGGAAAGACCTGATTGATAGCAGCTATTAACACCTTGATGACTTGAAGATGAGTGCTTGGTAAGCTCATCTCTTTCCTGATGTGTCATTGGGTCCACTTTCACCCAGATTGTGCCTTGTTTACATCTTCTAGTAGAGTAACTCCCACAGCTCGGTTCTGCTCATTTTTTTAGTATTTTTGTAATGGTCGTTCCCTGGAAGAGAAAAAACAAAATAGTTACTTTGGGAGAAAGACGAAAACAAAATTATTTGGATAGATATGTACAAAAAGCTCTTGGAATAGCAAGAGAATGGATGAAAAGAGTGCAGCATGTGAAGGCAAAAGTAGATTACATGTGATCTCTGCTAAGGAGGAGTAACAGAAATAATATCCTAAAATGGAGGCCTGGGAATGGTACCAAGAGAGCTTGTAGGAAAAATACCAAATGCAAGGAACTTCTCATATGTACAATGAATTTGGCCAAGAGAAACATGCCTTTTCTCTTCCTCAGTACATCTATGTAAATATCATATATAAACACAAACATACATTTCTTACTAAAACTATGTCACCAGTCCTTTGTCATGCCTTAAGTTAATTGCTGAGAAATACTCAGGTTGCACAACTTTTGTGGCCGCTTCTTATTAAAATTCGTTTCTTCAGGGCTGGACAATATTTTAATCTAACAAGCACATGGACATTGTAAAGGTTCCAAATGCCAGACTCTCTATGTAAGTAGTATACAAGCCTAGACAAAGTAATAAATGGCTGCCTGCATTTCAGAGCTTCATTTTCTTTACCACACTTGGGTGAAAAATCATATTATTGAACTCAGAGTTTCTTCTCCTACGTATTCATTGTTCTGCCTTTCATAAAGCATGTCCTTGTCTCATCTGATTTTAACTGGTTGCTCTCGACTTTATTTGAACATGCACTTAAACACTTTTGCCGAGAAAATATGACCTACTCTTCCTCTCCTTTGCCTAAGCTTCATTTCTTTCTTTTAGTTCTCATGCATTCTTTCTAAGTCTCGTGGGCCCCTTGAGGTATAGGATCCAGCTGTAGCACGTAGGCTTTTTTCTGCTTTTAAGTGTAGTCCAATACCCCAGACTTCCTCCTCTTCAGGCAAGCTTGGCTGGCCAGCTTTTCCAACTTCCCACTGTTTCACCGTTCCACTTGAATGGGTAGCCTTCAGGGTTTAGTGAGTCTCCGTTTTATGGGAGATGTATAAAAAGAGCCCTGAGAGCACGTGCCTGACTCAGGTGTTCACTGATGCAGCAAGTTCATCTCCTCTGCTGGGTTCTCTACATTGTACAAAGTCTGATTCCCTGAATCAGCAAGACCAAGTTCATGGTTGCCCGACAACCTTTAATTCTACTCCCTTGTACATTTGAATTATGATTCTGTCTTTTGATTACGTGATCACATATATGTACACATGTTCTGCATAGGATGCACAGTACTCACTGAACGAGGAGTTGGTCCATTACTTTTTTATCACCCTTGCTCAACATGTCATCTCCTACCTATTTCTAATGAACATCAGCCAAATCTGCGTTCACAATTTTTCACAAGTATTTGCGAAGTAGTGGGAAAGCGCTGCTCGAAAACCAGAGATCTGAGGTGCAGGGAACTAATGACCAAACCTTACAGAAATGCCTTAGCTCCTTGCTTCAGGGCAAGAATACTCTTACAGGTTTCCAAAGCCTGCTTTTTCAGATTTTATTTGCATATGTGTATGGAGTAGTATTTTATAAATTGAAAGATAATGTAAAGAACTTTAATCCCGAATGAGTTCTTATAAAATAAGCACATAAATGGTATTATTTCCTTACAGAACTAGGAGTCACAATAGCATTTGGCAGTGAATCAGTCATTCAGAAAGGAGAAAACTTTTGTCTGCTGTGTAGGCAGAAAATGAGATGGTTGTTAGTCATCTGTTAAAGCTCAGTGATATCTAAATAAGGTCTTTAATACTTACTAAATAAAAATCTTAATGATACTCAGCACCATTTCCCTCTGCAGCTGTCTTTACTTTGGGAAGGGAAAGTTCAGCAGAAAATCCTAAATCACTCCGTCGTTTAGATTCAGTCCCGAAGTGTTGTTCATGATGTGGTCTAGGTAACTTCTGAACATTTGATTTTGTCCCCCTAGCATAATTAAGCAATGTTAGGTAACGAAGCACTGCATGAAGTATCTGTAAAGGTTATACTTTGTTTATTTTCAGCTATTTAAAAAAAGTACAGGAGGGACATTAAAAATGGTTGACCGTTTTGCAAAATGACACTAACATTTTTTAGTTGCAAGCAGCTACTGAGAGGGAGATATGGGAATATGTATGGCCCATATAGAAAGGAGACCCTGTTCTTCTCCTTCAATAATTTCTGTGGAAGGACATAGCCTTAGCTAGACTCTTCTTCTTATGAGTAATTTCTCCATCCCTGGAAATTTTGAACTGAGGTGATGAAAGAAACATCTCTAGAAAATTATTCTTCTTGTATTGACAACATCTCAAGATGTTCCTGGCAAATGAAGTGCAAAATTAATTTTCAAATACTATTCTGCTCAGAGTGCTCTGAAATATTTTATTTCACTTACAATAATGGCTTTGACTTTAAATCAAGTGCTGAAATTTGAAATTGTGGCAAGATTCTTTGGCAAACAGTGGATAACAAGTTTTTTGGGGGAGATCTGTGACTAGTAGTTGTGGAGCATCGGTCATTATTAATACATTTTGGAAAACTTCTTGCCAATGAACTTATGATATTGTGCTTATGCTGTCAGGTAGTTTTAATGTTTATTGCCAACATATTTAGCAGTCGGAAAGCTACGAGTCTGTCCATTCTGACACCATTCAGGATGGAATTCTCATGTATTTTGATTTTATCAGTTTCCAACTTTCTAGATGTAGGCAGGTATTTATTTATCTGGTACGATCTCTAATGAAAGCCAACATATTAATGACTGTGTTCTGCAGATAGAGCTGTTTCTTGCGACTGTGCTGCTGGGCAGTTGTAATGTGGAAGAGAAATTTTAAATTGTCGTATTCACCCGGTCCCGTGAAACTTCCTACGAGGATTTGATGTGCTCCAAGTTTGGCCATTTAGGCAACGACTAGCATCAATTATATTTCCCTGAATTCATTAAAGTGAATGCAGTCTGTCTCGTTTCTTGTCCTGAAATTCTAATGCAGTATGACAATATAGGGTTAAATGTTTGATATGCTTCTTTAGAGAATAGCTGTATTTTTAGGGAGCGATAACATTGGTTTGCACTGCATATTTTTAATTTTCTCTTAAAATATGTGAAGAACATGTTAAACCATAAGGAAACCATCCTTAAAAATCTCTATCACAAGAGAAAATCCAGTAAAATCAGCGAACATTTTCGCTATGAAGTGCTGTATACAAAGGCCAGTTCAGGTATTCAATAAGATGATCCTTGCCTCTTGGGTATTTATTTGCAGGAGCATAGACAATCCTGTCAGACTTACAAAAGTCATTTTTTCACCTCTGAAATTACCCATGATGCTCATTATGTTTTTAAGTGTGCTGTAAATCTGGGGCTCGCAGTTTTTCTGTCATTGGTATCGCAGAGGGACGGCTTCCCTGCATGTTTACCCACATCTTCCCTGCATGTGGAATATCATTAAATAGCTACTTAGAAAGGATGGACTGGACCCAACAGGCATGGGTTAACAAGTTGTTATTTATGGAAAGTAATCCAGCAGCGCGGTTGTCTTGTGAATCTGCCTACGTGCCAATAAAAGGGGCCGATTTCCAGAGCAACCTAACTCTGCTCATATATTCGTGAGTGTAGAGATGCTGAAGTGACACAATGATGTATGCAGCTGGGGCTTTACGCAGATTTAAAAACATACACAGAAGTTAAAAAGCTACTTCTATAAATCTGATTACTGGAAGACAGAAGAAGGAGAAGAACTTTTCGTGTAGGTTTGCTGTTTTTTATTTGGTTTGAAGTTTTTGTTTTGTTTTGCAGTGGCAGTGCAGCAATGTAACATAAAATGATTAAAAATTGATTAGAAACATTGATTGCTTCAGTCTGCAGAGCATATGACCTGCACATGAATTCTCTTAAAAGCTGATGAGTGGGAGAAGTGTTTTCTTTTTAAATAAAATTAAAAATAATAAAAAAAAGGAGCAGGTGGATTATTTCTTCTGCATTCACAGAGAGGTTCCTTTTTCTTGGTTTCACACAACCACACTCTATTCAATGAAGTAATTGCGGTCCCCTTATCTCACATCCCAAGCTGAGTTCAGCATCTGGAAAAGCTTAAGAACTCAATGCATCAAATTATCCTGCTCAAACTGTTGTTTATTGCAGGCCATTTTGTCCTGTCATCTCCATGACAGAATGTCAAAGCTTTGCTTTCTGTTGCCTTCAGCTTCCAGCATCTGCAGGGATCTGATATGCTACCTCTGCATTACACAGGGGGAAACTGTCAAGCAGTCGTGATTAGGGCAGCAAAGCCAGACAACTGCAGGCGTTGGTAACTTCTGGTACTGCGTTGCAGTGGTGCCTTCTGTTAGACATCAGATTTCAGCCTGCTCGGTCCCTCAGCCATTTTGGTGGGTTTCCTAACCCTTCTGACTTCCCATGTGATGGGCTGTTCTGGCCCATCTTTTCTCTTTTACTAATATTTTCCAAAGTGTGATGGCATGAAACTTTATGGCTTTTCTATGCCTGTACCGATATTACTTCCTCTCTCTCCACTTACAGGTTTACATAGTGGTTTCCCCTGGATGACGTTAACTTTTTTAAACGTGTTAACCAAGTTACAGAGTACATTTGAGGGAGAAAAAATCTTGTCACAGGATTCTCAGTCCTAAAGTGTTCAGTTTTATCGTATTGCTTATTCTACCTTTTTCATTTTTTCTGCTGATATTAATTGGAGTGTCTGTTCAGTCATCCAGTCTTCTACTCAAGCTGAGCCCCAGCAGTGGGAATCCAGTTTCTCTATTGTTGTAGCTTTAACCTGATGAAAAATACTGTGAGCGTATACATTTTTAAAAAATACTTTAATTTACGTTCGTACAGATTTTATCTATATGCACGTGTCCAGTTTTAGCAGCATAGCCCTCTCTGTGTATAGGTCTTCTGCAATAAAAATGTCCTGAAATGTAAAGATATAAATGCCTTCAGGCATCTTCTAAGATCATTGGTTTGTCACTAAATGATCTTCTTGAGACGTTCTGACTCATTCAGTCTCTGAATCAGCCTCCCTCCACTGGCCATATAGGGAGCTTACATCCTCGATGTTGGCACTTCAGAGCACTGCTTGTGCCTACATCCAGTGTTAAACTGCTCTGCGTCCCTGCCCAGCAACTTGTCTGTGTTGTTGCTTGTGAAATACTCTAACATGTTGAGTCTCAGCAAGGCACTTAATGGGTGACTTGTGTATCTTCTCTAGACTTCAATAATCTGTGGCTCGAGGGATTTACCAAGTTGTTCTTGGTTATGCAAATAGGGACAGAATGGCTGGATTTGAAGTTTCCATGTAGTACTCAGGCTAATATGACCACATTGTGTGTGGATAAGTATAAACAGAATTTGAACGGAACCTGTGCTTGTTAGCAGATGTTTCAGACAATTCCTTTGCGTAGAAATAACTAAGAACTACTAATAATGACCTCAATAATCTGCTAACAATTAGTCGTCTTCAGCGTAGATTGATTAAGAAATGTGTCGTGTAGTTCTTACTAAAGTTGCTAAAGGGCCTCTTCCTAAGAGTGGTATCTGTAACACACCCTACTGTACTGTAGTTATCTACTCAGAAGAGTAAAGTAAAATTATATTTGGAAACTAGAATCTAAAGAATTACCTTAAAATTTCTCTGACAGTGTACAGTATGACTGTAGAGGCTGGTTTGCGAAGATATTGAGCTTATACATTGAGCACAAAAAAAAAAAAAAGTAAGTTTCTGTTTCCTTGTGGATCTTGATTTGCTGCACAACTTCAAGTTGGAGATCCGAGCTCAGAGTTTAATGTTAGAGATTCTTTTATGAAATTCTGAGAGGTTATTCCACTAGTTTTAGTGATGACAAAGATACACTTCTTTCTGAGTTTACCGTTTATACAACTTCTTAAACATCACCAGTATGGGAAATGCATTATAGAAAATAATTCAACAAATGTAAGTTTTGTTTATTAATTCTAGGGCTCCATAAAATTAAATAATTGGATGTGAGAACACAGGGGAAGATTACATTTCACAGTTAAATGTGATCTGGCGCTCTAAAAAATAGCTAAGTCAATTTGGCATATAGAAATAATTCTTTTTCATTTCAATGAATGTAGAAAGCTTTGCCTTCCTACAGCATGAAAATTTGGGCGGTATCAAGTAACACTGGACAAAAAGGTATAAGTGATTAGTATGTTAACTTTTGATATTCAGAAATATTTGATATTCAGAATCAGGATGTCATTGTTTGTGTCTCTCTGAGTAGAGAATGCTGAGCTAGAAGTCGTTTCCTGCCAAGTTTTGCATGGTAAGATTTGCTCTTGCTGCTTTTTATCTATTAAGGATCATAGGAAGGAAGCCAATTCTAAAATTTAGTCAAAACATAGCACACTTTCCAGCATATAAAAATACTTTCCAGTATATAAACCAAGCAAAAATAAACAATGTAATTTATTTCGTATCATGTAAAGAATACCAGGAGCTTAGGTGTCCCGTAGCATATGCTCTCCTCCTTTGACTGAAGGAATTCATCTAAGGAGTAAAAATTCCACCTAAAGTCCACTTTGTCACTGGTCATTGCCTGGTGTGTGAATGGAGCAGCCAACATATCAGGCGCTGTGTTCATGAATAACGTGTGTTCTTGCAGATGTTCAATGTGCTACATCTAACTCAGTAGTTGTGTTTAAATTGTTGCATGGAGAAGAAATATTTGGGGACGGTGGGGGGGAAGTCCACTAACATGGGTGTGCATTTTTTTAAAAAAAATCCACTGTGTTGGAAAAGGGAACTGGTATTTCGCACATGGTATTCAATCTAATGGATCAACTCCATTCTTGTGTTAAGGTTAAGACTGGATCTGCATAGCGTGCAGGAGAGGGGAGCAGGGCCCTGCATAATGTTCAGCACACAAAAACCTGATGCACCTGTTTTCCTTTTTTGTGGCTTTCTACTACAAGGTGATCCTTAAAGAATAATGTGCTTTTTGTGGCTTTTTTGTTTGTTTTCTTAGGATGTTTTTTTTGCTCTCCGGAGGTTGCCTGTGGTATGTGAATTACCTTGAAGAGAGATTGGTCTTGCAGAACCATATTATAAATAAATGGAGAGATGGAGAAGAATTACACATTTGGGGTGGGATTTAGAGTGCATGTCTGTGTGCGGTTTTGTAGATTTATATAAGGCAAGGCAAATTCAAATTATGGCTGATCAGCTGTACACACATACATACATGTCAACTCAGAGAAGAAGGTAGCTGAAAAAAATTTTTTATGTATAAATCTGGCATTTAAAAATGCAAATCTGACGTTACTGTCTGTGTATCTTAATTAGATTGTGTAATATATCACCTTGAAGAATTTTTTGGACTTCAGCAAATCTCTAAGGACTGCATTGGTTGTCATCATATAGCAAAAGGTGCATTTAGAGGGAGAAAAAAGCTTAACTGTAAGGTTAAAGGAAAGAATCTTTTCATTTAAAAGCAAAAGCAAGTATGAAACACCTTTTTTGCTAGTTGAACACAGAAATGCAAATGTCTACCCTGCCTACAAAGCTTCCATTAAGAGAGACGGCAATTGTTTGCACAGATTAATTTATGATTTTATTTTTTTTTTCTTGAAGTACTTCTGGTGGGGGGGTGCTTCACTCTTTATTTTATCAGACTATTTCAAGTCCTGGCAGTCATGCTTTTTGGTTAGTTAGGTTACAATCAAAATAGGTAGTAGGTGTTTTTCTATTGAATGATGAAGGGCAACCTAGTGATTATTAAGAAAACTCTGTGGTATATTGAGCACTGCTGAAAGGTAGCATGATAAATAGCATCTGGCTGACAAGAGAAACCTCAAATTATTGTATGTGGTTTATGCCAGTATGTCAGTTTTCCACATATTGAGTGATAATTTAGAAAGGGAAAAGAGCAATTCACATATATCCGTAAAATCTGAATCTAATCCAGGATATCACATTACTCTGCACAGCCAGCCACATGCTGTGTATGTAAACTATTAGTAGTAAGTAATTTCCATCAATATTATCTGTGAAGAATACAGTTGCCTTGCAGACTCTAGCAAATTAAATTGTCGTGAGGATGACTGTACGTCTTTGGTGAAAGTGTCTATTTGTTTTAATTGAAAATGCCTACTCCAGCATTCTGAATATGCTCGGCATGGTTTTCTAATAAATAAATTCTGTTCGTTTCAGTTGCTACGTGCCTGAAATCTGAGCCTGAGGAGGTACCTCGTTCAGACTTTAATTCTTTGGGAGAATGACAGGGGTTCATCAAACTTTGATCTCCAAGGTTTCAAGCAGTTTGAAACCAGAGGGGTTGGATCAATCCGACAAAATACATGTTGACTTGGAAGAGAGGTTATCAGCTCTGGTTAGATTTTTAAGGTTAAAGATGAGGGTGAGCTGTGAACACAAACTGACAGGGACGTGTCTTGTTTAGACACAAACTGAATTGAAATGTGGGGGTAAGGATCAAGAAATATAGGAAGATTTATGTTGGGCTTACTGTTATAGCTAAATGATTTTTGCATTCAGATAGTCTCCCTGAAGTTATATGTAGACTTGATCATTAAGAAACGTAATTAAGAAAGAAATCAGGCATTTCTAAGTAAGTTGTTTTGGGTTTTTTTTGTTACTACGTCCCTTTTTCTGTTTCGAAGTGTGGGTGTTTCTAGTGCCTTCAAAATAAATGGATTTTTTATTACGATTGCAGCTGCATATCGGATATTCTAAAAATGTTTTTAGTCATTGTAGTTTGCTATTAAATAGACTAAAAGGACTGATATTAAAAGATACAAAAGAGCTTCTTTGTTTATCTTCAAAAGACTTGTTGGGACACAGGTTTTGGGTAGTGAGACTCAGAAATAGTTCAGTGTTTCAAATGGCAAACTATTGTATGATTCTGTTAGGTGCATTCACCACAGAGCAAATGTCCTTGGATGCGGGGATTGCCTGTGCTTAGCACACCTATGGAATCGAAAGCTGGGGAGGCTGTAGCTGGGCTTTCTTTCTTAAATCTTAGGTATTTGTTCTCAACCTATGTCTCAGCTTTTCCATCTGTAAAAAGAAAAAACTGGCAATGTAGTATTGATACTTGCTAGCGCTAAGGCCTTTTTAGATATTTGAATTGCAAACAGGCAGAAGTTCCAAAATTTTCATTTGTTTATTTGTCATCTGGGCTAGAGGACAGTTGGTGAATGCAGAGTTGGCAGGAGTAAACACAGCCAATTGTGGCTTAAATAACTTTCCAAGAGTGGCTGCAGTCTTTTGCCAATTAAAGATTACTGTTAACTACTCCCTAAAGTATAGAAATATATAACTTGGGGATACAGCTAAATTGTCAGCTGGGACGGAATACTTTGTATTGAAGGTGACTTTTGCAAATTTTTCCAGTAACACTTCAGTGAATCTAAAGTGCAATTCTAGCCCCTAGAAAACTTGAAGCTTTCATTGTCTGAGCGCTGGCTAATGTCAGAAAGGCAAATAATACTAGACTGGATCTTCTCTTTACCCCCAAAATCCAGAAAGTCAACTTTTGCAGCTGCAAATGAGCAAATTAGCATTAGAAATACCACAATATGTATTTCTTACTCTACTTCTCATATTATAATCTAAGCAGCTGAATGAATATATGATCTAAAAGTTGGAATAGTTTGATTGATTGACAACTTACAAAGCTCCTGTCATCCAACAGTATATTCATGGCATGTCAGAGAATGTGAACCAGTACTGCCTGAAAAACTGTATGTGCAATGCAAACTCAGAACAAGCCTCGTGTATGATTATTTCTTTGAAATATATGGTTAAAAGAGAAGCATCACTATTAAAGGATCGGTCATTAAAAATGAGCACATGCCACTGACTTTCCATCTCATCGCCGCTTTATGCTTGACAAACTTCCTCCTGTATTTAAGATTAAAAAGATATTGCTTATTATTTTTACATAATGGCATAGGGCTTTTGACGCTTTCCACTTCACATAAATTGTGAAGCTAAGTAAGAGAGGTAAAAATGTGTTGGGATTAAGCATCCGTTTCTCACCTAAGTGAACTTCTGAGAAACATGCTAAGCATATTTGATTCTTTTTAACATAAACTGTAAACTCTTGAAGTCAAGTTAAGGGTGATAGAAATTAGTGCTATGTAAAATTGTCGTGGCCAATTTTCTTTTGGACAGAATTCCGAGGCCTTTTTCTGATCACTTGTACTTAAGTAGTGACAGACACCGTAAAGACTAGATAACAAACTGGTATTTTCTGCAAAATTCGCTTCATTGTTGCACAAACTCAAATGGGGATGAAAACAATTGCATCTAGTGTTCCTCAAGTGTGAGAAAGAAAAGTTACTTTGATTTAAAAAAATAAAAATAGAAAAAAATTGAAAACCAGATAAGCAGACTGCTAATACAATCAGAAAGAACGGTAGACAGGCTTCAGGTACTGAGCTACATGGTTGAAGTTGATGTCACTGAAGAGGGAAAGAAAAAAAGTTTTCCTTTAAAATGTGACAATCCAATTTTGTGAATTTCAAGATTAAAATGGACAGTCTTTCT
Source organism: Larus michahellis (assembly GCF_964199755.1). Lineage (NCBI taxonomy): Eukaryota > Metazoa > Chordata > Aves > Charadriiformes > Laridae > Larus > Larus michahellis. The sequence goes on along the minus strand of NC_133897.1, from coordinate 70,317,487 downwards.
CAAGGGCATCGTTACCACCAGGTATTCAAAGGCATGACATGCGGCAGCAGAAACCCACATTAAGGGGTAACCAAAGTAGTAGTAATTCTAAGAAGAATTTTAAATGCATGCTGAGAATGACTTTTATTTTTAAAACGTCATTCCTATTCGAACTAAACAATCCTAAAATGAAGTTACAGATGGAAAATATTTATTTTTATATGGGGTATCATGCAATAATGAAGGCTTTCGTGGCACAGAATTTTTTTCTAATATTTTTATTGGTCTGGTTTTAACTGCCCCATACACTGAGGTTCCTTGACAGGTGATTTTGCCCTCCTATATCTTCCAAAGGTGCTGTACAGTCTCATTGCTTCTTGTTATCCGTTTTTCCTTGTCTTTGTCAGTCTTGTGATCTTTCCTCTTTACTTGTCATCTCCAGATTTCCCATGTTAATTGTTCTTCTCAGAATTCCAAAATTTTTCTTTAATTTTACGTCTAGAAGGGAAAGCATTAGCTCAAGTCCAGTGACCACAAAGCAGAACATGGCTCGCATCTGATTGTCCATTGTTCTGTGCGCTTTGTTCTTTTCAATACAGACATTTCTAGTTTAGTGTAGGCTTAATTTAGTAAAACTTTCAAAAAGGGAGACAGGGGGTGAGATAGTTTTAGTAGTTTTGGTTTTGAGAGTAAGAAAATACAACTCTCTTTTTCCAGGGCCCTGAAGGAATGTTTTGGCTCAAGGGCTCAGTGCCATATTCATGATATAAATGCTATGTGTATTTATTCTGAAATAATGTAGGCCTGTGTTATTTTCCACTACTGTATCATGTTACAAATTCATGTCCAGTGTTCTGTTCTCCCAACAATCTTTTTCAGCAGTGTTGCTTTCCAAGTTTCCCAGACAGCATCTGTGTTTCAGGTTATATTTTTCCAAATAGATTGGTTGACGTTTTCAGAATGGGAATCTTGTTTTTCTGTACGTAGTTCAATTTGTTTTCTCGTCCTAGTGTTTGCGTACCCCCTCCATTTTATTTTCCTCCATGAATTTCAGTGCTATATTACTTACTCCCTTTTCCAGATCATGTAGGAATATATTAAATAAAGATGGATGTGTAGCTGATAGCTGAAGTTTTCCAGCTGAAGCTTCCAACAAACCTGAGATATTGCAGCTTGTCTCTTACAAACAACTCTCCTTCCATTACCAGGACATGCCAATATTGTTGTCCCAAAAAGATATATACAGTATCTTATTCAGGGATAATTTGTGTAATATTATATAAAGTGCTTTATCAACAACTATTTATTGTACTTTTGACTTTTCTCTTACCTCCTAATTTTTGATAGCTGTTAAAAAACCAAACAAAAACAAATGAAACAACAGCAAATAAACAAACCCACACTATCCTTCCCTCCCACATCCCACTTCTTCGTGAAAAGAAAACAATTGGCTGTTAAGCTTTCTTTTTCTAATTAAGCATGCTCATTTTTGTAAGGCCTGAGTTCTGGTAATCTGAATTCCACCAAGTCCATGTGGTTAGTGTTATCTATTAAGTAGCTACTTGTGATGATCAGGTTCCATCTGAAGGTCTGCATTAGTGACAAGGAATAGATAATCCCTTGAGAACTGATGAACTGGGTTTTCAATGACCTTTGGATATTTTAAGAGAAAAGTTTCATTTAGAGGAACCTGTTTGGTAGGAGCTGCTTGCTTGCATCTGCAAATTACTGCCGAGTTTTCTCCTCTCTTCCAAGATGCTTTAGGATCTGATAAATTTTTTTTAGGTGGATTCTTAGGTAGAAACCCAAGTAGTATTTTCTGATATGCTAAACAGTCTATGATCGTGACTGGATATTTAATTGTGAATTTTTTTACGTGTTGTAATTTTTCAAGTATTTCTTGCAGGACAGTTATCTATGTAAAGTCTCCATTATTCCTAGCAGTCCAGTCTTTTTTTTAATTTTTCGTAGTTGTTTTTAAAAGTGTGTTTGAGGAGGATTTCAGTATCACTTGAGCAATGAGATGCTAACAAAACATTCAGCTGCTTTCGATCCCTGTACTCCAGAGGCAATATCTATTAATAAGAAGCAATGGACACAATACTTAAAATGAATTTATTTGCTGGCCTTTAAACAGAAGAGAACTTCCAAACAAATGTCTCCTAAATTCATTCTTGCCATGCATCGTGACTTTTTAGTAGAAAAGTTTGTTTCAAATTTTTCTTCCAGCAATTATATATCCGCATTGAGTCTGCAGTGAAGGTTGGCCAAGGCAAGTGTGTTTATCTATAGAGACTATAATCTCTCTGTATGCTTAGTGACTTCATTACTTTTGAACACATGCTTCAAGAAGACTGCCTTTTCTAATACTGGTCCATACTTATGTGCAAATATGAAGGGTATCTGAAAGAGCATGTATTCTGTTTGCAATTGTATGAATTTCATTTTGTGTACCAAATTTACCTAGCAAATTTCTTAACACTGCTACTAGGATATAAGTAGCAAATACCAGGTTGTGGCGAAGTCAGTGAGGGATGCCTTATGGTCAGGCTCTCCAGGAAAATCCGGGGATAATTCATGAGTTCTGAACTGAGCCCTTGCCCAATGACTTATTTTGGTTCTGTTACTCTGAAGAGTCGAATTTACATCCCAAATGAGTACACCTACAGATTTTATTATCTTTAAAAATCTGTAGCAGGCTTGCTGACTACAGCTTAAGTCTCTTCATAGTGAATGGTTATGCATAATCTTTTTAAATTACCGAAATTTTTAATTACTTTGAAAGATTTCTTCTAGTAAAAAGTAGATAGCTACTGTGCCATATGACTCTACTTGCAATAATCAGCTCCCTCAGGTCAATTAAATGCTTCAGGGTTTAGTCAGCAAGCAGGCACCCATCACTGCTGCAGGTACTTAGATGGAAGGAAGTTATTGCTTAATTATTCCATTTAAGACTGGATGGAAAAGGGGTCATTACGCGTTTAAAGCTTTACTTTCGATTTATATGGCTTGGAATTATACTTACAAAGACAAGAGCTTTTCTCTTTGCATAAATTAATTTAAAATCATAGACTTCTGAGTGCTCTTCAGAAAGTAAATGGGATTCTGATTAATTTTAGTTCTGCAATTGCAGGACTTAGTAATGAACTAAATGTAGACTGAAATCATGAGGAAGTTGAAGAGATCTTTTGAAATATGTGTGAAAATGTCAGATGGATCTGCTGAACATGTGTTTCTTTCATATGATGCAACCAAATGTTTAGGTTTCCAGCCTATATAATAAATTGTGTGCGGTGCCTCCCTTAGCCTTCTGCGGCATGTGTTCAAGGTGTGAAACCCATTATTCTAAAAGCTTTAAGTTGTCAGTGAAATTCTAGGAAAGCAGGGAAATATGTGGTATTACATTTTGTAAAGAAGCAATCTGTCCACTTTCGAGTGTCACATTTTTGTGTCTGATTTATTGCCATTGTATCCATATGTACAGCTTATGTGCAGCTCCAGGACACTTGTACTGTGAAATCCTACATTCTTCAAATCAAATAATTGTGTAAAATGTCCTTCTGTTTTTAAATCGATTCCTTTTGAGTAAACTCATGATCATGAACATTTGTTATGTAATCCGAATGTCAAGTGCATGCAATGTAAAATATTGGAAGACGCAACAGTTTTCCTACTCTAATCTTAGTGTTTCCTAGTGAGAATTTTGAACTCACTATCCATTTTATTTTGTGTATCATACACCTTCTTTACAACATACAGGATCTGTAAAGAAAATAATTCTCAGGAAGGTTCCTTATATTTTCATCAGTCTGTCATAAAATTAAAATGAATTTAAATTGTGTTTTTTACTATGTATTTACTTAAATACTTTTCAGAATATATTGAAGTTCTGAATATTGAGTACATCTTTCTATTTTTCTTTTCAAATTGTTTATTTAAACTGATCATTTATTTTTAACTGCCTCAAGCAAATGCACAAGAAACAGAAATCAGTTTCAAACAATGAGAGGAGTGAAAACAAGTTGGTGCTGCTTTGGTCTTGATTCAGACTGGTTTTGTGAAAACATTGGCTGTTGTTACTTGACATATCTTATCCATCTTATCCTAAATGACAAAAGCTTTATTGAAACTTAAGTGGCTAGTGTGAACTAAGTTTTACTGTCTGGTCTGTTGTTTCAGTAACAAGCACAAACCCAATAATACAGTACTTTAAGAACTACCTTTAACAATGAACTCAGAGATAATTAGTGACTTTTAGTGTGGATCTTTGAGCAGAGAGCGCTCGGTTGGAGCAGCCAGAGGTGCAGTACGGTATCACTGTAACCAGGAACCGTTGAGGGCCATGTAGTGTCACCTGGTCAGCTACGTACTGGCAGTCTCCAGATTACACTCAAGACTGGCTTTAATTGTCTATAATTTACACTGCTGCTTTTACATATAAAACTGCACTGGGCGGATGAGCTGCAGCAACATTTCAGAATGCTTTGCCCAAGGAGGAGGCACAGCAGTTTGTGAAAAGAGCAACCTGTGGAAGAAGGGCGAGAATCAAGGGGACTAAATCAACTAAATGGAAGTCTAAAAAGATCAGAGACCTGTTATTTCTCTTTTAAAATATAGTGCTGCAGGATTAAAAACAGAAAGTACCTTATATTTAACAAAGCTAAAAGGATTATCTGTGTTAAGGCCGAAAAAAAAAAAAAGGCGGCTCCATGGTACGTGACTGGATTCAGTTTGCTTAAATCAGACCACCCAACCACCGTGTTCTCCTGGAACAGTATCTTGTATACAAAGCGTACATATTTACTGTTAACCTCTCACTGACTTCAGATAACATTTCTGGACACGTGCATGGTATATTGTAGCCCAGTTGCCCATATGAACGCTTAAAGATATTTTCTTGAATAATATTGTTGTGGCCACCTGGTGAGCAGCCAACTCTTATCTGTAAAGCCAGTTTGAAGAGCAATGGCAGCTGTGTTGTAGATGTTAGCTGACACCTTTAAACTAAATCTTTTGCTTCACTGATCATCAGTCTCTGTGTTAAACAAGCCAAAAAACAAGCAGATAAAGGAGAGATTTGAGATTTCTGTAAAAACTGCAACGATAAAAGGATTTGCCAGTTCAGAGTCATCTGCCATTTGCCGAGGATTCAACTTAACAACAAACTGATGTTTGCTTTACCATCATTTCTCTTTATTTTCAACCACTGCCCTGTGCACCATTCCATGCATAGCAGAACAATAATTTTCTTTCTAATGCCCAAGGCAGCTGGTGTGTCCTGAGTAAGAAGATTACATTTGCAATGGCAAGACAAGTATCTAAACACATTAATCTCCTAGTCCTCCCATAATTGAAGAACCTGGTTGTTGAAATTTTGCTGCCTGCTGGAGAATTTCAAAACATGGAAGGGCTGGAGTCAGACTCTGATGGCCTCGCAGTTATATCATTATCCTTCATGCAAGTCACAGTATAAGACAGGGCTCAGGTGGCAGGGACAGAAAAAATCCTTATTACTGTATCTGCCAATCTCATTCGCACTGGCCTCCTCCTAAGAAGACAGTGCAGCTTTTAATACTGAAACAGAAACTATTTTAAAACATTTCCGTAGCTGTTTTCTTCCCACTTTACAAATTGAATGTATTATTACCTCTACAAGCAAAATGGTAAATTTCCTAGTACAGGGAAAAGCATTGTATAAATATAAGCTCTCCTGACAGACGTTCATAAATAATTCTAAACTACTTTGCTTTTTTTCATCTTTTATCCTGTTTTTAAGCAGTATATTATATTTTAAAGATGAAGGCAACCGTGGTCTGCATGTATCCAAATGACCTGTGTATTTTAAGTCTATGTGTAGGAATAGGAAGAGTACCACTGCTCCAGACTGTTTTTCCTTTTCCATGCGAAAACCTCAGCAAGGTGTTTATTTATACGTTCCTGATGACTTGCAAATGTCTTACTCTCTGGACACCAGACAACAAAGAAAATCTGTGAAACAAGTAGCCCAAGGACAACTATGTGTTTTTTCCATGATGCCTTAGAGGATTAGACTGTATTCTGGCAATTATTTTTTTTCTATGCGGTTTTTTTTAAAGAATCATTAAATGCTGAAGTGCTAAAATGCATCAAAACTGTTAAACAATTTAAAGCGAAAGGAAATAGCTATTTTCCACAGTTCCCTGACTGCATTATCTTTGGATTTTCTATCTATGCCTATCATGAGATTTCTTTAGTAGCTTCTTCAAGGATCTGTGTGTTAGGAAACATATATGTTCCCTTCACATTCTGTGCCAAGTTTTCGATATTGCTGCTAAAAATATAATAGTACTATATTTTATTATAACATATTACAGTTAAAATGAATCAAGAACAGGTATATTCTAATACTAAAATAAAAAATATATCCACATTAAGACTGACTAATATTTTCAGTAATGTAGAAACTAGCAAAATAATGAGCACCCAAACACAAGAAGAATGGCTATAAAATGTAAAAGCACTCTGCTTGAATAACAGATTGCCCCTATTTTACAGATGGGAAAACTGGGGCGCGTAGAGAACTTAATTGATTTCCCTAGTGTCACCCTATAAATCATTGATGTGACAAGGCCTAAAGCTGATTCTCTCTGAGAGCTGTGCGGCTAACTCTTTGCCTGACTCCTTCAATAAACAGATTCTGAAAGCATGTTCTCTTCCATGCAATAATTTATACTTGATGCATGAGAAGCCTGAAGTATGAGCAGATAATGCTATTTGATCTGTATTTTGCAAAAAGCCCTTCCAGATACTCTGTTCTACTTGATCCGCTTCTTTCATAACAGATTTTGTGTTGCCGCCTTCTTTCCGTGTTCAATCTCCTTTCTCTTTGTGTGAATGAAATGGCATATCCTCTCTCCCAGGTTCTGCATTTATTTCATGCTCTCTTGAGTTTGGGTCATATAACTCATCTCAACCTCTCTGAGAGGCTAAACTCTTCTTCACTGAAGCTACGTCATGAATAATTTCCTAGAAAGTGAGGCTTTACCTCTTCTTCAACCCTGGAGCAGAGGGAGTAATAACTGTGAGCAATTTTTACCAGTACCAACCATCTAAAATGGTAAATCTGCGAGTCTTAAAGGCCCCTTCTTAGCAATGGACTCTTTATACAATGGAGAAAACACTAAATGACTTACCAGGCCCCCTCACCTTCCTTGCCTCTGTAGTAAGTCCTTGTTTTCTTTTAACCAGTCCCGTTTGTTAGTGCCATTTGTAAAATACTGGACTTCAGCAGTAAGTGTCAGGCTCCTGTTGCATGAGGATCGCTAGGTACTAGCCTTTATATCTCTTGCCATGCCACCTGGCCTTGATAAAAAGAAACAGACCTGGGACAAATCTAGATTGAGTTCTTGTTTTGGGAGTATTTTCTCTGCCTTTAGAAGGACCTTCAGGTCACTTGTGGCCTATTCTCTGGCTTATCTCACTGCATTGTAGCTTAAAGGAATTTGGAAAAATGTTTGACAAATTTTTTTAATCGTCAGAATTTTTGTGACAAAAGTTAAAACATGTATTTTCAAAGTGTTTCAAATAGAAATGCGACCGGTTATCTCATACTACCTGAAGAAATTCTGTCTTTGATTATATATAACAAATGAAAGGGCAGATATTTCCTTTATCAGAAGCACTCTTCAGAGGTTAAGTTTAACAATATTCCTCTAAAAATATAGCAAAAGCTCTACTCTCTCTATTGACAAGCATAATGGAATATAGCAAAATCCACTGTATAAAATGACAGGGTTCTTTTGGCAAACATGTCTGTAAGCTGTTTTAATCTATGATATTGAAAAAGGGGGGGGGGGGAAGTAATATAAGGATATGCCCAACTTTTATATTGAATTAATGATGAAGCTGCTGATAATCACAGTTAAAGTGTTTATTTGAAGATTGGATGGAGTTTCTGTTTGTTTGGACGGAAATTGTTGTTCTATGAGTTCTTTAGGCAAGGAGACTCTTTTCATTTAATAATAGGTTTTGAACCAAGTATCTCAGGTGTTGGGACGTATCTGTTTTATTATTTATACTCACCTAGAACTCTAAGGCTATGCTAGAAATATAGGCTTTCCAAGCCATAATCTATTTTCATATTGATACTGCCTTTTCCAACATTTCTGGTAAGTATGCTTAGTAATGATAAAGTACACAAATAGTAAATATTCATGTAGTATGCTTCTGTAGTTTAAATAACAATACAACAAATAGGAGAGCTAGGGAAAAAGATGCCCTAGTTGTATAAAATGGATCAAAGTTGCAAAAAGTTATCCTGTAGCATGTGGGTGGTAGTAGGCAACATCTGCTGAGTTCAAGGGGTTGTTACAATGGCTTCTAAAGCATAGCGTGGTTTTTTTCTCACCACTTTGCCACAGAAATCCTGTCCCCGGCTATGACAGCCTCTCGCTGTCGGCTCCCAGTCTGGCTCACCGAAAACAGTCTCAAATCAGCATGCCCTCCTTTGCTCTCCCATCCTGAGGAGATGAGGTGCCCTGGGGGTGGTGGAAACAGCGTGAAAATGCTCATGGTTGATCACATTGCTTCTGACAATGTTGACATTTAAGATCTGATCTTTGGTATCCAAAGCAGTAAATTTACTCTATCCCTAACAACATGGAAATGTGTTGCAGTTGTATCCGAAGCTGGCAGTGTTACATGATTTGCTGAACTAATTGAGGGTGGTGATGAGGGTGGTGAGGTCTGTCCTTTAATTCCATAAAACTGGTGCAGAGCCGTTGTGTTGCTGTGTTCTGTTACCGCCGTTTTCTGGTTCCAGCCACTAATCAAATCACTAGCATATGATGTTTATAATTGAGCTCTGTCCTAAAATCTTGACAATCAGCTCTGACAATGTCAACTTTGTCCAAGCATAAATACGAAGAAATTATGTCTTTCATTTTTTTGTAATCTTTAATGAAGAGTAGAGAATCTTGGGGCGGGGGGGGAAGAAGTAGTAAGAAGCAATTACATTGGCCAGTTCCTTTTGTTTCGAAGTTCTGCAATTAAAAATATTTAAACAAAATTTCCAGTAACTCTCGATTAAATTTGTGCACAGTTTTCCATCACTGATCTCTGTCTTTACTGTAATCCCTGTCAAATTTCTAGAGCTTGAGAAACCTGAGTGACCCTGAGGTGTTTGTATCATTTTTAGCATAATAGCTAGGAAAGACAGGAGGACTACAGTGCGAATACGTGGAGAGTCAGTTGGATGCAGGACATGCTGGCTAAAATGTTATGTTAGCTAGAACTGATCAAAATAATTAGTTTATGTGAAGATACAGTGTTTTTAATGTGGTAAATTGTGATGCCATTTCTACCACATCCTTTAGGAGAAAGAAACAGTCCTGAAACTGTTTAGCCAGGAGCCTTCTCATTTTCAGACAGTAAGCTTCGTTCCCGTTTCTTTAGTATGCTATACTAAAACTCTATACCCCATGCTGGCTTTATTGGCTATCTTTTTTGCTTGTACGATATGAAGTGTGTATCAGTGTAACTGATGAACCCAGCTACAGCTATTATGCCAAGCAACATTGTCTTCAGAATTGCATCAAAACAGCGTAAAATCTAAATACCATTCTTTCCTCCTGACTTACATACCTGTTTTGTGTGATCAGCTCACACAGACTAGTTTATGCTCCTCTTGGTGCTTCTGACATAAAGAGATAAAACACCAATGATGAAAGTCTGATTCTGATCCAGAATTCTCTTTGGAGAATTCATAGTTAGCTGTTGAAGTGTAAAACTGACTAAGACGACCTAGGACTGGCTCATTTTGTGCCCGTGACAATTGTTTAAAAGACAATTTAGGGTTAATTACTAGCATTTTGCCTTTGAAAACCAGCTGCTTATTGTGTTGTTGCCTTTACTGGTGTACAGTAAAGAAGTGTAAAACAGGAAGGGGGCATAGATTCTGAAAGTGGAAAACAGTAAGTTTTGTTTTTTTCATGGGGGCATCACTTTTTCTCCTCCATGCTTGGAGCGTCTCAATGTGGACGAAACTAAAGCAATGGTTTGTGCTTCTTCTTGCACGTATGAGGCATGTTCATAGAGTCCCTTCAGGAGCAGAGCAATTTTCAGGGAAGATAAAAAGAACAATTGTCTCAAGCTGGGTGCAGTAGAAAAGTAAGATGAAATTATGTGTTGGGCAATTCAGTAAGATGTAGGCAGAAGGAGGAAAGAAGCTAGGAGAAATCTTGCTGTTCTTGAGTTTTTGGTCTCAACTTGCTGAAGAGTTTTGCTCAGGAGTGGGAGCATTGTTGAGTCTTACTCAGCTTTTTTCATTCCAGTCAGGTGTGGGGAAAATAGTACTCTGAAAGGAGGAAACACAGAAGAGGAAAAAGGGCAGGGGAGGAAAATAAAATGCTACTGACCTTCTTATACAATCCAAGATTGAATGAAGGCAATGGCAAAAACAAATGTATGGACTTTTCTCACAAGTATTTCCACATAATTTTGGTACATTCACATGTCTGGCTTTGAGAACATTAGAATACAGGATTGATAGCGGTTACGGGAATACAACAGTGATTTCTGCCTAGTGTGCCCCATTCATTAATACGTTTCTTTTAATGAATGGTGATTTGTTTCCTATGCCTCTGATTTTGTTGCGTTTTGACTGTGATTAATTGCAGATTACTTACAAAAGGGAATGACCATAAACGGAAATTTGAAATGATATTTTTTCTTCAGGGAACTGTTGTTTTTACATGGCACATTCTATTTGTATGTGGAGGCTTTTGTCACAGAGGCATAAGAAGATCCTTTATTCTGGAGGCCCTGTTTCACAGCTATCAACCTCCTTTGAGGATGGTCGGCAAAGACTGTAAAAACAGGCAGAGACACTCCTTCCTTGACTATTCAAGACTGTTGAGCAATGTCTAAAACTCCCTCTGAATCCCTATTTTCATGTACGCTGAAGACACTTAAATCTAATGTCTAATCATTCCTCTTGCCATACCCAAAAGAAGGTTAAAAAGATTTGTCATGCAATTACTGAAGAATCTTTTGTTTTTTTCTGTTACTCTTCTGTTAGCAAAGACTTTGTACTGTAAGAAGTTTCAGGCCTGTCCAGCTACTGTATTGTTTAGTGTGTGTATCCAAACCATTGTATTGGTTTTATTGATAATGTAACCCATACACTTGGTTTGGAATTTGAAATCTGTTAGGTGAGAACATAATAGTCTGATTAGTGATGTGATATGCACAAAACTGCAGCCAAAATATTGACATCAGCTGTAATTGTTTATTAAACGCTAGTTTTTTTTAGAAAGGTTTATAATATGACCTTAACACCTGCATTAGAGATTATAGCGGGTTTGTTGTTCATCCATCTCAATAATTAATTTCACTTGCAATTAAATTGTACGGCTTGTTTCATTTTTGTCTTGTTAAAATTCAACTAGAGCATAGGATGTTGCTGCGTAGTTTGAAAGATTGTAGAAACCCCTAGTGTCTTCCAATTTTTAAGTATTCCTTATTGTCTGGGCTAAGTAAGGACTTTTTTAAAGAGGAGAGGTTTGCACATAGTGGTATAGGTGTTGAAGAGAACTTAAAAAGTAGGGAGGCCTTTAATTTGACATATTTGTTTCTGATGTCATGCAAAAGGTAGCGTGCTGAGGCATATACAACAGCACACAATTGAGATTTCTGTGAAAACTTCACGCATAGCCTTAAGAATTGAGTACATTATAAAGAAAATGTTAGAAAGAAAAACTTAGTCTGTAGTAATTCTAGAACAGAAGTGATTTATCTTACGATTTTCTTGAACTGATCTCTGTTAACTTCCTTTAATGGATAATAAAGAATTGGTCAGAATTATTTTTCTAGTATGCTAATGAAGAGGTGCTTCTTTTGGTTATCTTTTTTATATGCAAATAATTGGCATACTGTTTAAAAATAGCAAAATGCATCACAACTATAGTTTGACAGTAGTGACTATTAAATTCTAAGCAACGTGAAGTCACGCTACATTTACCAGTCCTTAATGAATCATTCACTTTGGTCCCTCTGTACGCCCTTGATGTTATTTGTCATTCAGCACTATGCCTCTGGAAGTGTCAGCAGTTCTAGGGTCTCACCTTGCTTTAGATTGAAGAAAACCCCTGAAGTGGGTAATTTTTGATCACATATTGGCTACCTTCAAAATAAAAGAAAATAATATCATTATCCTATCCTCATTAACATTATCAGCTTCTGACAATGTTCAGATGTTTTTGTTAGTAGCCTGTGATTCATGTATGCAAAAGGAGTTTTATTATTCTTTTGAAAAGAGAGCTGATACATATTTATATCCTTTTTTTAACTCTTTCAGTTAGTGCTACCATTTTGTATTCTGATTAACTTGCAATAATGTTATGTTATGTATCTCGTGTGTTGCTAACTGTATTAATACAGCTTTTAGTGGATTTTGGGGAAGAGTCGGGTTTGGGTTAGTGCACAGGGTCATTTTGGACCTTTGTTTTTTCTATTTTATCCCATCTGCTCTTCCTTTGTTCTCAGATGAGATGAACAGAGAACATTGGCTTCAGTTGTAGGATGAGCAGAAAAATTGTATTGATATTTCGGAGAGAAGCCCAACTTCTGGACCAGCCTTTTTAGTGTATTTGATTAAAAAATACCAGGCTATAGATGTATTCTGAGAGCATCCAGTCTTACTGGGGGGATTCCGGTATCATGTCAGGGAAGACCGTATTGACTGTTGATCTGTGTCGATGCTATCTTCACTTTGTCATCTGTTCTTGCATCCAGTGTTTTCACCTACCCCCAGCCTTTTCCTGCTTTCTCCTGTTTATGAGGAAGCAACATGCAGTTCTGCCTGCGATTTGCTGAAGTTACACTTATGTTAGGGCCTTTTATCATTACTGGCAATTCTCTCCAACAGCTGGTGATGCTGAATCTGTGCTGAACACAGGATTACATCGGTCTGTGCTACATCAGCACCCTTCTGACAGAGCCACTGGTGAGCAGTTTAGTAGTGTAGACAAGACTTTAGTCTGAGAAAATAGATTGGTATTGCAAGTTCCTAAAGTAATTTCTGGAGAAGTGACTTGATAGGGTATTTACCAAGATGATTTATAAATTCTCATATAACTGTTACTTGTCTGGGCTTATGCAGCTGTTAAAAGAGATCACTGAAACAGGAATTGCATATTGTTGCCTTAGCAACTGCCACTTCATATTGTGCTTAAATCACTTGGAAATACGCATTGTATCTTAAGGAATTGCTTCCAACAAAAACAGCCAATCTTAAATAATCTAAAATAATTTCACTGAAGAAGCTGAAAGGATGGCCTTTCCTAACAAAGACCATCGTATTTTCAAGCGTGGTAGCCTAACTTCACCACAGGCTTAGCTTGTTTAAAAAAACAAAATAAAATTTAAAGAACCCAAGTATTTGTTTACTCATGCCACCAGAATCCATGTGATTGACAAATTGACTGGAAGTTACAAATATTTTTAAAAGATTCCTCTGAACTCCATCTTCCATTCTAGAAGATCAGCATTAGTAGTCAAGTTTCCTTAAGGGCAGACTGTTTGTCTAGTTTTTTGTTTTGTTTGTGAGCTGTTATGGGTATGAAAGAAAGACCTTAAACATACTTTACCTACTCAGATGTTTTCTGTTTTTCATTTAGACTTTGTCTGTAGATATTTGCCACAATTTTAAGGGTTTGTTAGATCCCCTGAAAAAAGAGGGGAGAGGCTTTTGCCCGTATTACATTAAGGCAGTTGCTTGAATGTTCATGCTACATGCTAGTCTCAAATACCAGTTCTGCATAGAGTATTTTATATTGCTGTAGCAACTTCCTCTGCTTTGTGGTCACTACTCTGGGAGGTGTGTAACAATCAGAATTGGATTTTGCACATGTGGAAACAGTTTCAGAGAGGACAAGGAAACAGCCAGAGTCCCTTAGCAACGTTGTGCCAGATCCAGAATAAAACCCAGTTCTGCCACCATATCCTTTTACTGCTTAAGCCCAGGTTTACAACAGAAGGATCCAAAAGAGAGAGACTGCTTTAAGATGAAATATGTATCTCCCATTTCAGAAAATGTATTTTTCTTTTATAATAATGTACATTATGTACATTATAATAATGTACAATATTAATAGAATTTAGAGAGATAATATGACAAGAGTTGTCAACATGCTACTTTTGTTAGCGCTTTTCTAGGCAATGAAAAGAAGAGACAAGCAAAATGCAAACTTACAGAATTTAAAAGGAATCAGATATTTTGAGGACCAGTTGTCATTTTTAGGTCACTGCTCACATCTCTGAATATAATTTTCATCTGAGCTGCATGGCAGGGTTTGTATGTGCTGGAAGAAGCTACATTTTCACAGCAGGAGACCAAATCGAAATGAAGCAGTCAGATGCAGGTGCACAGTAATAGAAAGGATCTATTTACCCTGAAGCGTGAGCAATGGGCCAAGAAAGCAGAAGCAATCTACTTCCATCTCTTGCCTCCTTCTCTCCCTACTTTTTCCCTCCCCCATCGCTATGCCAACAAATTCATAAGGGAACCAAAGAGAAGGTGTTCACTCGCTTTTAATGAGCTGCATTGCCTGCTGCTGAAGGTCTAAGGCACTTTTTTATTATGCTGATTGTGTGCTATTAGGGCTGGCTGTCTTTAGTTTATACCTAATCCTTCCTGCTTGCACAGCCTCAAGCCAGCCTGGAAAATGGTTGAAGGAGTTTGTCCTGTGGGCATCTGTTGCCTGTGTCCGTTCTGAATTCTTGAATTATGCTGTGGAAAGAGCAGTGTGTCTGAAGCATCTGTGCCTAAAACAAAGCAAAACAAAACCAAAAGGCAGTTTGCTTAGATATTATTTTATAAATCATACGATTTATGTAATCCCTTTAAAATAAAATTCCTGCAGCTTTGTTTAAAGATGGGCAGTTTAATAATGGTGGTTTAACAAAGTCAGCTGTACTGGTTGACAGTGAAATGGGACACCTTGATGAATGTTGGCTGCTTTTCATTTGGGATTCTGTAATTCTCTAGTTAAGAGCTAAGTACTTTCGTGCGTGCAAAGATGACCACTCAATGCAGCCTGTTTCCAAGGCTGCAAAAAACCTGAGTAACATAAGCAGGAGAAAAACACTGATTCGTAGCAAGTGTGACACGGTAAAATTTAGCCGCACTGGACATAAGTACCAAACAGTCTGATACGGATGGTGGGACCAGTAATACCCACTATCTTTTAACAGGTATATTTGCACTACGTACATAGCTCTCTGATCTATGTAAGAGATTGAGAATTTTGTTTTCCTTCCTAATTAGTGGCATTGTGCGACTGAGGCAGCATCGTCTAGGTTTCGGAGGAGGAAGCAGGAATATACGAAATCCGTGCGGTGAATTCTGCTGCTTACTCTGCACCACTGGAGTGGTCAGGTTCTCTGTTTCTTTCCTCAGGTGTAAAATGGGCCAGAGATGTGTTGTAAAGATTAATCAGATTGATGCTTGTATGATGTAAAAGATACAGGACTCTAAATATTAATACTCTGTTGCTGCAGTTCTGTATAGGGTTATGCACTAAACATAACACAATAAAAAAGAGGCACCTACCCATCTGGAATTGGAAAGCAGTGGTAGCATAAGCCCTAGTAAAGTGGCAGCTGTCTATGCTGTACGCTAGAAAAGTATTTTTGTCCTGGCATCAAATTTGCCATGCTCAGGAGCTGAAGTGTTTTAATGTTACTGTTTTCCAGTCTCCACATTTTAAACCCTAACAACTCTGTAGAAAAACTCTGAGACAAGTCTGTTGTCTCCAGTACTACCTTCAGAAAGGGAGATATGTATACACCCTAAATGTTGGAGGGGCAGTGCTGAATAGCAGCAAAAAGCAGTACAAAGGAGACTTTGGAGGGAGATGGCTTCTGGTTTCGTCAAAATGGGACCATATTGTAAGTTTCTACAAACTTTGTCTTTTTTACAGGGAGGTTGTGGCATATCTAGACTTTCCTGTCTGGAGGAGAAAACAGCTTCAATATATAAATAGAAGGCTTAGAGAACGCTTAATTATAATTTTTGAGAAATTTGGTTTCTAATTGCAGGATTAATGTGATTCATGAAAAGTAGGACCAGCAGTTCTCTGCTTTATAGGGAAGGACACATCATCTGCATAATTATTAAAATTTTTTTTAAATAATTAGACCACAACTGAAAAATCATGAGAGAAGTATACCAAAAATGATGTAGAATGAACACTTTCTAAATTACTTTTGCTTAAATTTTGTTATACTTAGTAAAGGTCAAAATACACATGTTTACCAGAAATGTTCCGTTCATCAGAATAATCTGCTAAAACATACACACATAAATTGTGACAGTGTGCATTTTATATTGCCTGCTTTATGATTTATTTAAATAACAAATAAAGGAAAGTAGCTTTTTGTGTGGCTTCCAAGCCGTGTACTAAGTATTCTCCACAATGTCTGGGGTCAGAATCCGAGCCAGCCTCCTTCAGTGTGAGTGGAGAGATGCTCATCGGTTCCACGATGAATTGAACTCAACCTGAAAGGAGGCTTTGGCAACTGTCTCTCAAAGAATGGAGACGGCTGTGTGTGCAGTGTGCCTCCTTCTATGGGAGACACAGAAATAGAAATACAGTGGCTATTAATACTTTTTTTTAGACAAACAAAGACTCTTGTAACTCGTAAAATTCAGAGAAAAGAACAATAAGGAAACAGTGAGAAAGATCATGCGCCACGTGCTCTGGATGTAATAAGTAATGAATCAAACTGGAACAATTACAGTTTTCATTAGGAAAAAAAGATTAGGAGCGTACGTTATCTGAGTATAATTACAGCAGGCCATTGTTGACGTTACATAGCAATGTTTTATCAAAGCATGTAAATAGGGCCTGTCTGTTGCACCCATGCTATTGTAGAATTTAAAAATCAATCTTGTGTTTTACGTAATTTGGTCAGTTTTGGTTTAAAAAACAAACCTAATTTGACTGCAGCCAAGAAGGATGTTTGACATTTCTTACCTTTCGTTCATTTTCAAAAATCATCCAGATGGAAAAACTGCTTTTTATGGTATTCGGTAAAGGGAAAAATGAGTTATAGAATTATCATGTCAGAATTTCCTGTAGGGTAAATGAAAATGAAGTAAAAGTTCGTAAGTGATTTGATCACAAATTCTGAGATTTACTGACTACCTGGGAACTGTTGCAGTGTAAGAAGTGATAGGACCAGCAGTGCTTGTTGCATTATTTTTGTTGAAACCAAATTCTCCTTGTGTAAATGATGTTACCAGTTGTTGTGGTTTTGGCCAGATTGGCCAATCAGAATGACAGATGGCCCTCCCCCCCTCTCTCCTCAGAGAGGAGAGGAAGAGATAAGGAGATTTACGAGTTTAGAAAAAGAGCTAAACTAAAGAAAATAATAATAAATAAGAAAATAGTAAATAATAATAGAATAATAAAAATTAAAGAAAAAAAGTATACAATATATACAAAACCGTATCCAGCTCCCAGGATGACGATCATGTCACCAGCAGACACAGCGAAAGTCACAGACTGGAGTCAGCAACGGACAGGAGCTGAATTCCGGAACTAGAGTCAGGAATGCTCAGATCGGGATCAAAGGCAGACGAACAGAAAGGGTCCTCCTCAGACGTTGGCCGTTGAAGAAAGAGCGAGCCAGAGCCCCCTTGCCCCTTTGATCCCTCAGCTTTTATACTAAGCATGATGCAGATGGGATGGAATACCCTGTGGGTCAGTTTTGGGTCACCTGTCCCGTCCGCTCCCCCCTGCAGGTGGGACCCCTCTACGCTTCTCTGCTTCCAACTCTCTAACGGGGCAAACAGCGAAGTTAGCTGACCTTGGTTGTTATAGCAATAAGTATAAGCAAGAGCCTCTCTGCGTACCCTTCCTTGGTAGGATCAGGTCTTATCACTCTGAGTGAACAGTTTCTGAACAATATGCTGTTAATTCCAGAGTTTGGTCAGTTAGAAGAGGCCCAGCTAAAAAGTAAAACTACAAATCAGAAAATTGTTTCTGTTTTACCTCAAACCAGGACACCAGTCCATCTTGGGATGGGGAAGGTTGCCAGGCAAGTTTTTCACTATCATTCATTATTATTTTCATGCTATCCTCTGTAAAGAAAAAAAATCAGGGTTCTATAGGAATTCTTCCAAACTGAGATGCCATAGCTGAGTTTTCTCAGTTCCAGATGCTTTGTCAGAATTGTAGTTCCCTGAGAGCTGGAACTCATGCATACCTGTGGAAGCAGATGAAAGAATAGGAATAAAAATACGATACTGAATTACTTCTGCTGGTACATGCCTGAAAAAAAATCATCAAAGGTTATTATAATTATGACTGTTATTAGATATCGTGTCTAGTTTCTGCATATTTAAATTCTTTCTGAGAGAGGTGAAACTTAGGCAGCTAGAGATCCCAGGGGAATAATTGCAGAAATGATGACATTCCACTTCTTGAACAAATTTCAATACCAAAGCTGCATTCTGTGTACTTATATTTCCTCTTAATTATACTTGGATGCAGGATAGATAGTAATTTTCTGTCTTACAAATGCATGTAGCCAATTAGTCTTGTAGATCATGAATACCCAATGGCCTAACTCATTAAATGGAATTTTCCTTTTCTGTTGTTATGGCAAAAGAGTCTGCAAATAGCTGAATATCATCTTTCTCTGTCAGCTCAGCCTTGGCTAAGGCTACAAATCCAGTAACTTGAGCAAGTGAGCAATTCCTGGGTTTACCTGTACTCCTTACAGTTATGCCATCTTAGTCTTGTATGTGTATGTATGTATTGTAAATAGGTGTAGGCTGTTTGGCTCCTCTGCACTTCTGGTACTCAATTTTAATGCCACAGTTTTGATGCTATTTGATGACTTGCTGATTCCCGAGAAATTCTGAGCCCAGAAGCTCTGTCTGGCCCACTGAGACATGGAGACCTGAGCTCTTTTTGCCCATGGAAGCAAAGATAAGAAAAATTGGTGATGTGTCTCTGAAGAAACCACTGCTTATATCAAATGGTCAAACACAGGTGTTCCCCTCTCGTTGTTTTGGTTTGGTTTTTTTTTTTTGCATATCATGCTTGCCATTCTGTCATCTGAGGGTATGAAGATAATACATGTAGCTTAGACTACCTCACAGGCAGGATTCATAGAGATGACGAAGGCAGAATGTTATGACCAGAGAGAACCAGGGAACCACCAGACAATTGTGAAAAGAGTTACAGACCCAGTATTTCTTTGAGCCAGTTTTGCTAAGTTACGGTGTTGGTAAATAATGAATGCGATGTGATGACTTGACTTGGTGATTGGCCTTGATGCTTTGCAGTGGTAGCATGTTTCCCCAAGGGTGTGTGTTGCTTATCTAACATTTCATCCTACTCTTTTTCATAATGTTGCGTGACATCTGAGACTTTGATATTGTAGTGCTACAGCAGATACTGGGTTGTGATTTTAGAAGCAATGGTTTCAAATATTATAGAAACAACAAAACCTCTCCATTCAGGGGAAGAGTACCCTGTAATCTTATTACTGGTGTAGTTATCTCCAGTGCCTGCTTGACAGGTATTTGCAAAACTCCTCTGGGGATTTGAATTGAATATCTGTTTTCTTGAAAGAAAAAAACACCTTACTGTTCAGGGAAATGGCAAGTGGTTACGCTGGATTTAGATTACTAACATTTGAGTGTGTTGTATCTGTTGTTATTTTTAATTGCAGACTTCCCAGAGAAACAACAGAAATTTTAAATGTGTTACAAAGAACTCTTAAACACCTCTTAAAAGTATGCAAAAATATACATCTTTTTACTATTAGGATTCTGTTCCTGGGTTTGTAACTTGAGGGTTATGCCCCTTCTGCTGTGTACCCCGTACTTGTGGTCCTGGGCAATTAACTGTAACTGCTTGTGGGGAGATGAGCTGAGTGCATATATACCATATATATAGATTGTAAGGTACATACGGTATTGCTGTTTGTATTTCTTCACATTCTTCTTTCTGCCACTGACTGTTAGAGAGAATCCTAATCTTCTCTTTTACTGCTTATACCTTTAAGAATCAAAACATTATTATCTGATCTGCATCTTCTTGCTAATTCACATGGACCTTATGATGGAGGCCTTAAAACTTCTTCGTTACAGTTGCCGCTAGGATGCGGTGCAAATCTTCCAGGGAGGGGAGAGGGTCTTGAATGCGAGTTTGCTTACAGATATTAAAAGTTTGGAGTAAAATGTGAAACCATTTTTGTGTCTAAAAATAGTGGCAGCATGAAAGCAGTGAGTAAATTTAACTTGCTAGACAGTTGTAATTTTCAGAATGCATTTGTCAAATAGCTTGGAAAGAATCCAGGGCATGTTTGGATTCAGAAAAAAAAAAAGTAGAGATGGACTCAGACTAAAAATGTGAGCTAAATGTCCTCCAAGGTTTACGGAAATTAGGCTATAAACTTCATTACACAACTCAGTAAGGGACACAATCAAAAGGTGTGTGCGGGGGATTTTGAACTTTGGGGAAAGTCGAATTTTGTTTCATATCTGATTGGCAACTAAATGCAACTGATTTGTCTTGGGGTCTTCCATTTAACTAATTGGAAAACCGGTGCTTCCTTTGAACTATTAGTGCATTTGGAATTTGGGAGGTTTGATACACTAGTCTTTTTAGCCCAGTGTTTATTTGGCTTTTAATATCGCTATGTCTATTAAGAACTCTTCTTCATTGAGTCTTCGTAATATGCAGTGTTGACTCCACTGTCGTGGAAATCAGTGTGATCACAAGTACAGCTTAGTGAAATTACCAAGAGGGGATAAAGAGATGCCTTATCATTGCAAATAACAAGTGTGGCTTTTAAAAAAACCAAGGCAAATAGATGAGCTTGATGGCATCTCGAAGTTGTGCAGTGTGCTACGGTTCCCCGCCTCTCTCAGATGCTGCTAATTGTTTTATTTGTCATAGGGCTGTTGGGAAGAGGGATGTTACCCTTTTTGTGATTGATTGCAGAGTTTTATGCTGAAAGGGGAGTTTTTTCTTTAGTTGGATGAAGCCTTGATGGGACTCTGTGCACATCTGACATTATTATTTGTTATTGTATTAATAAGTAAAAATCAGTTTATATTTCTGAACTGGATTTTCATGTTAAGCCATTACAGTACCGCAGTTCTACCCTTCAATTCTGGCTTATAATGCTGTAAGTTTTAGACAGTTTGAACTAGGGCTTTCTCTGCCCGGCTTTGTTGCTGACAGTGAATTGCCTCAGAGAATTTGATTATTTCTGCTAAGAGTCTTTGCTTGTAGTTGCAGCTCTCTTCTGAGTGTAATTCATTATTTTTGTTTTCTGAGTCATCTCTCTCTTATTTTCCAGGTTGGTGAGAGGCAGAGGGTTCTGGTAACAGAAGAATCCTTTGATTCCAATTACTATGTTGCTCACAATCCTTTCTATGAGCAGGTACGGTTAAATAAACAAAATAACATCTTTTTGTTTTATTTTTGCTTTCTGATAATCTCAGCAACACAGTGTGCCACAGTGCAAAGAACAAGTAAAGAAATAAGAACATTTTCCAGAAAAGGCGTGACCATCAAGACTTGTTTATGAGATATTTTGTTTCTGTGTTGTAAATACAATTTACCTGAAATTATGTTAAGTGGCTCTTTGAATATACAGCATGAGGAGAATACATGCTATGTATCTAAATAACATTATTTAAATGGTTTAAGAAGCTGTTAATTATTGCTGTAAGTTTAATTTCTGTGTCTCCAAAGCATTGTTTTCTGAATAGATGAATCTTGATAATTTCCATAGATCTTTCGGAAAATCTTTTCAGGCAATGCAATTTGCGAAAAAATAAAAATAAAAATCAAACAATAGGAAGGGTCAGAAACTTCTTTAGATTAAGATTTCAACCTGGTATGTTGTATTTCCTTCTGTGGACTTTTCTATAAATGAATTCTTTCCACACAGAAACATTGTCTTTGAGCTAGGAAGGAAGCACAGCATCTATTTCACAAAATTACTAGTTTTGCTCAAAAGCAGATGACTTGCTGAAAACCAATAAAATTGGCTTTTCTGAATCATCGTAATTTTATTCTGCTTTTGCCTTTGGCTTGTTCTCCATTTTATTGCACTGAGCTGTCCACAGTTTGCCTTTGCCACCTTTCGTTATTCAGTTGTCTGAACCTGGAGAAGGCTACTGGTGATGGCTGTGCTTATACAGTCACCAATAGTGCTTTCTTCTGGTTCCAGGTTATGTTACAGCATTTATTTATTAATTTTTGCTTAGTAGTAAGTCACATTAATGCTCTTGAAATATCTGTTTCTGTTAGATATCTGGTTTACTAATTATTTTTTCCTCAGGTTCGGGGTTTTTTCTTCTTCTGTCTAAGTCTTATATATGACTGTTCCTTGCTTTTGTAGCTTATCAGTCAGATTTTAGGAACATGGTTTTCCATATAGAGATTAAAAAGAAATTGCTTGGGGATTTTTGGTGTTTAATGCTTGTTTTATAAAAGTTTCATTCATTAAAGGAAAAGCAGCATGTGCAAAGTGTTGATGTTTTATGGGGTGATTATACAGCATCTAATACAGCTCCTGATTGGGACTGGTAAAGAATACACAAAATACAAATAATAACATAGTGAGTAATTTTAAATAATATTATGGAATAAATACTTTCCATTATTAAAATGTATGGGTTTTTGCTAAAATCTTATCTGTGGCCTGTTTGACAAGGGTAATATTCTACTGTTCGCCCAGGTAAGCACAAGACTTGGTGCTAGTGACTAACTTTAATAGCAGTAAATTTAATGGTAGTAAGTTGAAAACCACTCTTGAGTCACTAAATATCGTATTATACTTTGGAAGCTGAAGCTCAGAGTCCTGGTGTAATGTTCTGTTAACTCAAATAGTTACCAAACCTATTCTCTCTTCACTAAGCTCATCTCTATTAAAAGAGTTTGCTGTTAAAGCCACATCGACAGACCTACACTGACAGACGTCCTGGTAGAACTGCAGCTTACGTTTGTGGAGGCTTTGGTGATGCGGTTTAGGGGTAGTTCATCGAACAGAGTATTCTAAACTGACCAACGGGTACTTTGCCAGAACAACAGTCAAGATGAGGGTTTCTGTTGGTATAACTTTGTTTCTTGAAAAAAAGGTTGGGGATGTTTTCCTAACAAATACTTATATCAGAAAAATGTATGAGTGTATGCCAAGCCTGGCTGCTTGTCTGTTTACAGTACCTCCCAGATATTTTCATTTAACCTCTTTCTTTTTCTGAAGTAGTAGTCGCTTACCCGTGTCTGCCCCTAAGGATTTATACTTACTCGCTTTTACATATAGAGATACCAAGATTCAAGAGGTCGCAGGCCCAGTGATACTTAGTTACCTAATTTTCCTTTGATTTACATTTGCTTGAGATGTGTTTTATGGGAAGAACTGTGATCTGGTCACATTGTAATACTGCCTCAGCATTAGGATCTTGGGTTTGTGTTTGCCACTTAATTCCAATTAGTCTCAGGTTGCCCATTTCTGAAAGGCAGAGATGCCTGCTTTTCTTGAAGAATGCTTAGGAAGCTCAGCAGAATCCTAGGATCTGGAAACTTCCTACAGTCATGACCACCTTGAGCCTTCAGGGAAAAAGGGAAACTACTGGCGATGGTTTCCTGCAAGCGGGACACCCAGCGCTTGTAAGAGGTGAAAATGGAGAGGCACTGTTTAGCAACGAAATGCTCTCCAAATGTGGTTGGCGCAGAGTTTTATTCTGAAAATCGTCTGCACATGTTGTCTAAAAATCAGGCTGGTTTAAGGCGGTTCAGTTTCAGCATCCAAAACCCAAGATATACATACGTGGTTATCACCTTTAAAAAGCCTGCATTTGTGTGTGGATGAGCTTCAGGTAAATGCGATTATGTAAGTCCCTGTGATTCAGTTTTTCATTGTTTAATCAGGAAATGACTCCACTTTTCTTTTTTTAACTGCTTCTCTATTTGTAGAGCATTTTGTGCCATTTGTTCTTCCAGCAAAACATCTTGCTCCTGTGTATTGGGCTCTTTCTTTTGTAGCCTGCATGACCTAGGAACATCTGTTACGTGGTGTCTTTTTCGTGAAGTTCTTATGGGACTGTCTGATATCACGGTTGTGCAAATTCAGGAAAGGCTAGCATTAGTTGCTGACCCAAGAAACACACTTACCCATTTTTACAGGGATTCCTTGTCAATCATGCATCTCAGCTGCAAAGAACCTGCGCAATCAAAATAAGGGCTTGTGCAAACAGAAACAAGGGCATAATTTCTGTGATGAGCATTTACAGACTCAAAACCGTATTTTTTTTAAAATGATCATGGGATAGATCTGAAAATAGGAAGCTTTACAGCAGTCTATTAGAATTGCGTAGTACAAGTTCCCTTGGGAACTGTTTGGATCTGGATTCAGCTCAGGCCCAACTTTCTCATCAATCAGAAAACACGACACAGGGAATTGGTTGGAGTTGAAAGGAGCTGAGCTAACACTGCAAAGCTCTTGAAGAATGCAAACTGGACGTGTTACTGGTCAGGTGTGTCAGGGCTACAGTGTATGCTGGTGAATAAAATTTTAAAGTTTTAGGATTTTCTCTGGTGTTTATCAAAAGTCTGTTTTCTGAGTGGAAGCTAGAGACACTGATGTCCTTTGTGGTATCTAGTAACTATGTCTTCATCTTTATTCTAAAGGTTCTTGTGCCAAAGGATCCTCTGTTAATGGGTAAGATGGTAGAAGTGAATATTTATGAAGCTGGGAAACATTTTATGAAGGGGCAACCCGTGTCAGATGCCAGGGTTTACACTGCATCCATCACCAGACCGTTAGCAAAAGGAGAAGTTTCTGGTTTAACAGAGGTGAGTAAAAGACATTTTCTGCTTTACTACACTGGTGAAACAGCAGCTGTTCAAGCATTATGATTCCGTGCTATGTATCTGTTATCATTTTATAGTTCCCCTTTTATGTATGCATGAAGCTTTAATCTTTCCTGACAGATTGAAATCTGAATTTAAAAGATTTTTTTGCTGATGCCCATAGCTTTACTTTGCTGACTGTAAAGGCAATAATACTCTTGTTTCTTGTTCCAGGGTGCAAGGTGAGGAAAGAACTTATTAGAATTGAAAAGATTTAACACCAGTGATTATATAATTCAATGTATTTCAGTTCTAGTTTAGTGGAAGGATGAATCAGTTTATTTTGCTTTACAAAACTGTTTTAAAAAATGTTTTGATTACATGTCTGTTAAAACAGGTCAAAATTGAGTCCAGAAATTCAAAATTAATTGATGGGTAGAGGTACGGAATATTTACAATATATTTTGGAAAAAGGTCAACATCTGATTTAGTCATGTAAAGACAATGAAACTCTCTTAAAAAGAGATCTGATCCTTATTTTACACCTCAGTAGGTATGGCTGTTAGCCAAGTTTTCTCATACATTTCATGGAGCTCTAGTTGTAAAAACTGATGGAGTGTGAAATGAAAATGTGTATCGCATTTCTAAGCACATTTGATGTCCTTTCTCCAGCACTGTTGTTAGGATCTCTAAAAATATGTAGCAATAATTTAGCACATGGAAGAAGGATAACTGGCAATTTATCTGGCCACCTTGCTGCTTTTACAGTAAATTGTTGACAAGTATTAAAGTATATACGCATCCTTGTTAAAGTTCTAAGTAGTCATATTTAAAAGAAATAATCAATGCATACCTTACGTGACGAGTGTTGCGCTAAGCTACTTGGTCTCTTGAATAAACCTGGCTATGGAAACACAGAGCAACAATAATGCACTTACTATAATGTGTTTGGCAGATCATGAAACTTAAGGACAAACACACTGCTAATCTCTCCTTTGAATATTGTCTATGTATTTGTATATTGGCCTGATAAGGGTCTGTAAGAGGAAAAAAACAGCCAAAACCCTCAAATTGTCTGATTGGACTATATAGCTATTTAAACACATCTGATTTTTTCATCAGAACACTTTTTTTAATAATCTGCTGGAACAGAACCAAGCCTGTCATTAAACTGAGTAGATGCTGCCAGGAGCTTGTAGCATGGGAACAAGCAAGCAGACTGTTGACTGAAATTTTGTATGTTAAAAAAGAGAGATAAAAATATTAAAATCAAGGATAGTGATAATTTCTCTAAGAACTCATTCCTGACCTTTGAGTAGATATGAACAAGTACCTGGAATGCCCAAGTAAATGGCTACAATAAGCGAATGATAAGACAAATTGCTTTTCATTACTTTTGTGGCTGCCAGTGCTCCTTCAAGGCAGTGTCTCATTTATGTTTGATCTGCTGGACATGTTAGGAACTTTCACTTTCTGGAAAAAACTAGAGTCTCGATACTTCAGTGAATGGGACATCTTTTGTATAGGGAAGCTACAGCTGCAAGCTTTTAATCATGCTTCGCCAATGTATAATATACAGAACGCAAACTGAAATTGTTAGTGGGAAGTTCCTCCTGACAAATCATATGTAAGTGACAAATCCGGAACTTTCTTTAGGTTCCCAGGAAAAAAAGTCAGTTTGTCACAAGAGTCACAGTTGGTTTTTGGTTGGGCAAAAGCTGCTCTTTATGTTGTTTTGTATAGTTGGACTGCTGGTAAACTTTTCCTGGTAGATGTGCTCAAGACATGTAATTCTAACTTAAGATGCTTATGAGTAAGACAAAAGGGGCAACGTATGTCATATGACCGTTTATCTAGCTTGTTACGTGTACAGATGGCAGGTTGAGGAATGAATGAGACAACTCAGAACATATGTATTCAGGTACTCCCTCAAAAGTAGCCGAAGATCTTGGATCTTCAACAAGATCTCAAGGGTCTCCACCAGATTTTCAGAAGGGCAGCATGCAGAACAAAAACCTTGGATAACTTTTATGTTAGGTCAAGCTACCAAACTATGTAATGGAGAGAAGGAACAGTTACCTAAAATAGCTTACAGAAGCGAAAAAAGAAAACATATGGCCCTTTCACTTTCTCCTTCCCACTTTGCACAAAAATGAGCAAGAATTAGGGCCTGCTTTACATCCCCAGGCTTGAAAGGATGGGTAGCCAGCTTCCAGGTGGCTCTTTCTGTTGCTCAGCGCGGCTGTCCTCTGGGCAGAAGCTCTTCTAGGCACCGACCAGCATCCTCTAGCTGGTGTGCTATCTGATGTGCCCAGGAAGTTTCTAGTGGACTTTTAGTCTCACCCTGTCAGTGGTAGGATTTCCCTCTCAACTCCTTTATGTTTGTGGGTCCCTGATGAGAGCTAGTTCAGAGAAGCACACAAATTTAAATGTAGACCGAGGTAATGTAGATCAAACGAATGTGATAATGGGCTGTACTGCAGTAAAACATTTATACGCTTCAGTCCATTCCCATTCAACAAAGCCCTTGGCTCTTTCCTAATGACCGTGTAAATTATTGGGGCTGCAGTGCACACCTTACAGATCGGCACGTTGCGCAAGGACAATGATGAAGAGGGATAGGTTGCTGAGTCAGGCCTGTAACGTGATTGTAGACAGTCTGGAGCAGTTAAAAAGATGCTATTTTTGTAGTGAACCCTAGGCATCGCTTGCTATTATTAACAATATTTTCATTAGCTTGCATTGGACACAATAAAAGATATTTCAAAATACATCACAGCTGTACTTCTCTCTAATGAGGAATGTTCACGGGAGAAGTGAAAGCTTTCAAAACTGTACAGATTTTAAGGAAATTAATCATATGGCTAAAAAAATAAAGTTATAAAAATTGAGAGCACCGTAATGTGAGGATGTCAAAGCAAGCTGCAAACCCATCCTAAGCAAGAAGAAACTTCTGAAAATGCTGTGATGAGTAATACCTCCAAAAGATCAGAGCTTATCTGCAATTGTGTGCTCTCTTTCTCACCTGCTATATGTCCCTCAACACTTTTTTCTGATGAATTCAGAGGGAGCAACATGGTGTGTCAGAAGGAACAATTGTGGGCCTTTTTTTTACCCTTTTGACCACATGGCTGGGATGACAAATTGATCCAAGGAAATACAAGAAGTAGGTCACCAACTGGAATTAACAGATTTGACTGGAAAAGAGGGAACGGAAAATGTCACGCAAAGGACAGTTTACAGGCTCCATAAAATATTCACGGATTGTATATCTGTGCCAGATAAGAAGCAGACAAATATTCATAGAATCAATTCAGGATATTTCTAGCATATCATTTTTGTCATGCTTTTTCAATATATAAAAAACACACCTAATATGTATAGCCATTAATATATTAATGATGTAGAATCTCTTAGCAGTTATTATATTCTCTAAGGAAAAAACTGTGTCTAAGTAGACGGGCTTAGAATAAGGTTTTGACGTTCTATAACATTAGGCTCTGTGACAGAAGTTGTGACAGGAAGGACAGAGGAATGCTGGAGTCAGCAGCTCAGGTTAAAAAGCTGTCAAAAGCGATCAGACTCACTGATTGTAGTGGACATACTAAATATTGAAATGCACAGGTGTTTGCCAGGATATTATTTTTTTTTTTAACTTCAGCACGAATTTTTTATAAAAGCCATTCAAAAGTGAATGATATTGCACAATCCTACAGGAGGGCTATTTTGGGGGGCTAACACATTTGGAAATTTAAATTAACTCAGAATTTTAGATCTCCTATGGATTTATTTGGGTTTAAAATGTGCAGTTGCTGATTCAGTAATAGAACAATGTTTAGAAGATACATAGCAGAGGATATATAGGTGAAAGTTGAAATCAATAAAACATGAACACATGTAAAGGCATTTCTGTATTTTGTTCTAGTGAATCTAGCAGGATATATGTATGTGGACTGGGCATTAAAAAGGATTGGCAGTAACATTAAAAATCATTCAGACAAAACAAGCATATCATAAGTTACTAACTGCAATTACAAATACCAGCGAATAAATATTTCAAATCTTTGATCAAGAATTAGTTCTGCTAAGTTTCACAGGAAAAAAAACAAGATGTGAATGCTGCAGATGGGATAGCCTTTCACTGAGGTGGACTTGGAACTGACAAAGCAATAAGGATGTACTTCAGCATTTTGAGATTCAGTAAAGCAATTTAGAATATCTGCTGTGTTCTTAAGCGCGCTGGTAAACTAGTCTTTGAGATTTTTTGAGGTGGGTTTGCAATGCACGTAGTACTGAGTACATTGTCAGTGGATAATAAATACTTTTGAAAAGTCAGCAGTGTGGGTCAACAGTCTGAATATCATTTAATTTTAAAATAACATTTTAATATTTTTATTTCTTTTATTTGGCCATGTTTAGGGATCTTGACAGTTTCTCAGCAGCTTACAGTAAAATACCTAATAAATATATACCGTTTACGGACAAATGTTTGCCTGAACCTAATCATTGAAAAAAAACCCAAGAATCTGCAAGAATATGATCTCTTGTTAGAAATGGAAACAGACTATGTTATGCTTCTGTACTCCAAAAATAATTCTAGTTGTTTACATATGTTCTGTGACCAGAGGAAAAAAAATATTGCAAGATGAGAAATATATGAAGAAGAGACCAAAGGACTGAGGGATGAAAATAAAAGGCTGGCTACGTGCCAGAATTGTAATGCATTGCCAAAGTCAAAGCCCTATAAGTCTTGAGGGCCTTTGGTGGGAAATTTTCATCAGATGGAAAATTAAGGCAAGAAAAAAAATAATTTTAGCAGGCTATTTAATTATGTAGTCATGATTATTTTATGTTCATAATTCCTGTTTCCATAATGCATCTATGGGTGACTTTCTTTTCAAGCAAATATAGGCACATCTTTCTCTCAGTTACCTGTTTTCTGTTGGTTTACGTGATAATGTTCTCCGTGTCTAACACTTGCCCTGTGAACGACTCCTGCTGGCAGTACCCATTTGCAATATCTCCTTTTGTGAGTGTGGGATCTTGGTGCATATCTCTATGGCTCCCAGGCCATGATAATATCCACAGTTGGCCCGTTAAGCTAATAGCTATTCGAGTCATTGGGATCTTCAGAGGAAATGAAGAGAGACCTACTGTTTTTCAGTTAGCAAGCTATTGCTTGGTCAGTCTGCCTGTTCCTTTTTGTCTCCAACCTGCCTTCATTTTTTGCAGTCGATACTGTAGCATTGTACTTCTGGATACTACCAAAGAAGCTTTCTGCTCCTGGTCTCCTAGTTAGCCATAGGTATTTTCTAGTTACATTAGTAAAAGATGACCTCTAAACATTACCCGCCCTTCTTTCTGATGTTTGGAAACAGGAAAGCTGCATATATATCAAACACTTCTTTATAGCCTGCCAGAAAGAAGAATCAACAAAGCATAGCTTAAAGGGAACTCTCTGATCTCAGGTAGAAAGGGTGCTTCACTTGCGGGCAAAATAAAATGGAGAAGGGGGAAGAAAGTATCTTCTGCTGGAACAGAAATGAAAGAAATCGTAGCAGAATTGAGATATCTGTATTGGAAACTTCCTTCAAGGATTTGGAAAGAAATGTGGAAGACGTGTGTAAAACTGAAGTTATTATTAAGCACAGTTTTTACATACACTGGAGCGTCAAAGTGGTGGAAAACTTGGTTCCTGAACAGGAACTAGAGATTAGAGATTTAGGGAAAAAAGAGAATGAGGAAGCAAATTTGAGATCAAAAATGGCATAGGGGTGCGAGGAGAGGAATGTTTCATACAATTACAGAAGGAGAAACTTTAGAAAGTCTGAGAAATGCTAATGAAAGATCAGAATTTCCAAAGAAGAAAGATAAAGTAAAATAAAATACACCTTTTACCTGCCTTGGAAAGTTACTTTACAAAGAGCTTTTTGCATCATGATGTCCAAGTTTGAGAAATATGTGGGGAAGTTTCTATTTAAGATAAATATACAGACAGATAAAGGAACATTTTCTGTGTAAAATAGTTTTTCAGGTAATACTTCATGAAAATATGGTGCAATATTTGGTGCTCTTGCATTCTGTGCTCCTGCATTCTTTGGAACATACCTTTTGTTGTCTTGGTTGTTCTCTCTCCCTCTTTCTCTGAAAAAACTGATTGTAGCGTGAGGCATACAAATAGTGCTTTTGCATGTATTAATCTGTTTTATTTAATGTGTTACTTGTGTTCCCTGCTGGTTGTTAATAGAGGTCATATAAGATGGTGTTAAATCTTTCTTAATTAATCTTTTTTTTATGTTTTCTTCAGTAATTTCACTAAGGTCCCTATAAAGTCAATGTAAGAAAAGAGAAATTTCCTAAGAGTGGAGCTCAATGCCATCTATGAATGTTTTTAAAAGGACCTTCAAAACTCTCATTTCTCCCTAAAAAAAGGACAAACATTTGCTATGTGCTGTTCCTTAGATACTGATTTTCATGATCTACACATTATCTGCACACCATGTTGGCTTTCTTTGGGGATTTGGGTTGATTTGAATTTTCCTTCTACTTGATAGCCCAACATTTCTCAGCTTAGAATCGGAAATTCAGGATGGATTCAATAGATTCTTTCTTACGGGCAGAATAGATTTTTCTTGCTGGGTTTAGATAAGTGCTGGATTGGATCTCCTGTAGTGCTTGGGGAATTTTAATCAATACTAGTTTTTAGGAACATGCTTAGCAAATATCTGTGAAAAAGCTTGAGATGTAGGCCAGCTGCCTTGGGTTATGGGTATGAGTTAGGTGACCTCTTAAGTTTGTTTCCAGCCTTATCTTCTCTAATTCTAGCAACATTTTAATTTAGCCAACAATTATTTGACAACTAGCAAACTGGAATAAAAGGTAGTTCATTGATCCAAAACATTCAGTTCATTGATCCAAGCCAACATAGTTTCACTAAAGGCAAATAATGTCTGACAAATTTGGTGGCCTTCTACGATGGGGTTGTAATGTTAGTGGATAAGGGAAGAGCAATTGACATTGCCTACCTGGACTTGTGCAAAACGTTTGATGCTGTCCTGCATGACATCCTTGTCTCTAAATTGGAGAGACATGGATTTGATGGATGAACCACTCGATGCATAAGGAATTAGCTGGATCGTCACGCTCAAAGAGTTGCAGTCGGCAGCTTGATGTCCAAGTGGAGACCAGTAATGAGTGGAGTTCCTCAGGGATTGGTACTGGGACCGGTGCTGTTTAACGCCTTTCTTGGTGATGTGGACAGTGGGATTGAGTGCACCCTCATCAAGTTTTCAGACAATGCCAAGCTGTGTGGCATGGTCGACACGCTGGAGGGAAGGGATGCCATCCAGAGGGACCTTGACAGGCTTGAGAGGTGGGCACATGCGAACCTCATGAAGTTCAAACAGGCCACGTGCAAGGTCCTGCACATGGGTTGGGGCAATCCCAGCACAAATACAGGCTGGGCAGAGAATGGGTTAAGAGCAGCCCTAAGGAGAAGGACTTCGGGGTGTTGGTTGATGAGAAGCTCAACATGACCCATCAGTCTGTGCTCGCAGCCCAGAAGGCCAACCTCATCCTGGGCTGCATCAGAAGAAGTGTGGCCAGCAGGTCGAGGGAGGTGATCCTGCCCCTCTACTCTGCTCTGGTGAGACCCCACCTAGAGTACTGCATCCAGCTCCTGGGCCCCCAACATAAGAAGGACATGGACCTGTTGGAGCAAGTCCAGAGGAGGCCCATGAGGATGATCAGACGGCTGGAGCACCTCTCCTGTGAGGACAGGCTGAGAGAGTTGGCGTCGTTCAGCCTGGAGAAGAGAAGGATCCGGGGAGACCTTATAGCAGCCTTCCAGTACTTAAAAGGGGGCCTACAAGAAAGACGAGGAGAGATTCTTTATCAAGGAGTGTAGTGATAGGATGAGGGGTAATGATTTTAAACTGAAAGAGGGTAGATTTAGATTAGATATTAGGAAGAAATTCTTTACTGTGAGGATGGTGAGGCACTGGAACAGGTTGCCCAGGAAAGCTGTGGATGCCCCATCCCTGGAAGTGTTCAAGGCCAGGCTGGATGGTGCTTTGAGCAGCCTGGTCTAGTGGGAGGTGTCCCTGCCCATGGCAGGGGGTTGGAACTAGATGATCTTTAAGGTCCCTTCCAACCCAAACCATTCTATGGTTCTGGGCTTTCTCTGCATTGCATGGAGGGTAAGAATACATAGAGATGATTTAAGGCAGCAAACCCAAGAGGCAGCATAAGACCTTCACCAAGTAGATTTTATCCTGAGGTCTTCAATTTAATGGGCATGTTGTCTTTCTGCCCAACCCTCGGCAGGGCTGAATTTCAACTACAGTGATCCAAGCTCAGCTGAAACAACATGTATTACATAGCCCCTTTTCAAACAAATGCTCTCTTAAGTCCATTTCAGGTGAACTTTAGTTTATTTATTTTTCATTTCCTCAACAGACAGTGTTGTTTGGCTGAATGTCACTGTCTAATCACTTTAAATTACATAATTATGTTAATCCTGTGCAGTGTATGCAATAAATGGAAATAGTAATGACTGGGATGACTCAACTGTCAGTCATTTTCTGGAGAATGAGTGAAGGTTAAACAGAAACGTTCTACCCCTCCTGCCTCCAGAAGTAAAACTCCAAGCACTAAAAAACTTGTGCCATTTTTGTGTGTAATTTCAAGTACTTGACCTGCTGATGCTGCACTGCAGAATGAGTGGGTGGGTTCTGCTCTCCCTTGGCATAGGGACAAATTGGAATTGTGTAGCCATGCTAATTTTAGTTACTTGACCCTCCCTGTAATATTTAGGAGTTCCTTTTAAAATACTTTTTCTTTTCAATCAGAGCTTTAACGAACAGACTCTTTGGAGAAAATCAAAAGGCATTTGTTTTTAGTAATGCTTTATTATTTAATGTACCGGCTTATAAATTCACTAAGTTTTAATTGGCTTTCAGGAGAAAAAAATGCAGCAGCCACAACTTTTCTCAATTTTTCCTTTGTTTTGGAGGTCATCTCTTTCCAACTCATTGTGTCAGCATAAGTCATTATAGGTTTGACTTTTATACCTCTCCAGTAGAGTTAAATACAAAGGTAGGTGAAGGATATTCAGCCCATATATATATTGTATCTTTGCTTGTAGTAGTCATCCCTTTTCTTTTTATTACTATTCTTCAGATCACCAAAAAGCTCACGTAGGCAGTATTACTCTCTCCATTCCTTCCCTCTCTCTCTCCTTTCCCTGCAAGTAAAGACACAGAGGTACAAGGTATTTATGTCTTGGATGGATGATTTTTCTACCTGCTCTTCATCTATCAAAGCTGTAATCGTAGTAGTCTTTCTACATGAATATTTAAACGGGATAGCATGAAAAAGGCACATGGATCTCATGAGAGGAAATAGGGGTTTAAAAGGGTGATAAAGCTTTCCCCATCACCAAGTGGAAGGTCAGGAGATTTGATTTTACGCATACAAGGTATTGGAGTGTTTAACTTCTGCCTCTTAGAAATATATTTGTTTCCAAAACCATCGAAGTAAGAGGGTTCATTAGCTGTGAGATTGTTTTGAGGGCAAATAAAAATAACAGTCATGAGATTAAGCTATTTTTTGACTTAAAACTGTTTAAAAAGTGTATCTCATTTCAAAGAAATTAGCAAACTACATTAAAGGCAAATTAGGGTGTTCTGTATCCTTTAATATTATTAAATGTTCAAAAGTTTTTATTAGATTCTCAGTAGATTAAGAGATTTGTAGTAGTCTAAAAATCATCCTTTGTGTTCTTCTTGATTCTCTTTATGATAGTGAGAATTTACTAAAATATATATAAATTTTGCAAATAACATTTTTTATCCTGACAAATCTATTAAAACAGTGTTGAACTCATCCAGCAATATTAGGATTAATTGTGAGTAGTAGTAGAATACTGAGATCCACTCATAATCATAGTTTTCCACTCAGACTTTGATAATATTTGGATATAGTGTTTTACATTAGTTTTTAATATTCTTGTCAGTAACATTAGATTAGAGTTTTTTTGTGGTGTCAAGTATAATAAGATAAACAAAAAGAGAAAAAGGCTTTTCAGTAGGAGAAAGAAATGAATTTTTTAAGCTTTTATAAGTATTAAATTATATTTTGTGTATGGGGATATCTGCATCTAAAAATTCAAAGGCAAATTTACAGCGGCCATGTCTTTAACTGAACTTAAATTACAATTGAGTAATAAGGATGAGGTTCTGTTTGGTGACTACACTGGAGAAAACGTATCTTAAAATATCCAAATGCCATACTTAGGTGAAGTGGATGTGAAATTCAGAGCCTTAAATTTAGTCCACCAAAGATATGCTCCTAACTACACTAGAATATCCAAATAACTTACTGTGACCCTGTTGAATACATTAGAATGACTGTGTCCTTAAAGACAGTCCACAGAAAGTTGCAGTATCTAAGCAAGCTTAGTAAACTAGTGCTTCTTCAAAGGCTGCATACAGTAACTTTGGGTTTATACAGGCTGTATTCCATATCAAGTTTAACATTCTCTCGAGATCCTTTTCATGTAATGAGATCAAAGTCTCGATCGTGCCATTAGCCATTGAAGCAGGTTGTTGCAGATTTACTGGACCAAACAGCAACAGAAATAAACCCTTGCCCTCCTACTACAATCTCTCCCCTGATCTAAGATTATTTTTTTTTTGAAGGAGTCCTCTCAAACTACAAGAGGAATAATAATTTTAAAAGTTTATGCTCTACCTCTAAGAAACTTGGCTCATTGCCTATTACATTGAAGGTTTTCATGAGACCTGACTCTTAAATTTAGTTAACTTTAGGTTCAGTTCTTATTTGTAACAAGTTCCAGAGCAAGCTGTTCCTGTGGGATTTATCAAAGACCATTAAGTAAAAGAAACATTTAGAAAAGTAACTAATTATATAAGCACTTCATTAAAGCTGTTCAAAGACAGCTTTACCTGTGGTTAGTGTACAGTACACCAATCTCGATAACCTTCCCCTGACTGCTTCCCATTGTGTATTTAAATGACTTGAAGTATTCCCCCACCCATCTTAAAGATGAAGAAAGATTTTTCTCCTGACTTATTCCAGTGCCAGGCTAAGTCACTCATACTAACTAAAATCCAGAAACTATGACAGGATTAGATGTAATTGTCTTATCCAGCATTGGGAAAGAGAAATATTGTACTGAATGATCTGTCTAGAGAGTATAGCATGAGAGGTTGTGGTGATGGTATGGTATGGTTAGCCTAGATAGCCCAAATCTTGTATACATTCCCACTAAAGTAAAATTCGCACTACATTGGTTTGTATGGTCTTTTCGGTATTACGCCTTTGTTTTTCATCGGAACAGATTCCAAAGCTTGTTGATCATTTTCACTGGGAGTTTGCTCTTAGCAGTTTTGCAGGTGTGCATCAGAAACAGTTCATGTTTTGAGGTTCCAAAAGAGTCAGAGGGCTTCAAGCACAGTTTTCCCGTGTTTGAAACTCAAGCCCACATTTCAGCATATTTACTTTCATTTCTTTTACTGGATTAAGCATCACAACCCAGGTTTGGTGTAATAATAAAATTATGATCTTGGGAAAACTAGAACACATTTCTTCCGTCTTAGATACCGTAAAAACCTCAGACTTTGGAATTATGGTGAGGAAGATATATGTACTTCAGTGGTGCTTCAGCTTTTATTTGTTGTGGTCACAAGCACTGGCACAAAGTCATTTTTAATTAGGATATAAGTCAAAACCAAAGTTGAACTACATGGTGATCTGAGCCATCAAGGTATGCAAGAAATAATCCAGATTTTTCTCACATCGTCTTTATTGTAGAGAAGGGCTGACAAATCATTTGTAAAGTAAATCATGAATTTAAAAAATTTTCAGTGATGAACATTTCTTAAAAAGAAATGTGCATTTTTCACACAAAATAATTAAGCGCCTGAAGGCAGACCACGTTTGACCTACGTAGCTCATCATTCCATAAGAACATAGTATTTCTCAGCTTCTGGTTCAACATAAGTCAACAAATGCTATCATGAATGTTGATGTTGCTGTGCTATCAACATCTTCGTGGTGACACTTTTCATTTTGCCTTTTTACCTGGCCTTACAAGCAGAAACACTGTTTTGTGGGACTTGGTCTGTAAAGAAGCCCTCTCCACAGGTGCATGAGCATGTTGTCATTATACTAGTGCAGAAGTGGCCAGCCTCTGGCATGGGACAACCTGCAGCCACCAGAAGAGTTCAGCTGCCTCACTAGGTACTATCTAATCCCTCTTTTCCAGTGACTACTGCATCAGGGTCATACATGTCAGAGCGTATGTGATGTGCAGAGAAGGAGAGCTATTAGCTATTAATTACATGATGAATTTATGTCTGGTGTGTGATTGGCAAGGCATGGTAGTGTAAGGCTCATAGTAGACTCATGTGGCCTATCAAAAAGGATGGACCACCCATGTACTACAACATGAGATGGATGTGTGATTGATAAATGGTGAAAGGAATGAAATGTGACTGGCTGGAGAGCCAGGTGTCGAATGCAAAATGAAAAGCTAAAGCCACATGGAAAGTAATATTCTTTTTCTTTAGTCTCAGTATAACCATGGGGTCCTTGAAACAATATTATACGAGAAGATTATTCACTAAATGTCTTCGCTTTCAGATTGACGGATTCTTCTTCATAGCAATATATATATATACACGCTGTGGCAGAACTTGAACAAATGCTCCATTTCGGATTGGGGTGGCTTGGAAATTTTTTGTGAAAATACTTTTGATGGAACAAAGATGTGTAGGCAGTACATTTAAGCTCTTTTTGTCAAAACATCGCATAGCTACAAAAACTACCT
Organism: Larus michahellis; assembly: GCF_964199755.1. Taxonomy (NCBI): domain Eukaryota; kingdom Metazoa; phylum Chordata; class Aves; order Charadriiformes; family Laridae; genus Larus; species Larus michahellis. The sequence continues at coordinate 70,279,789 of NC_133897.1, read as the reverse complement.
ATGTGTATTATCGGCCAGATGGATTTCTAGTCCTCAAGAAAGGGTCTTGTTATAAGAACTAGAGGGTTTTTTTTAAATCTCATCCTTGTTTTGACATGGCTTCATATGTGATTGTAAGTCATTTCAGTCAGTCTGACTGTGCTTTATCTTATCCGTATGGAAACTATTTTGCAATTCTCACATACAAAATCTCTGATAAGTGCAGATAACATAATTATCATACAAAAAGGATGGCTGTGAATATCCATTTCTGACACAGATAGGTTTTTTTCTAAATACAAGAACTTTAATTTGGTAAAGTAATGGAAGTAGTGCTTAGAATGACAGGAATTTTTTTCCTTTTTCAACTATTCAACATGAATTTCTGTCTAAAGAAACATTAGTTCATTATTTTTTCAGTGAGGAGTGCTTAAGATTCTGTAGGATAATCAGATTGTCACAGAACCACAGGGGAAAGCCAGATGCGTAGCTCTTAATAGCTGGAAAGTAATGAATTAGAGTTATGCCTGGAAAAGTATCTAGTGTCATTAAAAAAACTGTGGTAGTGTGTAGTATGGAGACATCAAGCCTTTTAAAATCCAAACCCATCAATTTGTTAAAGACTAGGTTAAGGCCCATAGTTATCATCCTGTTGGCTTGCATATCTCACCCCTCTAGGCCCCTGAATATGTTTGCCATTTTCAGGTTGTCTTGGGTTTTATTTATGTTTATCTCAGATTTCCTTAATTTCTTTTCCTGAAAGCAGTGTATTTTAGTATTACCTAATTTTAGGAAAGATTTTATGGATTTCAGAGAAATAGAGGTGAGTGAAACTCCTTTCAAAGATTGCGAATCTGTCATAAGAACCTCACCTTTTCCTCACTTACAGCGAAATGGCCCGCGACTGCTGATAAAAGCTCATTACCATTTTAATTTAGGCCTAACGTGGCAAATCTGAAAAGTAGAAGATATACCTTTGCAACAGTTTACTGCGTAAAATCATTCCTGTATCCTGTATTGCTGTACAATAGTAGCATCCAATCAGGTAGGTTCTCGGCTGTGAAGAGGTGGGGAGAAGTGGGAACTGCAGACTCTCCGTACGTAGGAACAAGCTAGTTTGTTGAATCACTGTTCCCCGTGCTAAGTAGTACCACCTCCCTCCCTTTCATATTTATTTTTTATCAGTTTTCATCTGGTCTTGCATTTAGTTTTGAAGCACTCTGAAGCAGAGACAGACTTTGTACAAGAAAGCTGCATTCACAGAGGTAGAGCCTGGTTTCCCATGCTTTTGGACCTCTGATGCCTTCCATGTTTCTACAGCAACGTTTTTTCCTGCCCCGTGGACAAAAACGTGTTACCGGTGGTCTGTGCAACTATTGCCTGTGATATGTAGTTATAGGAGTACAGATTCGTCAGGAGGGTGATGGCAAAAAACAGATTGTCGAGGCTGGGCTTTGGCCTTTCCCTCAAGGAGCACTGATTTAGATCTCTCCATTTTTTCTACCAGCCTTTGACATTTATAAAACTTACTGAATTGCTCTTCTATTGTTGGAGTGAGTGTGTAGGTTCAAAAGTTACTAGGCTGGACAGGGATAATGAAATGGAATTGAGGGCACCGCGTGGAGTCAATTTCAGTTAATACTTGTATTCACCAAGAGACAAAAGCAATAACAAAACACCAAAGAAAGCTGTATTAAAATATCATGAGTTGTGTTCTACAGACCAGTGTCCTTTTCTAAACAGAGAAAAGCGTAACACCGCAATGACACTGAAGACCTATAATATGAGATAATAAGAAGAAACTAAGAATGATATTTCTCACGTACTACATATGTACACAAATTATTTGGAGTGTGAAGTGAAGTACTCTGAACTAAGGAAATTCTAGAGTTTCAGTTCCTCTTTTCCATGTAAATGCCAACCATATAATGTTTCAGCCTTTAATTATGTGCTTATGCACCATTTTCACACACACACAGAGATTTGTTTCCTTCTGTGCACAGAGCTGAGTCTATTCATTTAATAAGCTATTGTTAGCTATTTTTCCTCTTTATTGTTCATTGTGTAATAGCAGTGTTAGCAGTGTTATTTGCTACATGCTGTTTAAATCTCGCTCTCAAGGGAGTTATTAATTTCTTTCTAACCTTTCTTATGACCCCCGTAACTAAATTTCTGAGTGCTTCAGAAACAGTAAAAAGTTTATTTTTACATTATCCTCCTGAAATGCAGCTTTCGTCTTCCCATTTCATGGATGAAGATGGAGCAGATGTTCAAAGCATTTGCTAGAAAGTTAGTGTAGTGAACAAATTTGATGGTGGTCAGTTTAAAATGCTTGGAACTAGATATTTACAAATTATTAAAATTTCATAGCGTGTGTTCAAGCAAATTGCAGCAGTGACTGTTCAGCGTTTAAGAGAAACTAACTCCAGGGTATGAAGCCTCAAAGAAAAAGCGGAAATCAGTACTTGTTACTTCATGGTTAATACCAGAGGAACTGATTTTTTCCTCCTGAGCTAATCTTAGGAATTATCAGATATAACCTGATAGAGAACACCATGTAAAACCTGTGTGGGAGAAGACTGAGGTCCAGTGGAGTCATTGGAGGCTCTTAGCTGTCGTACAGATTGCCAGTGTTTGAGCATGGTAGCGCGCAAGTTCATGCTTATGCACTTCAATCCTTTACAGATACAGAAGTTGGTTGTCTAGTCAGACCACCCTCTGAACGATACAAATGCTCTCCTGAGGGTAGATATTCGTTACAGCCTGTAGATTGGATACTTACCATTCTTTGATGTCTTAGACAGAGTGCCAAGGTGCTATCATGATTATCTAGCATAAAATACACAGCAAGCCAAGAAAGATTTTTTCTCATGTAATCTTTATTGTGGAGAAGGGCTGACGAATCATTTGTAGAGACTGGGGATACAGACATTATGTTAGAGCAGTTAGGCCTGCTAATCACAGAAAGTAACCATTGTTTGATGTTTCCATGAGAGAGTCCTCCATCAACTGCATCCATTAACTGCAGTTGAACTTGACTGAGTGTGAAATTAAAAAGGAGACTCAGATTTCAAGACACTCCCTCAGGTGCTCAAAAGTATGCTAACTGGCACTGTGGGAGACCTCCTAAAACAACTAAGGATACTTAAAAGAAAGAGGCCATGACAATATAAAAAGAAAACCTTTGTATTATCACTGAACCCACAAAGTTGGTCAAGATCAGTCACACTTTGTTAACTGTTAAATGTCAGACTTGCATGAAATGCACCTTTTAGCCAAGATCTGATTCCAGCTGTGCTTGGTGAGCATCTACAGTCCCAGGAACTGAAAGTGTTTAACACTGGGCAGAAAAGTCTGGGAAAATGAAGGTAGGAGAAATTGACAGGAGACTACATACTAGGGCATTGCCTACCTTTAAGAAAATGTGTTTAAAACGTAAACTTGATAGAGGTAAAAGATTTTAGAGGCCATGTTGGCTTCTGGTGACAACTGGAACCTAAGACAGAAATTGTAGAGATCTGATTTCTGGCTTGCATTATGGCACTGGAGGCACTTCAATTTTCTTTGTTTCTCTACCTGTAAAACGAGCGAGGCATATAGAGCCATCCCACAGCTACCTCCTGGTGTGAAATTTGAAACTCTGGAAACTAGTATAATTCCTAAATATTAATAATGCTCATTTTATGCCATGTTTATTATCCATGAGGTCAAAGTGTAAGAAGGGCCATATCCTTTGTCTCTGTGATTGTCTGATAATACAATGTTGAAGTCTCAGTGGAACATTCCATTTGTAATGCTTGGCTCTGTAGGAATAAATGAAAACAGCATAAATTCAGGATTATGACATATTCTAGGATCAAGGGGAAGGGTTTAGCCAAGAATATGTACATTTATCAGTTTATTCTACTTTGCTCCATGTGAAAGATCTTTAAAAGCTTTTCCTGATTTTGAGAGAGAATGTCTCTTGAGATGTTTCTTGGATATTTATCACAGTGGTCTCTGCAAATAACAGTTAGAAAGGCTTTTACTATTTTATGCTTTCTACCATTTGGGACTATAGAACTCCTCTTAAAGATAGTGTTTTAATATATACTGTTAGAGTTCACTTCCAAGTAAAAGCAGTATTACTCATTTCACTGTTGATACGTGAGTATCATTCAGTTGTATTGATGGTTCTTGTGGCATGAATATATATTTTCAGATCTAGCTATTCATTTTACTGGGGTACTCTTTGTGATGGAAACCTTTTGTGTCTTTGCCTGTAGCTAACGTTAACCTCCATACAATTGTCATTGTTATTTCAAGATTTAAAAGGAAAGCAAAAAGGTGATGGTCTCTGAAGACTTGTGCTATGGAAAAAGTATATTGTATTTCACTTAATAATCTCATTTGTAGAACAATCTTTAAACATTCACATACTGCTAGCTCTTTGTTATTTTTTCATTATCCAAAAAAATTTGGATCCCATTTCCCAAACTGGGAAAATTGTTGTATTGTAAACACAACCTTAAAATACTTACTAAAAAAAAATATCTCTATGATCCTTTAAAGAAGGAGCAAGCTGGAATCCTGTGGAATGATATCTACTAAGACAGGCCATGCTATGCACACTGAAAAATGGTATCTAGTGTTATTACAAGTAAATGTACATCCTGTAATTCACTGTAATGTATTTTCAAAGCCGTGAAGCCTCTGCTGGTGATCTCTAGAAAACAGATTTGTCTGTTAGCCAACTAATTACCAGATAAGTGCCCAGAGCAAGCACCTGCCATCTCCTTCATAAAACTGTGCTGTGCACAGGGAAATAAATAGTGACAGATCCCCATCCTGAATTTGTCCACATTGTGCTGCTAGGTTCACTCTTCATTTCAAGTCATTACTTGGACAACTGTGATTTTTGAATCACAAACTCTCTCCGTTCTCTTGTGGTTGCAAGTGCTAGCTGGAATGCCAGTTTGCACGGCACTTGTTTCTGGCCTGGTGATTGACACCCCCCACACTTTATGTAAAAAAAAAAAAACAAAAAAAAAAACAAAAAAAAACCTGCTCAGAATCCAGACATCACACTGACTATTTTTCAAAACGTTGCTTCTGACCTTGGGTGACAGCTTATTTCATCAATGCATTATTTGTGTAGTGGGAGGACACTGAGTCACTAAGTTTAATAGCAGCATAAAATACAAATATGTAAAAAAAAGAGTCAACTCCTGGCTGGAAGCATTTCTAGGTAAATATAAAGAAACAAGCTACAACAAGCGAGTATAATGGAAAGCAGCACAAGACTGTTTTAAACATTTTGGAGGTGTTTTTGGCTTGTGTCTTCTTAGTTGTTTGTTTCTCCTCTTTTTATTTCTTTTATTAGTCGATCTTTTGGGTTGTTTTCCTCCTCCTCAAAGTGTACATCAAACAGGAAGTCATTTAATAAGCCCCAGTTACTCAGGCTTCTGTCTAGCTTTTAACTGCATTATGAATTTTGAGGGCTCATTGAGGGAGTAATCCTTAAAGACTACTTAGGGGAGGAAAAAGAAGTGGGTAGGCAAGGGCCTACCTACCCTTCGGTAAGAACGTGGAAGAAAGCAGAGAGCTGTCTGCCAAGAAAAATACCACTGGAGCCTTACAGTAATGGTGGGAAGTTCAAGTACAGTAACTTACAGAGAGATAATTTATTTCTTTTATACTCTTACATGGGAATATTAAAGTTTGAATTTAATGTTAATGTAGGAGGAGGAAGTGCCAGAGGTGCATCTGTGTGACATGGACAGAAAGTCATAATATGTCATGTCGCTCCAAATTTGTGTTCCTATCGGCATCTCTGCTTTTGTTTATTAGGAGTGGTGATATGGTCAGATGATGCAGGAGAGAAATGGGAAGAAGTAGAAGGAAAACAGGACAAATAGGAGGACATTGTAGTAGTAATCAAGGTGAGAGGTCACCGAGTAATGGGAAAGGTCTTTTTTCTACGCTGAGCAAAGGAATCAGACAGACGATGCAAATGTTACTGGGAAAGAAAAAAGATTTTGCTGACTTACTATGCAGGTCAGGGGTAGGACCTAGTTAAAGATCATCTCCATAAGGGATGACAAACCTGTAAGAAACTGTCAGATTTGATGCAGCTGAACTTATGGTAAATCAATCTCTATATCCTCCCATTATTAAATGTATTTTATGCTTGTGTTTGACTGTGGTCCGGCTGCAAGGAGTATTGCTGACCTGACTTGACTGGGTCATGTGTGGCGATCTTGATATAAATTACGTATTGGTAACTGGAACGAGTTCAGCGTAGGGTCACAGAGATGGTCAGGGACTGGAGCACTTGGCCTGTGAGGAGAGGCTGAGGGACCAAGCTTGTTCCAGCCTGGAGAAGGAGTGGCTTCAGGAGACCCTAACAGAAGCCCCTTAGTGCCTATGGGAAGGTTATTGAGATGACCGAGCCAAGTGCTTCACTGTGGTGCATGTGGGAGGACGAGGGACGGTGAGCATAAGTGGAAACGAGAGGTTCAGGCTGGATATGAAGAGAGATATTTTCCCCATGAAGACAGTCAAGCAGTGGAACAAAGGCCCAGAGAGGCTGTGCAATCTCCATCCTTGGAGGTTTTCAAAGCCCAACTAATTAATTCCCTGAGCAAACTAGGCTATAGCTGACCCTTCTGTGAGCAGGAGGATGGACCAGATGCAGTCTGAATTATCTTAAGATCCTATGACAGACAGTAAGACAGTTTTAGTGACTGCTGCTATTTGCAAGATGCTTTGATTAATTTATTTTCTTGCTATAACTTCAGTGGTAATGATTTGGGGTTAACAGATTAAGAATCCTAATTACTGCTAAGACTCTGACCATTTACTGAGAAATTAATAATAAATTTGTATTTATCCTTCATCTCAGTTCTTCTGTATCTCATCCCTTACTTATATATTAAAGCATACAGTCATACATCACACCCATACACAAACACATATGTATATATGCACACGAAAAGAAGAAACAATGTGAAAATCCTTTGCAAAAGTACCTGGCTGCTTTATTTGTTTTTTCAAGGTTTCCCATTTCCTAAAATGGGTAAGTAAACTCCACGTGTATTTGGAATCAGTGATTTCCTAGGAATGGTGTACAGCTGATAACATCTGAGACAAGCATGCTTGTAGACAGCGTTTCCGCTTAACAGCATAGCACTGCATTCACTGGAATACATGGTGTCAGGGATGCTTATTATGGGAATTATCGTGTTAATTCCATTGGAAAAAAATATTTTGTATGCCATTTATTTTCTACTTTAAGACCAGCATTCCACATTTGCAGAAGGCTGTTAGAATTTCATAACTAATATATCAAAGGAGCTCTCTTAATACCTACAGAACTAAATGTGTCTTGCGGAACTATTCAATAAAATTTAATTTACATATTTTTTGGATGTGTAGTCTATGTGACCTTCGGTAACTGTTTGTTTTTTAAATTTGAAAAATGCCTCCAAAGTGTAATAGCCCAGAGTTTCAAATGGCGCAGTAGGATATGTAATGCATATTTTAACATGTTTTCTTTTAATTTGTCACACAGACTTGTTGTGCATATATAAAAGTCCGTATTTTTAAACCTGTAGTACAAGTGTGTAAAATGTACTTGGTTGGGCTAAAAAATTCAGAAGTCTAATTTATCTAGAGATATGCTCAGCCAAGTAGTTTTTCACAGCAGTTAGCTAACACTTCAAGCTCTAACAGTGCCCCTGAGCCATAAAAGAAATTTGCATGTAAGAAATGTTTTGAATCTATTAAAACCTCAGCTCAGAGCTAAAGAGTTGCTCTCATGTCTTCGTTGACTAACATGAAGTGAGATCTTACAAAAAGCTAGGCTGTGATCGACAGATGCCAAAGCTTACGTTTTGATGTGATTATGTATTTCTTTCATGCACAGCAGTTTAAGTCTGGGACTGGAGCTTCAGAAAGACAGCAATCAATGGGTCTGTGCAAGAGTACACAAAATATATTACTCCTGGCAGTCGTCAAGGCAGAATTATTCAAAAAATAATCTGAAATGCATTTGATCATACACTAGATGGTTTAATAATTTATATTAGACCTTATTAGCAAAGTCTTGTGTTTACTTTGTGGCTGCCAAAACAAGATGAAAGGCTGCCTCCATGGAAATACAAGATGCTTAGCTCAAAGTGTCTGTCTTTGCATTTCAGTTTGATAATTTCCCTTCCTCCTCTCATTTTGATTAATAGTATGTAGGTTTCAATCTTAGAGTACCTTTTCCTTCATTGCACTCCTTTTTAGTGAGAGCAATGCTCCTTATTAACAAGGCTACCAAAGAGTTTATGGCCTATCAAGACTTAAATTAGTATAAACGCATATTTCTGGGAACTTCTTTACCTTAGGATTTCCTCCAAATATTTTTTGGGGTAAAAGAGGCTTTGGATTTAGTTCTCAATTCCACTGAACTGAAGCATTATGCTAATCTTCCTGAGTCTTGCAGCTGCAAAAGTGTTACTTCTGAGCTCAGCTTAAGAAACTGTTGCACTCTTGACTAGTAATTGTGTATAGTAAATATCACCAGTTGTATCAGTTCAGAATATTACAGAAACGCCTTGAAGATTTCCTTGAAAAGCTAATGCACTGCAAATATTTTATCTAGCGATACAAATAAGGGCCTTTCCGAATTAATACTTCTGTGAAGTGGGAGCGCAGGGAGTGGACCGGTGTAACTGCTAGTTCAACAAATGAGACCTTTGCCTCCACCCAGGTTTTTTACAGCATAGGTGCATGAAAGGGCTCTCGTAAACTTAGTTTTCTGTGGAGAACTCCCCTTCCCGTGCAACGTGAAAGATCTTTTCTGCAGGTGTCTTGGACAGCTCTTCAAGGCACAGTATATGGAAAGCTTTAGGGAAAAGAACATGTATGAGAGGGTCTCAGAATACAGCAATACAGTATTGCAAACTCTGAAGCTCATATGACAGCTCAAAGAAGCTCTTTGAATTTGCCTTATCTACCCTAGGAGGCTTCGTGTTAGTTTTGGTTTCTGTAGACTCATCCTCTTCTCTCCTTCTCTGTGCGTGCAACATACACCACAATATATACTGTATACTTTACCTGAAAACTAGTTCCTCAGAGTCTACAGAAGGACTTTTTTCCCAAATAAAAATATATATACAGTGGTTTTCACTAGCACAGCTGGTAATATGATACTTGTATGTTAGTAAGAACCAATTATATTCCAGGCTGGCACTTCACTGTTGTCCAGACTGCAGTGAGGGCCACTCAGCCCTTAGCTCAGGCTTAAGAGAGTGCAAGAACGTAGTCAGCTCAGCAGAGCTCTTCCTCTTCCCACGGAGTTTTATGCCGTGTCTTACAGAGCTGCCCAACAGACTCTTAGGAAGAGGCATCTACCTGCAGGTGTCTCTGAGAGATTATCCTGGTTTTAAAAGCTGTTGTACGAATTGCAGGGCGGACAAAAGACTGCCATTTTCTAAAGGAGCCTTTCAGTTGCAGGCAACCAGATGTACCCTTTTTTACACATGCATCTTCTGTGGCAATAATGACGGAAATTTTCAAGGAAGCCAGTGGTCTTACCCATGCATCAGTGTTGCAAGGCAGAATTTTGGGGCAAACTAGACAGTAGTTCTTAGAAAACATGGATTAGATGAACATATTCATTACTTTTCTTGAAAGAAAATATTTGGCGGGATCATCTGAAGAGATAGACATTATCAAATAGAAATGCAGCAGTGTTTTAAGTGATAAGCTGTGAAGTACATCTTAAAGAAAAGGGTCACTTTAGTTTCCAAATTGTGATCTTTGTGTAAATGTAAGAACAGTTTAATCCATGAGAAAATTTGTAAAGAATTCAGGTTAGCAAGGTAATAGGAGTAGTATTTCATGCATGCATTTATTGAAAGAAAAACTTCTGGTGTAAGGTGCTTGACAGTCTCTTACATCATCTGAGATGCTGCAAAAATCTGAAAGTTTTGAGCAGTTTAGAAAATGTGACTACCAGAAGAAAAAAATGCATCAGAGTTCAAAACATAAAAGATAGAAGGAAAACAAACGCATAGTGAAATTGTGAGAACTGTACCTCCAACCCAGTTAAGTTTCAATATGACAAAAATACTGTAAGATGAAATCTCATCTACAGAAAGAACATAACAAATGAGTTCAGTGTATCAGTATGATCATCTAATTTATGGGAAATATGATAAAGTAAGGAGGAAATAGGGCTTGCAACTTTACTCGCTGACTTACTGAGATGAAATAGCAGTGTGACAACTGTCTGTGGGGACAGTGGCGTTCCCCATGGTTATAAACTATGCTAAAATCTCTTTTGCCATTCTGTCCTACTAGCAGCATGCAGCACTACTTAATTCATATGCATTCCGTGTTGCAAGAGAGGTTTAAAAAAACAATATGGTAACCAAAAAAAACAGTATAGGCTATTAATGATCAAAATTAATGAGAAAGCCAACCACATCCTGGGCTGCATCAAAAGAAGCATGGCCAGCAGGTCAAAGGAGGTGATCCTGCCCCTCTACTCCACTCTGGTGAGACCCCACCTGGAGTACTACATCCAGCTCTGGAGCTCCCAACATAAGAAGGACATGGACCTGTTGGAGCAAGTCCAGAGGAGGCCCACAAAGATGATCCAAGGGCTGGAGCACCTCTCCTGTGAAGACAGGCCGAGAGAGTTGGAGTTGTTCAGCCCAGAGAAGAGACCTTAGAGCAGCCTTCCAGTACCTAAAGGGGGCCTATAGGAAAGATGGGGAGGGACTCTATGAGGGAGTCTAGTGATAGGACAAGGGGTAACGGTTTTAAACTGAAAAAAGGTAGCTTTAGATTAGATATTAGGAAGAAATTCTTTACTGTGAGGGTGGTGAGGCAGTGGAACAGGTTGCCCGGAGAAGCTGTGGATGCCCCATCCCTGGAGGTGTTCAAGGCCAGGCTGGATGGGGCTCTGAGCAGCCTGGTCTAGTGGGAGGTGTCCCTACCCATGGCAGGGGGGTTGGAACTGAATGATCTTTAAGGTCCCTTCCAACCCAAACCATTCTATGGTTCCCAGTCTCAGGGAAGAGGAGGAGAGGAGGAGCATTCCTTCTCCTGGAAGAGGAGGAGCATTGAGAAGAAAGTTACGTAGTCCTTTATGAGGCACTGGCCCTTTTTATCTGTTTTCTAAGGGATAGCATCTAGTGTTGTGCAACTAAATATTGAGGACTTCCTTGATTATCAAGCTATGTAGAAATATTTAATAAGTAATTGGGAGTCTGATTTTAGTCAGCCAAATTTTAAGTCATGAATTGGTGAAAATTAAATATCATAATAAATCAGTCTTCGATTGTATTGATATTTTTACAGCCTTATCCATTCTTTTAAATCACCTTAGCCTTACTGTTAACATACCAATGATACATGTAAAATCGGGTCATGACCACAAATTATGCACAAATTGGTAGAGATTTGTGAGACCTGTGAAGAAAAGAAAGGCTTTCTAAAAGTCTAGAAAGAATAAATTGTAAATGAGTTTTGATTCATATATATAAAAAATCATTAATATTATGTGGTTTCCAGTTTATTCTGCAGGCAAAGATTAACCAGCTTTGATTTGGGGTGCTAATACAGCTGTGACCAGTTACTAAAATTTCAGATGCCTTAGGAATTTCTTGTAATTAGTAACTTAACAATAAGAAGCAGTTTCATAGTTTTTGATGAAGCTAACATATTCTGCGCAATATAGACTGAAGTCCTGGAGTAGTGTTGTTATTGTGCCCTACGCTGCAGAGAACTACGCCCCAATTTGCTTCCTGTTTCCTTTTCTTCTCTTTACCCGGTTGATGGTCTTCTGGGTGCCATATATATAAGAAGTCATCCTCATTTCATAGGTCACTTGTTCGGTAACCCTTTGCCTGTGTGAACTGTGATCTAAATTAACAATAGCTCAGATGTTAGAATAGCACTTACACCAGGCTGTCATTTGCCCTTTGATGCTTACTTACCTAACCAGTAGTAATCATTATTTTCCTTCTACAATTACTATAATGGAGCTGATTCCTGAAATGGAAAACAGGAGGCAGTTACAGACAGCTTCAATTGTGCTGTCACACTTTCATGGGCAGGCACCTCTCTTGGAGCTTTGGTATTTCTTTGAGTTTGCCCAGAAATACATTTGGTAAAAGCGGGAGTTGGGCATCTGATCTGTATTTTCATGTGACCCTGTTTCAGCTGCTTGGAAATACAAGATTATCCAGACAGGTATTTGCTGGGTCCCTGACTTACTTTATACATAATGTAAAGGGAAAAAAATACAATGGATTACCCCAAAACCTTTTTTAAGGTTTTTAATTTTTAAGGTTTAAAATTTCAAACCAATTAAAAATCCAGCTGGGCTCAGTTGAATTCCTGAGAGATTACTGAAATAGAGGGCGGAAAAAAGAAATGACGAACAGAAATATTGAATTTTATGATGCAAGATCATTACACCTTTGTTTAATTACACCTTTACCGCTTAAGCCTCTTGCGAATGTCATCAGATTACAGTTTTTGTAGATGTTTTTACTTTTGAGTATGTACAATGATAGTGTGCTGAACCAAACAAGATGGCAAGAGGGAAGAGTTTCTTATTCTTTCCACTTGGGTTTTCAGCTGAATTAGTGACTCAACATCTGTAACTTGGGCTGCAGTTAAAAGTCCTCATATTGTTGGGGGACCTTGGTGCTTGCAGTCAGGTTGAGGATGGTAATGGCGGGCGCAGCAGGGAACTCGGATTCAATATGCTGAATGAGAAGGTGAGTGTTTTAGCACAGCTGCCTCCTGGGGGTCAGGGGAAAGGAAAAGCCCTGTGGGAGGATTTTCAAGCACCACTGAGCTGGCACACCAGGAGACGATGATTGACTTTAGAAGAGCCCTGCTGTGCAAGGGATTGTTGTGTTGTGGTCCCCTTTATCACTGGTTAGACATTTCTTTTGAAGAAGGCAAAAATGGGAGAGTAGTGAGATAGCGGCAAAACAATCAAATAAAAAAAATAATCATCAAACAACTCTGATGACATTGGGGTCTGGAGATTTGTTTCTGTTGCTAACAGCTTCATTGATTTGGCAGTTTAATTTCATTTGAAAGATTTACTTTGTGTGGCATTGGTCAGATTTCTGTACGAAAAACCAATGACGTGCTGCAGTGCAGGTTGAATTGTTGTTTGTCTTGAAAAGGGATATAAATTTCAACCTCAATATAAAGAGAAGGTTTTATTTGCATTTGGAATGTACAATGAGAAATACGTAACACCGTTTCAATCTCAATATGTGCATTTCTTCACAGGAGTTCAGACATGCAGCACAGAATGGCACAAACTGGAAAGCACACCCTTCTGCTGAGATCCCAATAAAAACACAGCCCAGGTCGTGGATGGCTTTGCAGCTCCCATGGCAACAAGAAGGAGGTGGAGTGAAGATACTGTCTGTCAGCCTGGCTCTGCTGGCAGTTCTTGTTATGTTTTACTACAGAGGAATGAAAACAGAACTGTGAACTGAATGAGGCTTTTATGAAAACAATAAAACTGCTGTTTAAAATCTTCAAAGGAAACACTTTTACCTACAATTCTTTTCTTTTTTTTTTTAAAGAAAAGCTAATATAAATTGAGCAATAATTTGTACTCACCCTATGCCTTTCCTGTCATTCATAGGAGAGAATGTTAATATGCTCTAGGGCGGCCTATCTTGACAAAATTTGAGATCCTTGGTTAGCAGAACAGTTTGTTGCATCTTTGCTCTTCTTTTTTCCAAAACGATGCAACGTTAGCACTGCTTACTCTTTTTGTAACTGCTGTAGCGGGTAAAATTGCATGCAGGAAACTCATGAAGTTTGTAAGACATCTTTCCATTGAGTAATGTTGGTGATCATTTATGGGCAGAACATTTAAAGCTTTCTTAAAGATTTTGCTTAATGCAGTCTGATGTTTTGATATGTGTCTTTTTACATTAGAATTAAGCACTGCTGGGCCATTAAAGTTTGTCATTTGTTGCTATTGATTTTGCTATCATGTCTGAAAGAATTTTTGGCCTGCCATCTTGCCTCTCTCAACTTCACAATGCGTTACTAGGTTTTGTTAATACAACAAGAATTATTTTTTACCTGGAAATAGTTTTAAAGGTGTTGGGTTTTTATCATTGAATGGGAAGATGGAGTTCTGGTTAAGGGTTATGGTTAAGGGTTCTGTCAACAGATGGATTTAATACGGTCTATAGATTTAGTATAATGCTCAGAGAACTAAATGTGAATCTAGTATTGGCCGTGCATTGGATCATGCTGTATATAAGACAGCATTGCTCAGTTAGTGGGGAGGTTACATTTTGCACGCTGCAGATTTCTAATTACTTTCTTCAAGCCACTTTTGTCATGACAGGATCTCCACGCATCTTGAGATTGTGCTGGCCAGTCAGGGACGGGACTCTGTGCCCAGTTCTGCCAACAGCTGACTGTGTGATATTGGTCATTCATTCATTCATGCCTTGTCACCTTTATGGATCTTCATCCAAACTTTGACTTGCAAAGTCTATTTAAAATCTTAAGAGCAGGAACTGTATTATTTTTTTTTTTGGTGTGTTTGTGTCATATCCAGCACAGACGGAGCTGAGCTGCCTACATGGCTGTTGCAGTTTAACCCAGGTAGGCAGCTAACAGAGAGCCACTCGCTCACTCCCCCGCACTGGGATGGGGGTGAGAATCAGAAGGGTAAAAGTGAGAAAACTTGTGGGTTGAGATAAAGACAGTTTAACAGGTAAAGTAAAAGCTGCGCACGCAAGCAAAGCAAAGCAAGGAATTCATTCACTACTTGCCATCGGCAGGCAGGTGCTCAGCCATCTCCAGGAACGCAGAGGTCCATCACACGTAATGGTGAAGGCCAACACCATCACTCCAAATGTCCCCCCTTTCTTCTTTTTTCCCCCCAGCTTTTATTGGTGAGCATGACGTCATATGCTATGGAATATCGCTTTGGTCAGTTGGGGTCGGCTGTCCCAGCTGTGTCCCCTCCCAACTTGTTGTGCACCCCCAGCCTACTCGCTGGCAGGGCAGCATGAGAAACAGAGAAGGCCTTGGCACCATGCAAGCACTGCTCAGCCATAGCTGAAACATCCCTGTGTTATCAACACTGATTTGGTCACAAATCCAAAACATAACCCCTTCCGAGCTGTGATGAAGAAAATTAACTCTATCTCAGCCAAAGCCAATGCAGTGGCTCTACAGTGCAGATCAATAATCCCCTAGGAAGGATGCTTTGTACTTTATAAACCGAGGATTCCTAGTAGTTACAGACAATTAATCAGGAAGTTCCACCATGATGCTTTCAGTACAGCCTGTAAATTATAACAACACATATAACTGTCTTCAGGAAATTAGGTGTGTAATGACTTGAATATTGTGTTTCTTATTGCAACCACTGAAGGTCATGAGCCAAGACTCAAAATTCGTGAGATTTTTAAAAAAAAAACCTGTGCTCTTGATTTACTTCTGCTTCTTTTCAGGCTTTTTTTCTACAACCGTGAATATGTAACAATCAGTAATTTACATTTTTAGCAAATCTGAAATATTAAAAAAAAACCCACTTTGTGAGCTGAAATTTTCACATATCACAAGATTCTCAGGAAAACTATGAGTTGACAAAATCATTATATCTGAGCCAAATTTTTGTATTGATGGGAATAAACTATGCAGATATGTTCTGTGCCTCTAGCACTCTCTCTGTCAGCCACTCTAGCTTATCTAATCGTAGCAATTACAGACTCATTGCATCAGCTGTTACAGAGATTTACGAAGCTTGCGATTTAGATTCTGTGCATCATTGGCTTTAATGGGACCAGCTTATTTTCTTAGAAATAACGCAATATAGAGAAAGAGGGTGAAGAAGACTTTGTAAATGACAGTGCCCACAGATGAAGTATATTCTTAAACTGAACTTTAACCTGATAAGTAGGAAGTGTTGTTTATCAAGTATTTTATTACCTTCCTTTAGATTTTGAGAGGGCTTTTTGGCACTTTGTATTGTCGAGTAGTAGAGTGTTTGGCATTTGTTCGTTTTTATTTACAACAGAACTTTCAAAGACACTGAGCTGAACAAGTCAATTCTGGTCAAACAGCTCATCTGGACCTTCAGGCAAAACCCAAACTGTATGCTGCCTGGGGCTACTGTTGAAGACCAGGAAACCTCTGAGTGTAGAGTGGACTGTGGAAGTGTATCTAGTTCATGGAGTAAGGTGACCTGAACACATATTGATCTGTGATTTTTGCTCCCACCTGGCTCCCTGAACACTTCTAACTGCCATGCCAGGCAGCGTTTTTAATTTGTACACCGGCACTATGTTTGAGGCCTACTTCCACCAAGTAGTCTCTCTTTAGAAGCCATCAGGGTGGGTGAGAAATCTACTGCACTCCAAGTTAATGATGTCATTGCAGGAGAAGTCTCCCCACCGTCAGTTGATCTCACTCTTACACGTGCATGAACACACTCATCACTAGAGAATGTATCTGCTAATAAGCAATCTAAATTCAATGTCTTTTTTTTTAAAGCAAAAAAGAATATGATTTCCTTTTGGTGCCAAGGAAACCTCAACTATTTTTCTCAAATGTCTGTGGTAGCTCTGAGTTCTCTCTGGCTATTTTCAGTGAGGAATCTTGCAAACCACAAGACATGAATAGCAAAGACATCTTAAATCTCTTCTGAAAAACATTAAGTGCACACTTTTTATGTCCTACTTGTGCATGGGTTTAGATGCTGGAGGACTTTGTCATTTAATCTTTTCATTGTAGCTTTCTATTAATGGTATACTTGTTTAGAAAAAGAATATAAAATAAAATAAGTGAATCATAGAATGGTGTGGGTTGGAAAGGACCTTAAAGATCATCTGTTTCCAACCCCCTGCCATGGGCAGGGACACCTCCCACTAGACCAGGCTGCTCAGAGCCCCATCCAGCCTGGCCTTGAACACTTCCAGGGATGGGGCATCCACAGCTTTCCTGGGCAACCTGTTCCAATGTCTCAGCACCCTCACAGTAAAGAATTTCTTCCTAATATCTAATCTAAATCTACCCTCTTTCAGTTTAAAATCATTACCCCTCATCCTATCACTACACTCCTTGATAAAGAATCTCTCCCCGTCTTTCTTGTAGGCCCCCTTTTAAGTACTGGAAGGCAGCAATAAGGTCTCCCTGGCTCCTTCTCTTCTCCAGGCTGAACAACGCCAACTCTCTCAGCCTGTCCTCCCAGGAGAGGTGCTCCAG
Source organism: Larus michahellis (assembly GCF_964199755.1). Lineage (NCBI taxonomy): Eukaryota > Metazoa > Chordata > Aves > Charadriiformes > Laridae > Larus > Larus michahellis. The sequence goes on along the minus strand of NC_133897.1, from coordinate 70,262,560 downwards.
CCGTCTGATCATCCTCATGGGCCTCCTCTGGACTTGCTCCAACAGGTCCATGTCCTTCTTATGTTGGGGGCCCCAGAGCTGGATGCAGTACTCCAGGTGGGGTCTCACCAGAGTGGAGTAGAGGGGCAGGATCACCTCCCTCGACCTGCTGGCCACGCTTCTTTTGATGCAGCATAGGATGCGGTTGGCCTTCTGGGCTGCAAGCGCACATTGATGGGTGATATAAAGTGGTTTATGGAAAGCCTGTTCTATAAAGCAGGAGAGAGAAAGAAGGAGAAGGTACCTTTTGAGGAGAGTTCATCCACCTCTGTCACATCATTGCCTGCATATCTCTGAACATCTGACAGCTTCTGTTAATGCAGTTTCACTCCCCAGTTCAACTTCCCATATGGAAAGCTGGAGTGATTTTTGAATAACGGCAAGTAATATCTGAAGTGGCAGCAATTGGCAACTCTGACATTGAGCTTGGCTGTGTCCATTACCCAGAATCCTTCTGCGCTTCTTGAGAAGCAATTACAATTTCACAGGTTGGAATTAAAATTCCCTGCGGTATGCAATAGAGTAACTGAAACTGTCAAAGTGATTTCAAGCTGCTAATCTCTCGCTACTCGAAGAGTGAAAATAGAGCCCCTCTTACCCAGGCGCAGATCTGACAACTTAAAAACTCCAGCCTTCCACTGTGTTTAAATACATATGGAGAGTGGCTTGATCTGCTCACAGTGGATATCTGTAAAGATGTTATGTCTATTAACATTTGTGCGTATTAACAAGTCTATCTTTTTTAACTTTAAGATGTGTGTAACTTGAGGGACTAAGACAAATACAAAAGAAGACTTATCCAAGAGCTCTGAGAATTTGGAGGAATGAGTAGGCATGTGCCTGTTTGTGTGAGGCTTATCAAAATCTTTATTTATGTATTTTTGAACATGTAGTATTTTTTGCTGGAAAAATTGCTTGCAACTTTCGCAAATTTTATTTTCACATATTTCCCACATTTTATTTTGAGCACACTGTGTTGGATTGTATAGATAGCATTTAAAGAGCTATCTATACAAAGAGCTATCTATACAAAGAGCATTTCAAAATCAAAAACAGAGGGAAAAATGGAGAGCCTGTAAAGCTAGAGTGCAAACTGAAAAATACTAGTGCAAAATCTGCAAAGCAGGTTTGAACTAGGAGACACATTCCACAGTGAGGGACTGGCTGCAAAACACCATTTGACTTCTTCAGAGGCAGGGTTCATCCACCAGATAATTAAAATTAGAACGATTGCTGTGAAGTATTTGTGCAAATATCATGAAATGTCTTTCAGTTGGATATTTCATTCATGCATGCACTTAACGTTCAAGTGAATGCTTTTTTGTTTAAATGAAGATGCTTCAGTAGCGGGTGGGGGGGTATGAATTATGAATAGTCCTATTTTAATTTTAAAGAAGCCCAATACAAAAAAATGTTGTAACAAATAATCATGTCCCTGCACCTGCTGGTATCCCAAAGTCTGTTAACTTCCACTTGGGAAGCTGTGGTTATGGATTCGGATCATTTATGCTGTAGATCTCCTTGTGCTATGTTTTGACAAGTTGGGTGTTTGAAAAGCCATGGAAGTGCCTGTGTTCCAGTCAAAAAGCTAGTCAAGCTGATGGCAGAAAAGATCTTCAGATCTCTTTGTTTCTTTATTCCACACCTCTCTTTTACGCCTTTTCACCATCTGTGCATACACTTCTCTCTGTTCCCTCACTCTTGTCTCATTCAAATCTAATTTATCAGTGTCAGGAGTTTAAAGAACAGTTAGATAACGTGCTTAAGTTTCCATGTGATCCTCTTAGGAAAGGAAGGTAAGAAAGAGGAAGGTAAGAATATGTGGTCCATTGATGAAGGTGGTGTGAGGATCAAAGAGCATGAGAAACTCTTGTGCAACAATACGAGAGCTACATCATCACCTAAAATAGATGTCCTGTACATCCTTGTCTTTGTCTACCTGTAATCATTAGTTGCTCCCTTTTGTATTATCACTCAGAATAAACTGCATTTCCTATGTACTGCTGGAAAAATCCCGAGTGACTAAATTAAGTGTACTAGGGCAGATTGAAGTACAGCAGTGTTGTAGACTAAGATGCGCAGGTAAGTGTAGTCCTAAAAAAACAGCAGCCAGTGCAACATCATACACCTCTGGTGTTCACCGTTGAATTTTTTCCTGGAGTTCTAGTTGTTAACACGCAAATTCCAGGTATTGGAATCCCCTCCATGTGCAGAGAGCTACGATTGAATAGGAGAGGAGGAGAAAGTGGGGGGGGGGGGGAAATGCAGCCTTGACTGCTTATATTTAAGTACAAGAGGATGTTATTTAGTAGCTGTATCACCAGAACAACGCATTAGCCATTCAGAAGGAAGCTAAATACTACACAGTGACATCCCAAATCTCTTCTTTGCACCTTCTGGTTCTTTATCCTAAATACTACATTCCAGAGGGATGAGGATTCCCCTGGCAAAACCTGACCAGATCAAGAGGGGGGAAAAGTCTGCTTTTTGATTGTGGTGATTTAGCACTTTTTTCACTGAGGACGAGAGGCAAGGTGAGTGAATCATGTCCCATGAATGGAGAAAGAGTAATATTTTAGTATCTTTTTGACAATCTTTATTTTATTGGAAACTATGTAGCAATGATAGCTGTTCTTGAAAAGCGATGTTAACATGATGTTTTATAGAGCACAGTCTGCCTTGGATGGTTTGCTAAGTGTTGGTTGTAGGTAATAGAATGAAATTCCATGCTGGTGACCAGAGTGTGATGCAGATTTGTGCTTACAACTTGCATGTTTTAAATGTCCTGTCTGTCGTTGAGTGTGAGAACAGGCTATTTGTTCTCAACTGAGCATAAAATATTGTCTCTACTCCCTTCCTGGGTGGCGTTTGTGGGGACTGGTGTACAAATGTTTAGTTGTCAATGGGTTACAGATTTCAGGAGAAGCCTGGAGATGATAAAATGCACCAAAAAAATGGGCCATTGGTTGTTTGGCACATAGGGTGAGTTGCGGGTCTGAGAAAAATTAACGAGGTGAAATCATGACATCATGGGAAATTTGAATAATTAGGATCTCATTATAGCATAATCTGAAGAGTAAAACTGTTTTATGGTGCTTGGAAAGCTTTGCTGCACCCTTCCCAACTGCTCCCAGCTCTTGGGTGTGTTACAGCAGCCTGTGTCGCCACACTAGCCACTGCGCACTGGTATCACAGTCGGAGAAAAGCAGTCCAGCTCACCTGGCCTCTGACGGTGAGCTGGGCACGTACAGTTTGATGGAGGAGAGCACTCCAACGAGTTGTCACCTATCACCTGGTTTTGTCAAAGCATTACATTTCTTATTGCAGGGTAGGGGAAACAGGTAAACTGTGACCAGCAAAGAAACTTGCTCAGTCCAATGGCATTCAGTAAGTAATACGTGCTATTTAATGATTGCGAGATTCAACTATTTGCTTTTTCAGTACCTCCATTCCTTCCCTGTGAGCCTACATTCTCATCCTTTCTTCCAGCTGCTTCGCCCAAGCTCTCAGTACCTCATTTTGCTTTATGGAAGGTGATGCATCTTCAGAAGGATGAGTATTAGTCCAAGCATGATGGCTTCTTCCCTGAAAACAAGAACGCCGCTTCTCCGGTGGAGCTCATTTGCCAGAGGTATTGGTGCTTCGAAGCTATTGTGTTGCAGTGTCTCTCCTTTAACAGTGTGGTATCTGGTTGCCATAGCCTTTGAGTTATGTCAGAAACTCACATTTGCTTGTAAGCAGTATTAAAAGGCCTCTTCTGTTGTGCTATGGTTTTTTTTAGTCCCCCAAACCCCAGAAATTTCGTAATTCAAAGCAGGAGATAAAATACATCATTGATGTCAGTTGAACGTATTAAATTTGATATCCGCTAGTGGCTTTATGAGCCATAAAAGTCAACATCTAGCAATCATTAACTACAAGAGCTCTATACAAGAGATTATAAAGGGCCACGTGTGACATGGTCTGCAGAGCATTAGTATGAGACAGCAGAAGGAAACAAGTGAGCAAGTTACGGAGTCAACCACACAGGTAACCAGTGACAGAGAGAAGGATCTTCCCACTCAAGGGACAGCTTAATCTCCCAACTATTATGGTAATATTAAGGCAATAAAAAAAGACAGCAGCTTGGTTATGCTGCAGTGGCCTTAATTTGCTTCTGTCCTGCTCGGATTGTTTAGTAGGCAGAAAGAGCAATCTGAATGACAGTCTCCAGCAGAAGGATAAAGTAGAGCCTGACAGCAGTTACCAGCTTTGGCTCTGGGAGAAAGAAATTATTTGGTACAAATTTGAATCTCCTGCACTTCCGTATCTCCTCCCCATTCAGCTCTAAAATGAGAGACCTCCTTGTTTTGGTTTGGTTTTCTTAGGGATTTTTTGTCTGCAAACACATGTTCTTGTTCACAAAACCTATTTTATCTGTCTCTGAAATAATACTGAACAAAATCGTTCACTTATACTTTTGTTTTTAAGATGAAGCTGGTTTGTGTTTTGTTGCATCGCCTGTGAGCCGGAATCAACCGGCACCTTACTTGTAGGGGCACGGGATTGATTTTTATATTGATTTGAACCTAAACTGAAAGTTTTCACATGGCCTGTGGAACACTACTAAGAGGATCAAAAGAAATCAAGCCTAGCTGGCAGTCAATTTGCTGTATTTACTGTCTCTGTCTACAGATTTACCATGATTGCATGCTGCAAATTGTTGAGGCTAACTAACCTAAATCCACGGATGAATTTTCAGTTTCTTCCAATTTATAGTGACATTAAAATCAGGCCCACAGATAATTTCATAGCCTTGCCCCAGCATATATCTGCTGTAAGAATTACCACTGCGGGACAGTAGTATTGTACATCGCTCTCACCACCTCCTCCATGGGACCTCTGCTACGCAAGAATTAAAGCAAACAATAAATATCAGATAAGAGGAAGTTCCTAAACTTTGTAAAGAAGTGGCTGTCTCGTGCCTCTGTACAAATATTCATGAAAGGATGTAGTAAACTGTAGTTTCTGAGTTCAGAAAGGTTGTTCTAGAATACCTGTCAGCTGCATTCGGACGTAAACTCTGTGTTTGGGTTAATGGGTTTAAAACAAGACGTAAAATCACTATCAAACATAATAAGTTTTTATGCCATTATAGAAGGATGGAGGAACTCTTCTCTTTCCCTACCTCGTAGCACCAGCGGTTTGACACTGTAGAGGTGGAGGAGCCTTAGATGTGTGGTATGTCAAAGAGCGGCAGAGCTTCCAGGGCCGGCTTTATGTCACCTGTGTTTCGTTCCATAGTCATTGAAAGACATTTACTTACCATGTATCCTGCAGAAGCTGCGTATTCTCTGATGTCCTTTAATGAGCTCAGAAGCTCTTGCGAGTATATTCTGCAGAAATCCAGGATTACAGTTCCAGCTTTCTGAATCACAGCAGGGAGAACAAGCTATTTCGGCCTTTCACATCAAAGTTGTTTTCATAAGAGGGTTCAATAGTATATTTCCTGTTCTTGCTGCATACAGAGTTGCAGAAGTTGAGTCATCAGCATATAAATACTTTCTTGGCTTCAGAATATCTGATTTTTTTTGTGTTGATTAACTGCCCATTTCATTTCTCTTTCCACACTTATTGACTCATCTAACTAAGAATAATGAAACTGGGTCACTGCCAATCGTACTTCATATTGGTGCAAATGTAGGAAAGCTGAGGCAACCCATAAATACTATCTTATGTGCCAGAAAATCAATGAAACTGAAATTCTAGTGATTCTCGTTCACAGCAGTAGCTTGAGCAAAAGACCTGGAATAGTTTTAGTAATAAAGTCCAGTCCTGTGAACAGTTTTGGGTTGTGGTCTTTAACGGTGTGCTTGTGAGCAAGGAAAGTAAATGGAAGTCTGCTCCATGGAGGGAATGTGTTTTATTCTGTTTTCTTAAAATTTTTAACAATCTGGCTCAAACTCACTTGACAGGTAGAATTGACAAGGTCTCCTTGCTTAAAAAAAAATGACAGTGTACTAACTAGTCTGATTTTCCAATTGTCAGAGTTCAGTTATCTAGACATGCTATTTGTGTTTCAGGCAGTAAAAGCAAGCTGGTGTGATGGCCAAAGACAAGCACAAAACTTTTCTCCTCTTCTCTTAAGCACTTCAGAGTTAGTTGGAAAGCAAATGTTTTGGCCTTACGGAGAAGGCCATAGATATGGTATATATCTATGGTATATATGGTATATATATAGATGGTTCTTTCCGTACCTTGTAATTGTCAATGTGGGACAAGCTTTAAATAATACAAAGACCTAAGCAAAGGAAGAATTTTAAATAAACAACCATGTTCTGTCATGCAGTATGATTTTAAAGTAAGCTACATTTTAAGAGTTATATCCGTGAAAAGGCCAATTACAGTATTTTGCTCGCTTTTCTCTTTTTCTTTTTTTAGTCTTATGTTTCCCTCAGTTCTTGGCAGATTAAACATTTTCATTTCAAAATACAATAGCTGCAGCTCATATGGTCCTCTTAAAAAAAAAAAAAAAAAAATTTTGAGTCAGAGAAGTTTCTATAGGCTGAAGCTAATTTCCCAGGAATTAGAATCAATGTGGCAGCCTCAGGGAGTGGCTACAGCAGCCCAAACAGATTTAAACTAAGGCTGCAGCCTTTCTGTCCTACCTCCTTCTATCGACAGCTCTTGCTTGTACCAGAAGAAGTGCTGTGTGACTGCCTGAGGAGAAGTTCAGGTAGCTTATCTAACTGAAACAGTTTTTTGACTGAGTTCATTTTGAGCTGGCTCCCATTGCTGGGCTGGCTCGCTGTGCTGTTGCATGAGCATCATTGCAAGGAAAAGGGCTGATTTACATTGGCTTGAGCTGCCAGAGGGCCACACTTTGGGCCAAAGACAAGGATTGCATGAGTTTTACAGGCTGAACTGCTGCTTGCTGGTACAGTTTTGAAAAGCTCCCTATTCTACAACTTTATTTCAATTACAGAGTTGCAGTAGCGTGCTGTGGCCACACAAATATATGACTGAAAATAGAGTACTCCCTGTAGAGCAGAGCCGTAAAGGTGTTTGAAGACGTCAGCACAGCTTCAGAGGTAAGGTGTCCTCAGAAACTGCAGAGATAAGGTCACAGCCCACAGGGCCGGCAGGACGTTACTCAACTATAGGGTTTCAGAGTACTTGAGTGATCTGTTCTGATCAGCGCAGGATTATTAGATCATAAAGGCCTATAAAGTTACTGTCAACCTGTCCTTTCCCTTAGGATAGTCAGTCTCCTTTTGATCTCTAGAGGTACATACATAATATGACTTTTCTTTACTTCCCCCCACCCCTTCTTTTTTAATGGTAGCACAGCGTGCTGGTTGCCTCCCAGGAAGGGCTGTTTATGTGGGTAGAACAGACTTCATGTTTCAGGACTCCCAGTCTGTCCCTTTTGTTAGCTGTAGAAATCACTTTAAAAACCAACTGGCATGTGAGTGGGAGGTTTTGGTTGGTTGTGGGTTTGGGGATTCTTTTCTTTTGTTGCATTGCTTTCCTTATGCACATGCTGCTAAATTTCTATTTGTTAAGGAAGTACAAAGGAGGAAAAAGTAAGTTCTGCGTCATTTCAGTTTGCCTTTGTGCTTAGATCTGGTCAGAGCCAGCCAAATTCTGGGCAGTCAGCAATGTCAGCAAACATAAAGCAGATATCTAGAAAAGGACTTGGCGCTTTAAAGTCACATTAAGACTTTGTTACAAACTTCTGCTTTGAAGACTTGCAGTATGACACATGCAAAAGATGTTAACTTCCATTAAAGGCTCTCATGAGATTTGTTACCAAATGCTAGCAAAAACTCAGCAGGACATTTCAAGGGGTACATTCCAAAAGTTTCTATCATGCATTTGATGAAAACATCTTTAAAAAAACAGTTCGTGTAAAGGAGGAAACACTGTACTTGCACCAGACTGGTATTAAATGCTGATTTGATTTCTGGGAGCAATTTAGGAAAAAAGGGACTTCTATTGAGAGCTTAATGGAAATGTGTGAGAATAGGAATGGTCTTTGCTTGGCCTTCTATCCACTGCTGATGAAGCACGTAGAAAGCAAGTGACTAGACATTTAAATTGTGAAACGCCAGGAAAAAAAGCAGTTCATCATCAGTATCCTTAATGAAGTATTAAGGGCATCTTGCTATTTCTAACAGTACGTGTTTTGTAAGTCTTTCCCATGGATTAGCTTGCAGTCACTTAAGAGTATATGTATTTGTATATGTATTGTGGCATGATTTTGTCTTTCTCCTGTTCATTCTGTAGTCAGTGCCTTGAGAAGGCTTGCGTGAGTTTAGGAAGAGGAAAATAAGGTTGGAGAAGCGATATTGTGTCATGTTCTAAGGCTCCGAACTTCAATAGTTTCAATTTCTTGAAACAAATGCCCCGGCTGGGGCCAGCGCGGGAGAGAGCTGTCTCCCCCGCGCCCAGGCCTGCTTGTGAGACAAATGGCTCCATTGTTTCTGCGGTGTGTAAATATCACCGGTCCTGGGAGGTCAGGTTTGCACGCACCGAGTGGGTGCTTAAAGAACTTGGATCAAATACATGTAGAAGATTTTGAAGATAAGGAGTCAGTAATGATAAGGCTTGTGTACTCTCTGACCATGTTTTGGTGGTACAGTAAAAACAAAAAGCGCTGCGCTTGTGTAAGCTTACTCACTCTGCTAGTTTGAAATATGTTGAGGAGTTAACTTTCTACCAGTAGGCTTTATGCCAGATAAGGTATCGTTTTTCCCTCCACAGCCAGCCTAAAATCCTAGTGCTGCCATAAGCTTTCTGTCATTTATTTGAGCAAATTCTGCAGAAACACAGTTACGTAGACTGCCTATGCCTGCCACAATGCACGTGTGTTGTGGGTGACCTGGTGTCGCGTGGGTGTGGAAATAGCGAGCTGGGAGACTGCGAACGTCTGAGGTTCGGGGTGGGACTGGGTGAAGCTGGGCTGTGAAGGCTTTCCAGGGGACTTCACAACTCTTCGGGAGTTTGGGAGAATTTGGGCCTAACGTGGGGCTGAAGGTAAGCTGTAGAGTAGTGTATAGATTTTTAAGTTTTAGTGCTATAAAGATGATGATTTTTATTTCCCTTTTAAAAACAGGAGTTGCCTTAGATATATATAGTAGCCAGCAGGCTGTTCAGGTATTACAGAAGAGCACTACAGTGCTCGTGAGCCGGTGATCTTTGCTTTGGCTGTCATTGGCATTGTTAATGCCTTAGGCTGAAAGAGTTCTTCACAGAAGATCAGTGATCATGGAGTTTTGGCAGACTCCTAAATTACTCATGCTCCTAATACAAAGGAAAAAGAAAAATTCTTCCTGGTGTGTGTTGTACCGCTGCCTGTTGCTCTGACCACCTACAGGAAATAAAAAGCCTTGCGCTGTTCCTGAACTACGCAGATGGCTTCCACTGTGTAGCGTCCTTTATAATTAGCTGTCATAGAATTGGACTAGAATTATGCTAGAATGTTTGGCGACTTAAGATGCCATCTAATCTCATAAGGTTTTGGAAGGACAGTTCCCCCCCACCCCCACTTAGTCTGAGGAGGAGGAACACTTCTGTTTGTTGTCCTGCATCTTGTGCAGTGTGAATTCCCCCTTCAGTTGTGTCTACTAGAAATGGCACTTCACCGATACCTGGGACCATTATTGCCTTTTATATTGCAGACACTGAAAAATCACTCACAAGCAGACTTCATTGTTGTGGTGCTTGTTTGGTGTCTGCTTTCGGTTGGATGAGTTTTAGTGGCTTGTCGGTGTCTGCACTTAGTGCGAGACTCTACAGACAGCAGTTGCTGCTGGAGATCGGTGTTAGAGTGAGATGATCTTGAAGGCAGGACTGAGTGGGTTCATTTAATTCCAATACAACAAAGTGATTTCAAGGCCTGCTTCCCTCTTATTTTGAACTTGGATTTATCTGACTCAAGGATTCCTATATTGACAGCATTCCTGGAGTACTAAGGCAGCACCAGAACTGCACGCAAAATTGATTTTTTAAAATTATTAATTCATCCATATTTTTGATGCATCTGTTGATTTCGTATTTCTTTTGCCTACCAGACAGTTAGGGCATGTTTTTGTAATTTTTCTTTGCAAATATCCATTGAAGTATAGGATTATTTCAAAGGCATGTTCAAAACTTTGTACATACTTTTTCTTTTTTAAATTAAAGATTAAATCCTTCTCTCCCTATCATTGTAACACTCCTTTTGTTTTAATTTATAAGGTCACTGCAGCCAGATTTTTTTCTAAGGTGGGTTTTCTGGCCTTTTTTTAAGGGCTTGGAGGTAGGGGAAAAACAATTATGTAAGAGAATTAGTTTCATTCCACTAATGTTGATTCACTTGGCTCATAAGAAGAGCTTATTGCTTTGTTTACTTGGAAAGAATGAATATCAACACATAAATAATCAGCTGAGAACTAGATTTCCAGAAGGAAGAATTTTCCTACTCACTTTTCTGTTAATTCAAAGCATTATCTTTTAAAATTGATGTAACTCACAGCCTTATGATGGTCACATTACTTTCCCTTAGGAGTAAACACAGACAGAAGTGTCTGCTTAGTTTCCAAACTAGAGAGCAGTTGTTGCCTCAGGTACTCAAATTTCTATAGAAAAAAGCCTTCCATAGCTCTTGTGGCTGTACACACTGAATGCATCAATGTACCTGGGGACTTCCGTGCCAACTTTTAGGAAGTACTAGGAACTCTTCTTCAGAAAGACACAGGAAAACAATTTACTGAACAAGCCTCCCAAAAGTGCTTTTTCAGACAGTCTTTCACCTAGCTAAAGTACTCAGACCTGACGTGCTGTAGCTGGAAGAAACTAACCATGTCATGTAGGTTCCGAACTTGTTTTTCCCTTCCTTTCACTCTTGGAAAGATATGTAACCTAACAGGACGACAGGGTCAACCGTGTCTTCAGACCCCATTGCAGTGCAACGCTCAAACCTCCTTCTGGAAGATCCTCCCAGGCGAACACATTGCCATACCACTTTTCAGAGTTTTCAAAACCTAAGGTATTTAGCTTGTTAATTGCATCCCACAGAATCTGAGGTCCCAGGGACAATTCACGTCCTTCACAGCTCATGGGATTTTGTAATTCTCAACAGCAGCAAGAGATTTGTTTGGGAGGAAGGCCCGTGCCGCTGGTCATGTCATCTACACCATTATCTGTTTCAGCAATATGGCTTGATTTTTAAAGCTTATAATGGAAAGTGTGTTACTTACATTACACGTAAGTCATCAGGTGCTTTTATCAAGTACTTCAGCTGTTCCAGGTTACAAGCGTGTTTGTGGGCTACGTACATTTATTGGCTTATTCCTATATGATGGTTTCGTAATGCTGAAAATAGATAAAGAAGCAGATTCATTTCCCTCAAACTGCTTGATGTGAGAAAACTATCCTCGTAGTTCATGCTGTTATAGAAGGTTGCTGTGACCGGGAGATGTACCACTTAGCTTATCCGTTTCCAAGTTTAAAAGAATTAGTTGTCGGCAACAGAAGCTTACTTTCTGCTTGCTTTTACAGCATTTTTCAAAATGCAGTGCTGATGCTACACAATAGCACTTTTAAGTAAATACAAGTAACCAGTCGTCAACCGGCTTCTAGGTATTTACCTAGTATAGTGTCTAAATCCCTCCTTCAGACATTGGACTTTTATACGTAAGGAGGCAGGAGGTGCCAAGAATTAAGTAAGTAGGAGGATAAGAAAGAAGTTGGAGACAGAAACTGCAAGGGAGACAAGCTTTAAAAACATACCTTGAATGCACTTAAGGCATTTGGGGGTGAGGTGGAGTTGTTGGCTGTGTAGAATACCTGAACTGAATTGCTGGTTTTGGAGTCAGCAGAGCATTACCAGCTTTACAGCTGAGGACTGCATTTTCTGAGTCAAATGTAAAACCAGCTTTAGTTTTGTGTAAGAATTGCATGTGATTATTAAAAAATAGACGTCCTCTTGAGTTGTATTTTCATGATGGGAAAATATCAGTCGTTCTGGTGGTACTTGTCACTGGCCAGAATCTCTTGTTCAGCTTTTTTTGGCCATAGTTCGGGACAGACATCCTTGGGGATGATTGAGCTAAAGGGAGTTTTTGTAGGTGGACAGTTGTCTGTTTAAACAGCCTACTGTTTAATGCTAAAATGAAATCACCCTGCCAGCACTATGCTGGAACTCACCATTTTTAATTACTATTCAATTACAATTTAAAAAGAAACAAATCTGGTCTTAGACTTCAGCTCGCTCAGTGGGACAGCAGAGGCTGAGGTACATGCAGGGACAACTGGTATGATATTTTTTTTCCTCAGTGTTTTGAGCTTTGTGTTCATTTGCATCTCATATTACAAAGCATGAATGTGAAATACTGCCAAGTCACGAGTGTAACAAATCTGCACCTACTTGCACGCAAGGTGGTCAGAAATCAGGCCCGGGAATACTTACTCCCTGCAGACTGTCAGTAGTCTGGCAAAATATCTGTGCACACCCTTATCCAGAATAGTGTTAGGGCCTCATTCGTGTTTAGCTTAATCTACTTTGGAAAAGGAAATACCTTGTGACATTCTTCAGTGGCCTCTATGGACAAATAAATAAAAGATTTAATGGAGCCTTCACAGTGGGACACTGGCAACCGAGGAAGACCCTGAGGACAGGGTTGTATAAATTAGGCAGAACTTGGGATATTTTCAGAGGTCCGTAAGGGATGAGGAAGAGGTCTTTCATCCACCCAAGTTCCTGGGGCTCTGAGGAATAAAACCTGCACTGTGTAGCATTTAGCACAAGGAACAACTGTTTCTCCTGAGTGTTTTGAGGCTGTACGTGTGCATCATATAGTCTGGCCTCATCCCATCAAATACGTTCCTCTGAATTGGGCGCTAGATGGTAACGGCTTTTAGTATGTCAGCAGGTAATTAATTATGATAAACGTGCAAATTGTGTATTGTCTCCATAGGCTGCGTAGAGCCAACAGGGTGCACGTGACTAAAAATATACTGATTAGTCTGCAGTAACAATGAGCACTGCGGCGGTGTACCCTACTGAGTCATTGAGAGCTGTGCTGTCAATTACCTGTGGATTAAGGACCGATGCGATTTTAACCAGATCCCTTATGACCCAAATGGAAAGCCCCAAAGGGTTTTGTGGCACCGCCTCTTACAAATGCTCCACGACAGATCTGTTTTCAATTTTTGTTCTTTCTTTCTTTTTTCTTTTTTTCTTTTTTAAGAAAATCAAATTTCAAAGTACTAGCCTAATTTATGATTAATATACCTTACAGTATATATCCTATGGCTTTTTTTTCTTGTCCCATCCATTAGCCTTCAGTGTAGCTTCTGCACCTGGATACTGAAGGGAAGTTGAGGGCTGAAGGGAAGAAGAGCTGATGCATGCCAAAAGAAAAAGTAATTGTGGTGATAAAGAGTTTTAGCAACTTGGAGAAAGAATCCTTTCCCTCACAGTTTTCCAACCTCTTTTGGCTTTCATGTTAGCCTTGCATTGTTACTTGTGTGTGCAAACATACATATGTGTGCGCGCGCATATTAAGCACGTTGTTATATGGAAAGAGGATGGTTCTTCATGTCAGCACATCAAGAAGAACTCAGACCCACTTTGTCAACATACATAAACTATTAGACTATCCACAACTGACGTCTTTGAGGTCGTCTTCTGTAGCCAGAATAAATTTCTCTTTAGCAGTACAGATGGATACTAGGAAAGCCAGCAGATGCATTGTAGCTAATCAGAAAGAGGCTCAGCAGGGTAACTAAAATCTCTGCTAGAATTCATATCCCTTCACGGAGTTTAATTAAAGAGCTTTGTGTGCATCCTTTTGTTTTATCTGTTGCCAGTGTTTTGTCTTCTATTGTGGCAGTTCCTTCAAATAACCATCAATTTGCTGTGATAATCTAATGAGGAGAACGAGCAGCACTGTTTAATTATGTAAAAATGATAATGAGCTTTGGCTGACGAAGAGTTAAGGAGCTGCTGCTGGCCACCAGAATACAAAAGAGCTGGTGCCAAAGGGGCCCCTGGAAGTCTGTGGCGCTTCAGACTTCATTGCTGAGCAGCAGTAACTGGCTTGAGCAAGCAGCAGGCCAGCGGAGCTTCCTTCGGGGAGAGATAACTGAATTATTGAGCAGCCTCCTAACAGCAGGAAGCAGAACAGGCATGGGCAGATTTCTGTTTCACACCCCAGCAAAAATACAGGGCAATCAAAAGAAAGATCTCCTGTCCTACATAAGCGCAGCGCCTTTGGCGCTGTACTCCATTCCTCATCCTCACGGCAGAAGTTGGAGTTTGGGCATAACCAGGTGTCATCTGGTGCCATTTTGCTGCAGGAGGTAGCAGGAGAACTGGGGGGAATGGGGTTCTGGCTGCTGGGGAAACATGAGCCAAGGTGCAGATAACTTAGGTATGCCTGTGCTCTGTCCAAGAGTAGTGTGGATTCAGGTTTATCAAGAGATAACTCTTCTAAGAGGTAAAAACTTCCCATTTTCAGGCCTTTTTTTTTTATTTTCTGGTCCTTTTTTTTTTTTTTTTAATCAAGAGGTAAGGAAAATCTTGTGCAACCTCTTTATTTTGCATCCAAACTATTTTGTCATTGAAGCTGTTTTCCCTTTTCTGTTTTCTCTAGCTGGGATCATGCTGAAGTAAGCATGGGGCGGGGAGCTTTGGAAAACGGGAACAGCAGTGGAGCAGAGGAGGAGAAATTGCTGGAAGCCCTGTTTCTTAAAGCAGAGAACCAAGTGCCCAGAATTCAGCTTAATATTGATGTGACTAACTGTCACGTGAATGGCATCCTGTTTAATCACAGCACTAATGAACTCCCAAGGTATACAGCGCCCACAGGGGCATACAAGCCCAGTCTCCAGGCACGGAGCCACTTGGGCTGGAACACATACAATGGAGCTGGTGATAACACATCCAGGACCAAGGATGTCTGTGAAGGCAACGAGACGTGGCAGGGCCTGCGTGTCCCCTCCGAGTGCACAGCCTGGCCCCTCCGCTGTGGGAGAGGAGGTGTGGGAAGGCAAGGGCGTCAGCGCAATTGAGGTAAGCCGAGGCGAAACCTGTGACAGACCTGTGTTAGAGGTCTGGCGTGAGCAGGGCTGTGGCGGTACCACTTCTGACTGACACTGCTGTACCACTAATACCCAGAAAGTGGAAAAAACTTTGAAGAGCACTCTGTTTTTACCAAGGGGTGTGTTGGTTGTATATAAGGAAGACTGGCATGGGAAGGGGCAGTACTAACTTGATAGGAGATGCAGCTTTGCCTTTATTGCAGTATTCATCCTGCAGTACGCTGTGCTATGTATTGGTATTTCTGTACCAGGAAAGGTGTGCTGGGATAGATGCACTCTTAAACAGAGAGGTTGGGGTAAGCTTACACTAGGAGCACTTTACACATGTAGAACTACAATTGCATTATACAGGCAAAGCATTTTTATTGCTGCTGAGAGTCTTTTAGACCCTAGCCCCTTTGACCACGTACTTTGTTTGCATGTGACTCCACAAATTTCTCATAAAGCCAAGTGAGCAGATGTGCCATCTTCCTCTCCTCCTTTGCTTATCCTCCGCACCTCTCCTCTACAACTCTCTACTCACGCTGGCTGTAACAGGGTTACTGACCTGCTTCCCTTCATTGCCCCTCCACGCGCCACTCTCTCTACTCTTGTATTTCATTATATTCCCTGCCCTTATCCTTCTTTCATCGCTGTGGGCACTGAAGGCAGAGCATCCTGTTCAGCCCAAGAGCCACAGAACTCCTTTGGCACTGGCGCTTTTGTGTTCGAGCGGGCCAGCCGCAACAACTCCTGCATGACCAAGGCACGTTATCATATTTACATTAAGAGCAATGCACCTTCCTCATTAGGAAAGATGTGCATCTGAAATTCCTCTTTTAGCCTCACGCTTTTTGACATCCCCTTCCATTTATAACCCAGACTCATGAGTTCATTCTGCATGCCATCTATGTAATGCATCCTTTTCTCTCTACCCAGACAACTACAACTTTGCTGTTATAACTTCAGCTCTTGTTATCTTATGGATCAATCACTGTACTCATCCTGTCATAAATCTGACAGATGTATGCTACCCATCCCCCGTGGTCCTGCAAAGATAACTTTCCCAACGCTTACATTTAACCATGTTGTCTGTTCTTTGTGATTTCCCATTCCCTTGCTCTAGAAACTTAAGCTACTTGTTTTTACTTCAAGGCTTATCATGGCTTGTCTTCTCCCTACCTATCATCACCTCCTCGGTGTTGAAGAGTTAGCTTCCACCTCTACTAACACACAGTCCTGGCCTCCTCTGAGCACTCATTCCATTTTTAAACATTCTGCATGCTTAGAAGGAGCATCCTGTGAAGCTCTGCAAAGCAGCTTCACTTGGCTGTTAGCATCCATTCATAAGACTCTTATTTTCCACATTGCCCCTTCAAAGGCTTTATGTGTGGCTAATGTGCTGGCTGGCATTGTCTTATTTTACTCCATTCCGTGGCCATACTGCCCCAACATGAATGCTTTGGGATTGGGACTGTTCTGCCCAGGTACAGCACATAGCACGTGGGGAATGTGGTCTGTGAAAAGCGCTCCTACGCGCTTCAGTAATAAATACTTTTGCAGCAGGAGTGCACCTGTAAAAGCAGAGCGACATGGTAATAATTCAGTAAAATTGTCACCCTCCCCCTGGCGAAATAAGCAATCCAGAAGAAATGCAGAGTGGCTGGTATCTTTACACCCTCACTCAGCTCATCCACACTCCAAGGACATCACATCTCTTTCTGCTCCTACCTGACGTAGCTTATGCCGAAACCTAAGGATGTGAGTTTTAGTAACATCACCTGAAGGACACCGCTAGCTAGGCTGTGTATTGGGAGAGATACCTGTGAGCACGCAGCACTTCCAAATACAACTGGTGCGGTGAAGGACTCGGTGGCTGGCCCCACCGCGGTGCTGATGGAAAGGATGCTGTGAGCACTGCTTCATCTATTTCAGCGCAGCTTCATCAGCTCAGCTCAAACTACTTTATTGGTCGGTCACTTACACTGGCTGGGCCGGGTGTGCGCTGCTGCAGACTGGGGGGCACGCGCGGACCCGCTGGGGTGCCTTTGGGGCAGTAAATCCTGGCAATGGGGTGGTGGCAAACAGCCCTGGTGTGGGGGAGGAGGAGCGGCTGTAATGTCTTCAGCCCTCGCAGCTGTGTGCAGTGTAAGCTTGTGTCTACGGCCCCGCTGTACTCGCTAGCGCTGCAGAAAAAGTAGTGCTTTCCTTTCGCAGAGACTGAGGAAAATCTTGCCTTCTTCCCACGTGAACTAAAACCCTTCGTTATCCGTGGAGTTTGACTAGTGTCGCATTGAAATGAACTTCAAAGCAAAGTCACATCGAAACTGCTAGAGACTTAATTTTTGCTTGGTTTTGATACAAAACATGAAAATCACCTCAGGCCAGCTGGCAATGCTTGTGACGAGCAAATCTTTTGGTGAAACAAGAGAGGGCTTCCAGTTTCTAATGAAATCCCCCCTCCCCGCTCCCCCCCTCCCCCCCCCAATCCAGTGGGCATTTACATGGTTTTCTTGTGAACATTTCACGCAACTTTGAAAATCAAATGCTTCCTTACAGGAAATGTTTTTTCTCTGTTGTGCATCTTTTGTGGCTGGCTGCCAAGAGATCCTGATCCGACACCCAGCTGTGCTTCTATGACCAGCTTTTGTGACTGTGGAAAATCATTTTTTTTACTTCTGCCTCCTCCATTTTCTTCTCTGTTCAATATGTATAAACAAGTTAGAAATCAGAGCCTGTATGTTCTTTGCAGCCATACTGGGCAGAAATGTGATAGCAAAAGGTTAGGCTTCTTAGTATCTTAAAAAAGCCTCTGAGAAATAAAACAGATAGACTTTTTTTTTTTAATCTGACAAGAATTCTTTTTTATTCTCAAGATGAGAACCATGCAATATTTCAATGTAAGTTAAAAGTGACAAGGTGCTTATCCTATAGTAAGTTTTGTTAAATGGAGGAGGAGATAAAGCTCTTGCAAGAAATAGGCAAGGAAAACAGTTTCCTTTTCTGGAAAACACGTTTTACCGGTATGCATCTTTTTGTACTGTCTTAAGGCATTCTGAAGTAACAAGGTTGCAAAAGCAATCTCTGTTTGCTGCATTTTGACTTAAACAATGAGGTAATTATTAATGTGGTCATTTCACGTGAGCAGATGCGTGAAAAGCCAGAAAGACACCCTGCTTTACACTTACGCAACTGTAAATGAGTGTTGCAGTTATAAATATCAAAACACAGGGAGGAAGGGGGCGTGGGGAACAGGAGCAGGCCTGGCAATAAAACTGGGCTTTATACAGCCAAAGCCCTTCACTTACGCTCTGAAAGGGAGGCCAAATCAAATTCACAAACAGAAGGACACTAAGTAATAATGTCTAAGAGGAACACTTCATGGACTACCACGTTAAAGTGACGGTAGAGCCTATCCCTGGCAAGCGATGCGTACACGTAGCGCTCATACGTGGGGCATCACTGCGCTGGGGACGGGAGGATTCAGCAGTGTCCCCACCACCTTTGGGCAGTGTTTGGGTAGATGCCAGCAGGAGCCCATTTGGTCCTCACCAAGATTCCTTTCGCACTTTACAAATCAGGGAGACCAAATGCCCATTTTGATCTGGGAAACAGATGCAGTCTTGAATATACGAGAATCACAACACGTAATCTTATGAAAAATTTACCTTTGTTCCTTTCTCTTTATTTTTTAAATCAACATTGTGGCCAGTGCTCTATGCTCAAAAATAACTTGCTTGGATATGATCGTATCTTTCTTAAGATAATCACAAGAAAATAGCATTAAAAATAAGCATTTTTCCTTTTGATTTGTCATTATTAGGGTTTGGATTATTTAAGATTTGTGCTTCCAATTTCTTTCTCCTCATCTCTGGCACTAGATTTGATGTATGTTTCTTGTCAGTGAGAGCTGAGGCTTTCTCTGACTGTGAAACTGGGTTAGGTATTTTCTGCTTTCCCCTTCTATCCCTCCAGTCTGTTAGCTGGCCTGAAACAGTGGTTTGTGGTTCAATTTCAGATTTCTGAAAATAATGGTTAAGGAAAGCTCGCTTCCTTTTTTTCCTTAAGATTTACTTTCATATTTTTTTTGTAATCATTCTTATACCCTAGTCAGTAAAACTTATCGAATGGCATTGTGAAGATGACTTCCCCATGCTATAATGGCCTTTCTGATCATCATCCCTGCATTTTATTCAGCTCCCTTATGAAATGGAGGCCTCACGATGATAATGCCGAGATTTCCTACAGAGAGCTGTTTTTCACCTATTTACTTCAGCGGTATGGCACTGAGGAAGTGGTTATGGCTGTACTCCTGGTC
Source organism: Larus michahellis (assembly GCF_964199755.1). Taxonomy (NCBI): domain Eukaryota; kingdom Metazoa; phylum Chordata; class Aves; order Charadriiformes; family Laridae; genus Larus; species Larus michahellis. The sequence continues at coordinate 70,243,155 of NC_133897.1, read as the reverse complement.
ATGTTTCCCCAGGAGAAGTCCACCTACAGTAGACTTAGTTAAGGCATATTTGATCCTCCAGAGATTCCCTGTTCCTCTGACATCCGAAAGATATGACTTGATGTTGTAGTCATCTTCTCAAGAGAGCAGAATAGACCGTGATTTGTTCCTCTGAGTCCCAGCGTGGTGTAATCCAGATCCTTCCATTGCCTGAGGAGGAAAGGGTAGCCTTACTTCCTCCCCTATTTCCTTAGCTCATAATTCAGAGAGAAATAAATAATGATTGTTAACAGGCTGATGCCATTACTGTCTTCAAAATTAATTTGCTGCGCATCCTGCCTCCTCGTGCCCAGGAGGACTAGCGGGTAAGTCCTGCTCGCAGGCACAGCATCTGCCAGAGGGGTTGAAAAATTCTGCACCAACAGCCAGTTACTGTTGGTGGGCTGTGGAACAAATCTGTGAGGGGGGAAGCTGCAGTTTTCTGTGTGCAGTTTTCTATTAAAAAAAACCAACCCAAAAGCAGTATCCGCCTGAGAACACCCCATTTGCTGACTGACCTCTAAGTCAATCAGGCTCAAAGTTAAAGTAACATACCAACCCACCACAATAAAAAAAAAAAAGCAAAAATGCAATCTATAGTTGCTCCTACCTGTTAAGTGTTAATTTGTCTTTTTATCCTGTCTTTTCAACTACTGAAACTTAGTTAAAATAGAGGTAGAAAAAAATTGGACTATTTCAATACTCCATAGAATAGAAGATTCTTTCTGAATAGAAAATTCAGTAAGTCTTTTTAAAAAAAAAATTTAAAAAAAAAAAAAGGAGATGCACTCTGTGCACCGCTGTGCTGCACTTTCCATTTGGGAAGGCTGCTATGGCATCCTCAATAAGCAGTTTAGAAGTGTCATTGATTAGCCTGGTGCTGAGTGGTCATTTTTAATGTGCTGTATTGTCCTCACCTTTGGCCATCGGGACCCATCAGCTGCAAGACTACCAGGCTCACTATTTGCTCTCTTTAGTCCAAGTGGCTGCGTTAGCATACCTGCGTTTGCAACTGCAATCATTTTGCTCAAAATAAAAAGGTTGTAGTACTTCATGGGGGCCAGGGAAGCTGGGCCTGGCATTGCCGCTGCAATTCTGTTGGGTTTAGGTTTGGGGCACTTGGTGGTTTATCCCTAATTCCCGGAAATGTTTACAAAATTTGTTTTAACAAGGCGAGTGAGCTTTCTGAACAGCAAGTCAGGGACATCTCCACTTGCTTGAATCTCAGCACTGTGGGTGTTTGTATGGGGACAGAAGTGCCATAACCTGTGGGATGAGTTTGGGGGTTTGCTCAGCTGGGATAAGAGAAGAAGAAACTGAATTCTTTGCTAGACAAGGGGTGTTAGAGGAGCTGAGTTTTGTAGTTATTCCCTTCTGTAACTGCATCATATTTCCTTTCAAGCTTGGATGACTTCAGAATCTTTTCCACCAAGTTCTAGTACCTATCACCTAAATGTATGAGGATCTTAGCTTGCATTTTCTTGAAGCACATTTCTTTGCATTGTGGTTGCCAAGAAATACTTGGAAACGCTGCCGAAGTGTCTACATAAGAGTTCTTTCCTTTCTTTTAAAGTGAATTAACAAAAAAAATACAAACCCACAACGTAATTACCTTTTACATTTAATAAAATCTTATGATTTTAGAGAGACTGACTCATGATACTTGAATGCCAGGAGTTGGCAATACTGCTAGATGAAGTGTTAAATCACTTCAAGATCTGCCCTGATCATCAGCTTTATATTTCACAAAGAACAGTGAGGAGATACATATAACCAAAAAGTAAAGCTCATGCAAAGACGTCATTATTCGCTGCTCAAAGCAGTGTATCCTCTCCCTGAAAGAATTTTGACCTGGGAGTGAATATGTTAATAGCCACTCATATGTTACCTTCCAACTTTCAGGCAAAAAATACATTTGAGTGTCTCTTTCAAGATGATACTATACTACTGGAATGTCTTCCATTACCTTGTCCTGCAACATATTACTTGAAAGAGTGATAGCACTTAAATAGTGTTGCTCAAATAACACAGCCCATCCCTGCCCGTTTTGGATATTGTTTCCCACTTCTTAAACTCCAAAGGAAAGGCAGAAATGTTTTAAACTAACTATTGGCCCCCGTGCAGGTCTTATCACTTCTACTTCTCCCCCTTTTTCCCTAAGCACAAAAATCTTTTATATTTGTGGTTTATGTATGGTCTTGTGGTATTTTCTCTTGCTATTTGACTAGTTCTACCTTTATGTGGTATGCTCATGCCTCTAGGGCAGAGCGCAGTGGAGGAGGATGTTTAAAATTAGGTGCAGAATTATAAATCTTCGATAAAATGCTGATAAATCTTTATGTAACGTGTATTTAAAATCACTCAAAATCAAGAAATCATGTTGCCAAATCACAAGACAGCAGTGTTGTTTGATGCTACCTGAGCCCTGTTGGAAGAAAATACGCTGGATTTGGATTTTCTATCAAAACCTTCCTTGTTTCGAGATCCCACAACACTGTGGGCAGAACATAAAATAACCATTTTAATTATAAGGTAAAATAGATACCATTGGGTGTTATTGGGACAATTTCAGCTAAGCCTGTTTTACCGACAGAAGACAAGTATCGTGAGAGACAGAGAGGTTGGGATGTACCTGTGTTGTACAAAGAAAGAAGAATGGGCTTCCTGCTGTGGAAGCTGTGTTGTGCCTTAGAGGCATGTACAGTGCCCTCAGCTAATAAACGGAAGGATACTTCTTCTAAGTAAGCTCTCATTAACATAAATGGGTGAAAAGGGTTTAAATCACAAATATATTTCAATTTATATTAATAAAAAACTAAACGGTTTAAAAGTTGGGTCACCGGTTAATCAGAAACGCCATGGAAACGGCATCAGCTTTAGTAGCAATGATGAGATCATAGACAAGGACTTTAAAAACAACACTGAATGATTCTGTGAATTTCTTGCCTGCTGTGCTTAATATTTTTAATCTGAAATTACTAATAAAAATATCTGTTGCTCTGGCAGATTTCAGGCACAGGTTCCCAACGCAAGGGGTAAAGCAAATGGCCCACTATCCACTGTAAAGGCAAGGCTGTGCCATATTTTTTCACAGGTATTTAAGGCCAAGAGGGACCATTACAGCCATGTAGTTTGACCTTCTACATAACACAGACCAGAGAATTTAACTCAGTGATTGCTGCCCTTGGGCTAGATTTCAAAAGTGGAGAGAGATTTATTCCTTGCTTTTTTTTTTTTCCCTTTTGATCCCTCAGTGTGTTCAACTGCCTGAATCTGGCTCTTTGTTAAAGTGAAGAGACTGTAGTTTTAATTTATTGTTTGTTTTTGGAATAGGCATGCATATATATATGTGTGTGTGTGTCTGTGTATGTGTATATATAAAAATACATAGGTGTGTGTGCAGACACACATTTAAAACAGTTTGCTTTTGTAATAATAGCTGGCACCACCATAGAGATGACCTCAGATTTAAAAGGATATGTAGGCTCATAGGAAAATTGGGAGAGGGAAAGGATGGCAAAAGGTAGCATGACCTTCACATGCAACTCATCATGGGCCTCTCTGGTGAAGTGTTTATACTTCATATTAAGTCAGCGCAGGGAGGGATTAGAGGCCTGCAGGGAGGAACAACTTGCCTCACCCTGAAGAAATTGCCAAAAATGTAATGTAGGACAGAGAGATCTCAGTTGGGGCTCATTTTAAAAAGGCAGAAACAGGTCAGGTGCTCAGCCCTTTCCAAGGAGGTTGAAAACTCCTTCCTGGTGCCTACTGTGGGAGAAGGCTGGGTAGAAGCGTTCATGCTGAGGAGCAAGCGTGGAGCCGCCTGCTTTGCTACCCATTGCATCTGTGCTGGATTGAAGCTGTGAAGTTTTTATCTTTTGCTTCAAAAAGCTTTCAGTGAAAGCTCTGTTGACATAATTTTACTTTACCTGATGTGGCCTAAAAATATCTCTTAAAATATTACTTACTCTAAAGAGTGTGGTGAAATGATAGGATACTGTGCAGATCTTCAACCGTTTTGTGTTTGCTGCCAGTGAAGACCCTTGGCCACCCTCAGAGAAACAATTTCTGTTAAGTAGTCCATTACATGCTCTGGTCTGACTAATGAAGCAGGCTAATTTATTGTCACTGGAAGTTGACCTGGAAGTTTACTTTATAGGAAAACTGCAATGAAGAGTTTTCACACTTTGGATGGGTAAATACTGAAGAAGTAAGACTATATAAAAATGAATTTTTGTTAGGGTAGCTACCTTCTCTTTCACAGTTCCTGTAATAACCATGACCAGTCTGAATAACCTCCCAGTGGGCCTTTTTATTGATACTTCCCAGCAGGAGTTTCAGCCTGATAAGTAGGTCAGGATTCAGTTGGTCTGATTCCCATTTGAATGCATGACGAAACAGGAGAATTTCAGCTTTAATGTCAAAAAGGTTCTTCTCTTTCATGTTCAGGTTATCTAATATCTAGAGGGCAGGTGCAGGGGTAAAAATAAAAATCACAGTGGGGAGAAGGATAAGAAAATTTAATCCTCTGAGCGACAGCATGACTAATGTCTCCATAATCTCTACTCTGTCATTTCCCACCTACAACAGAGTTGTCCTGCAGATAGTACTTAAACGTCCCAAAATATTTTGTAGCCACCTTTAATTTATGAAGTGATCTCCCACTTATCGTCATAGCGCTATCTTTTTGGAGTGGAAGAGAGGGTGTGTTGATGCATTCTGCCCTCCTCCACAAAAATGCAGAAGGTCCAGGGGGCAAAACTGAACTTGCTCTGACAATTCCTGCTTCTCCCTTTTCTCCACGCGCCATGTCCTGGGAAGGGAGTTCATGCAAATTTCCCAGTGCCCCTCTGGCACTGGGAAAGGAAATTTAATCTAATTTTCTAATTCACCCATAGGCTTATGATGAATAGAAAATGAAGAGGTGTGTCATCTTGTCCGGTGAAGGTGGGGGTGATGAGCTGAAACCAACAAATATATTACAAAAAAGATAGCAAGCTGGACTAAAACCAAGTTCTCATTGGTGAATTATTAGTCCACTGTTCATTATGATGTCTACTTTCAATCCTAATGAGGTGGAACTTGATGAGATAATTACGTTGAACTATAGGATTCTGTTTGCCCACAACAAAAGCTTATAGTATGGTATCATCTCATCAAGCCCTTCCCTTTTTCTCAAAAGTTATTAGTTTTCTTTTAAATGGGATGTTTGTCTTCTTTCATTTAATGAAAATGGCACAGTGACTGGAGATATCTGGTACCTATCAGGATTTATCTAAAGGTAACCACTGTCTGCAGATCATTCCAACTGAGTCTGGTAGAGAAGAATCTCAAAAAAGGAATTTACAGGCAAATCTGGTACAAAGTTGGCGCTGTGTGTGCTGTCTGATACCAAAAAGATGAAGTGAACTAATGTTATTGGTACATTTTTGGCACCACAAGTTTCACAGGGCATGGAGCTAAATGATGTCATTTCCACAAGGCGGATTGCAGTGTTTGGAGGTCACAGGTTCATCTACCTGTGGCTCACAACATCATTGGGGTGTAGTAAAGGCACCCCAGATCTCTTCTGCATCCCATCGTTGCTGACCATTTGTTTCAGCCTGGAATATAGGAGCATTTGTGAGTATACTGTGAGGAAAGAGTTCCTGCCTTTTATTGCTTTGACCCATGGTGTTAGGGTATGTATAATATTTCACCAAGCAGTTACTCAGAATTATAGAGTTTTTAAAATAATTTTTCCAAAAGGGAGGTGATGTGCTGGTTTAGCATCATTCAGTTAGGAGAGGGGATGAAGGAAACTGCCTTCAGACTTAAAATAACAGAAGGATTTTTCTGTGGGTTCGAGTTTGGAGAATGCAGCAATATGTTATAGATAGACCATAGCACAAGCCATTTAAAGCCGCCTTTTCCTCCACAAATATCACAGACTTTGGATGAGGCACTTACTTTTTTCTGATTAAAACTTCTTAGTTATAAAATCAGAATGATACAGTCCAAATCTCATGCAGGTGTCAAAGGGCCAAGTATATTTGTGTTTTGATCTGAGGAGAGTCTAAGACTGAAGGAGCTCTGGGAAAGCTGTCCTTATAACAATCAAGAGAGATTCATTGAGGGAATGGGAGGGTGTGTTGCAATGTTGTAGAACTGAGGAAAAATAGAGAGAAGCAGCAAAATAGATTAGTAGTTAGGACAGAAACAGAATTTAGCAAGTCAAGAAAGGAATTATCAAAAGATAAAATACAATCTTACACACTTTAAAATGTGGGGGAAAAAAATGAAGACACGTATTTCTTCCACTGATTCATATCTCGCACTGGTAATGATGTTAGTATAGAACGGTGGCTTGCCTGTGTTGTGAAGTCATTGCTTTTCTCCATGGAGACAGAGACAGGGCATGGAATAGCACCATAATGAGACTGTAGGAACTGCTAACTTGCTGTCTTGTCCCCACATCCCTCCTCAGTCTTTTAGCTAAAATCAAGTATGTTATCCATTCTTGTCAATTTTATGCCACACATACCTTCAAGACGAGGACATGAAGTTAAATGAGTGTGGGAAGTGGGAGGGGGACTTGGAGCTTGCTCTGTGCCTTGACCCAGCGATGCAATGCCCCAGGGAACAGGACTGCCTTACAGGAGGGGTGGGCACTAGTGGGGCCTGCGAGAAAATGTATAAGCAAGGCACGTAAGCAGCAATATTTCACAACAGTGTTTTCCCAGCCTACAGTGACTTGGGGTTCCAGCACTTTCGGAGCCAAAGCAGGTCTTCGTGTAAATTCCATCCCATTAATTTTCCTGATTTTTTTTTCTGATCCAGGAAAATTTTAACATTCTGCAGCACGGAGAGTGCAGCAAGCATCTCAACACACTGTGTGAAGAAGCGTCCCCTTCTCTTGGTTTTGAAACTCTGGTCTGCCTTTTCCACTGATGCTCCCCTGGTTCTCTTTTTGAAAGACATAGGATAACCCTTCTTTCATTCACCTTCTTTGTGGGCCACTTATGATTTTAAAGATCTGTGTTGTGTCTCTTTAAAAAGTTGTAAATTATGGTTACAATATGAACACAGTTAATTTAGTTTAAGGGCAGGCTGTGTAAGAAAAAAGCTAGCAGGAAGTTAAAACAATGATACATCCTTCAACAGACATTTCAGTGTGATTAAGAGACAATACAGGAGCTATTAACTGTCAGGCTGCAATGAAGTTAAACAGCTTGTTTTGTTTTTACTGGAAAGCAGAAGGACTATAAAGAATTTAAAATGTCTTTCAGATCAGCGCAAAGGAGTTGCTAAGAAGCTATTTCCTCGTTTAAAAACCTTACTGAAAGGTCTGAGGACCCTGAACCTCCTAAACTCTTTTCATAGGGAATAGGCAGAAGAGTTGTGTAGAGACACCATTTATAGCTCTAAAACTCTTTTTCTTTGAAGTTTTGTCCTGGTCTTACAATTCAGACAGGCGATACTGTGATGCTTGCTCTTTGTTAGAAGAACAGAGGGAAGAAACAGAAGTACTGATCCCTGTAAGACCCACATGGGTAACCCCTGTTGACATCTGGGGCGTTGTAACCCATGCCAGAGCCTAAGCAGAGGACTTGGAAGTTCCCAGGAGAACTGCTGAAGATTCAGGTTTTGTCAGTTGAGGAGATGGCAATGAGCACGCTATGGAGGGCATGGGTGTTTGGGAAGCCCTCCAGGCATTGTTTTCGTTTTCATATATTTTTAATGGTTTCAGGTTTTTGCCTCCAGGATAGATATGGTTTAGGGAACTCGTAGAAGCATGCAGCATCCTTCAGAAACCCCAGCCTACGTTTCCTTAGAGTTAAATACCTTTGTTGGCATTGATTTTTTTTGTTAAATTGTATTTTGGGGTTTTTACATGTCTGCATGCTCTTGCACTGGTTGCACTGAAGAGACTTCCATCTCTATAATCCTGGCTTTTTGTATATGAATGCTATTCTCTGTTTCAGCCAGAGGTGTTAAAGTGAGATGTGGCTGACTAGCTGCAGGTACTTTTCAACACTAGCATCTCCTAACTAGTCTTCAGACTGGCGTCAGTATCAAATTTGCAGATGTTTAACCGGGGTACCAAAGGTTGTGTTCCTGGCTGTAGAAAGGTCCTGTGTCTATTAGAGCACAGGATTGTGAGCAGAAAAATCAAGCTTCACTTCCAGGGTGTCTCACTGACTTGCTTAGTGTTCTTTTGCTGAGGATATGAGGTGGTTTTAGCCTCCATGAAACAAGTACATTAGTTTCTTTCAACAGTGTGGCCCAGCATGCTGTTTGGAAACTCAGTAAGATTCATCCATGAAAGAAATTTCTGAATGACACCTTCAGTAGTGAAGTTGGTGCTTAAAAATTTCTCAGTAGACTGACTATACCAAACGTTGTTATAATTCTCATTTTATCTAGATTGCCCCCCAACTCAGCTAAATCCATGAACTATTTCTTCACATGCAGCAAAGTATTACTGCTGTGGAGAAGTCATCATCATCTGTGGAGGAACTGGAGCCCAGCTTTTGCGGTGCTCTCAAGTGCCCTACCAGTGAGTTTTGTTCCCCCTCCTCCTGCCTCTGTTTTGAGCCCCGTGAAGAGATTGCTTAGGGAGCTGTTGAAATGTCTGCCTTTGTAAATTCAAAATTCAAGCCTGGAGTCCTCAGTCTTAATTTCTTCAGTTACTGCAGCCAGCAGTGGCCAAAGGTACCCATAGCATGCATAGATGACAGTAGCCCTAGATACCACGTGGGGTGACTGCCCCAGGGACTCCTGCCTTTATTGCACGTTCGTGAGAAGGTGTCCCTCACCCTCTTCTGCCACTTAACCTCACCTCCTCAGAAGTGGATCCCAGCCATCGTGTTTGTCCCACATGAATAAGGGGACCGTAACCTCATACCCCCATCTACCTCTCCCGTCCCTGCAAACCGTCACAGTCACATCCCTTCACTAACATTTTTTTTGGTACGAAAACACAGATTAAGCCCATGTTCGTTTTGTATCAAAATATACTTGCAGGTGCTTGTTAAAAGTCCGTAGCCATGAGACTGTTCTCTCTGTATTGCAGCTATTTACCTGTAAGATGCCCCTGTGTGAGTGTTGCAAAACATTTGAATTAGAGATGATGGGGACCATTAGCCACTGCCTCAGGCAGTAATTGAGGAAGGCAGGCTCGGGAACCTTGACTGAGCACTTGTACAAAACCTGCACTTCCTTCCTCACCCAGCTTCCCCCTCACCTCCCCAGCGCATTTCTAATCTGGGAAACGACTGAGTGAGTGCACCAGTTATTGACTCAAACGTCTGCCTTTTAGACTTGGTTGAAACTCCAAGTGTTTCCAAGCTGTGGTTTCCAAGCTGGCTGCTCATGGCACACAAGCGTGTTCAAAATGCTACCTGGCTGGAGAAGAGATCAAAGCTCCCTTCCCGGCGGTGGTCCCTACTGCTGCAGGAACTGTCACAGGGAAAAAATGTGCAGGTTTGTGGCTTTTAGTATCTTATGGGCAGAGGCATCTCTTGTAAAGCATTGCTTTGGCCATTTTCCAACTGAGAGAAAACAGTCTGGCAGCAGCTTCCAGGAGTCTTTCATGTCCAACAGACTGGGCCAGGTGGACCGTTTCGCTCAGGAGTTCATGTGTTTTGCCAGCCAACTTCTTTTCTATGCTTAATGACTTTTGCAGCACATTCTGGGCAGCTCCAGTTAGTCTCATCCTTTCATCCTCCTGTGATCTCACTCAGTTTCCCGGAGAATGAAGTGTGAAGGTGCAGTTGGCCTCTTCTGTACTCCAAACCCTCAGGCTGCTGGTGCTGGAAAGGGAAGCACATGGTAGCGCTGCAGCTGATGCCTAATTCTTGCATCGCTCTGTGACTGGAGAAGTACCTGTCCTTGGAGAGATCAGTCCTCCACTGGAGAAATCCTGATAGCATTGATATTTCAATGCCAATTTTATATTATAAACTCTGGCTGGTATGTATGAAAACACTCATCCAGTTACATGCTGAATTTATGTAGGATTATTTTAGAAAAGGATGTGGAAAACCATGCAAATATTCCTAGAGAATAAATAGGTAATTACTGTATCTCTTATGTAAATAGGATACAGAATATACAGATGGCTGGTTTCGAGTCTGCCGCTGTATTGGCATATGCAGATAGCTTCTTCATGTACATACGAGTAACAGTAAATGAATAGTAAAACGGAACAGTCATGTAGCACTCTGTTTTCCCTCATTTTAAAAAATCTGGCCTGCTTTATTTAGGCAATGTATTGCTATTCTTTTTGAAACATTTGTACAATATTTACTGAATTCATAAGTCAAAATATGAGTTCAGTTTTCACAAATTGAAGCACACTTACCATTTCTGTGGTCTCATCTTGTTTGCATTTAATAGAAAATTCACGAGTTGAATAATAAATTTTGAGAGAGAAAAGCATTTTGCGAAAGAAGTTCGTAAAGATGTCTAACAGAGAGAGGATACATCAGATGGAAAAGTCCTCAATATGCTGAAATAATTATGAACTCCTTTTAATGAAATTTATTAATGGGATTTTTCAGATGTGGCTTAGAATACTCACACAGAGCTTTTAATAAGCTAAGATCTATAAACACTCCATCTAGAGACTGGAATCATTATTTGGACCATCTTTAAATGTTCTGCCATTTATTCAATAGTCTATAACGGGCTTTATGAGCTGCAGGAGTTCATTATGCAAATACCTATTTAAGATTTGTATGGACCACAATTGAAAACATAGCTGGAGAAAATGTGTTGGTTTTTACATGCCCAGTAGGCAGGCTCCAAAGTGAAGTATCTCCACTGCTTCAAATTATTTTGGTACCAAACTAACTTAAGAAAATTACGTTTTCACTATGAATACATGTGTTGCCTTAATTTCCTTCTCTTATTTTATTTCCAAGCCTAACAGTTAAGGTCTACCATTGAATCAGGACACAGAATGAGACATGCTTTCACTGTTGCATGTCATTTTTAGGGCATGTTCTTCTGAAACCTTTTTTTGCCAGCATCTTCAATAGGGTTACATTTTCAAATGTAGCGACGTGTATAAACTTGAAATGGCCAAATTTCACAAGAGATTTTAAAAAGAGAGTAACTTGTTAAGCCTGGGGTGTCAGTAAATTGTCTCCTTCTTGAAACCTTAGGAAACTGAATTTATGGCAAGGGGCAACTCTGCAGATGCCAGCAAAGGTGTTAACAAATACTTGCCTTCGTTCTTCCTTTTGTCCGCAATTTGCAGCATTTCATTTGCCTGCAGTATGATCAGATCAAAAGGGAAGTACAGAGGAGTGCTGTCCCCTTCCACTGTTTTTATGGAAGCTGAGTGTACGGAGCCTTCTTTGACATTGACCATGAAAGACTTAAGGCTTTCCCTGCCTTGCATTTGCCGTCGATGGGAGAGGCATCTTCTGTCACGTGTGAGGTGCAAATAAAGGCTGTAAGAGTCACTTCAGGACACTAATATATAAAATCTTCACCCCACAGAGTTATCATTCTAGTGTTAAGTTGCAAATGAAGCAGAAAATCTTCTGTGATAACAAGAGGTAATAGTGAAGCAATTGGATCGGGGGCTTTGTGCCCTATTTTTTGTGTCCTATGATAAATCATTACTTGTATGAAATGGAGAATGTTTTCTTCTGTTTTGTGGCAGCAGCGTGAATTTCGTTTTACAGAGATTATGGTTATTGCATTAGGCTTGCTCATGTTCTTACCTAAAAACATCTGCCATAATATTACAGGTGATGTGTTGTTTTGTACTCTTTTTCTGTAGATCCCACAACAATATAAGATGAAATTACCCTTGTGCTGGAAACTAATACCATATTTTGTATCTCCTCCCCTAATGTTGCCAGATTGTATTAAGCATAAATGTCAATGAAGTCTCCAGATGACTTCCTGACTTTCGACAAAAAGCCTTCGTCTCAGCCTCTTAAATTCCAAGGTCAAGGGGAATGTAACATTCAGAATAATTATTAGCATTATTTTACCTTGACATTTCAGCCCTGCTTTCAGTTTAGCATTCCAACCAGGCAGTGAAGACTAATGTCATCTTTCGATTCACTGGAGGGAATTGCCCCAATTAAACCTGACTTTGAGGATATCTAAAGACCTGTATTAATGTGCTGTCCTGTTTTTTAGCGAGAAATACTTCATGAAGGAAAGAAACTTTCATTAAAAGCATTCAAGATTTACTGTGACAAGAACAAGCAATTTTTGAATTGCAGTTTTCCCCCCTAGGCTAGGATAATAATCAGTGCTTCTCATTTTCCGAGGAGTCAGTGGTTGCACTGCCCTAAAGATTCTTTTGCCTTTTGTTTCAGCTAAAAGGTCAGAGTTATAATTTTGTCTCATCATGAACAATTAGCGGTACCTTGTCAAAACCGTGTTGCATGTCTAGGATCTTGCGCCCGTCCTTTGTACATACCTGTGTTTACTTAAACTTTTTTAACATCATGTCAGGTAACAGGGACAGAATACACTGTTTGTGTGTTTTCTCCCAGAAAAAAAAAAAAAAAAAGTTTTCACCAAAGCACAGATGAAAAGAAGACACGACCACCGCGCCACACACAACCCCACAGCTATTTGACCTGGACTGGGTGGAGAGCAGGCAGGCTGGTTCAGTCAAACAATTTTACTTATTCACTTCCTGCAAACTTTTGATGACCCCTGAGGTTCTGGAAGCCTGTTTTGATAATGAGGTAAATAACTGTATAACTGTCATTCACTGTAAATTAGTCAGAAAGCAGGTGCATACAGACAAACGGCAGACACCACTTAGTCTTCAGACAGGGGGCTTTTTTGGTACAGTGCAGAGAATAAATGGAGTTCCTGTGATGAGCACCATTTATTTCAATAATGTTGTTCCCATTTGGTCTGTGGCAAAGCTTTGCTGTAGAGCAAAACATAGAGCCTCACTGCAAAAGGATATACAAGACTGTATAACTTTAGCTCCCGGTTCTTTTTAGTTGCTTTTCCTGCTATACTACGCCTTTCTGTGAAACCTTGCAGATAGAATCGTTTTGCATGTTTTGGGCTGTAAGTCATGGCTACTCTCCAGCTGGTAGCAAATTGCTATTTGCATCTGTTACGGTTGTGTGCCCAGTGTGTGATTTTACACAACTGCTGTGGCCCGTACTGTTTCAATGGAAGTGAAATTTATTGACTTCTAGTTAAATTTGACTTTGGGACTTCACCTAACTGGAAAGTAAATTGATTGATGCTGACACTCCTTTTCTTCTAACCTCTAGCTCCGTGCGGATTCATACTTGAAATGCTTTTGTCTCCAGCACAAACATGCTCTTTCTCTTATTCTTTCTTTATTTTTAACTTGAAACCTTGCATAAGTATCACATGAACATATAGTTCACCGCATAGATGTGTAACGGTCTGCAATGTTATTTCCCCCAGAATTTTCAAGCAGATTTGACATTGTTTCCTACTAAAATGCTGTAAATTTTGACATGGCTTATAGTTAAAAGTCTAATTGTACACAAATGTCCGAACGCTTTCTGTGAAACGTTGGTTAGGCAATGCACCTCTATAATTTATCATGGAAGTCCACAGGAGTCTCAAGTCCCTTTCCAACTTCCATTGCCTTCCCTGCATGCTCCTATTAGATATTTACGAAGGATAGCTGACTGATCTATAGTGAGTTTATGGCCAACAGTTCCTGCCCCCAAGAAAGTTAGCTTTCATTGACTTCAGCAGCGAGATGATTAATTGTGCTGATAAGGGAAGCGGAAGCTTCTTTCCTCCTGCCTGTCAAGCTTACAAAAGCAATGAGTCTGAAGAACATGGCAGAGATAGAGAATTGATACTGAACCCTGTGGAAATGATCCTGTGCCATCTCAACTAAGGACCTGGCCCATTTTGTGAAATAGAATTAAATTTGTTCACTTATTTACTTCATTACACAGGTGCTGCAGTAAAGCACATACATTGCATGCATATATACATGTAAGGATATAAAAGAGGCTGTTGGTCTTTTACATCGTAATTTTTACTGCGTACTACCTGGTGTTGAATGAGGGTGTAAAAAGCATTCCATTGAACATCTATGTTTTTCCTTTCCCTATGGTTAAAACATACTTTTTAGTTTTGTAACAATGTTTTCCCAGTTATCTGAATGTCTCGTTAGTGCTAATCTACCAGATGGGACCGTGGAAAGTGGGAAAGAGATTCAGAAGAGCTAGCTGTAACCCAGCAAAACAAGGTTTTCTAGATCCCCTGTTGTCCAGCAGCTTTGTTTAACCTTTTGGGGAAGGCTGTCTCCTGGTGTTTCCTCTGTATTCCTTCCTCAGGATTACACGACCCCATAAAATTAGGGTTTCTCATACTAGCATTTTTCTTCTATGTGTCCAGCAAGCATGTTTCCAAGACTGGTTGTTTTGAGGGCTGAGAACATGAATCTATCACTTTCCAGTGTGCTCTTTTATTTTTGCACAAGCAGTGCATGTTCTTCCCTAGCAATGCACGGCAGCCCACAGATTCACCTTTTCAGGAGACCATGCTCTGGTGCCATTTCTAATTTAATTAGTTCTTTGTACAGTCCCACTTCTAAGCCCTTGGAACCTAAAGCTTGGGAGATAATTATTTCCATCCCTGAAGAGGGGTCTTTCAAATTCCCTTTGCATCTTGTGGGTTAAGTGTTTAATGTTTCAGCTGGAGATTGGTAAGCATGAGAACAGAAGCTGAATGGAATGCATTGTGTTCGGTGCCCATCCATTTTAAATAATTTTCCTTTTGGCCCTAAACTTCATTTTTTTATATATAAAAAATATCTTTGGAGTTTCCACTGAAGAGGAACTAGAGATTATTTTTTCCCCCTCTCAACTGGAATGAATGCAGGAGGAGTGTCTGGCTGATAATGGATCTGCAGCAACACAACTCCAAGGCCCTTATTGTCTGTGTTTTTCATTAAGTGATGTATGTCTTCACGGTAATATAGAAATGCTAACAAAGGAGTGCTGTTAAGTGTGGAGGAGCAAATAGATTCAGATCTGGTTTGGGGGTCAAATAAATTTTCTTGAAACATAAAAAATAAAAAATTGCTCCATGCTGACAAGAAGTCCTAAAAAATCAGTCTGTTGAGGTAATTTATCTGTGTGTACACACACAGGCAGGTATTCTGGTCTGGCTTTTTAGTTTGAGACACTTATAAAAGTGATTGAAAACAAAGAGAGTTGTTTGGGATTCACTGCTTCAGTGAATCAAAACTATTAGGGATTTTACTGTTGTGAAAGCAGGGTTGATTTAATAGGCTTCTCCAAGGTTTTTTTTTTCCTCTGCCTCCAAGCCAGAGTGGACACTGGCATGTGAGATGATTGCAGGCTGTGAATTTTCAAAGAGGTTTAAAGTAACAAGACCACCCCGGTTGCTCTGCTAATGCTGCTCCTGCCCTTAGAAACAATTCTGTAAGTGTTTGAATTGCAGAGGCAGCAAAGTAATTGAGGAGACTTGTTCAGGAAGCAACTTATGAACGTTTCCTTACCCAAGAGCTCTTTGGTCAAGAACATGAAAGCAAACGTAGCTGAAAGAAACCTAGTAAAAACCTTAATGTAACAGCATTGATTTTCTGATTTGTGTTTTTCTGTGGGCTTTTTTTCCCTCTCTTCGTCTGTCTTAATATGTCTTCTGTGCCTTTTCTAACAAATTACAGTATTCCACCCATTGCCTGAGAAGTTTAAAAAAAACAATTAAGCAATTAAACAGGTTTCCAGCAGCTTTGGTTACAAAGCCATTGGACGGCATGGACGATATGCTGGCAACAAATAACTGATATAATTTAATGAGGTGCAACTGAGTAATTTGGGGCATCCAGCAGATTTTTGCTATAAGGGGCTACATCAGAAGGCCTCTTTAATAGGTATCCTGTGATTGGCTTTTGGATTTGTCCTCACAGAGCAGTTATGAAATGCATTGTGCTGTTGCTGATCTGTGGGCCCTGAGCTTCTGCTTTTCACCCATTTAATTAATTAGAGAAAAACAGAGCCAGAGGATAAGTGACTCTGAGGTCTCATACTTTCTTTTCACGTTGTATTACTTACAAAGAACTTGAACAGGGAGAAGGTGACCTTGCTCGTAATTGTAACATTCCTTATTTTTTATTTGATGCGAGCAAGAATCCTTTGTCCTTTACATTCACATACTCTTAGAGTTATGGGTAGTGAGTTCCTTTAGATTTGGGGCCTTCTGTAAGGAAGATTGCATCCATCTTCCATTGCAGAAATGGTCATCGAGTTTCCTGAACTCGTGTCTCACTACAGTAACAGCACTATTTCAAGAGAAGTTAGTGTTGCTTGCTTCGTGGCACTGTTTATGTAGTCTATTTGTGGGAAAGCATCTGTGATGTCATTATTAAAAGGAGAGTACTGACCACTAAACTGAAAATTGCAAAAAAGAACATTTTTCCCCTTTTATTTTTTAAACACTAAATTGAAATGCATCAATGCGAATCAATAGCCATTTCTCTAGCATGAACTACAGTGAGATCCATTTTTTCATGTCAGTGGTATGTGAGTCTGTAATGCCCTGGCTCTAAGCTAGCCTTCCCTGCTTTTGGAGGGCCAGATGTTTGGGAGAGTCCTTGCCTAGAAAGCAAGTCCACTCAACCAAACCTGCTCAGGTCTTCCTCAGGGAGAGACCTCTCCCAGGAAAATGCCACTCATAGAATCATAGAATCATAGAATTGCCTAGGTTGGGAGGGACCTTTCAGATCATCTAGTCCAACCATCAACCTAACTCTGACAAAAGCCATCACTAATCTAAACTATACCTCTAAGCACTATGTCTACCCGTCTTTTAAATACCTCCAGGGATGGTGCCTCAACCACTTCCCTGGGCAGCCTGTTCCAGTGCTTAATAACCCTTTCAGTGTTATTAAGTGATATGTTAATTGGCTTAATTTAAGAATATTACATTTAAAAATCAATTGCTTGTGCTAATAAGGAAATATATTTGGGAGAGTTTTTAGGTGGTTTGGTTGGATTTTTTTTAATAGCTTTGGACAATCTTGCCTCGGTTGGCAAGATGGCAGAGCGCTGTGGAGATGCTGCAAGGTGCAGGTACTTTGGAGCCGTCCCCGAGACATCCGCTGCCCCTTTGGAGCACAGCTTGCAAGTGGCCTGCGAGCAGCCAGCACCCACATCCACTGCCCTCCCAGGTGAGCTGCTGGGCACGGATGCTCTCTCCATCAGCTGAGGAGGAGCGAGGCAGGAACGAGGGAATTTCCGCTTTAGGGAAGTGCAAAATCTGAGTTTCGATGTGTGGTGCCTATTGTTAGCTGTTGATATATATAGTGTGTGTGTGGGAGGATAGGGAAGGGGTGTTCTGGAAGGTTCCTGTGTCCCATGGTTTTGACCCCTGCCAGAGGGTGCCAGTGATTGAAAAAGGTGCTGCTGCTTCTTCCTGGAAATCTTGAAGTGGGTAGGAGAGAACAGGGAATAGGCTTCTTGTAGCTGAAATTGCCGCAGTGAGCAAAGATCCACTTCCAAAATACCAGAAGCTGTTGAAACACTCATCATGCCGACCAGGCAGGTAGCTAATGGAAGTGCTCTCCCCAAAATGGTAGGTTTTAGTCCTGGTTATACAGCATCAATATACAAGTTTGATCAAATGTTTTCCACTTCCAAAATGCGCCCAGGAGTTTGAATCAGTATGGTACCCTGACTTCTTCATCACTTCACTAATATTTGAGGTGTTTTGTTTGTAAAATTTACACTGTTGGCTTTTGACAATTTTTTTTTTCAACCTAATTGCTGTGTTTCAACCTGATTGCTTTCCAAGCCCTGACTGTTTTGTAAATGAATCTCACTGCTGCTTTGCAGCAAAGCTCCATAGGCAGTTTTCCATCATATTCATAAAGATCGCAAGAAGAAACCTGTTTCCTTAACTGAACCTTAATGACCGAACCTTAAAAGAAATAGGTTAATCAACACCCAGTTGCTTCAATATTTTTGCTGAAATAATAGCTTGTGACTGGAACTCCTTTTAGATAAGTGTGATTAATAATCCATTAACTTGAAGTGTTGGAGGATGAAATAGATCTGGTGCTTTTGACAGCGCACTCAAAACAACCAAGACGGAATGAGAGTTTAGGTGGCTCTGTCTCTTTACCTGTGAACAGTCCTTTTTAAAAAGCCTTGTATTTCAATCAGATAGTAAAACAATAAAGATCTACATCTGCTTGCGTACATGGGCCATTATGGAAACTGTGGTGGAAAGTTGCTTGGAGGTTCGCCTAATGATGTCTGGTTGCTTGTTTGATTTTGAGAGGTTTTTTTCGGGTGTAGATGCTCAAGTTACGTACAGATACAAACGCCATTATAAGCATTCTAGTCAGGCAGTTGAAATTATACACGCAGAGTAGCTAGGGAGTGTGTTTTGCATGGGCAGCCACTTGAAATGTTTTGCAAATGCTTCTTAGGCACCTATGGAAACAAAAAAAAGCTAACAGGAAAACAAAAGTCTGGCATTGCTCACTGTAAAAGCTGAAACCCTGGAGTTGGAGCCAAAGGTCTAAAATAGAAACAGGCAACGTAGCAGTCTTTTTTGTTGATTAATAAGAAGCCTCTGTTAGTGTTCCTAACTCAGATCGGTCCTAAATATAACAGCAGGTGAGCTAGGAAACAGTGGAGAGAAACTTGTGAGAGAAGGAGCAAATGAGCTGCATTTTTCTTAGTAAGGTCTATCAGGGAACTGACTCACTGACTAAAACTGGTTAAACAAGGATGCTCAAGCCTTCGGGAGTTAGATGCCTTTACAGGTATCTGTTTAAGGAAAACCCACACCTTTCATTAAAAAAAAAAAAAAAAAAAAAGAGAGAGAGAAAAAAAAGCCATTCTACACTAATGGGCCAAGTTGTCTTATCCAGAGAACTTTGATCAAAAACTTTGGTGGTTCTTCAAAGCTGATCCTAACCACTGTGGGTGGAAAGCCAAAGTGAAAAGTATGTGAAGGTTTTTCATACCTCCTGCTTTCCTTTTAGTTGGAAATACCAGAAGAGGGGCTTTCTCATTTCCCGTGTGGTTGTTTCCCCTGTTTCTCATCATGCTTAGAGTCCTTGGTGAAAAGGGGATTGTGGTTCATGATTGTGAAACCTCTTTGTTGTTGAGAGAGCAGTGTTACCTGAACAAAAGGGTGATCTGTGCTAAGAAATAGGTGATATTATTATTCCTTCTATGTTTCTCCACCACTAGCATAAACTTGGGCTTAGCAGTGAGAAGTACTGAGGCTGTAGTCACAGAATCACAGGATGGTAGGGGTTGGAAGGGACCTCTGGAGATCATCTAGTCCAACCCCCCTGCCAGAGCAGGGTCACCTAGAGCAGGTATGAGTACAAGTGACCTCATCTCATCTATACTTAATGGAAGTTAATAATGCTCAGCATCTCACAGGACTTGCCTTCATACCCTGGTTTAAAAGAGGGGTTAAGTAGGTTGCAGGAGTGCTTTCTGCTGTCTTTTTCTTAAACATCATATTTTCCATCCTCCTGCCTCAGTGACAAACTAATTTGGGAAGTGTCCTGAGTCGTAATAAAGAGAGGGAAAACTGTACCTGGTTGAGCCTCCCTCTGTAAAGTCAAGGAAAGCACTGTTGGCATGTGAAGTCAGTCGATTCAAGGGGGAGTTTAAGTGCTCTCCACTCATCCGAAACTGTCTCAGGAAGTTTTATGAAACTCCACAAAGGCAGTCGTAAGATTGTAGTGGGTGGGAAGACCCAAGAAACTGGGTGGAGTGGTGAGAAAATTTTAAGAATAGCTGGCAATTTAGCTGGCTCCTGGGACTTAGGGACTTTCCAATGCTGGCAGGTCTCAGTATGTGTGTTGTTATTCAGGCTACACGCCAAGAATATTTAATGCTGACTGCTGAGTGTGTTGGAGAAAAGTCATTGTGCAGGCACTGTCACTCAATGGAAATAACGCCACAGCGTAATCATTGGTTCAACAGTTATTTTGCAGACAATGAACGCTGACATTTGGATAGCAAATGGAACAAATGGTAAAAAAAGGTGGGTGGGTGGGGAAACCTTTGTCTTTTTGGTAGTTAAGACCATTAAATCTGTTAGTATACAATGTCAGTACATGGGTCCTGAGATGCTGTTGCAGTTGTGATGTGCAGTGCTGTGAGAGGGTGTTAGGGCACACGGGGAAAAACTGATTGTTGAAATAACAATGGCCCTTTGTGGTGAAAAAACACTGTCCCTGTCCTGAAAAAACGTACAAATAAAGCAGAAAAACTAGAGAAAAATGAATAAAGGGTGGCAGAAAAGAGGAAAACTTAGTTTGGGTGTAATATAAAGATGTGAGTTGTCCTGCAGATTTCAACTGAGACTTCAAACCTTATTTTGTGTAATGTGCTACCTGTTAGTTGTGACAGGCTGGGATGTGCCCTTCCCGCTGCAACACACCGGGGAGTGATTATGGAATAAGCACATTTAAAGAGCTGGGCTGAGAGGGGAGACTGACTGAGCGAATGAAGAGATGGGGGGTCTCTTCCTGAACCGAGCCGAACGAAGACGCATGGCTATGGGACATGGACATGGCCACCCTACCCCTTTAGGTCACACCATGCCAGTTACCCCCTGCTTGTTGCCCCACGTAGGTCCATTTGAGCAGCTACCAAGGCACTCCAGCAGCACCCAGGGCCACCCACGCTGTGCGCTGGCACTCGGCAGCGATGCTGGCACTCCCTGGTACCTCGCCCCCACCACCTGTGTGCTGCGCCCGCCACATCCCGCCTGTCACCCTTCAGCCCTGCCAGCGTGCTGAGGCAGCTCCGGGCAAAAGGGAGAAGCAGGAGACAGGCGGAAAGGCAAACACACCACAGCGAGCCGCAGCCTCTCAAGCGGTTGCTGCAGGGCCAGTCGGCCGCCTTATCTTTGGGACTTGACTTGATAACCCCGGCGCCAGCGCCGGTCTCTTGCAGATTATTGGCTAGTCACTGCTTTAGATGTGCAGGACAGGATCGCTGCCACACTTTGTCACGGTCCTTGAGGGAATACACATAGTGCTCCAGGGCACTTTGAGAATGGCCTCAATTATTAATAACCATTATGATTTTTTTCTGTCAGACTCTAAAGTCTTACTGATCATCATGGATTATTTATACACCCTAGTGCTGATTGCACCAGCTCTGTATCATCAGCCCTCCAGCATCTACCTTTCCAGCTGGCATCCTTTTTCCCATGCAATACCCCCTGCTACACCACCGGTCTAGCAATTTGCCTGATCAACAGATGTATTCCCTGTTCCCCCCATTGTGGATGCAGCCATAGTCCGGTGTCTTCAGAAAGTTCAACCATGTCCTTAGTTTATTCAAGATGTGTTTGTAATAAAGGATAGGTAGAGGAGGTAAAGGATGTGCCAGGCTCAACTTTGGTGGCTTAAAGTTGTGGCCCGTGGTGGTGGTAGTGGTGTTAATGGTGTTTTCCACCCCATCCTTTCTAATGTCCAAGACGTTCTTCTCCTCATTCAACTGGTGATGAGGTCACGTCCCCTCAGTTTTCAATGATAGCTTGATGCACGTCCATCAGTGTCATGGCTTCCTTCCTAAAAACAACATGAGACATCTTGTTCTGAAGTCAGGATCACCTCCAGCTTGGAGAATTACCATTCCTGGTCTTGTGAAAGTTATCTTTTTTTTATCCATCATTGGAAACCAGCCTGTATGTATTCTTTTGACAGCTTTTCCCTCCCAAAGAGATCCTATTTCTGCCTGAAAAGTACCGCCAAACTAGAACCGGTTGGGATTTTTTCAGACGGATACATAGACGTGGCCATTGCAAATTGCCTCTCTGAAACTGCAGTCCTATGCACGCTGCATGGCTACCTTAATGCAGGCCTTGCCCCATTTCCAGCGTTCGCCACACAAAGCTGACTCACAGCAGGCTCTGTGGGAGGCAGTCTCAAACGTGAGTCGTCTGGAATGCCAGTTATGTGGAGCCTTCATGGAGGTCCCACGGGGGGACAGGACGTTCCTGAGGTTTAATCTGTTGATGGAGCGGTGGAGGCCCCTTCATGTCTTTGTCACGGTGGACGGATGGTGTTGTTGTGTCTCCTGGATGCCTCCAGAGCATGCTGCAGAGACAGCTGAGGAAACCAGTCCTAGCAAGAAGAATGGTACAGGAAAAACTTAGGTTAAAGAAAAGGAGCAAGCAACAGATTGAGAAGAGATTGGAGCAAACGGTCAATGTGCAAAGCCTCCAAACTGAGATCTAGGTACTGAACTGAGTGGATGAAGTGAATGAGCAAAGAGAAGGGTCACGGGTACTGAGAGTGGTAAGCATCTGCCTAAATAAGTCTGTCATCCATTGATTATTTAAAAAAGAAAAAAAAGAAAGAAAGCAAACTGTACTGTACCCTTTTTATTAATTGTCTTCTCTTCTGCCTGGATATGAAGAATAAATGTATGCCCTGACTTAAAATCTGGAATTGCACTGCAGGAAAAGCAAGCATAAAACCCCTCCTGTGCTAGCGCTGCCCACCTCCAAGTAGTTAGCTTGGCAGCACAGGGCTGGGCTGGGTAGAAAGCTCCTGGGCCAGAGGCCTTGACCGGAGGAAACGGAGTAAGTCCGCAAAGGGTCAAGGGTGCACTTTATGGGTAATGTTGAACCAGTCAAAAGGCTTAGTGCCTTCGTCGAGGCTATTGCCTTGCTGCCTTCCTTTGCCTGTGCAGCAAGGCATTGCAGGGAGTTAGTTACACTAGCAGGAAAGAACTCACTCTTTGAAGGTCTTCGTCTCTTCAGAAGTTTGCTCGGTGTCAGGAGCAGGAGGTTGGGGTATTTAGGCTGGGGAAGTGAGACCCCTGCTTTAGGTGGTGGTCTGTTACCGGAAGAGCTAAACCTGCTGTGCAGAGCTGAACTGTCTCTTCGGTACCACTAAAACTCTCAAAGCAGGTTCCTGTAGGAACAGTGGAGGTGTAGTCACCCCCAGGTGCCCAGTACTCTGAGAGTTTTAGGTTTACTCCCAGAGGGTTGGGGGCTTGTCTTCAAAACCAAGGCCTGAGGCAGGGCATGTAACTTCGAAAGGGAGAAGGGCTCCACAGGAAAGCTGAACACCAGGAGTTAAATGTGGCAATAGAGGCATTTTTAATGTTAAAGCCCTTTTGTGGGGTTCAAGGTGTTTACACATGGCTAATTTGGAGCACTTGTTCTTTGCTAGTGAGATATAGATAGCTCCAAAACAACCATCAAAGCAGATAAAATAATTTATAGAGAATGCGTGTGTATATTACATTAAAAAATAACCTACGGGCTTCGTGGTATACGAAATGTTAATTGAATGCTTGTATAAAACTGGCATCTGGTGTCATCAGTGAGACAAGATTATAGACAGTGATGAGACAGTGATGTTACTAATGCTACTGACATGCAAGAAGAGGCAGCAGGAATTCTTCCCTTTTGTGTCATCTAAATCTAAGCACATGGTTAAAGCCAGAGGAGAGTGTGTGTGACAGGGAAGAGCACAAGAGAATGGTGATCTTCTGTAATATTTCCTGTGTTGACTTTTTCCCTTTTAGTTTCCTACAGAGAGGTTGGTTTGTTTAGCCTTGAGGCTGAAATTGGCTGTAATTTCCATGGGCAGCAAATTTTGCATGTGTGGTACAAGTGGTAATGGTTTCCCAAAAATACGCTTGCCGGGCTTGTGAATACAAAAATTCAGAGGTGCTAATTTCTGGGCTGTGTAGTGGTAGTGTAAGCGGACTCATTATTCAAAATTCGGTTAGAGGAGGCATCGCCCTGCAGCCCTTATGAGAAAACCCTAGGTTTTCGTGTTATGTGTACAGGCAGCCAAATGCTATCAGAAGAGGTTCCTCAAGTGCACGCAGGAGGTGGGACTCAACCTGAGCTTCAGGTGTCTTTTAAATGAACTGCTGTTTCTGAGCCATAAAGCGTGACGCACACCCCACACCCCCACACCCCGCACCCCCCCAAGGATGTCTTCTGATTTAAGTGCCTTGCTGTCTAGCAGTGAAGGAGGAGGGAGTAGCGTTGCTGAGGGCAGGAGGTTGAGGAGTAACCTGATTGGGGAAGAAGCCAAACTAAACAAAGGTTTAGATCTGTAGCTGAAAATAGTATAACTTACCATTTTCCTCTGCCAGTGGCTGACACACCACATTTTTTGTTCTTTAAAACCACAGTGAACCATTCCCAAAAAAGGAAGTTTAACCTCTGTTTTCTATACTTCTGTCCTTCCCCTCATCTGGGGAAAACCTTTTCTTGCTGTATTTCTCATGACACATTTGACTGGAGGGTTTCTTCACAGCATTTCTGCTGGGGGCTGTTTGTTTTATCTTGCATTTTGCAGTAGATAACAGACCTGTATGCTGCATAGATTAGAGTTGGCAAATTTTGCCACTGATTTCTTTAGGTACAGATAAAATGCCTTAGTCTCCCCCTCACGTCTATACTTAAAGCGAACTTTTAAAATGTCTCTTCGTGGGAGTGCTGAGTGATTTCTGTGTCTCCTTTGGTTCTCAGCTGGCCTTGTGTGCACGCTAATGAGACGTGCTAATACTGAAAGCGGAATTTGGAGGGGAGCAGAGGCCAGCCTAATAAATCTGCTGTTAGTTCAGGCTCTGCGGTGATGTTGCTGCACCCGGCGGGAGGAAGGGCAGAAGCTGGGCGTTGGGCCTGAGGGACAGAAAAGGAAATCAGCTGTGGGCAGGCAGAGAGGCAGGATCTCCATTGCCAAGGGCTGGGGGCAAAAAGCAGCTTCTGACGGAGTGTTGGGGGCAGGAGGGTGCGCAAAAAACAGGCTGTGGAAATTTTGTTGCAGGAGGTGGCTGTACTGCAATGAGCGGGTGAGTGATTTTGGAGTGAAAGGTTCTTTATTCCTAAGAGGACACAATAGAGAATAACTAACCAACTAACTAAATAAATAAATAAAAGGTTGCCTTAATTTGGCAAAGCGATCCATTTTAATTCGTCTTCCAGTACAGCCAAGATTTTACGCTGACCAAGCTCTTGCTTCAAAGCTGGCCCTTCTCTGAGCAGGGGGCTGAGCCTACTGACCTTGGGAGGTCCCCCCAAACCTGAGTGTTTGGTAACGCCATGATTTTGAGTACTGAAAGTGAAGTCTCTGCTCCATTCACCCCCGATGTCAACAAAGCTGGAATCTTTCCCTGAAAGCGTGCTGATCGCAGTAAGTCGCGGCCAACAGAGGAAAAGCAATTTAGATGTGGAAGGCTCTATATGTTCCAGGTTTGAATTTGATGGAAGTCAGCTATAGTAGCTTGTTTGCCATCTTAGAGCCATTGACCTCTGAGGAACAGACACATGATGTATATACCTGCCTCCCACTGAACAGAAGTCTTTACCAAACAGCACTCTTTTAGAAATTGGTTGGTAACTCACCAGCAGAGCCAAGGATTTGAGTTGTCACAATGACACGGTGGCCTCGTATTTCTTCCTACTATGTGCAAGCGTAAAGAATGCTTTCAAGAACTAGATTATCGCTGTTACGGATTTCGTTCACCTCCAGGCCAGGCAGGCAAGCAGGCTGGAGCTAGCGATGTCAGTTTAGTGCATAAAGAGGGAGGCTTGGCCTCAAGAACTGTAAGTCTGGTGCTGTCACGAGCATCAAATCCATACAAGCGTGAGAGAAAAAGGCTGCTGGAAGAGATCAGTCACTCTCCAGAAGGGCCACTGGCTTGGACTGGAAAACCCTATCAAAGGCAGAAGATATAAATCTGTAAATGTGAAAACCTATGGAACAGCTCTAACCCTATGATGAATTAGAGACTTGGGGGGTGCCAGAGTTTCTGAAAAGTTACTTGCAAATGCTAAATTTGATTATGCCTCGCTCACTAAGTGGTTGGGTTTTTATTGTGCCTTCTTTAAGATGCTCATGAGTTGTAGCTATCCAGAATAGTTAATTTTCCTGAAGTTATTTAATTCCAATTCTTTCTCCTCAATCACATTCAGAAGAGACTTTGTAGAGGGAGGGAGGACTAGCAAAACTCTGGAAAACAGATCTGAACAGCTGCACCTCATCACTTTGTGAAAGATTAGGAAGGGATGGAACCTCAGGCTGTTGGCTGAAGTTGGCCAAAGTAAATACAAAGTGGAATCTTTAGGGGTTACGATGAAACTAAAAGTAGCAAACAAGTAAAGCCATCAAATATATTCAAATCACAGATTGTGGGGATATTTTCCTTTCCTAAGCTTGATTGGGTAAAGCCAGACTATCATCTTTTTTTTGGCAAATAAGGTCCTTTATTTCATCAGTAGTCCTGACATTAGTGGGATTATTTATATAAAAAATTATTCTTTAATGTGAGTGAAAGTATTACAATCTATTCCTATGTTTGGATGTTATATCCCCATTTATTTTTCTTGTCTGTTTAGACTTGGAGCTCCCTGGAAATGAATGACCCCTTCATATGTACAAAGTACAATTGGTTGTGATTCCCCCACAATCATATGTCACTTATTCTAAAGATCTTAAATGTCAAAAGGAAGCATTTTGACCTTTATAAGAATATTCATTTTTATATAATTTCCTCTGAATTTAGACAAAATGGATACATTCCCATGAAATATTTCAATTGTGCCCAAATTAATATTTCCCATTTGGCCAGCTCTACTCTAAAGAGACTCGGTGAACACTAAATCACTGGGAATAAGCAGAACTGTGGGTCTGATGTTTCTTACTGACCTTTCTATCTTAAATTAAAGGTTATTCCATTTTATGTCTGTTGGGGTTTCTACATACTATTCACTTTAAGGAGGAGCGAGTTTGAATAATATAGGAAAAGGTGGCATGTGTATGGGTCCCTGTTAAAAGCCAAGAAAGTAAGTGGCATTGGCCTGTGACAAGTTCATTTTGAAAGGAGCGGGCGAAATTGCGGGGTAAAGCTTATGCTATGGAAAACATCTCTTCAGCTGAGATTGCAGTGAGCTTGCCCAGGGTTTTAAGGGAATTTCTATACACCAAATTGCTTTCAATGCAGAAGCTCAAGTAGTGGGAGTAGCCTCCTGTCAGTGTCTTGGCTGGACAGATGTACCTGGAGCTCCAAGGTGCCACAGCCCTTGGGTACTGCCGTTCTCAGCTGTGGCTCGCAAGCACTGCTGTGGACCAGCTAAAGGAAGCACAGGCCACCTCAGGTAGTTCTCTTCTGTGTTTCTGTAATTAGCCTTTAAGAAGGTGGCAAGAGCAGCCTCAGTGCAACCACCCGAGGGGTTGAGCACTGCAAGGGGTGGAGCACCATGAGCTTTCTCCACCGAGTGTTGGCTTGGAACAGCCTGGGGACCTTTGGTTCCTGCAGCATCAACACGCTGTGAGAATAAGCACTGCTTTGGCAAAGGCAAATGTCTCTAGTGGGGCTAGTAAGACAACCTAGGTGTTACTCATTTTGGGAAATGTATGCAAATTTTTAAGTTGTCGCTGTTCTCAGATTGCTAGGAGCATGGAAAGTCAGACCAGTTGTTTAATCAAAAGCTTTACTGTTGACAGTGAGCAGAACAACATTTGTTGGTTTGGTTTTTTTTCCAGTAAAGCCGTGGTCAGTAATAAATAGCTGGGATTTGAATATACTTTTTTGATTATATTTTGTGTTGTTATATACATGCCTCTTTACAGTACAGTTCTTTGTTGCTCAGCAAAATTTCATGAAGTATTTACCACCACTTTTACCTTGCTGCTACGTTCCTCCTAGAGAGTGATGAATGCATTTGCTGAGGACTATGGATTTCTTCACAGAACCAAAGAATCATTTGGATTGGAAGGGACCTTAAAAAGTCATCTAGTCCAACCTCCCTGCAATGAGCAGGGATGTCTTCAGCCAGATCAGTTGCTCAGAGCCCCTGACCTTGAATGTTTCCAGGGATGGAGCATGTACCACCTCTCTGGGCAACCTGTGTCAGTGTTTCACCACCCTCACTGTAAAAAATTTCTTCCTGATATCTAGTCTGAATCTACCCTCTTTTAGTTTAAAACAGTTACCACCTGTCATACCACAACAGACCCTGCTGAGAATTTTGTTCCCATATTTCTTACAAGCTCCCTGTAAGTACTGGAAGGCCTCTATAAGGTCTCCCTGGAGCCTTCAGTTCTCCAGGCTGAACAACCCCGACTCCCTCAGCTTGTCATCACAGGAGAGGTGCTGCAGCCTCATGGAGGCTCATGGAGGAGGTGATCATCCTCATGGCCCTCCTCTGGACCCATTCCAACAGGTCCATGTCTTTTCTGTGCTGAGGGCTCCAGAGCTGGACACAGTACTCCAGGTGGGGTCTCACCAGAGCGGAGTAGAGGGGCAGGATCACCTGCCTCGACCTGCTCGCCACGCTGCTTTTGATGCAGCCCAGGATGTGGTTGGCTTTCTGGGCTGCGAGTGCACACTGTCAGCTCAAGTCCAGATTTTCATCCACCAGTACCCCCCAGTCCTTCTCAGCAGGGCTGCTCTCAATCCTTTCATCTCCCAGCCTGTATTGATACCGGAGCTTGCCCCAGCCCAGGTGCAGGACACTGTACTTGGCCATGTTGAACCTCATGAGGTTCTCATCTCGTTGAATTGCAGTACCTACAGCGATTCCCATCTGCCTCGTACTTGCGTGTTCCCTTCGTTAGGCTTGTGTGCCTGAGTTGCTATCACCTCACTGCATGCTGGCTATTATGGAGCTGCTGTCGACTGATTCCCCAAGAAATGCCGTCAGATGGATCTCTCCTTATCTTATGCTTCATTTTCCAAAGTACACAGGGAAAAGGAAAACAAAGTGTGTTCTTTTTACTAGTCAAATTTGATTGCACTGCTTGGGAGCAATGCATGTCAGCTCCAGGCTTAAAGTGCTAAATAACATTGTTTCATAAACGCGCAGCTATTTTGTCCTAACAAACTGCTTCATCAAAATATTGAAAAATGTATTGTACCACTGGGGCAGTTCTGCCATAGACAGTTTTATTCCTCTCTCTTGTCTTACTTGTGCTTTAGGAAAAAAAAAAAAAGCTATGATATAATCACTTTTACTTTTATTACTCAAATATTTGTTCTAGAGCCTGGAGAAGGGAAATAGTTATTATACATTATGTAAATTTTATCTTTAAAGAAAACAGCCTTACAGACAGCACTACATTAACCCTTCAGCAACACCTAGCACCTCATTCTTCTTCTGCTGTTGACAAACAAGGCCAATTAACATCAGCAAGATAATTAACTACAGCTCCAGGTAGTATTTGCATCCAGTCTATTGCTATTTGGAAGCTGTCTCTTCTTCTTACCTCCTTGCAGCTTGAAGGTGCTAATTTTAACACCTACAAAGTATGGAGTTTGGATTTGGTTGAGAAGAGGGCGAGACTGCTTTTTTTCTTATTGTTAAAACATTAGATGAATAATTATAATAGTGAAGTGACTTCAACCTTCTGCTGGATTTTTCCCCCAAATCATTTGCATGTTTCGGGATGCTTTTTTTAAATTTCTTATCTTCCATATGGCAAATTATTCTTTTTGAATATCTTGTACTTAGAGTGAGAACACTTTGGGGACAGACTTAACTGGTGGTCCAAAACCAGGGTAATTATGTTTATTGCCAAGGAAAGAAGAATATTACTCCTGGATACACAGCAGGCATTTTATTAAATGCTTGCACCAGCTGGAAACAAATTATTGCCTTTATTTTAAACTAACGTATAGAAGTCTAATGCTTTTATATCAATGGGAAACAAATTTTTAGGAAGATTACAGCTCACACGTTCTTGTGATTTTTACTGGGGTATGCTAGGTTCGTATAATTATCCATGGTGGTGTTATTTGCCTTGGTTTTGATGAGGCTATTGTTACCTACAAATCAAAAGTTGATCCTACTCTTATTTCCCTTCTGTCTGATACCCCAACTAATTTTGGAGTGAGGAAGAGCATATGCAGCAGGTGGGCTGTGTTTCTAATAATTAGTTTTCTTAAACATGTTATAAAGAGCCTTGCCAAGAAAATATCATTGTAGCATTTTGAGCCCAGCTGGCACCGTGTTGGAGCCTGGAGAGGGGAGGAGAGAAGAGCAGACTGAGCCATGTTCATCTGTGGAGTCTCTCGGCCAAATTCATCTCTAGGTGAATTTGTCCCTGTCCAGTGCTCTAGGAAATGTCTTTGCCTGGGATTTTGTGGAAGGAAACAGAGGTAGTTCTTGTGCACGACTTGCATCGTGAATGTATGCATTCATTTTTTTCCCTCTGAATGAAGTCCTTTGGACACTATCAGACATAGTTTCAGTTGAACGAGCTGCTCTTGAGGTTGAGAGGAACTGTACAGCTCAGTTCTCTGTCTCTCTGGTATATGGGCACCCAGATTAAGAAGGTGCTGATGGACAACAAAGTCTGAACAAAAGCTCTCTAAGCCTTCCTTTACCAGCTTTCCAAGCGAGAAATTGATAAGAGGTGGTTAAGAGCAATAGCAGTAGGGGTGCAAGATGGGTCTGTGCTTTGGCAGTAAGTCTGATTTCACAGCCTCTAGATCAAAAATGCCCCAGCCACGTGATGCAGAGTGCTGACACAGTATGAACTCACACTAGCACTTCAAATCTGTTCCAAAATGTTGAGGCGTTAGTATTTCAACTGCTTGCCTTACTATCAGATCAAGCCGTTGTCTGTCTTCCTGTGGCAAGCATAAACTCCACGTGGCTTTGGCTAATCAAATGGAAATATGATCTTGGGCCCGTTCCTGAACTGAATAAAATTTGTATTGCTGAATTAAATTTGTCAGGCAGTGCACTGGCTGTGCAGTACCGGTGTGAGTGTTCCTCTCCCTTCTCCTGGAGAAACGGAAAAGCAGCAAGGCTGGAGTGGTTTTCCTTAGCGCTTTTCCAAAGATTGCTGAACTGTTTTGGCTGGACAACTCAAATAAATTTAGTTTTATGAAACATGGAAAAGTTCAGAAAGGTTACATGCATTTGAAAAGAGCCAGGTAATCCCATCAGCCCTGTGTCCTCTATAACAAGTCGGTCCCAGAATAGACATTGCTCTTCAGGTAGCCATGATTGGCAGATGGGTGGTATGGCACTCAGCTGATTTTAAAACTTCATGCTAAGTAAACTCTGTCATAGAAGCGAGCTGCTTTTCTCCAAATTAAATGTCACTATTTGGTGGGAAAAATTATCTGGTTTTTAAGGCTTTTAGACTTTTATTGGTCTTTGTCGAAGAAATCAAATTAAGGACCTCTTCTACCTCTTTGTGACATTGCTTTGATGGGAGCTTGACATAGAAAATGCTAATGTCCCCAGTAAAAGCATCTCTTTTATGTGTCATATGTCTAAGATACTTATAATTTCTGTAGAATAGTGCTATGGTCTCCTGACAGCCTTTGAAAAAAAGAATGCATGTTGCCCTTTCCTGCCCAGTAGGGTCATGTTGAAAATGTTGCCAGGATGCAGCCACCTACCTCAAACTATTGCTAGAGGCACTTTAGCAGCAAGGCCCATTTGTGCAGTGAAAGCTCTGTGATGAATTCAATACACATGAAGCACCGACTTCCCTAGGGAAAGCAGAAAAAGGATCAGAGAATATAATCGGAGAGTCTGAAGGCTTCAGGAGGACAAACAGGTGTTGTCTGTGCCACATTGCCTCCCACTTTGCTTCTTAGTCTGGAGGATACATTATTTTCATCTTTGACATTCAGGACTTTTGCTTCGGGAAGATTTTTTTTTTGTGAAGTGTGTGTCCTGATGCATGAGCTAAAAGCCATCTGTGTGCTTCTCTTTTTTTTTTTTTTTTTTTCTTTTTGGGTGTTACTGTTCCAACTGACTCTCTGCAGTCCATGATTATGAAAAGGCTAAACCAGAAAGTAAAAAAAAAAAAGGAAAATACCCTTTGGGGAAAGGAACATGCAGTCAGTCACCTCAAGGTCATTTCAAGTACAATGGGCTTATGCAGTGGTGCAGGTTGAACTGATTTGTTTCATTAATCAAAACTCATACTCTGTTTGCAAAGAATAATTGACATTAGCAGAGCTATGTTACTTGGGAATCCAATATTAACCTCTATGTTTAATTATATTGAGTTTTAAAGTCAGAAAATAAGCTTTTGCTTATTCAGTAGCAACAGTGTCTCTTTTATTAACAGAGCAAACCTTTTGTCATATAGGACAAATTTTTATTATTAGCAATGAAATAAATACCAAGTTATTGTGACTGTGATCTCATAGGGGATAATGTCAGATTCTAAAATTGAGCTGCACTCTGAGAAAATCTTTGTGCACCTTAGTGGGGGGAAACAGAAAGAAAGCTTTAAACATTAGCACAATATTTATTTTGTTTTAAAAAAAAGTATATTTTTGTTGGGGGAAGGTGAGGAAGAGCAGGAAAAGAGAGGGTTCAGGATAGGGAGGATGTGCTGGGGAGAGGAATGCATTAAGCACTAGGTAAAAATGGAAAACTGAAGGCAAGAGAGAGAGCTGTATTGATATGTATTTAGAGGAAATTAGGGATGATTAAATTGTTCTCTATTAAGATAAATGCAAAAGTATTTGATCATGATCTAACAATTGCATGTTGTGGCTGCTGCTTATCCTGCAGATTTGTTACTACCAGTGCTCTCCCCGGGCATCTGTATTTACCAGTGTTTCTGCAAATGTGCAAGTAGCAGCTCATTGGGTGAGGTTTGTGGTTTGTTTGCTCAATGCCTAGTAGAATGTGGCTTTGATCTATGAGGCGTCCCTAAATGTTGCTGCAACCCACACGGCTGGGGTGTCCTAGTCCACTCTTTCTGTCTTCCTGATGCTCAGTCTTATCTGTCCCCTGTGGAAATCCTGGTGAAGTCAATGGATCTACAAAGGTATTGCTCAGTTTAACTAAGATGGCAAAAGCATCTTTTCCTAAATTTCATTCTTAATTGAAGACATCTTCTACAGCAGGAGTGCCCGGTGTGTGTCCTGTGTGATCACCCTGGCCTACTAGGGTAATTTATTCCTCCCCTTCTTTCCACAGTCTGATCAAATGGATTGTTTCCGTGAAAGTGAGCACCTTCCTCTAACCACCATCCTCCTCCTGGGGACTCCTTCCCTCACTGCTTGAGGGACATTCAGCCCATTGTGCTGGGGTGAAATGAACTTAGGAAAAGTCCCAGATGAAAAGATGCAATTCATGTTCCCCACGTAGGTCTTAGGAGCAATCGCAAAGGTGGTGGCTAAAAGAAAGACCAAAAGAGCATGAATTGCTCCTTTGCTTACAGCAGCTGAGTCTTTCCCCTTGTTCTTGGGCAACGTCTGGGTAAGGAGCTGGCTGCCCTACAGTTTTCTGCATGCACGTGCTTGGTTGGGCTTTCCGACCAAGGCTGGTGACCTGGGGGATGTTCAGAAAAGCCACGGCAGGCAGGTGCAAGGGTTTCATCATGGCATGGGAAAAGGGCTGTGGCACTGTCCTCCTCCATGTTCTCGGTGGAAGTAAGGGACCTGCCTAGAATTGAACAGCTTGGTACTACCATCCTACAGGGATGGTTGCTTTGGCATGACAATTGGCCTCAGGAATTAGGTTGCTGAGAGAATCTTCTAGCAGGAGAGCTGGCCCAAATGAGTAGAATAGCGGTGTCCCTTCTGCGTAACACTGTAAAAACAGAGTGGCACACAGCCCCGCTCTGACACACCTTGCTGTCTTCTTAGTCAAGGAGTCCCATGACAAAGGAAGGACTTTTTTCCCCTCTAATTCTGTTTATTTCTGTTGCTTCCGTTCCCCGTTTTCAGCTGCCCATCTTGCCATGGTCCCCCAGTTTTTTATTTTCCTGAATAAACACACGCTTTCAAATGAAATTTGCTCGTCTGCTCTTTGACCCAGCTGGTTTTTAGTAAGTTTTGTAGCTAAAAATTCTTAACTACTACCTGGTACATTTTGGTTCTCCTCTTCACAGATTGTATCAGCCAGGAAAAGCAATGCTTGCTCTTTCTAACTGTAGCAGTTGTGTTGCCCTGACAGAACCCATTTTGACTGAAAGTGCTAATAATATCTTGCTTTTCCTGCTACTGCTCTGCATTTTTCCGGTACTGCAGACATTTTTACCGAAAGCTTAACCAACATCTCCTCCTCTGTTTGCTGTGTCAGGTCAGGGTGCCACCAATAATTTCTGCGTAGCTTTGGCATTTTTCCAATATTAGCTGCCTGTTCACTTCAGGATTCAGCCTCAGCACCTCTGCATTGTTGACCTCTGAAGCTATTGATTTCTGTAGCTGGAATACATTCAAGTCGCTGAAGGAAAAATCTGCTTTCCCTTATCAGCAAAAAATGTTTGGTCCTTCTGTAAGCTGCATTTTTAATTTTTTGGTTTACTGCGGAAAAATGTTGTAAACAGTGTTTGTTTATTAATAGCATCTTATTCATTATGTGCTATCCAGATACTTAATAAAAAGTAAATGTCAAGATATTTTTTTTTACAGATGATAAACTTAGGCACAAATCTGTTCATCCAGTGGCAGAGTTCAGTGAGGTTTTACAGAACCTCCTGATTTTCATCCTTCTCCACATCAGATAGATGCATTCCTCACATCTGGGGGGATAATCAGGGGCATCTGGAAAAGCTTGTGCTAAAGAGCAATGTGTTCACCCTCCCTCCCACCCTACCCTAAATACAAGAGGACATACTTCTCCAGGCAGTACTGACTAAGAAGAAAAGTGCCTCTTTCTTTGGGAACACAGGAGTTCTTTGTTGCCAAACTTCAGTTGTTCTCGTGTTCTAGCCTTCTCTTTTCTTACTTACTTTTAATGGTATCTAGCCAGTGAGTGCTGTTTCCCATGCTTGGAAAATATAATTAAAGACACCTGTGCATCATAGACAGTATAGAATCACTTCCATCATTCTTCGCATGTTATGGATTGTTGATGAATTCTCAGCAGTGATTTGGCTCAGGAGGAGCAAAATGTGTCTGATTTCACTGGCCTTCTCATTTGCACCAAGTCTGCTTCACACTGTTCTGCTAAAAGAGGCCTTAGATTAACAGCAAATTTTGTTTACTACCACTACTAAGTTTCTCAGTTTTGTGGTTTTGTGGGGCAGCCTCAATGGCTGTGGTCTCAGAAGCCTGAGAAGAGCGGGCAGCTGCTGATCTTGCAGATGTGTTTGTCTGTATACCTGTAGGACGAAGGGCAATATTATTGCTTGAGGTATTCCCATCAGCTGAAACACAAAGTTTTCTTTTATGAAAACTGCAAATATGAAATCTAAATGTGTATTTTTGTCTTTTAAAAAAATACTTATTGCTGCCAAGCAAAGCTATAAATTTTGTCTAAACCAAATGAAAGGTTCAATCTTCCCAACGTGAGGCATTATGCTTTTTAATTCTCTTCTGAGACTTGAAGGCTCATACAACTAGTTTAATTCCTCCCTCTGGAGCTTGTTATCCATCAGTTAAATAGATTGATACAAACTGCTATTTCCTGATCCTGGTCTTTACTAGTTTTCTTTTTTAATTAACTAAATCTTTTTCTTGTTATTCTCTTTTATTTATTTTTTCTTACTCTACCCATCTTTCACATAGAAATGATCCTTTTTTTAATCAAGAATTGTGATACAAAGACTAACTGATTATTTTCGTAATTATTAAACAAAGTGTGTGTGCGTGGAGGGGGGCAGTGAGAGAGTCTCTTATTTTCTCTCAAGTGCCTTGTGTCTTATTTGTGGACTTGCACATGGTTTTTTTCATATATTTTATCATCAGGTGTGTCTTGCAGGTTCAGATGGAGCAACTGTGTCTATTGTAGTTGTGCCAGCTTCCCTGCTAAATGTTTGGCAGAGAAAGGTGTAAAACCCTATACATGAACAGTGAAAATCTAGACCTAAAAGCAAATTCCCCTAGCGACCAGATTTTACTTTTTCTCCCCATCCCACTGCTTTTCTGTCATCGTGAAGTCTGACTTCCTAAGCAAAATTCATTTACTGAAGAAGTAGAGTTTTTAGGTAGAGTTTTCCTACCTAATAAGGGGCTTGATGTATAAGGGTGTTTATTCTAATTTGATATTTTCAAGCACTAAATGGGTAACTTGGAAATCATAAAAACAAGTCAGGCATTACTCTGCACACAGTCACCTCAGGTTTATTTATCTACCCTGGTTGGTGCAGCTCTGCCCTTCCAGGTCTTCGGTTCATTGCTATAGAGACAGAGCAGGAGCCCTGTCCTCCTTAAGCTGATTTTTTTTTTTCAACTGAGGGTATGTTTACGGCATACACAGACACACAGAATTGACATTTTTCTTCCTGTAAATCTCTGCTCACTCTCTCTGGCAACTGTGAAAGCTCTTTGCTGCTCTTTTCCTTCTCTTAATTCGCATTCGAGTGTCTGACTTTCAGGTATCATCCCTTTCCTTGTTGTTGGCAACACAGGCTTACTTTTGGAATTGCTACTTACAAAAGATCAATATGAAGGTTCTCGTTCCAGTGGCATAAATCTTCCTCCCATACACCTTGAAAATCACGTTGCTTTTTCAAGAGCTCTGCAAGTATGCAAGTAAAAAGGTGAGGACTGCATACAAGGTGTACCTTTCGACAGTCAACAAAATGGGACATTAAAATCGGTCCCAACACCCTGAGTTTTGAGAAATTATTTCTTGCTGAACTGATTGGTAATCTGCAGAGAATAACTTTGCTCGTGCACAGATTTTCAGACAGACTAAAGAAGATTCCCTTGATCAATGTGCCACACTCCACGGTGAGTTCAACAGAGTGGTGGATGCCATTGACACCACAGACACAGGAGAATTCTCTGTGCCGTACAGGCTCTGGCGGAGGCTGAGTGTGACACCCGTGATTTACAGCCCTTTTTGAAATAAATTTGTCACCAGATACCAAAACAAATCACTAGCATTGCTTCAAATGTCAGATTCTGGTTCTTTGATATGTATTTTTGTATTGGAGTTGCTGATTGGTTTTGCTTAGTTTGGTTTTAAAATAAACTGTTTTCTTATATGTGGAAATAGAATACAGTATGTGTTCGATCTCTTTGGCCAAAATCAGCTGGAATTGCTTTGTGTTGCTTCTTACCAGCACAAAAAAGAGCTAATGAGGATGTAGTTGTAAACAAAAAAGAAAGCAAAAGGTTTGGCAGCTGAGTTGGGAACTGTATGTCAACATGAATGAAGACTTGTAAAGGTAGTGCTTTTATAAAATCCAACCCTTTTTTTTTTTTTTTTAATAAAACCTAACCAGCTAATAAAATCTAAGCTGTGTGGCTATGAAAACTCCAAATGCTAAAATCAAGTGTACATGGCATTTGCTATTTTTAGGTTTAATTTGAAAAACAAATAGGTTTTGCATCTGTTGCATTGCTGGCATTTTCTAATTCTTGTGAACTACCTGTTCTACCATATTATATAGGCCACTTACTTACACAAAGTTCAGAATATACTATAATCTCTACAGGTTTAGATGAACCAGGTAAGAAACAGTATTGCCAAAAATTTAACACAAAAATGTTTAGACCAGTTGCCTGATGATGGCTATGGCTGGGATGCAAGGCTTTTGGATTCCTGTTACCCAAAAGGATTATTCACTCTTGGCTTCCCCACGTACCGTACAAGAAGAACGGAACTATAAATCA
Source organism: Larus michahellis (assembly GCF_964199755.1). NCBI lineage: Eukaryota > Metazoa > Chordata > Aves > Charadriiformes > Laridae > Larus > Larus michahellis. The sequence goes on along the minus strand of NC_133897.1, from coordinate 70,205,632 downwards.
TACCTCGCAAAACTCGGTCAGGCTTTGATGCCTCAAACTTGCCAAGTTTGTCTTACTGTGAAGCAGCTGTTTCATACACTAAAGTAAATAGTAAAAATTAAGTTTTTGACCATGGCGGGAGGAATATAGGGCAAAAAGGGGGACTGACAGCAGAGGTTGTTCCAGTACATGCAGCTCTGAAGGGGCAGTTAATTCCTTGGTGTGTGGTGGGAAGAATTGCCTGTTCCTTTCAACAGGCTGCGTCTGATCAATATTCGAATTAAACCCCTCAGACAAGGAGAAGCAAAGACTTCCCTCGTTTTGGGGGACTGCAGTCTATGTGTCATCCACCACACACATTGTCATCAGCTTGTACGGTTTTAGGGCATCAGGGTGCTCTAGCTTGTATTTATTATTTGCTTTGGAGCTAAGTGTGCTTTAGCAGCTCACAGGGAAATAAGCAGTGGATCCAGATACAATAAAGGTCTTGTGCCTGCCAGCTCTGCTCTCCCCAGCACATGGCCCCAAATCTCACGTGGCCACCTCCTTCAATGGGAAAACGAGTCAAGCCGTCTTTGAATCTGGTGCTTTCTTCCTGCAGTTGTTTACTTCCAAAGATACTGCTTACAAGATGTGTAAACTGGAGGGAATTACATTAGCAAACTGAGAAATCCATACAGTTAGCAGTGTTGTGGTTGACTGGTTTGTCGTCTTGGCTTACAGCATAATGATATTCAAACTGTCAGACACATCTAAGTTGGATTTAAATGAAAGTGACTCCAAACTGGCATGTAAAATTCAATTAAATCACCATGTCAGCTCCTGTATTTGCATTCTGAGGGTTGTGACTAAAATAGGTGTTAATGCTATATGTTATTACAGAATAATGAAATTTCTGGGGTCAGTTTCCCGGGGGAAGATAAACAACAAAGATACAAAAGTGATGAAGCCTCATTCTGAAATGCAAAGTAGGTGCTGTATCCAGCAGAAAATTAAGTTAATCAATAAACTAGTTTGATATTTTAAATTCTGAGTAGAGGCTATGCATTGGGCAAATTTAATGCAGTTTGAAAGGTAGCGTAAATTGTTAATAACATAACTGGACTGAGTATCTCTATCCATTCATTCATCCTGAAAGTGGGGGACTTCCTCCTGAATATTTAACAATACTTATAACAACTGGCTTACTTTCTTCCTTTCCAGCCTGTAGGAGGAATAACTTCATTCGTGTCAGTTTTATTTGTGTGTAGAAATGTGTTCAAAGCAATCTAGGCTGGAGAAATACATGTCAGTCATTGCTGTGGCTGCAGCTTGGTGTTGGTCACAGTACTAACAGATAATGCAAGGCAAGCCCGGAGTCTGTATAGGCCCTCTCTGCTGCATAGCCTACGTTTGGTGATGGGTTTGTTTTTATAGTGAAGCACAAGTGGTGCGGGAGACCGTGGCCACACAGTGGTGGTCCTTCAGGTAGACCTGGCACAAAATATCAGTGTTGAAACCCCATTACAGTGATGGAGAGCAGAGAGAAGGGAGCTCGCAAGGTAGGTGGAGGTGGTTCCTCGAGGTATGTGGCTTCATATAATGAGCAAGATCCTAAGTAGAGACGAGCGTGGATCAAACTGCCTTCCTACTGCTTTTGGCATGCCCATTCCTGCTTGTGACCAGGGCAGGCTCAGCTCTCTTGGTTAATGGGAGCATCCACTAAAGTCTATATTTGGTAGCACAAGGTTGCCAGAATTATTGAAGTATCCTTCTTACACCAACGTAGGAGTCAGGAGCAGTTACTAAGCCTCTTCCACCTTCCGGACTTCATGGCAAAGCAGGGTGAAAGATGCTTGGTCCACTGCATTGCAGCAATAAAACCTGGAGTTTACAGATGAGTGAAATGGGTTAGTGTGTGACTTGCAGGCTGAGAATCCATGTCTCTACAGTGGTTAAAGAATTCCTAAACTGAAGAGAGAACGTGGTCCCAATTTCTTTCTTTCTTGTATTTTTTTCTTCGCTCTGTTCTTCTGACCAGCCATTATCTACCTGAGTAGTCTTTTACTTGGCAAATAATTCTGTGTATTTACTATTCTGCAGAAAAACGTTCTTTCTTGTTAATCCCCTTACTCGCTTCTCCTTTCTTTGAAGCATTGGGTTTGTCATCCCACTGGAGTTTGAAGGTCTCAGTCTCTCCTTTCCCCATCTTGCATGTATATATGTCATTCTTTGTAAACTATTCCCAGAATAAACTATTCTGATTGCTGTGATATTTTGGAGTCTAATATCTCAGAAATATACCCAGATGGATGGTAGAAAAAGATTCAGTGAACAGGCCAAAGAATCTGCTAAGAGACAAGGTGAGAGAAAGATTAGTTGAAAAGTGATCCTGTTGGTTCAGTATACATGGGCTAAAGCCCTGAATCTTTGCTGTCATGTCTAAATGCAACTGGCTCTTCTTCTACCATCACTGCTTTTTATATAATCCTCTATTTTTCTGACCTTAGACTATATGAAGAGCACCTTTCAAATTTACCGACTTCGAGAAAATACAAGTCCAGTTTTACCAAGCTTCTCAGCTTCTTACATCATCATATGGGAAGCTGCATTTGTCATAATGTTCCAAGACCCTGTAAAACCGAAGTATTTCATCAGAGCATCATTAAGACAGATTGATCTTGTTGGCTTTTTTTGTCAGGTAAAAACTGTACAAATCTCTGCTTTGGCTCTTATGGTGTTTTTAGCCAGTCAGTCACCATATTAGTTTCTTTCCATGCACGAAATAGTTTGTGCCTCTTTAGGTGCAGAGGTCATTTTGCACACTGGGTGTAGCTCCTAAAATGAGCCAGAGAGGAGGGGATATGAGCATGGGGGAACAGCTTCAGGAACTGCTAGGGAACCACTCCCAGCTAGTTAAAAAATTATTTCCATGTGAGCTAATACTATTCCTAAAGCTCTTAGTGGAAACAGAGTTCAGTATTATCAAGCTACATCTGGAAAGGCTCTTTTACTCAGAGTGAAATTTTTATAGCATTGCTATTCTAGAAGCAAAGTGGAAGCTCTGGTTAGCTTTCAGTCTGGTTCCCAGAATGCTCTTACAGCTCTCAGGGTGTTTTCCCAGCTCCGCTAGCATCTGAATTGTAAGAACAAACCAAAGATTTAGATACATTTGTACATGCCTCGTAATTTTTAATGAATTTTCTGAATAACCATAGTGAATATGTTTCCTGCGTGGACAGTTGGTGTTTACGTGCGTGTGTTATGCTAAATGTGTTTTATGGAAAGCATTAGAGTACTGAATCCACGTATACTTCATATAAAACCCTTTCTCAAGTTGCTTATGACTTCCCAGCAATGCAGCTTGAACTGGCACTGAAAAGTTTATGAATACCTGATAAACAGGGCAAAGATAAATCTGTATCTTTGTTAAAGTGTGTGTGTGTGTGCGTGCGTGCGTGCATGCATGTGTGTGTATAATGTACATAGGCATATTGTTCAGCACAGGCACTGATTTTTGTAGGGAGCTGAGCACAATCAACTTTCACTGGAATCACTGACCACCATGGAAGACTGCTTAAAACTAAGCAGCTTATCCATTCTAAAACTTGTTTTTCTTATATTAGAATGTCTGAAAAGAGGTAAATGACAGGTGGAGAAGCATGTGGGGTTTCTTTGCCTTGTTGGCAATATTATTAATTTTAGAAATATCAGACAAATAAGAATCTGGCTTTTTTTATTTTTCTGGGGGAATTTCAGGAGGTCTGAGTGGGGTTTATTGGGAGCATATTTATCCTTATTTAATCTAATTAAAACATGTACCTTTTTCTCCAAGTCCTTTCGTTCAGTCTCTCTCTAGGTCTCCACATACCGTGGAATTTTCCAGTGCAGACAGGGCTGTTGTTTTGAATGTAAAATAGTCTGGGAAAAACACACCCCATTTTCAGTGGCTTTTCTCCATGATGAATAAATCCATAGAGGGGAACGGGCTTGTGCTTTTCCTTTCCTTACTTTTCTGAAGCATTAAATAAACTTTCAGTGCCAACAGGCAGCCAAAACCCCTGTATCTGGGTAAGTGGGATGCTTAGAAAACAGTTTTTAGAAGTGACCCTTTTGCAAAGACCTCCTGCCATTTCTGTTGTCTAAATAACAGCTATTTTTTTATTGTTCTTATCTTACATCTCTAGTCAGTGAATCTTCCTAAAGAACAGTTTATGTGCTAAACAGCTCATTTACATATATACATACTGTTAGAGTAGACGGCCACTGAACTTGGTGCTTCCAGAAACTTTGTAGGTGGCTCTGCAGAAATAATAGAGCAATAACATCATTTTGAGTAGATGTTAGGCTGAAGTACTGGATGTTTGACCTATAAAATGAGGCAAAGCCACTACTTCAGCTGAAGTTGTGCCCTTGTGTGCTTCTGCCTGAAATCAGTTCAAGCCTTCAAATAAAATAATTGACCCACTGGATGTAAAACACAGAGGGGAATTCATTCTGTGACAAGTGGATACTTCCCGAACACATCAGTAAATCCTTCATTGTTAGTAAACTGGGTTTAGTTAGAAAATGTGGAAGAACTGCATTTGGAAAGCACATGGAAGAGAGAAGCACGTTGCAAGTGTTTATTTATGTTGGTTTTTTTCCTTGCTATGCATAATTTGTAGGAAAATGATAGCAGAGTGTTGTCCTTCCCCCCTTCTCCCCCAAATTGGAGCTGAAGATTTGGTTTTGCTAACCACTAAGCAGCTGTGGTTCTGTGCTTTCCCCTGAGGCTCTGCCCTGGCCCGCGCAGGACTGGCTGGCAGCAGCAGGTACTCATCTCTCACGTACTCCCAGGAGAGAAGCAGATGTGTCATGAAGCTAGCAAACATGGGGGCAAGATCACTCTGCTAGCATTTTCTGGCACTTTTACCAGGTTTCCGAACAGGTGTAGGCTGATCGGAGTCTTAAAAAAACCCCAACAAACAAGCAAAAACCCCAAAACCAACCAAAAACAAAACCCCCCAAACAAACCGTACAGGAGTATGATGGGAGGAACAGGTCTATGTGCTGTTATAGGGGCTAGGCTTAAAACACGGTGTCGGGGAAATCCCTGATCACATTTTGTAAGCAGGGGCTTCAAAGGTGGGGGAGGCGCCAGGGTAGAGTAGTACCAAAAAGGAGTGCCTAATGTTAAAACTAAATTTAATCCTGTCTAAATATTTGGAAACATCAGATTTAATATCTCTTGCTGGCTCTATGTGCCTGCATATGTTGTAATCTCAGGCCAGCACTTGCCTATACTAGAGAGCCCATTGCTCACAGGTGTCTTTCTGTGCATGAAGAGGTACCGTTTCAGTATGTGCAAATGTGATTTTTGAAGATACAGCTTTTGTAGACAAACCTTCAATAAATGTCTTTTGAAGATGGGGCCTTTTTTTCTATGATAAACTTAAGAGAAATAGAGAAGGAAAACTGAGTTTAGCTGTCAGCTATAGACTTCAAAAATACTGTTTCTACATTGGATGTTTAAGGCTGACAGTACGACCCCAGCACTGAGGCTCATTGCTAGAATCCGAACACTGCAAACAGAAAATCAAATTGCACGTTCCATCCTATTTTTCTGCTTTCTCTTAAGCACCTTTGTTTTTTGAGAATCCTGATATGCAAAGTCTAATTCATCGATTGTTATCATGTGTGGGATTTTCTTTAAGCATGTTCTCAACAGTGTCAGGAGCATGGCCCGTTTTCTTTCAGTGTGTTCAGATACTAAGTCAAATAAAGTATGAAGCCTGGTTAAAGTTCTGATTTTGGAAATAGGGTTGGTTTTCTAGACCAAAAAATAAGTGGTTATGCTCTTGTTTCCATGATTGCTTTATGTAACACTTTCAGGTTTGCGCCATTTAAATGTTTTTAAAATTTGAAGAGAAACCAGAATGAGAAAAATTCTGAGTTACATTTTCTTTCAGCACTCTGTTTTTTGTACAAATGTTATGCGGCTGTCTAAACTGCTGTGAAGAAGGCGTGATTTCAAAGGTGGAAGATACCCCAGGAGTTTGGAAGTAGAGAAAACTACGTGGGTTAATTTTTTCCATTTCCCCACAGGAAAGCCTTCTGGAACTCAGGTCTAGACAGAGGACTTCAGTTCAGACAGAAGCTTCAGCAGTAATACAGTAGACTCTGTGTAAACTTTTTACTCCAGTTAAAACCTCCCAGTAGTACAAGTTGTATCTGTACCCAGATTCGTCGCTCAAATTCAGACCGTGGGCCACTGTTAGCCCTCCAGGGTTACACTGCCCAACATTCAGTTTAGACACAACTCCTTTAGAAAGCCTACTACCGAGCTGTGATTTAGTGCTCGGTATCATTTCTTACCCTGGAATACGTGATTAAAAGAGAAACACCTTCACTCTCTAACTAATTGGTATAAAGGATAACTCTTTATGGCCAGGAGTGGAATTTCAGAAAAGGCGAGGGGAAAAACAAGGACTCATTTAGTTTTCCATTAAGAAAACACGTCATTATATTCAGAGGGGAAGACATAACAGTTCCTATAGGCAATGAAAGTAAGAAAAAGCAACAACAAAAACATAGTGTTATGTTTTGTCGCAGCTCTGTCGATACCACCTTTGTTGTGATCTGCAAATACAGACAATGTTATCGTGTAAATGTGCCTTTGCATTATCACCACTCGTTCTGGATCATTTACCTAAAGCGTCTGTGGAGGAGAGGTTCTGCAGGCTTCTGGGCTGGTTTTGGTGTAGCTGGTTTGCATGGATTTTAAGGGGAAGGGATGACGTAAAAAACCCCAGCGTATGCAAAATGCGAATATTTGGAGGAAATGGCAAAGTGTGACTCTGTGGGACATCAGACTCCTTAGGGGAACTGAGTTAGCCCCATCTGTGCAAGCGGGCAGTTCACTAGAAGGTTTGAGCGACAGTAAAGACAGAGGTTTTTCAGGCTGGTGATGGCAGGTTCAACACATCCAGTGTTCCAGTCGATGCTGGTATTTTTCAGCCTGAGAGAAAATGCAGCCTGATGCAAACCGTGTTAGGGTTGAGGCACTCAAACGGGAAGCATTTTTATAATCAGTCTATTTCATGGGATGAAAGGAGAAGACCCACTGTGACATGCTGGGATATATGTTAATTGCTGGTCATAACAACTCTGTTTCTTCAGTAAGATCTCTCTTTTCTCTTACTTCCTCTCCCTATGAAATGATCTTGTCAATACGGAGAAAGCAACCCTAAGGAATCTATAATTTAATGAAAAATTGCTGTTGCCATGGCATAGGAGAGTTCTGATTTTATACTGAAAGAATTTCTCAGTCTTCATTTGCATTCCCTGACTCTCTAAACAGCTCTATCAGCTGTTAGGATTCAAACAATTAAAAATGCTCTTATTATTAGGAAGAAATTAAAAGAAGTAATCAGCTTAACACAATTCCATCTCAAAAACCCCTTCTCTGGCAGCTCACAGGAAAAGCATGTTTGTATGCTGTTAACATCCCAAATTGGCTTAAGTTAAAATACGCTGGGGCAAGATTAAACCAAAGCAAAGACAGTGGAAAAAGAACTAATGTTTTCTTTTCACTGTGAACAATGTGACATTTCATCAGTTGTTGTTGTTAGTATGTCATATGAAAATACTGTGCTGAAGCCTACTATGCAGGCTGTTACAATATCCTAAGTGAGACTCTTTAATATGCATTTCTTGGCATCTACTGAATTCCCCTGTTTATTTGACTGAAATGTTTGTACCAGCCTTGCTCTTGTTCCATCCTCAGTGTTTGAACAAGAGAGAATTTTTCCCGTCCTTTTTTTTAAAATTCCTTGGTTTTGTGGGTGAGTGTAATAAAGTTTTATAATCCTGATGAGCTAATAGTAACTGGATTGAATTTAACACAAGACGAGGCAGATGGTACCTACACCTCCTTTGCTATTCCTAAGACACCTATTGTCATCTTCAGCAGCCTCTGCTGTTATCATCTTGGATGTCTGCAGGATAGGTGCTGCAAACTGCACTGCAGCTCACCAGATGCTTTTGTGGCACATGGGGTGGTGCAATCTGTTGTACAACCACCGAGAGCATTGGCCAGCTTTCGTGCCCCAGGTTAAAAAAGCCTAAAACCGTAAAAGTTTGGCTCCTGCCCCTTTAAATATCTTGAGCCAAACTTCAGGGAAGTGCAGCTCAGGAGTAAGAGTTTGGATTTCCTTTTTATTTCCGTCACTAAAGATTTTAGCTCAGAGTCCCAGACACAGGCAAGAGATCCAGGCCTTCCTGGGATACCCAACTTCAAAGCTTAAAGTCATGCAGGCTCCGTGCCCTACCTCGTGCTTTCTTTGGTGTCCTCTCTCCCTGCTTTCCTGTACGCTAGTAGTATTTCTGTCTTTTCCTCCCTCTTCCCTCCCCTTTCCAGAATATCCATTTCACTCTATATTTGACCCTTGATCATTTTCACATCTGTGGTTGAAATTTACCTCTAGAAGAAAGTCCAAGCGCCAGCTCGGGGACCGAGCGCTTCCAGGCACTCCTAAACTTTAAGAGAAGCTAGTCATGCCTGTGCTTTGTGGTCTGGGGCTGTCCCGAATGACATCATCGACCTTGGTTTGATGATTTCACTCCTGTGTGGGTGAACCTTGAAACCACTGTTTTGAAAATGCAGCTCATTTTGCTCAGAAAGAGGCTTTTCACGCTTAGCACGTGGCATACCACATAGCGTCCATAAACCAGGGTTAACATGGATTTCCTGTTTGGTCCAATAGAAACATAAATTATTCTTGGATTAGCATATACGGACAGCTACAACTAATAACTCTGTGCATGTACGTGTCACATATATATCTCTTGTAGACATATACCAGAGACGAACTTGAGGTTGGATTTTTGGTTCTGGTTAGAGAAAAGAGACTTCCCTAGGGAATCAGCTCCTTGGTGAAAGAAGTCTTTTTGTAGAAGGCATTTTAAGTGGGATTATTGCTGTCCTTTGTAACGCTGATGAAATCCTCCCAGGAATTAGGTGACAATGTTTGGCAGTAAGAACACCCAAGTTGTGTCCAAGACTTTTGATCTCTGAGAATTATCTTCTGAGAGCCCTTCTTGATTACCTCTGCAAAACCAGATTTCACTTTATGTTCTGCCTCCAAAGTCCTTCCCACCTTCTGCTATATGAGTAAATAAAATGATTTTAGATAGGAAAATAGCACCCTTTAATAATAACAAGAAAAAAAAAAAAGCAGACTGTTGTGAGCGTCTGACCCTCCTTTTAGTCTTTTTTCCATTTCTCAGTGAAGCAAACAAAACCATGTGAATCTCAAATACTCATGGGAGGGGAGAAAGAGGGAGAGGCTGTTGCTTCTTTTTTTTGGATCAAGGAGTATGCCCAGAGACACTGAACAGAAAGAGGCTCCCATTGTGCACAAGCTGCACAGACATGTAAAAAAAAGGCAGTCTGTTCTTTTAATATTACTCTAATAAATATGTGCATATATTTGGTAAGTCTATAATATGCTGCTGTAAATTTGTTGTTTGTCTCCCAGAAGCCTTCCAGGAAATGTGTTAGTGCATTTGCATCTCTTGTGCACATCGCTCAAGCTCAGAGCTGTTGCCTTATTAAGTAGAGGAACATGAGGGTGAGCTTAGATTTGTTTGGGAAGTTGACTCCGATGTGTCTTCCTCCTGTTTGTCTGATATCATTTCTTGCTGACAGCGTTCTGAAGGGAATTTCCCTTAGGAAGTAAGGTTTTTATTGGACTAGTGCTTCTCTGAAGTATGTCTAGAGGAAAATAACACTGGTACAGACAGGCAGGAAAAAATAACTCCTTAAGAGCTCCAGCAGGCCACCCTAAATATTATCACATGTTGTATAATACAAGGAACAATAAAAGTAAGTAGTGATTATAGAGAAACACATTTTATATACGCTTTTGTTATCCACAAAGCCAGTATTATATTTGAAAAAAAGACCCTTGCATGCAAAGTCAATTTTATCTTTGTACCTTTTATACGAGAGCACCAAATTTCATAGCTGTGTAATGCAGAAATGTGGTACTCAGCTGCTTAAATATTTAAATAACAGAAAGCTATTGATAACATGTCAAGCAATGTTCAAATACTATATGAAAAGTAGCAGAAAATCTGCAGGAAATGTATAATTACACAATTTGTTAAACCATTGTATTTTGCATTGACGAGACATCATCTTGTGTATATATATGTTTGCAAACGAAATCAGATGTTCATCATTTGATGCTTCATTTGCTAATTGTAATGTGGGATCCAATACAGCAGTAAGCCTCTACAGTGAATAGAGGCTGACTGTAGCTCAAGAGTAAGCTTTTTCCATGTGTGAATCTCACTTCTAGGTGGACACGCTCCCATTTTTCTTTATTCTCTCTCCAAAATTTTTGACTCCCTGTTAGAGTTCCAGCTGTCGGCCAAGCAATCGTTCTTAACTCTTGTAGCAAGCAATCGTTCTTAACTCTTGTAGCTTAGATCTGAAACTTACCCCCTTAGGAGTGTCAGGCTCTATCCTAGCTGTTAAGCCACAGTCTATTTTAGTGAGATGTGGAGGGTGAAAGTTGGAAGGGTACTTCAGATCTCCTGCTTCAGATTTTGACTGATAGGGACAGGCAATAAGGAGAGAAATCTCCCTCTCACCTTCTGTCTCTGCTCGTGGATTAGCTCCATACAAAACTCCATCCCTTGGGCTGCCTATGCCTTTTCTCTGTACTTCCTCTGAAGGGCTCTTCCCTCTGCCATCCTTAATGTTGTTTTTCAGTCCCTGCATTTAGAAAGGTTAGCAGCCCAGATATTGTTTTTTATCCTGTTAGCAGGGATGCAAAGGGAAGGAAACATTCATTTTTTCATTCTCTTACCTCCTTCAAAGTCCATTTAAAATGATGTTTGTAATGTGGGGGTGCTACACTTTTTTTCTTCTTTCCCCTGTCATTTCCTCACTAATTTTTTAATGTAACAAGCCTCCTGCAGGTATTTCTTCTTCGTGTTTTCAGCGGGGAGGTTCCAGTACTCCTGGAAATGGAGGTACCCATGTTAATATGAAAGTGACTGAACAACTATCCACACATTCGGATTCCTGGACTGCTGTGGAGAATTTGGTCAAACTTGTGGCTTTGTAAGCAAAAGAACAGTTACTTTAGCCGGACAATCCAATGCAGGGGGGAGAGTAGAGCGAACTTTTGGTTATTTTATTAACATGCTCTCAGTTTAGGTCCTCAGGAAACCTCTGACCACTATTTATTTCAACATGTCTCTGTCCAGGATACTGTGATTAGAAACAAAGGAAGCAGGAAAAAAAAAAAAAAAGAGGTTTTCTTACTAAAACAAAGTGTAGGACACTTTTTATTTCCCCAGCCTAAAGAATCTCTGGAAGAGTAACCCAAGATAGGTCTTGGCAAGTACTTATTATGCCCTCTGCCAAATAATGGCTAGAGATCTAGCAAATCTAGTTATTAAATGAGCTGAGCAGGAAGAGCCTGTTTAAAACTGCTTAGAAATACTAGCACTATGTTCGTCAGAGGACAAAAGACACGGGGATTATGAACTGCGGTCGCCGAGGCCTCATGTCAACTGAGTACGATCAGAGTCAACAGTGGGCAGAGCGGTGCGGGAGAAGCAGGAGAGGGGAGGCGGGTGCTGCTCAGGATCGTATGCTGCTCTTGGCACTCGACCTACTCTCATTATTGTTACTTTGCTTTGCTTTTAGCTGATAAATAAAATATGGAGTAGTGTCTAGAAACACAGACGGAAGAGAGCCCAACTACTGCCTAACTGCTCTGTGGTGCGGTTGCCGCATAAGAGCTATCTTTTTGGAATTAAAACGGGAACTGGTGGCATTTTATGGCATTTTATTAGACTGGGACTAGTAGTAATGCTTTACAGTAATAGGCCATGAATATGGTGGTTGAGGGAAGTATAAAGGCTTTATTCCTAGGCAAATCCAGGGAATGGAATTTAGACAGTCCAGAGAGTCTGGTCTGCAGCTAGACTGAACTGGCACCAGTTGCTAGAGCAGATTGCATAAGTGACCCAAAAGGGATGGCGGAGAATAACTTTCCAAATCCCAAGAGCAGAGGGATCCTATTCAGGGAAGCTGTCTCAGCTGTCAGGGCAGTGCTTCCCTGTCAGTCGACTGAAAAATATCCATATTTTTCCCTTCGCAACAGAAAGCAAAAGCTAGCTTTTGGAAGACTATTTTAAAAGTAGAAGAGCTTCAGGCTTCCGAGGGCTTAATCTTCCAAAATTTTAATGATGGTTCATAAAAGCTAGTATTCTGCAAAGAGACACTGTACAATTTCTGTCTTGTATCCTTCTCAAAGGTGAATGCTGAACTTGATACGGAGGGCAAATCGCTCACTATTTTAAAGCTGGGGAAGGTGCAACTTCATTTTATTCTGTAACCGTATCATCTCTCTCTTTCAGTACTGAGGGGGAAGTGTTGCTTCTTCATGTGGAAATCCTGGATAGGTGCGACGGCCGGAAAGCTTTACCAGGAGCAGTGTGGCTGGGCTTCTCTGGGTAGGTGTTCAGCAGCTTCTCTACCAGGTCTTCCCAGAAGACATTAATTTTCTGGCAGCGTGCTTGGCAAAGGGGGTGAGCCCTGACTGACTCAGCTGTGCTGTGGCTTGAAGAAAAGAGGGGAGAGGAGCAGCTTGTATTCTTTATGGTTTCTGGGGCAGTAGACCAGGAGAGGTCTCCCATATCTTTTTACAGCCTGCCTTGGCTTCCCTTTCTTGCCTGGTGAAGGAGGGCCTCCACGTGCTTGGGGCTTGACTGCAAGCTCAGAGGCTGGGTTTGCGAATGGCTTTCAAACGTTAGCCAAGAATATTCGTCTGTGCATGTGTATGTGGAGGCGTGGGGGAGGGAGCGTTGCTCCCTTGTGCAGTCGCACAGAACAAGCCACAATCTGGCGTGCTCTTGGTTATTAATAGCTAGAATATGGAAGTAGGGCAAATATCCATCCTGATTTATCCTGACCTGAATAATCCATATAGTCTCCAGGCCATAGACTAGCGACTCTGTCTCTAGCTGTCACATTCCTGAATTTTAGGAAGTGATATCTGTGACCATTTTGTGTCATGATGATCAATGTCACATTAAAGAGAGAAGCCTGCAGGCAGGCGTGTGAGCTGTGCGAGCGCTGCTTGATTAGGGAAGCGCTGAGGTAGGGATGCTGCTCGCTGTCACTCCGCGCTGTCAGGGGTGGCCAGACAAAAGGTTCCGAGGGAGATGTCACCCTGGCCTGGGGCTGGTCTGCTGGGGAGGGGGAAGCACGAAAGATGCTCCAGGAGGCAGGCCACAGGCAGAGGAGAGGAGTGGAAGAGCCGTGAAGCAACACTGACGGAGGCAGGAGATGTTTGATTCAGGAGCGGGGAGGAGGGGGAGAGAAAGAGGGAGAGATGTGCAAAACCCTGTATCCCTGTGGCTAACCATTCCTAAGCAGGATCAGGGTGTTCTGCAGCAGTGCAAGTTGATCCAGAAATATCAGGCTGTTGAGATTCAAGGAATTAAAATTGAAATAGAGAGTGATGAGACTTAGGAAAGGCTCCGCGTTGTTGCTGAAAGTTGGGCTTTTTTTCTCCTTTCTCTTTCTAAAAATCACCAATACACCGAATCCTGAATTTTTATTCTCCTCTCAGCTTGCAATATGGTGTTTTTCACACCTATTTTTGAAATCACAGCAGCTTTTTTGACCAAATGTGCAGATTTGCCATTGTAGCCTACTTACATTCCTAGAATGTGAAGAGACACAAACAAAAGGGCATTAGCTGTGATAAATCCAGCAAAAAGATGCCTAGGACACAAATCCGAAGTCCTCATTTGGTCAGGTTTCCCACTGACTTCCACACAAACTGGCATGATTCTGAAGTAAAGCATGCAAGCTGGAAGAACAGGGCGCACATTTTCGTCCTGTTATTGTTCTGAGTGTTATTCTGGTAACAATTTTCTTTTTCTGGATGGGCACACAAAAAAGCAATAAATATTACTGCTGATTGCATTTTAGAAACTGCAAGCATTAGTTGGAATGTAGGCCTATTTACTAGGAGTAGAACAAGTATACAGGGAAACAAATCTTTGCCCAGAAGTATTTAAAGCCTAATATTAAATCAAGGCACAATGTAAGAAACAAGAGTAGCATGAAATGAAGATGGCTGTGCTAACAGTCTGCTGTTATTTAAGCTAGCTAATGAACAATTTGATAGCTTCAAATCATCTGACATTTTGTACATGTTGTGATATGTTTCTGTTCTGCTTTAACACAGATAAGTAAATACGAGAGTGGTTTCTAGCAAGCTTATTTCTGCAATTGCGGTGTTTGAGTAGTACCTAGGGCTGATCAGTCCATTTGTAAATGCTGTGTTTCAGTGTGGCAATGCTTTTTTTGGACCATAAATGTCAGTATGAAGCCTCCCTCCATGCTACAGTGAAGACGCTGCGGTTACACGCCTCCTCCTTGTGCCTCCCTTCCTGAGCCACAGCGGGTGAGGAAGCACTGCAGGTCCCCTGGCTCTTGCCTCCAGATCTCACGCTCTTCCCCCACCAAGCACGAGCCTCCATTCACCCCCGCTGCCTCGCAGAAAGCTCTCAGCCAGAACCAATGCGGCACAGCAAGACGAACATCCATCTCCTAGCGCCAACGACCACCTTGGTGCTCCCGCAGAAGGGAATGGCACCCTCACGTTGCCAGAGAGACGAAGGTGGGCAGGTGACGGCAGCCCCAGACACCCTCTCCTCTCTCCAGTGCCCAGCCCTTGCCTGGGGGCAGAGGGCAGCTACGGCAGCGTTCCCTGTCCTCTCACCCCCGAGGAAACCGCAGGGCCCCAGGTCCTCACCCGGACAGGGAGGCTGAGATTCCCACAAGTGGGGAAGAGAGAGCATGCCGGGATTGTCCTGTTTGCTTTTGAAACACGGAGGCCGGGTGTCTCCGTGTGTGTCTGATGGGAAGCGTGAGCCAGCACTCGGAGCTCTGTGGCTTGGACTTGTGGCGTTTGTGAGCCCAGTTTGTCAGCGGCAAGTTATTCTTGTCAGATTTCCAAGTAAACAGCAGACAGATACTCACCCCTTTGAGCTATTAGAGTTTGCCAAGAAAACTGTCTGAACTTTGAAATTTCTCCTTTTATTTTCTGCCTTCCTGACCCTGCCTCCGCCGACAGCGGGTCCCTCTTGTCAGGGGAGTGTCCTCCAGGCACAACACAGGGAAATGGAGGAGGGGAATTTTCACCTCCAGGAATCCTGTTTGGCAAGACGAGGGTGTCTGGGTCTGGGAGAGGGACTGCAGCAGGCAGCTCGGTGCAGCTAGGACTCGTCTGAGAGACTCTCGAAGATCGTTTCTCTGGAGAGGGGGGGCAGGGTAGGAGCGTGCACACAGTACCAGTGACTGGGTTGACGGGTGATAGCTCATTAAGCTGTCACAGCTCTGTGGTAACAGCGTGCATGGCATCCACATCTAAAGCAAGCACAGGGGCTTTGATCAAGTTTGCTCTTATTACACCAGTGGAGTTCAGCCCAGCCTGGGTTCCTCGGGAGCTGGGGACTGTGCAGCTTGCAGAACGAGCCCTGTCTCGGCCCCTACAGGGACGCTTCCATCAGGTTTCTTGTCGCTGTGCCCAGCCCCTATCCAAGGGCTAACGCGAAGGGTCAGCTTCGCCATCCTCTGAAGCTATGTGCAGGCAGCAGCCTGGGCTTTCGGTTGCCTTTTCTGCCACAACCCCCTGAATGAGGTTGCTATATGCACCTGAACACGCAGCGAGGCCTCTCTGGTCTATGGGAAGAGCAAGGTTTTAACAGCTTCCGCTGAGTTATTTTTGCACGATCCATACATGCCTTGGGCTTACGTGGGGTCTGTTTATGACTGGGGTAAAACATAAAAAAATGCTGAAGTATCTGGTACCTGTGCTTCTTTTCCTCTTTAAGATATGAAATAAATTGCATAAAGCTAATAGTCTGAATTCTGGAAGAATACAGAGCACTAGCCACGCTCCAGAGCGTACCCCCTTTTTGCTTTGTGAAATGAACAACTCTGGAATTGGTGTTTGATGCTAGTTGTGTATCATACACTTGTGATGCTGAAAGCAAGGTGTTTATTAATTACAAAATACAGTTGTTCAGTTCTGGTCTTTGGAAGGGGACAGGATTTCTGGCCTTTAGGCATTTCCTTGGGGAAGAAATGATCCAGCTCTGCTGAATCAACGGGGTTTCTTCCATTGACTTTATACATTTTGGCTAATTTCCAATCTGACCTCCCTCAGCTTCTGTCTGGGTGTCTGAACTGTTAGGTCATCTTTGGCAGCTAGTAATGTATTTTTGCATTTTTTTTTCTTTTTTTTTTTTTTATACCAAAGTGAATGTCAAAGTTCATCAGGTTATCAAAGCACAAGCTTACATTACTGCAAAGAAAGCATTGCTTTTTACTTTTCAAAGCCCAGTCTTGAATTTCTTCCTGTCTTGGGGAACAGCGCAGTAAACGATGCAGGGGAACAGAGGCATGGTTCAAATACATCCTGACAGTGAGCAGGTCTGTAAATACAGGTGTTTTAGGAAAGAATCTTTGCGAAGGATCTGTTTCACATAGGCTTCCCAAATGTTGCAGGGGTTTGAATCTTTTATATGCCATGCGGGTCACATCCTTAATAAAAGTACCGTTTTTCTTGGAATTTGTAAAACTTACAACTTCTTCCCCAAACACACGCTTTCCCTTCTTCCTGCAACCTCCTTCACCCAGGTGTATGAGGTCTCTGTGCCACAGGGGTCTTCTGCTCATGGAGCAATTCCTACTGGCTCCAAGTTAGACTTCGGTTCTGGTGCTGTCCATCTCCTGCCCTTGTCTTTTTCCTTGGCAGATGACCACGTGAGGAAGTCAGCGTGCAGCTGAAGGCCCGTAAGTGGTTGTTAGAGCTGCAGTTGCAGGCTTTAGAGTGGTTTGTCGAAGCGGGACTCAGCCAGCCTAAAGAGTGTGCTGAGCTGAACGCCTCCCAGTTCCCTGTCGTAACGTATAGTGTATACCATGCTGACAGTCATTTGGTTTTTGGCATGGGCAATCACTGATATGTTCTTTTAAGTGAGATTCATAGATGCTGATTACATTTGCTGCATAAATTACTTCATTATTAAAATCAGGTCATTTGAGCCCCAAAACCATTAACATGCGAACTATTAGCATAATTTCATAAGCTAATAAATCAAGCACAGGAAAAGAATTAAGCGGTTCCTAGTGATAAGTGTTTCTTCAGAGATTAAGAAACACAATTTTCTTATGCATATATTAACATTTTAAAAGTGAATTCATGCAAAAGCAATTTTTCTGCATATATAAAACTTATGTTTAATAATCTTTATACTCAGCCTGCAGAGCTGTTTCAAAATTAATGTTTTTTTTCTCAGATCACTGTACAGGAATGTGATGTTGAACCAGCTAGCCTGTTTTGATATACTCTACCTGTAAAATTCTTTATGCCTTTACTAAACAGTCAAAGTTAAGAAATAAAACAAGCCAAGATATGATTTAGAAGAAAAATAGCTTGGGTTCATCTTAGATAATGAACTGTTCATCCAAGGTAAATTTCGTGTTCTTAATCTTAAGCAGTACCGGTGAAATTGTAATTATCTCCATAATTGCAATCTAGAACTGTGGTTGTCGTCTTATTAAAGTGCTGCATTAAAATTGATTTAATTCCCATTTCTTATGTAATAGAATGTAATATTGGCCAGAATAATGCAGAGATAAGCTCCTCTATTCATTTTACTGACTAGATTTAAAATAATACAGTAATACAACTGTAATTATTTGGATACACAAAAGTTGCAGGGAAACAAAGAAAATTCCAATGTAAATGAAACTGTAATAAGCAACAGATGACAATGCCGAAGAATTTTACTATGTTACTAGACGTCCATGATTTATTTATGTTTAGCTGCTTTTGTTTTCCAGCTCCTAACCTACTGTTTTCGTTTGTTTAGTATATTTCTTTTTCAATATGAGGCACCCAATGATTTGCTCCAAGGAATAAGAGAATATAATGTTTTCGGAATGGTGCTCACCATAGTGGGTATTTGGGGTCTCTTGGTTCCTACAGCAATACCACAGCCTCTTTCTTTTCTAGCCCACCTGTGAAGAAACCACTCAGAGAGCTTTTAGCGATTGCTTGGGCTTGCTGCTGTTTAATGACTGACTTGGCTAAGATGACACCACCCTGAGAACTGCGTCTTGGGGGAGGGTTGGCCTGTTGTTGTCCGTCTCCCTGAACCGACTCACCCGACCACCGCCGGCACGAGGGAGGTGATGACGACAACACGCAAGAGGGGACGTGTGGGGACAGCCCTTTTCATGGCAGCCGGGCTGCTATCAGTTTCACTGCAGTTTGAAGCCCACAGCCTCAGCCGCGGGAGAACCAGTGCTGTCCCAAGCGCAGTGGTAGCGGTCACCCAAGCACAAGCGAGGTAGAAGGACAGTCAGCAGACAGCCTGTGCAGAAGAAGAGGAAAAAAAGGAACGTATTACGGTCACTGTTTTTATAGTAGTGTAGCTCATGGGGTGGATGAGTGGGGCCAGTGGCTCAGAAGACCAAGTATTAATTACCGCAATAAGGAAACGGCAGAGCACTGTTGCTGTGCAGCTTTCCACATCTGTTGTCCAAATCGTTCTTGTTCCATGCTCCTTCCTCACCTTTTTGCACATTAGGAAGTACAGGGACGTTGTAAATCCCCCAAATTACTAGTGTTCTCCTTACCTCTCCCCGGTTGGAGGATTCAGTGCCTCATTCCTCAGTCAGTCTCTTTTGCATTCTTCCTTTTAAAGCTGATATTGAGTTACTGCTCCTCCTGGCAGGTCTTCAGCTTATTTGGAGGCTGTGTGTTGCTTGTATACACATAAATCATTCGTATCTGTTGAGGATTCTCATGGGTTGTGTTTCAGGTATGTGTTGAGAAGGGTTTATCACAACTCCATTCCAGGTCATAAACTGATTTTTCAATGTTTGTATAACTAATTGCAGGGAGGAGATGATGTATCTAACACAGGGCAGGTGACAGCACCCTGTGAAATGATATTTATGGGAATTTTCTAATAAAAATGTGAGTAATTGCAATAGAATGGTTATGGAATATTTGGCAGCATTGCTTTCCATATTGCTGAAGCTGAATATTGAAATGGAGATTTGAAATCTTGTCTGGACAAATTGGCATGATTTGGAAGTTTTTACAACATAACAATCCCACTTGAAGTCAAATGGAGGGTGCTGTGCAAATGCAAAACCTGACCTGATTGCTTTGTATTGTAGAAGCCTGTTGAAGTCAAAGGCAGATTACTCACCTGAATAAAATTTCTGGGTCAGGTTCCACATTTGCATGAATGAATATGTGTAAGAAGAAGAATTTGAATTTCCAGGATTCTGTAATAATTATTCTCAGGTAACATTGATATCTTCCCTTTTAAAATGGTAACGAATCTTTTTAATGTGGAACACCCAACATGAAGTACTTCGCTTAGCCAGGCAGCATCCTAATTTTCAACAGTGTGTGAAGAGGAAGGTTCCTCCAGGCAGTGTTCGTCACACCTACCCCAGGCTTCTGCTCTCACTGCCTCTCAGAGGACTCTGTTCCTCTCCACGTGCTAGAGGGGAAACTTCAGAAGACATTTAGCGGGCAAAACCAAAGGCATCTCTGCCCAGGTTCAATGAGTCCTCCTCCAAGAGAACAGAGTAATTAATTTGAACCACAGAATTTGTGTTTCATAGGTGTTTTTTTTCCCCACTGTTGTTGTTCACACTGCCATCTTTTCTCTTTCAACCTATTTATCTGCTTTCTCTGTAAACTGCGACTCCCTGATGATGAAGTCGTAAATTCAGCTTGGAAGTAATTTCTAGTATAAACTAGTTTCTGGTATGCCTGTTTATCAAGGCTCACTGAGTACTGGAAAAGGCTATTTTTAAAAAAACAGTCTTTGAATGATGTCTTATTCATTGCATTAAAAGCCTATTCATTCACCAATCTGACCACTTCTAAACTAGCACATTATACGCACTTTCGGACTCATGAAGGAAGAAAATGGAGACAAGTGTTGTCTGTGCCTGGCAATTACAGTGCTCATCAGAGGCAGGAGGATGAATGAAAGTTCAAATCCACCTCTAATGGAGTCCCTCCGTTCAAAAAACTGCTCTATATGAAAGTGCATATAGGGCTGCACTTCACACCCACAGTTCAGAGATGGGAAGGCCAGGAAGAGCCTGGCTGAGGCATTCAGTTGGAGATGTACCCAGTTTTCTTTCTGCATGTCCGCAGCAGCTGCTGTGCTACCATGTACCTCTGTAGCCCATCCCAGGAAACGTGCCTGTCCTCCATGGCTGCTTCTCAAGCACCACTAGCAGAAGGGGGACAGGCCGCCAACTGGCTTCTTGCTCCCTGTCTCCTCTGCAAGTGCATGGGAGGGAATATTCTCCTGCGTTTGAAGAAGGGTGCTAGGAAATCAGCGTTCCTGCTCTGAGATACTTGTAACCATAACAAACCCAACAACTTTCCCCCTTCTTTCCCAGGAATCCAAAATGCTTACGGAAATCCTGAGCTATTGCAGATTTTCTTCCAGGAAAATGATATTGTCACCAAGATCTTTCCGATGGCAAGAATGGCTGCTGTTTTGGTTTGGGTTTTTTTGGGTTTGGGTTTGGTTTGTTTTTTTTTTTAAAAAAAGGTCTCTGTCTACAACACAAAATGAATTATTTTCCTCCAGCACAGAAAATTCTGGTGAGAAGGGAATGCTGTGTAATAAGCAGTGCTATACTACTCCCCTGAGACGTTCCAAAGTAGGCTCAAAATTGCAATTTGCCTCTTTTTAAGATTATTATTCTCCCAGTTAACCACCACATACAGCTTTTTATTTAGAAGTAAGTAACTTTAGATGGTTGAGGTGGAAACTGGACGATTCACCAGTCTCTGTGGCCATTTTGGTGACTTTGTTACCAAATCCACTCATTTATTAAACTACCTACCCAGCTCAACCATTGCTCCATTTCAGAATTGGCAAATATTTCTTTAAGAACAAAACAGATCATAGAGTCATAGAATGATTTGGGTTGGAAGGGACCTTAAAGATCGTCTAGTTCCAACCCATCATCTGTATCATCTAGTTCCAAGAATATGTATAGTACCTGTCCCTTAAAAAAAAAATAAAAATCTACAAACACCAGGTGAACGTTTGCTGAGCACCAAAGCTTCTGTGTCATAAAAGGGTTCAAGAAAACGAGGGTACACATAGTACTCTTGCTTTGTCGTAGGTCCTCTGCTGCAAATTTGAAATTACAGCGTTGAAGGTGACTGTGGAGTTTGTGTAAGTGCCTGCTGAAGGTCTCTGATCTGATGTAAATGGTTTTGGATTATCAAAATCTGACCCTCATGCATTGCGTTGCTCCCGTTTTCATTATTGAGAGTATATGAACTGTGTGCACTGTTGAAGAATAAGAACCAGTTCATGCAAATGGTTCTCCCTTAGTTTCACATCAAGAGTCATGTTTTTTCTCCATTTTCTTATATAACCTTAGATGGGGCAATCAACTTCAAATTTTTATGAATGTATTTGAACTTCTCAGTGGTGGGAGGGGTGTCTTAAATGTCAAGATATCTGAAAAATTATGAGACTAAGAACATAGTTGGGTTTTTTGAGGTTGATTTTATTTAAATGGAATTCAGATGCTTACTCGAGACCTTAAGAATTTCTGTGAAAATTTATGCAGAACAATGCGATTCAATATTTTTAAGGTATCATAACAGTCTGCTTGTGCTTTATTTGCTGTTCTGTGAACCACTCACTGCGGCTGGTGGAAAACCTTTTTCCTTTTTATTGCAGATGACCTGTGATTCCAGGTTCTTCCTCAAGAAAAAATTTAAGTTGTTAATTGGAAGATTTTAAGGTAAACTGCAAAGGACAAAGAGATTTGTTCCACTAAGGCCAGAAATTGAGCCCATGGGAATTATCTGAATGGCTGTAATATATCTCCCACAGAAGACTGGCAGTGTTGGTTATTCTTCATTTTTATGTGATGCATGTTAGGTCCCATTTGTTTATTCATCCGTCGTGAACACTGTAGAGGGGAATTATGCATAACAGTATATATTTAGGACATTCTGGAAGTATGATTTCCTTTCAGAAATGAGCCTCCAAAACTTATATAAAAATCTGTATGTGGCTTGTATTTCAAATAAACAGATCCTTTGAAATTACTCTGACACTGCAGAATGTTTATAAACTGACCAAAGTTTACAATTAGCTCATTTGTTAGCATGCCATCCTCTTGTTTCAGCTGGCTCTCCGAGCAGTTCGGGCCCATTTTTGAACCAAGGCACGTCCTCCTCACTTTCCCAACACCGCTGGAATATTCCAGGGGTGTCATCCAGAATGTGGCGACGGTCAGGTCTTAACACTGTGGCTTGGCTCGGTGCTGGCTGACCCTGGTCACTGAACTGTTTCGGTGTGCTAAGCCGACAGGAATGTGACCCAGCAGAGAGAGACCTGGTGGTTTTCTGGTAGGCAACCATGCAGAAATGTCTCGATGGCGAATGTCGAAGGTGGTGCAAAGATGAAGGCAGGACAACTCTACCAGCGGGGTGGAGGGAGCTGGCTTGTCACCTGGCAGTTAAGTCACCTGAAGAGGGACATGGAACTGCAACCTTGTGGGGGTAGCTACTGCATGGTTTTCCACACCCAGCTTAGGTATGTACTGCTGGTAATATGAGCTTCATGCTGTCTGTTGAGAAACTTGTTTATCAGCACGGGATATCAACTTTGAAAGATTTAATGCTTAAATGAAAATATTAGATGTCTTTGTCATGACATCTTATGATGGCATTACCATGACAGGGAAAGTCTGGTTTTGCACTATGGGCAAATATTACTGCAACATAGAACTACATTTTAGGAAATCTGAAGAGAAGATAAGAGTGATGAGCTTATTATAACTGACGTGTATGCAGTTTTACACTTCTGATTACATAGATTTTGTTAAAGTGGACCAACACTGGCTAAGTTTGTTTACCAGTATGACACGTCCTTTCCTTCTCTTTGTCTTACACATGGAGAACTGCAGCACAGAACATAAAGCATTTAGTTCCAGGCACTTCTAAATAAGGACAGTCAAGAAAGTTAAGGCAAATCAAGTTAAGGATGTGAGTCCAACTTCCATAAATTAAAGTGCATTAAAAGGCTTCTGTGTGGTTTAGTTCCTCCAGGTGTAGTGCAGCTGTAGGAAGGACTGAGCTCACTCGTTGTTATTGATTGCTCTTAAATTTCATGAACTTTAGAGAAACTCCAAGAGTGAGATAACACAGGTTGAAATGTGTGTGTCTATTCTAATTAAAGACTTAAGTGAAGAGGAGAATGTCTTACCAAATGACTTACCTAGGTATCGTTTGAAACTATGCAACATTGCTGAAGTACGGTGTCCTGCTGCAGTTGATGAAACTCCTAACAACAGCAGCACTTACCTAAAAAGTGTCTTGGGAACTGTATTCAATGTGGAAACCATGGACAAATTAGGGAAGATGCTTCTCAAGTGCTTCCAAAGTAAGTAAACATATTTTAAAATATTTTATTAATGTTTTACTGATATTTATTAATATATTGCCCTCAAAAAGAGAAGACTTAGGGGGGATCTTATACGTGTGTATAAATACCTGACAGAAGGCAGCAAAGACGACAGAGACAGTCTCTTCTCACTGGTATCCAGGGAAGGGATAAGAGGCAATGGGCACAAAATGAAACAAAAGAAATTCCATATAAACAGAAGAACAAACTTTTTACCCATGAGGCTGGTCAAACAGTGGAACAGGATGCCCAGGGGGGTTGTGGAGTCTGTGTCTTTGGAGATAATTCAGAATGCAACTGGCCATGGCCCTGTGCGACCTCCTGCCTTGCGGACCCCACTTTGAGCAGGGGATTGGGCCTGTCGATCGCCAGAGGTCCCTTCCCACCTCAGCCCTTCTGTGATCCTGCATATACAAGATGTTGTTAGCAAACTGCTAGTGAAAATTTCAATCTCTAAAATTTCCTCTGACATCATCTTCTTTACAGAACTGAATATGTTAAGATGGGGTGTTAATTACTGAATTATCCTTTCTGTAATACAGTGAAAAGGGATGATTCAAAAGTAAGCGGTCCTTTTGAATAGCAATTGGAAATTAAAATGTTATGCCAGCAGTTCTTTTATAGAATTCCGGTTCAATTGTCGATGATCTGGACATTGATTTTATTTGTGGTCTGCAAGAAACATTCTTTCCAGATCTTCACTGATTTTTCATTTTGGATGATTTATGACATATTCCTTTTGACAATACTTACTCTCATCTTCTTTTTTGCCCCTTGCTAGTTCCAGTGTACTGCAATATGTTAAAAATGGAATATAACCATAAATGACTTCAGCATTTTCAGTAGTCTCAGCATTTTGCCCAAACTGGCTTGTTTGACATCTCCATTCAAATATTCTGAATTTGCTGTCTTGCTAAATAATCCAGATGTTCAAACACCAGTTTAAGAGGAGCTGTATCCACTTAATGGAAGCATGTAAAGATCCAGAACACTGGAAAGCAGCAGAACTTCTCCTGATTTTGTCAACTGTCTATATTTATCGCTGTTCATTCGTCTATGTGCCTTCCCTCCCACCCCAGCTGCCACCACGCAGATGGCATTCCCAGCAAAATAAACAGTTCGCATTCAGCACTCTATTTGTTGTCTGGAAATGTTAGCAGATGACAGGGAGAGGGGAGGAAGAGGAGGGCTAGCTCGACATTTTTCAGGTCAATTTTTGCCCTCAATTCTACTCAGTCACTGCAGTGAAGTCCTGGGGATTACCGGGGGCGGGGGGGAAGGGAGTGAGAAAGAGTTTGATACTGTGCATATAGTGACCTTTGATGCATTCTGAGGCTTGTTGGATCTAAGTTTCCATACTGTGCAGTTATTTACTTCTAACTCTGTAACAGCTTCAATTTATTAAAGGGCTGAAAAAAAAAGGTTTTGTTTGCCTTAGAAACCAAGTGAAAACAATGAGGAAGAAGAAGGCATCCCCGCAAAGTTGTTACTATTAAACCCAGACACCAAGTGGAACGTTTGCAGTGTCTATGAACAGATGTCTAACGACAAGCAAACAAAACAATTATTCTTCAGTAATGATTTA
Source organism: Larus michahellis (assembly GCF_964199755.1). Taxonomy (NCBI): domain Eukaryota; kingdom Metazoa; phylum Chordata; class Aves; order Charadriiformes; family Laridae; genus Larus; species Larus michahellis. Next base: position 70,180,521 of record NC_133897.1, on the reverse strand, counting down.
TTTCTGGTTTATTTTTTAAATGCCTTGTATTCAGCCCTTTCATATTAGTAATTTCTATACGATGCTTTTAGCGTTGTATGCTGTCCTGAGTGAAAAATATGGTGGTCTGGGGTTTGATCCAAGAACCGAGGAAAGGAGAGACATGGTAACTTTTTAGACCGAAGTATAATATAGCCACAGGTGTCCAGTGTTTGCCTTCAGGAATTCAACTTTCTGATACCATTAACTATGCTGAACTTTCATTCCGGGGGCTGAAATCTCCAAAACTATTGTGTACCTCAGAGTGAAAAGTTTCAGATAGAATTATTTTGTCGATCAAGGCTAAGGGTTGCTGGTTTTGGCATCTTAAAAGTATTTTTGCAACTGTTTTGCTGAGGAGCTGTAGTACCTCTGCGTGTTGCAACAAGGACTTGATAGTCAGCACATCTGACAGCAGGAGGTTTTCTGGCTGCCTTGTGAAAATTCATTCACAATACCACTTGGAGCACAAGCTTCTGAAAAATACCCGTTCATAAACACCCAGAAGAGTTCTTGCTGCCCAGCTGTGGTGGGGTCACTGAGGCACCCGGTCTGAGAGCAGAGACAGATGTCCTTTTCAGTGACTCGAGCTAGAGCACTTTAAGCAGGTACTGGCCCATCTGCTTCGTACCACTCCCATATCTCGGATGTCGTGGCTGATTATCCAAACGCTCAAGCCCTGTTTCAGTGAAAATTCAGGGAAGCAGTGCCATTCACTGACAATGCCATCTTAACAGCCCCCAGCTGCTCATTCCCAGCCTATGCCCTCCTTCAGTTGTTCTTGTAAAATTGTTTATGGGGCCTTACAACAACCTGGATCCAAACCCTGCCCCTCCATACCCCCAAATAAGCTCTGATTATTTTTAACCTGAGCTGACCCTCCCAACCAGTTCAATGCAGGGATGACTGCGGCTAGCTTTGCTGGAGGACAGCTAGCTGTCTGTGCCCTGCGATCAGGAAGGTGGTCTTTTCCAAGCACTGAATTTTCCACTCGTTTTTTATGTGCGGGTGTCATAAGGAGACCCAACCGCGTTTGTACATGCCCTGCAGTCAGGAGAGCCACGGGAGCAGCTGAGGGCTGGCATCCCCCCCCGCAGAAGGCAGACAGCTGCGGCTGGTAATCCCCTGAACCACCACTGTAAGGTTCAATAAAGCACCTCATGCTCTATGCTTTCCTACCACCTTAAAAGGTAACTAAGTCTTAATAAGGCTTATGTATAAAGTCAGAGCCTCTGGTGATGCCATGAGCACTTCATTAGGCCCAAGAAATGTAGTAACATTTCTATTTTGTGCCACAAGCACAATTCTTTACTGAGCATGAGGGAAATTTTCTCCAGCTGGTTGGGTAAAATCACCTGAATTAGAACCAGAAAACACAGGACTATGGGACTATATAATCAGCTTTGTAATGAGCGTCCATAGATCTCCTGTTGTCACCTGGGCAAGTCACTTACAAACACACATCTGTGTTTGTAACTGGAAATTAGTTGAACTTGAAGAAGATGGGTTTTCTGGAAGCGGTATAAAGGTACGCATAGCCTTTGTGCACTATAAAGAGTTTCTACGTGGGAACAAGTTTGGAGCGCTGGTGCTGCTTTCCACGCATAGTCTGGAGGTCTGTGAGCTTTTTATAAGCGGTCTGTGATAATTTACCTGTGAAGAGTCAGGGAGCTTTGATTTGCTTCATAAAGGTCTGTACTTCCACTGGGAAGAAGAAGAAAACTAGGAGCCTGCAGATTGGTATAGACTGAAAGGCACTGATTTGGTGAAGTATGCATCTGTACCGTAGGTGACTGCATGCTAATTATTTCCCATGCAGGCAAGCATGTGTGTTTGTCCATGGTGATTTTACTCACCTCATGGGTTCTCAAGTTGGTTTCTCTGCAATTTGGATTCTTGGGATGCCAATAAAACAGAAATCTAGGTGAATTTAGGTAGTACATGACAAACCTTGTAAGCAATTGTGGAGCAATCTGTGATTAGGTGAATAGATGGGGTTTACATAGATATGCAAAGTGAAAAAAATTGAATGATGATTAAAAAAAAAAAGCAGGCTCTGTTTCTTTCTCCTGTCTAATTAAATTTTAAGACCTCCCTTTTTAAACAGCATATGGGACACAGATTTCCTAGTCATCTGGGGATCAGTTAGATACGTGTCTGCGTGTTATTCAAGTTTCAGCTGATTAAGCCATTGCATATACCAGAAGTTTCCTGTGATATTTGTATGGACTGCCATGGACAGCAAAGCCAGCTTGGAGCTTTTTGACAAAATGAGTTTCATCCAAAAATGCCTCTATTTGTCTAAGCCAAAACTTTGTAGGAAATAGGTCAAATCAGATTTCAACGCCCTGAAAAATTAAATTTGATAAAACATGGTTTTGACGCTTCAAATCAAAGATTTAGGTTTTCGGTAAAATGGCTTTTAGTTACAAACATAAGCTAATTCTAGCATAATCCAACTGTTTTAAAATCACCTAAATGAAATAATTCCATTGACATTTTGGACACTATTATTATTTTTAGTTCATAAACTTCATCAGAGTTTTAATTATTTTTTTTTGTCACAGTTCAAGAAAGAGAGCTTTCTACAAGATGGTAAAGAGTCCAAATCCAGTCCTACTTCAGTCCATTTTATTGTAGATATCTCAAAGCAAAACTCAGTAGAAGAGAATGAAGCATCCCCGGAAAAAAACAAATGAGGTATGGTTGTTCTACTTTCCCTTCACGTCTGCTTCCTAGGCTTTAATCATTCATTAGCAGCTATAGTTCTCGTACAATTCTTATCAGGTATCTATTCCAACACGTAAAGCATAATGGTGGTGAATGCAAAATGTTTTCTCTTCCTTCTAGCCAGGGCTATTTAATCCAGATATACTATAGATAAATGCTTACAGAAGTCTTTCCTTAAAACTTATAACAACAGGAAGCATTTGCATGTTTATATATCTCTTCATAGCATAATGAAATACCTTTTGGATTTTTTTCAAGATTACACAGAAAGCAACCTAGTACATTAACTATGGTTCATTAGGGAATTCCATTACAATGGAAAAATTCTCTCTAGCTGTATGTCCTGGAAAAAAAAATGGGTTAACTTCAAGTTATGATGTTTGCTAAATGACTACAATTCTCCTTCAGTGGTTGAAAATGCAAAGATTTTATTTCAAAGCATACGTTTTCCTATAAATTATAGAGTTGAAATTATTTTATTCAGTTATTTAACCTAGAAATGAGAATGAAGGGAAATTTAGGCAGAGAACTGGAAGTGAGTTAAGTCTCAGGGGTTTCACTGGGAGGAAATATAGAAGAAGCATATATGGTCAGGGGTATTTTCTGGAGTGTACGGGAAAAAGGGAACAGAAGGTTTCTGTCCTTCTCGGGAAAGCACTGTCAGAATTTTTGCTAGCAGGAGTTGAAAGAAGCAGAAATATGGGGGTTGAGATCAACAAGATTACTGAATGTGGCCAAGGAGTTCATACAGAAGTTGCAAATCCTTGGCGAAACTGAGAATGATAATTAGAGGACAGATTTCTTAGGGGGCTCTAAAATTGCTACGGGCCTGAGGTCTGGTTACTTCAAAGAAAATGATGAATCTCATGAGAGCATCCTGTCGCTGGAGCAGTTTGTCAGGTGGCAGAACCTCTGAAGGTACTTGAGAGGGAAAGTCACTGGACAGCAGCTCAGCCCTATCTTTGCTGTTGGCTGAGATAATGATGACAGTCAATTTAGAAAACATCTGGATTCAACTGTGAATAAATCTTGCAGCGTTTCATCAAGGCCGGGGTTGACAACTGGGCTTTACAATGTTCATTCATAGGTGCTGGTAGTGGGAGAAACTCCTCCCTTCCTAGCTTAGGTTCAGAGCGGCTTTGGGTTACTTCAGCCCCAAGACAGTGGGGGCTGAGTAGTGTGCTGCTGGCCATGAACACGAAAGCTGCCGATCCCACAGCTGCACTGGCTTACTTTGTTGCCTTATTGTGTAGGTCTTTGAGCAAAGGGCTGCAGGGAAGGGAAACTGCAGGCTCTGCACCATTGCTTCTCTCTTCTCCTTCCCTTCTGCTGGTAGAGGTTGGTGCATGAGAATCTCAGTAAATGGTCAGTTAACAGTCTCACGTGCAATTGAAAAACCGTGATTTTTGTCAAGGCTGGATTTACGGCTTTGCTGTGTCAGCCAACATGGTACACACCGGGCACATCCTCAGCTGCTGTGACTTGTCATAGTTCTCTGGAAGTCGGTGAACCCTGAGCGATTCATACTATGTGAGGATTTCACTTATAGAACGAATATGAAAGAACATTTTATATCCAATTATTTTTAGTGACAGAGGACTGACATGACCGAGGCCATTTTTAGATGGGTTATATAGCTATGGGATTACTTCAGTTAGTTTAAAACAAAAAATAGATAACGGTGAGCTTCTATGATTTTTGCACTTATTTATATCAATTTATTCTTCATTTGCTATGCGTACTTACTCATGCACTTCCAGAGCTCTTTTTTTTTTTTTTTTTTAAATTGTGTTGATATAGATTTGATCTGAGAATTAAGCTTCTTTCAGTTTAAGGACACATTGCAATTTTCTTGTCATTTCACCTGCTGGGAGGAAAAGAGTATTTTTTTTTCTTTTACAAGGATGGAGAATTATTTTCTGTCATCTCATGTGTAATGCCACTTTTTACTTTAAGACTTAAAGACTATATGCAAGTTTAATTCTGCTTTATCTTTTCTTTACATTACTTGCTGATCCTGCTCTCTTAGTTACCTCTTCCTATATTTTCAGTCTTAATTCTGTTTGGAGTCTTGTTGTTTAGGTTGAGTATCTGACTCTTGTTGTTCAGGTTGACTCAAATGAATCCACAGAGGGTTCTCCACAAACTGCAGGAGCTACTTAATAGCAGGATGTAAGAAGGGCTGTCCCAGGTCAGGCTAAAAAAGATCCATCTAGCCCAGTGCCCGGGCTCCAAAAGTGATGAAAAGTGGTGAAAAGTGGAGGATGATTACTAAAGATTATTATAAAATGACAAGCATGTAGTGATAGCTACCTGCCTAATATTCCCAGCTTCTAGTGATGTGACTTCCGAAGTTGGAGGTAGAGTCTTTCTGTTTGGTCCTGATGTACGAGTTTGTCTGAGAGATCTTTAACTCATCTCAAATTCTGTAAACCACAACATTTTGTGGCCAGGAAATTCAAAGTTACCAACATGCTATATGAGTAAATACTTCTGGTTTTATTTGTTTTGAATCAACTAATGATTTGATGCATAGTTGTTTACTGCCTTTCATGACATGAAAATTTCCATTCCGGATTTGACCTGTCTTTGCTACTCATGATTTTAGAGAGCTGTCTTCTTTATCTTCCCTTTTCCACGCACATTAATCCCAGTTTTGGTAGTTCTTTGAAATTGTTGCTGCTTAGTTTCTCTATTTCTTAGAAACCTACTGGTATGTAATTTTCAGTGATCTCTCCAATTTACGCTTGTCGTGGTTTAACCGCAGCCGGCAGCTAGGACCACGCAGCCGCTCTCTCAATTCCCTCCCTCCGTCTTCTAAGGTAAGAGGAATGTGTTCAAGTTCTTCCACACAACTGGCAGCTGGCGAGTGTCAGTAAGGTAACCCGCGGGGCAGAGACTTGTGCATCACCTGGCAATGCCCCAGCAGCTGCCGTGTCGTGTGGGACCACGCTGGAGTTTTTTGCCTGCTGCAAAAATTTTGGAGAGGCCGGGGTTTAGTTTCCCTCTGACCAAACTCTCTGGGACAAGAACCATCCCGAACTCCTTTGTGAAACTGCAGTACGCATTAGTAATGACCTGGAGACATACGGGAATTGGGCAGGCTGTTGCATGCGGCGTGCTAATTGCAAAAAAGCCAAATTCAGGGAAGTAACTTGTGAGACTGCTACCAAAACGTATTTGTCATTTTAAAATGTATTTCCCTACTGCTTTTGCACTTGATTAATGGATTTACCTTACCTGAAATCTACCCTGAAAGGCTCTGGCAGTTCAGCAGGCAAGAAAACTTCAGCCAAAAGATGCGTACTCGTAGCTGTATCTGCAGCGGTGAGAGCTAACCTGAAGGAGAGGAAAAAGCAGCATTATTATATGCTTCTGGAGGAAATTAAAACTTGAAAAAATACTTTTTTTCTAAATTCACCTATTGGAGATGCCAGGGGAAATGTATTTAGAAGCAAACTTGCATCCCTGGTATAATTACGATATCGTTAGTGTGGTGGTTGGGGCTGGGCCCTGCTAACAAAATGTGCCATCTATTTTGTTATCAACTTTTACATCGAAGCTGTTACAACAGCAGTAAGTAGGCAAAACGCAGGAAATGTCCTCATTTTTCCTTGAGATGTGCCCTACACTGTCAAGTACAAGTAGAGGGCTACAAAGGAGCCATTACGGTGCCCACCGAATTGCCTCAGACAGCTTTAATAGATGGAAGGGCTCAGCTCTGTCTTGGGGCAGTGCAAGGTTCTACTGTTCCCCTTATGAAACATACTGGGGAGGTCACAAGCACCATCAACCTCAGAGCACTGAAGACAGTAATTTAAGACACTAGTATCATTACAGTAATGCACAAATGAATAAAATTCTTGTTTTAAAAGCCTTCCTTGTCTTCCCCCGTGCTCCATTTTAGTGAAAGAGGCTTTAAGTCTAGACAGGCAAAGACTTGAAACCTAGCTTTATCCTCATCTATTTGCTTGTCTTGCCCCTTGAGGACTTTAAGAAATCCTTGAAACCTTCAAGGGATCCAAACAAATTGTTGCAGAATCAAGATATTTTTTTTTTTCTTCCTTGTAAGTCTTCAGTGTTGGGCTGTCCTGGAATCTGTGCAGAAATAATCCTCTGCCAAGGTGTGGGATCCAATACGCCTGTAACCACTCAAGCTTCAGGTTACCTGGAAATTGAGAAAGACGTTCTTAAATGGTCTTAAACACGATGAAAACACCCTTTCTGTTTCAGCAGAAATTAAAGCTTGCAGTCAGAGACGGAGCTGGAGAGAGAACATTCCCTGTGCACGTTTTGAATCGAATATTCTCAGTGCGGGAAGTGTCTCTGCCTAAGCCTAGAGCTTTAGGTGACAGCTTTTTGTCTCTTCGAAATGCCAGTGTCCCTGTCTCCTGCCAGAGGCCATCTCTCCTCATTTGCCAAGGGCTGGACCTGAGTTGCCATTTGCTGATCCTTCTCCAGTCTGCCTCGTGAGATGAGGACCAAAGGCACGTGGGTGAGAGCCCAGACTTTTGAGGTAGTTTGCATCTTTAGCTCCCAGTGACATCAGACTAAAAACACACCTAAATATCTGCTTTAATGTCTTTTTTAGGAGTTTCAAAGCACTTCTTCAGTGGCACAGTCCAGAGCACCTGCAATCATTTGTAGTCAGTAAGAGAATTAAATTGTATATAATAGCCTAAAACAGCTTTATTGCAACACTGCAGTGATACCATCCAAACTGAGGTCTTTATAAAAAGTGAGGTATTGTTTGCCAGACTGATGTTAACATGCATGATTTAAATGATGACAGAAGCAAAACTTCTGCTCTAAAATGGAGAAATTAAAGATACCAAAATATTATCTTTCCTCTTGCCAATGAGAACAGCTGGCAAGATAGGTTTACTGAACAAAAACTTTGGCCAGCAGACATAGGTTATCATTTTCACAGGCTTTCCCTCTGAAATACAGGATTAACAAAATATGCTATTTTTTTTTATTTCAGAATTGGAGGGTTTGCGTCTTTCATCTGGTCAAATTTAGCGTAAAAGTGAAAATAATATCGAAGTTACAGGCACCATAGGGAGGCTGTTAATGTGGTAACAAAGGGCATTTGGCCAGTTAAAATAATAAAAGACTATACAGCTTTCCCAGTGATGGCTGAAGCCCAATTAGTACTTTCCAAGTAGAGCCACAATATTCCTTTCCAGATTATGCGGTTTGGCACGGTTCAGAATGAGTAAACTTACTTTCCTACAAGGGAAAAATATAATTAACAGAAAAAACAAGGTCATGCAGTATTATGCTTTAAGTAAGCAATAATACACCACGGGGTGTACATTAAACAGTCAATATTCATACACCTTGGACAGGCTGAGGCAGAGGCAAAGCAATGGCTCAGCATACAAAAAGATAGATACATTATCTTAATAAACCGATGTGCAAGGGTAAAATGCAAATGGATATTTTAATTCCTTACTGGGTGATTCTAAGGGAATGGGTATTCAACATTTGTGTGCCTAATATGCACACGTACTACTTTAAAAGTATCCTTTCTGTTAACATTTAGTGTTTTTAAGTACTAAGGGGTTTTGCTGTTTTCCTTTTGCTTGAGCACCTGGGGGATTTTGTGCTGCTACTAAAGGCAGAACGGTTTGAAGATTCTTTTTTTCTTAATTAAACTGATTAAATTAGTTAAAAGGACTTTCAACCTGGATACTCACACTGAAAGCCTCTAAGAGTCTATTCTTATTTATAGTAATCCACTTTCCTAGACTCTGGAAGCGACACAAAGCTTGCAGAGGCTCAACAAAGCTGAAAACAGAGTAGCAGGACTGAAAGAAAGAAAGAAATGGCAACTTCCAATTTGGAGGTGGACTTGCAAGTGATTTGTAAGGGTAAGTTTTTTCTTCTCTTTTGTTTTTGATAATGTTTTTAAGATGAACAGACTGTTCAGCTGAAGCTCAGATAGCCGGGAAAACATATAATGCAAAAGAAAGCATGATGGGTGAGCCAGGGTAAGCGTATAGCGTGGTAGCAAAGTGAAAACAGCCCTGCTGAGACATCTGGTTGTTGCTCTACTAGTGACACTGTTCATGAGAAAGCGGAGTGATACGCCAGGAGGAAGATGAAAAAAGAAGAAAAAGTAAAACTTCAAAAAACGTGGAACCACTCCCATCACCTGAAGCTTAGACCACACACCTGAAAGGGAGTAACCCACATCCAGCTCGAGCACAGAGTACGAACATCCTTATCTCCCTTCCAACTCCACCATTTTGCAGATGTCTTGCATACTTATATAAAGTGCTTGTAAGGGAGGAATTGCTTATTTATTTCCTGTTTCTTTAACAATCACAGTGATCTAAGATATTATAAACCTTCACGAGCTGCAGCATTTCCCCGTAGCTCCTGCATTACTGCTCTCTGGCTCCCGGTTGGTAGAGTTTCCTTCGCTTCCCAGCTCCACCTGGGACTACTTGCCCCGCTAAGATCCTGAACAGCCTCCTAACCCGCTTCCTAAACCAGCCCTGCTTATTGTAGTTCTGTGTGTGAAAAAGCAGGAAACGTGTAGCTAGTGGATGTGGGAGTGTGTTTGTGATCTGCTGTATCATTTCCAGTCACGTACGTGAACCGTGCACAATACACATACTGCCTTCTCTTCAGCTAATCCACAAGTCAACAACTAATCACATGCAACAATCCAGCCGTCTCCACAAGTTAAGATATGCCCTGGAACACCTGATTTTAAGGAGTTACTTGAAAGACAGGAAAATCCTCCCCAGCTACAGAGTAGTGCTAAGTATTAAGCTACTTTGAAGCAGGAACAAATTGCCGAAAGCCTTATATTGTAGACTCCTATTATCTTAAACCACCCCCATCTCGGAGCGAAGGGGAAGCAGAAGCCAGCGTTGGAGCAAGGCGCAGGGGGGCTGTCCCACCAGCTGCCACCTGCCCACATTAGCCTGAGTGGCACAGCAGCATCCCTGAGTGGAATTTTTTTCCACTTTTGTTCTTAAATCAACATGGCGCTCCTTACAACATGAAATGGAGGCTTGTCATATCCTTCTTTTATCCTTATCCCTCTTTTCTTAAAACATATTAGTCTCACCGATGTTACGATACTGAGGTACCTAATTAGGTGGTCTAACAGATTTATGTGACTTGAGTGTATAAAGAAATGGAAACAGTATAAAAATACGCAGAAGAGGACCAAAAATTTCTATGCCTAAACACAACTTTTTCTCTGTATCTCCATACTAATAAATCTTCTTTTAGGAAACAACAGATCTATGTCACCCTGAGTCAGAGCTCCAAGAAATCTAATTGAAAGGAACCCAACACAAGAAACGGAGACAAAATAACTGAGAAAAAAAGCTCTTTCCATTTTACATAGAAAATATTTTCTGAATGCTTCTTCATGTAGATGCCAAACAATATTTTATATTAGCATATTGATGAGGCCAGCTTCTCATAGAAACAAAAATGTTCTTAGCTTGGGAAAAATGTTATTGATTTTCATTTTAAAATGGCACCCCAAGGTACTGCACAAGAGGAAAAATAATTATTTTATATCAAGAGAATAATGCAAACATTTTCCATATAAATAACTGCTGAAGGGTGATTCCCTGCTCTTCACTGACCATCACCCCCAAGCTATTTTAAATAACAACAAATATTTTCTATATAGAACCTGTATTAATGGCAAAATTATACTGCGTAAAAGAACATCTTGTCAAACAAGTATACCATGTTTACCTGCATAACCCACTGTAAATGCATGCAGCAACTGTATTTTATTTCTTTTCTATGTATGCTCTTGCAATGGTTTCATCACCCCTGCGGTTCTATGTATCCTCCAGCAACATATTAAGCAATGTGACTGCTATCCATCATATGTTGTTTAATTGTTTCTTAATTAGCCTAACACCTCTACCAGATGAAAGTCAGTAGGATAGTATTGCCATCCACCGCATAGTTTACTCTCTGTGACATGTTGCATTTTGTAAGGTACTTTGCAAATCCCTTTCCTTTAGCAGCGTAAGTCTATCATTGTCTAAAGAGAAAAGACTGATGACAAAGCTTTGTCCCATTTGACAAATAGTCTTACTGACTACAACTAGCAAAACAGAAAGAGGCAAGTTAGGGGAGAGAAGAACTTTAAAATTAATCTTGTCAAGTCAGAATGATCATTTGGTTGCATCCCGCTGCAGTGGAGGCCTGCAAGTTTCTGATGTCTGAACTCGCCTCAACTGTTTCAAAAAAGATAGCGAATTATGGGTCAAGAGAAATAAACTGTTCTGACAGAAATATGAATTCATTTACTTTTTGAAGCCACTATTTGCATATGCTGGGTTTACTTACGTCGCGGATTTTGGGATTTATAAAATCAAAGCCTTCCAAACTCGGCTTAACAAAATAAAAAGTATCAAGACTTCTTCCTCCTTTGATGAAAGTCATTGTGTTACCACTGAAAGATGTTCAAAGCTTACCTGCTTAGTATACCGGTCAGTAGTCCACAGCTATCAGCTCCACAGGGATGCCTTAAACAGAATACAACATATTAAACATTATTAATAATGCAGCAAGAAGTTAATACGCTCATTTAACCACTTCAACATCAAAGAAGGTATTATATACTAACAGTCAAGGAGGGCACGTTAAATAAACTGCCTTTTAATAACTTGATAAAATAATCCTGAATAGATACTGATTCCCCTCCCAATAAGCAGATTCCCATCACATTTAAAACTGACAAAAAGATTTTTCAAGAATTCTATAAAGCTGCATGCCCTAGCAGATAACTCTCTTGGATAAATGTTCTTGTTCCATCACTCTGGTGCACAATAACATTTAAAACATCTATCACATGATTTTTAAAAGATTAATCTTTCTCCATCTAAAAAAAATCCCTCAAAAACCTAGTTAATCTTTCTAATAAATGGTGAAGCTCTTGCTAGTAAGAGTGGGAATACACTAGACTTCTGCTCTCTATAATTGTACAACTTAAGGTGTTTTATAAATTGCTGGCTTCCGTGACAAAATAAGGACATTTAAATCCTTTCTTAAAGGATTCAAAGTTTCCAAATTCCTAGCTAGTGGAACATGCAGTCCTAAATCTTTAAGATTCTTCTGAAAATCTCAATGTCTTTTGAACCCTAATAGGTGCATATATGTATTCTTCAATCTAAAGGGTATGGCCCTTAAGGTGGAACCTTTACAGCCGGGTAGCATCAAAGCTTTTTTACTGTGAACAACTCCAGAAGTATTGATGTAATAATCCTAATTATTTTGAAACACTCATGTAAAGAAAATATTGCACTGCTACTTCAAAGATACAGATTCTGTAAAGTCTCAAGTCACTAATTGTTATGATAACTTCAAAAAATATGCAAAACCAAGTAAAAAGGCAGATCTGTGGTGGTGTGATTTCTAAGAACTGGCCTGTGAATGATACTACCAGTACAGAGCACTCTAATACAGAGATTCTCCAAATTAATTTGCTTTAGATGCCACCATCAATTTCTTTTCTATTACTGTGGTAGAAGCAATAGCTGCCAGCTGCGTGCTGAGCTTCAGATACACACCGGAAAAGACATTCAGCTGCTTGGGCCGCACATGCAATCCAGAAGCCTTTTCCCCAGCTTCTCTGGGGAGGAGGTGGTGGGCTGCGTGTTCCCCCGCGCTCCTTTCATGCCATTTTGGAAGGTTCTGTAGGTACCTTTTGGGAGCTCCTGCTCTAATGCATCCAAGAAACTTTTTCCCCAACTAAAATGCAATATTCAAGCAGCTATCAGTATGCAGGACCAAAAAAGAATCTCCCGAGGTACTGCTCACACCATGCCACGCTCAAACCATTACGCTCTAGCGTATTACACTGAAGCACTTGTGAAAATTTCTTATTGCTTACTACATCACACCTGGTATTGTCAGTGTGCTGAGTGCCTCCCTTTGTCTCCCAACATTATTCCTTTTGACTTTTCTGTTATCTTCGGCATCAATTGATCCAAAAGATTTGTTACCCTTGGAAAAAGAAGATTAAAATACACGTGTTGGCAGTGGAGACATGCACTTGAAGATTAACAAAAATATTGATATGCTATAAACTAGGAGCATATCAGTTGTAAATAACATAGGAAGCAGATTTAGGTAGGCATATTAGCTGACTGCAGAGTTATTAAGCTGCCAGTGAGATGGAACCATGAAAAAGCAAATGCCATCCAAGGACAAACCAGTTAAACTATTTCTTAGCATCGAAAAGGAAAATATGTGTGCCATCGCTTAAGGTAGCTGCGAGATCTCACACAGGGTTTTTTTTCATCATGTTCACAGAAGGTGAAACAGGTAAAGAGGAGACCTGCTGAGTTTGCCAGAGAGAATTCATTTTAAGAGCCAGGCTGCAAATGTTTTTCTTGTTTAGTCTAGCAGAAACAAAAGCTGATACAGGAAATAATTATTCTCTAAAAACACAATAGGATGGTAAACAGTAGGCAAGGGAAAGAACTATTTACTCTAGCAGACAATGTTGGCACAAGAACAAATGGGTGTAATTTGGCCATGAATAAATTTCGGCTGGAAATTGAAGGTTTCTGACCATAAAAGTGGTGAGGTTCTAGAGTAGTTTTTTAATACAAATAGCAGGGACAAAAAAATAACAACTTGAGCTATTTAATGATGAGGATAGTTCGGTTCATAGAAAATGCTATAGGCACAGTTCCCCATGTAAGTGAAGGACTGCGTTTTGATCATCCAGGAGACAGTTTCCATCATTATGTTTGCCTATTTTCTGAAAGCATGGGGTAAAAAAAAGAAAAAATTGAAATTAAATCATATTTATGCATAAAGCATTAGAAATACTGCTTAAGCAAATGCCATCCATATGTAAATGATCTAGGTAATTAAGTTTGTGCTTTGGAACAAGAAAACAATTTAACTTGATAAATAGGTATCGCATTGTACTTCAGTGGTTGGAAGCTAATTCTTTCTAACAGAAAGATGCAATTTGTCACATGCTAATTTTCTTGGGGTTTGTAGTCTATCTTTCTACTACTTTTATTTTGTTTTGTCGTCTTCTGTTAGTCTTTAAAGTTCTAGACAACAGTTTTATCAGTCTGTGTGGACAGCAATGGGAGCCAGCTGGAGAATAATGTCTGCCTATTTATTTATACCAGTCGTGGCCAAATCTGGCCACTGAGTTCCTCAGATGAGCATTTGCTGTTAGTCTAAAACACTATTAGGAAAAACAAAAAAAACGATGATCACCATGGAAAGATGGAATCTGGATATCAGAAAGAAAGAAGCAAACATAAAATAAACATATTTGAGTTAGAAGAATAACTTACAATTCAGGAAGTGTGTCCAAAGAAAATAAGGAAAATGTTATGAAACTAATTTCCACAAACACAGAAAGAATTTGCTGAGATTGCAGTCAGGAGTTTAGCCTAAAGACCTGACATTACAGTACTTCTGAAGGTTTTCTTGTGCAGCCTCTGATGCCTTTAATAGTCTCTCTATTAATAGCTAATAAATATGGTTCACCCAACACTGTAGTGGCTCTTGAAATTTAGATCTGTGGTATACCACTATGCCATCTGGAGAATTACAAGTATTTATAAGATAATCTACGTTTTCTCATCAGCAAAGCCAAGCAGTAGAAAGAAAAACAAAACATTACAAAGGCAAAACAGAGGTATTCCCCTACCGGTGTCAAAACACAAACAAGTGACAGAACCCTGTTGAAAACAAAGGGAAATGGTTCCATATGCGTAGTTTAAAATCATGCTAAAAATTCTTATTTGCAAGTGCATGTGCACACATATGTATATAATTATAAATGTATTTTTTATCATAAATTTTTCAGCATTTATATTCTCTGTAAGCCCACTTACTTACAAAAGATTTATTATGGAAGAAACTTCATTATCAACTGCAGTATGCATAGCTTATAGTTGGTACTTGCTCATCAAATGTTATGATAATACGTCGAAACATAATAATGTATGAGAAATCACATAGGTGAGTGTACTTGACCAGATACTGGAGGAATCTGGCTGTACCACATTAGAGGAAAAGGGCACATACAACCTCCCTGCCTTGCTCATCAAGGAGAAGCGCCGTTATGTGGGCTGGCTGTAACGGACCTCACTCCATTTGCTGAAAAAGTATGAATCCGAATGGCCACAGAACCAAATTAGAGAAATTTAGATAAACAGGCAAGCGTAGCCATTTCCGTATTTTTCCAGTTCTGTGCCTGACCAAAATCAAGTTATGCTATGACGATGTGAAAATAATGCAAAATAATCAAAAGTATGAAACTCAATTTTTGGTTCACTTTAATTCACCTTTGTGTGAAGCTTTTTTCTCTTCTTCCTGTTCAGCCCCTTCTTACTTGTAGTTCCAAACTACTGTATTCAGCAGCTTTCACAACTAACAGCTGACTGAAGCTACAAGCCTGGAGGCCTCAGGAAGTTTTTAAGAACAAAAGGAACTCACATCATTCATAATGCGATCTCAAATTCTTTACATCTGAAGCTGCTGCTCAGATACTAGCCACGACACTTAGGAGACAGCTGCCAATTTGCACTTTTGTTTTCATTACTTTTTTACTTCTGCTCGGGGAGTACAAGTGAGTTTTTTAGCAGTGCTGTGCTCTGGTTTAGGAGGACACATTTCGGATGAGGAATTGTTATTGCTCCCCGTATGTAGCTCTTAGGAGGACGCTATTTCTTGTCTGTTGAACAAGTGACAAGGGGCTGCTGAGGAATGCGCTTCCCCACTGTGAAGTCTGGGCTGCCCATCCCAATAGCACCCAGTCAGCGGGTGGGACTTTGTAAAGTTTTATTATGGCTTGTAAATGAATAGCTCTTGATTTAGCTTTTGAAAGCGAAAGTACAATTTCCAAGGAGGAGAAACAGAGAAAAGCTACTCTAAGCGCCAGGTTATTGTATCTTTCTGAGGGTTGAGCACAATGAAAATGCAGCTACAACATGGGAAGAAATCTAACACATTGGGTACAACCAGTGCTCGGTGGAGCTCAGGTAGATGAAAGCAAAGGCGTCTCTCAGTTACGTTTTACACCTTTGCTGATGGCGAAGGGCTCATGAACAGAAACTAGAAGATTGGGAGGGATTCAAAGGGATGATTTGGCTTATACTAGGTACAGGACTCTGCCACGGATTATTCTTAACAAGCAATGAAGAAGATCAGATTTTGGTCCCACTCATTCTGCCTCACGTCTCAATCCTGCACCCCATGCTCCCCTCCTAGTGTTCTCTTTACTATAGTTAGATTTTATCTAAATTTATAATCTCTAGGTTTTACTTAAGACCTTTTCATGTCTCTGCTGTGAAGCAAAGGGACAGGCGAGATCCAAAGTTTTGCTTCAGTTGGTTTTCCAGGCCTAAAAGGATTCATGATTTAACTAGCAAATTGAGCTTCAAAGAATGAAATTACTCAGTAGCAAGGCTCTAGTGGTCATCAACATTGAACAGCATGAAAAAGAGGCGATAACCCGTGATTTCTGATTTATCTTTGTGTCAGACTAGTTTGAATTTCTGGCAGGTCCTTCTTCTGTCTCTGCCATTTGGATGGGCTGATCTTTTCCCAATAGACTACACTTTAACCCAACAGGAAAATTTAATATTTGAGAAGCTATTAAATACAGTTTCAATAGCCTCCGTAGTGTCAGTATAGATTAATTGTCAGAAAACTGAATAAATGTCTTTGATATTAGGGAAGACTATTAAATAAAAGTACTTTGCGAATGGCAATAGATCTTTAAGGATGGGGAAAAAGAGTAAACGTATCATATTATTAAGAAACTTGGTGACAGGCACTTTAAAATAACTAGATATTTGTCCATCATCAATGAAAATTACTTTCTTAATTGTGCAAAAGCCACCATGTTCCTTCATCTAACTTCAGTTTCAACTCACTCATTTACGTAGTTTTCTCATGCAGATACAGCAATATTGACTAAACCTGGACTGTGAAAGAATTTAAATGAGCTCACAGCCCTGATGCAGTTCATCATCACATTAAAAAAAAAAACACCAAAAAAACCTCCAAAACCAACCAACTAAACAAAACTAAAAACCCCCAAACAAACAAGAAACCAGCCTAACCTTTACAGTTAAAATAATTTAAAAAAAACAAACGTACCTGATGGGAATATCCACGAACTCTTATGGTGCAAATTGTATGTCTGTCTAAACCAACAAGTTTCTCTACTTATGATATCCCAGATACATTAGTTTATTTCCTAGATTTTCTTCTTTCAAATCTGCCTCTTAACAATGCAGTGTTCTGTCTGTGTGTAATGAAAATGAGCAATTTACTGTGCGTTGTTTAAATGAAAATCCAGAAACTTCTCTGTCTACATGGTAGGTTGTGAAAGATCTGTTTGCATTATACTTAAGTGACTGCAGATAAATACACAGAATATTTCTAGGAGTCACTCCAACCCAGGCCTGATAAGTTCTTAACCTTTGTAGAAGACACAAGGAGCTTTAAAAACTGCTGCTTGCAGATGGGAATCCGTTCGAGACTTATATGCAAATTACATTACATTCTGCTACATGACAATTTATGAGTCCTCCAAGAGTGATTGGTTAGGGTTTTTATTATTATTATTATTTAAATCTTTATTTTTTATAAAACCTAATCAGGGCCTGAAACCACAGTTATTTTTCTGGGGACAGGGGGAGTCACACTTTCTTTTAAATGCAATTATCAATTCATCACTACAAGTACCTTTGCATTTTTGATAAAAATAGATAAGAGAATTGCAATGAGGTTGTTCAAAAAACTGGGTTGCATATATAATGTGAATCTTTCAGCTCATAGTTTATAGCTTTATTTTTATTTTTTTCTGTGTTTTCTAAAAATCGTCTTCTCTGAATAGCTCAAAATGGCACATTGCTTTCTCAAACGGTTAGTGACTCTTCTTCAGTCACATAAAACTCAAAGTGTAGATCTTTTGTTTTCCATTCATACAGTGCTTTGCACAATGACGTTGATTTTTCTTGGTAGGTATTGTGACTAAAAATATAGTAACGCAAATATTTTCCAGCCTATTGTTATGAATGCGCAGAAATTGTAGAAGAATGTGGACAACTTGTCTACAGAGAAGATACACTATCTGTTTAGAAGTATATAGCTGCCAAGAGTCGCTGGACCACTGCTGTAGTGGAAAATGAAAGAACCTCCGCCAATACAGAAGGAAGGTTGGGAATTTTTCAGTACCAAATGAAGACAACATTTTAATGCTTTATAGATAAACAAAAATTATTATTATGGTTAGGTACCCAGTCTTTTTCACAACTGTACGATACCCTTTAACAACTATATTTTATTTTTTGCCCTTACCATTCCTGAAGTGCCACCAAAACTTAAAACTCTTTGGAGTAGTCAATTTATAACCTTTGTATATTAGATAGTGATTAAAATTCCCCCAAGTTATATATACATATATTTCCCAAATACAGAATTGGGAAGTTCTTACTGCTCTTGAAGAAGCAATATGCATAATGAAGTAGTTCTTTTCCCAGATATATGAAGGTATACGCATAGAAATCTGCATGTGGCATAGGCATAGGAAGTTTATGCAGGTAACTCAGTTAAAGCTCCTCAGCACTTCTCATTTACGTGGCCCTGTTCTCTGATGCTTACCATCCTGCCAGGCTTTAACCATTCAGCTGCTATTTTCCACACAGGGAATTTGCATCAGATTTTTTTCCTCCTTGTTTCTATTGTTTTTATTAATTACTGTTATTATTCCATTGTTTGTAAGCTTTTGGCCTTACCCCTGTTTAAAAACACATGAAATGTTCTTGTGCCTGCATGCCTCGGAGAACTCCGTAGAGATGGAGAATGACGAAAGAGGCATTCTCCCTGGGACACGTGCCTATTGCTCTCTCTGTGGAAATCCACCCAGATTTGGGTGCTTGGAGCTGCCTATACTTTGGAAAGACAGGCTGAAACAGTAAAGAACCAGCCTGATGCCAAGGAGCTGGAAACAAAAGCTCAACTAGAGGGCAGGAAGGGGAGTGTAAAGTGGGACAGCAAAGGAAAGTCTATTTGGAGAGGATTAGGATCGACTAGACAAAGAGTGGGACCTAGGGCGGGAAGTGGTAGGGATGCAAAGCTGTTAGGAAAGGAATGGGAAGCCTCGGGAAAGGTGGCTTGAGTGGGCAGAGAGATCCTGACAAGAAGGTTGCTTTCCAAAATGGGAAAATGCTGGGATGAGCAGAAGAACCAACAGCATTGAGTGCAAAACTTTCTCTGTGCTCGAGACAAATTCTCAGTGAGCAGCAATTCAGTCTTTTTGTCCTCATTTCCTGAAGATCCTGCTCCTAATTTACCACACACAGCACTGATGATGGGAGCACTAATTTCCAGCCGGCTTTTCCCCTAACACTTATCTATTCATTATCTGACTCACATTTGTTAATGAAATTATTTTCATGAAGTGCACTATAGGGTGAAAGAATTGTGTTTAGGGAGTCTTATTTACAAAAATAAAATAAAGACCCAGAGATTATTGTCAGAGGTATTGTCTAAATTGGGGCAAACAACCTGAAGCACCAGAAAGTTACACTTTTTATTCCTTTACAGAGAAATCCATCCTACGCATACTGCTACATCCTACAGATACTGCTGCGAGAGCTCAATAATTGAGCAAGTCACACACAACTGTTGGGCATTCAGAAGATGAAGCGCATATCATTAAAAAGCTTGTTTTAAGTAATTGCCTAGCATCAAGTTCTGTGGCAGAGGAAAGGATGCACTCCAGCTTCTAAATATAATTTTAAAAGCATAGAGTACCAAAAAAGCTGAAACTGTAAGCAATTCATAATCAGATCAAGCTCATCAACCTTGACAAAGGCTGCCCCTCATGAAAAGGTAGGTGACAAGTTTAGTACAGAACAGATTTGAAGAAAATAATTCCCTTTTAGAAAAGAAATTGCAATAATCCATCCTAATTCTATGCACAATACAGTCTATGCCATATCACTCAAAGGAAAAGCAAAAAAAAACATTACCAAAAATGCCATTTTAAATGGGATGTAACTGCTTAAGCTACATGAGATATATGGTCAACTTATAGCTATTACAGGTGCGGTGGCATAGGTAGCTACATTTACACGCAAAAATAAAAAAGACCTTAAAGCTGGTTTTGAAGAGTAATGCTGGGACTGTGTATATGTATATGAATAAACATTATTGAAGTGTATTGGGTTAGGAAAACTGTTTTTCCTCAGTCACAATATTGATTGACAAGTTAAATTTTCTGGGTGACTTGGAGTTTCGGTACATGGTGCTCATGCTAGGGGTAAACATGACAAGTTTACAGAAAACACGAAAACTAAAGATGTTCCTACTCCTCTTTAATTACTTTATAATGACATTTTTCCACTTGTGCTTTAGTATAAGAGAGAGAAGTATGTAGCACATAAATAGTCTCCCTTCCTCGAGGTCCCTCTGCATACATCCCTCTCCCCAGCCCCGCCAACCAGGGAATTGCTTTTAGGAGCAGAGGATGAGGGATCTCATCAGTTTCCCATTCTCAGTGAAGTCTCTTGCCATCACTTACTACCTGCAGGTCAGAGGAGTGGCAGGGCGCTGTGACTGCTGTGCCACTGGAGACGGGTTTTGAATGAACGTAGGAGGCAGAAGAAACAGAAATGAGTGAGTATGAGAAAAGGCTTTTCTATTGAATGTTTTGCTGTGTATAACCGAGTATAGTTTAACTGTACATTCACTTCTGCACAATCTCTGTGAAACGCTTTGTATAAGCGAACAGTTCAATGGCAATCCTACAGTCATTATTTTATTTTTTTTTTTCATTTTAACAGCATTTCCCAATTTCGCATTTTCCACAGGTGTTAATTCATTGTGTGTGCTTGGCTATGTAGGACTAGCTATGGACGAGCTATACTGTTCCAAGGATACTTTCGGATACAATTCCCTGCTAAACTTTGAGACAAGAGCTGTGGCAGAAATAGCATCAAATGTAGTTTAAGGAAAAAAAAAAAAGAGGGCAAGTTTTCAGGTACGAATGGGGCCATATTTTGAATTCACACTCATTTTTAACTTTGTGTTTGTTAAGACAAGTTCTGACGCAATGAGGAGTTTAACCTGATCTAGAAAACCCACAACAAGAAGCTCTGTTGGCATGAGACCTGGGAAACCCATTGCCTGTGCTGCAATTCCCATTTCGGAATTCACTTCCCGCTTTTGGTCAGTTAGAAATTATTCAATTTTCAGAACTTTTGGTTACGTTACAGTTGTGCAGCTAAAAGCGCAGAGCAGACGTACATTTATAATCCATACAGAAATTGAATCGATACTGTGAAATGTGATGCAAATACTTCTAAAGCCAGAGGTGTTTTTTGATCATATCTATGTTAACACTAACTGAAATGGCAAAATTGTTTACCTTTATCACATCCTGCAGTTATCACAAGGCATCAAAAAGGGAGTAAGCTGCTTAGCTATTTTAATTGCATTTATGAACCCATTTGGATTTTCTTCTGTTTAAATCTGAATTTCCTGCATCGAAACGGATGGTTTGGAAATGCTGCTGTTATCCTTTCAGGTTACTTCAGCCTTACTTTCCTCCTAACATTTTTGCCCAGGAATAATGGTGTGAAATTCACGTCAGCCAGAGTGCAGAGGAATCTAGAGATACTTCATACATACTTATCAATAATGCATTTCTTTACATTCTTAGGGGATCATATTTCCATAGGCAGTTACAATTAATTCAAAGCAACTGTAAGGTGAAAAAAAACCCAAACCCAAACCCACAACAAACCCTTGTATCCTCAGGGCTCTTGTCCAAATAGGTACAACCATTACAGATCAGAACTTGTGTGTTTTGTAGCAGCTGATAAGAATGCAGAATTGTCAAGCTAGTGAGCACAAATATTATCAACAAAACTACAGTCGAGAAAGTCCTTTCAATTTGCAAATAAACCTATCCTGAGTTGCTGGTTTCAGTGTATGTTTATCCCAGGTCATGTGTCCTGGTGAACAGAAAGCATTTTCTGTTCAAAGTTAACGTCACCTATACTGGACTCTTACAATCAAGAAGAAGAAAAAAAGAAAAAAAAAGAAAAAAAAAAAAGCCAAAACCAAACCAGGAACAACTTTCACAGGAGGGCTGTAATGGAAGGACATTAATTAATCCATCTTTTATGTTGAAGGCACAGGGAGACTTGCTATTAATGTCAGTGGTAGTAGAATGGACTTCAGTATGTTTTTCACATGCAGAACTGCATCACGCATCTGTCTAGCTGCAGATGAGGGCATGGGTCCATCGAATGTATAGAGGGAATTTGACTCCATTGGATAATTCCATTTAACTGGGAACTCATGTAAAGAATTTGTTTGGCCCTTATTTTGCCATTGCAGATTCATTTACAGACAGGTGTAACACAGCGAAAACATAAGCACAAACCCAGACTAATACATCGTGTAATATAATGGAGATTAACTGTTGAATCACTATTGCTAAAATTAGCGGCTTTATGGTACAAATTGAATATTGCACAGTCTGCCATTTGCTTCAGTATGTACAATTATACAGCTTAAACAGTTCAACTGTAGCTGCACCTGATTACCTATAGCCGTATGAGAAAATACATTGATGATACAGTTGACTATATTTTAATGCTTTTTATGAGGTAATATTGCTAATATTCACTTCATGATCCCACGGCTGAAAAGGTTTTAATGCTTTTTCCCTCATTCGCATGTGCAGTCTATCCTGCTGGCAGACTGCGATCCTGCCTTCTTTGAAACACACACCACCCAAAAGGCAGGGTTTACTTCCTGAGATTTTCGAACTTTTTCAGAGTGCTTTGCAACAGAGCCTCCCAGACAGATACCCTCATCTCCTGAGGGCACTGCCATAACATCCTCTGGCAACTACTGCGGTGACGTACACAGAGAAACAGTGTTGGGCCTGACCGGCATTACGTATTTTGAAATGTGAGGCCGGTGTGGAGCAGTGGGAGAAAGCCCCCTGCCAAAGAAAGCGGCACATTAAAAACTGAATAATACAAACACAAAGTAAGTTAGAGGACTCCAGAGTGGATCCAGTGTATGATTTGGATCAGGCCCTTAAATGAAACCACGAAGAGCATTTAAACTGCATATTAGATCTGCTCCGCAGTTGTTTGTTAATGAGGACATCTAGCACCCCATGACCAGCCGCTCTCTACAGGCTGTTGTGGCAGGTAACGCTGGTAAAAAAAAAATCTGACTGCAAATACTCAACAGAATCAAAACGGTTAACAGACCACAATTTCAAAACAGTGTATGATACTAGAAGATTATGGTAGTAATAGCAATAATAATAATAATGTAAATGCTGGCAGCTATTCGTATGGTATTTTACAAAACATTCACATTCCTGTTTGCATGATCCTCGCAGTACAGTAGTTATATCAGTATATGTTATATTTGTGTACAGAAAACCATAGAATGCTCATCATAAAACAGTTAAACCAAAAGACCCAATTCTCTTCAGAAAAGTTTGATCTTAATCTCTTGATTTTATTACCACAATAACAGAATGTAGGTTTTACACTTTCACCAGAGTTTCAGTCTTTGTCCTGTATAAGGATTTTTCTTTGTTAAGTTTTGAATACCGTGTGAAAATGAAGAATATAAATATAGCACTGAATGGACTAATTAATTCCAGATAGTGTAGTAACTTGAGAGTATGCTGTTTAAGAAAAACAGTTTGCTAAATCATGTTACTGAGTAATTTAAAATCCAAGATTTTTGTATAATCATATTTTGTACCCTTTCAAATTCCTTTGTTATCACAGCTCAAGCTGTAAAATCTTTTGCCTCTTTTACCTCTAGAGAACAGTCTCCATTCATATACAGGAAATTTAGAAGTACAGTAAATTGTGTTTTCAGAAGACAAAATATCTAAAATCCAAAGGTTTCAAGAACATTATTATTTAGGTAGAATAGGCTCTTATTTAATAACATTAAAGAGTCAAAGCTGAATGCAAACCCGATCTTTACATTCTTTTTTGCGTAGCACTTCTACAAGTGTATTTTGAATAAAAAGACATATTTTAAATATGCCTTCTTGCCCGGTTTTAACATGAACAAATACTGAAACACTTAAAAGGATGTCATGAGATCATGCTATACTATATGACTATGTGCTATAAACATGCATTTTCCCCAAAAGAAATACGACACAGTCATATAAATAAGGAGAAATACTGCTTACCTTCCCTCCTTAGAAAATATTCCCTGAAGGCAGATTAAATCTGGTTATAAAATGAAAAACAAGCCTGAAATGTACAACACGCATACAGACAGCAGATAGAGTCGTCTCCATGAAGAATGCCTGTTTCTAGCCTTCTGTATATGTTTCTCACTTCTCCACATTGTAGTGAGGACTCAAGGACTCAAACTATGCTTAAAATAGTATTCTGTATCGTAGCTATAGGCACCAAGCGCATTGCTTAAATGGTACTTACTGCTCCAGAAGTCGTGCATCATCCTATAGGAAATTTACACCTCCAAAACAGGGATTTGTTACAACCGAGCAGATTGTGGCAAAGCACTGCGCCTGGCTTGTCAGAAAAAGTTGTTACTTTCAGTGATCGGCACACATTCACAAAGCACAGTATCTTTACATTTGTGTATGTGCATGCGTACCTACATACACACCTCTACAGAAGGAGCCGCAGCCTGTCTCTTGCAACCACATGCTAATTGCTGAATAGGGGAGGGGGGGGGAAAAATCTCGTTAGTGTTACACACGATCGTTTTCCTTGACCATGGCTTTAACATACATTTTTCACGTAGTACCACCAAGACCGGGGATGCTAGAAAGCGTGCGTAACTCAGACACGAGTAATTATTCACATAAGGCACCGAACTCGTTCTGGCTTCCCCTGCAAGAGCGCTGCTACTGCAGCAGCAGTGCAGGGTCTCTCTGCTGGTACTCGTTTGGCTGCAGCCTTTGTGCATGAGTATACGTTATAAACAAAATCAGTAACACAATGACATCCAATACCCAGGAAGTAAAGAAAATCATGGAGAATCAATCGGATCCTACAGCAGGCATGTAGATTGGCTGTAAAAACATTTTAACAGTAGATAGATTTTTTTAATTTTTTTTTCCCCTGTGCTGTCAAAGGTAGCAAAAGGGAGCACACACTAAGGCATTTTTGTTCCACTGTGATATTGATCCAATGCCAGTCGTAGTGAAACACAATGGGCACACAGTCAGCCTTGGTAAATTAGGTAAATTAGAGATCATTTGATGGTATTCTATTGTTGCTATTGTAATCACAGTAATTTTCACTGGTAATGGTGCTTCGTGATGAAGTGCGGTTCTCACAGGATAATTGTGAAAGGTATCGAAAGATTCAGGGTGTAGCATCTGGTTTTAAAAGCTCTTCAGATTCAAATTGGCATTTTACTTTATCTTGAAAATTTATTAGAGATTCAGATCATGCCGGTTTAAATGGAAAGGTGAAAGCAGGGTAATTTCAATCTATGAATTATTCAGATTCAGACTGGTGAAATTGCCATCCATGAACTGATTCTCTGACAGTCTCTTTTGCAGAGCCTCCATTACGCTTGTCATTTTTATTTCTTTATCTACAATCTCTTTCTCAGTTACTGAGCTCGTCCCTTAGGGCTGTGCTTCACAAACCAAGTATTTCAAATTGGCAATAACCTAAATGTGTTGCTGTCTCAAATCGCAGTCTCCACAGGCTGTCTTTTCCAAATCATTAAAAAACCACATCCACGATGGTGTCTGTTAGGCTTTTCGATTAGATGAATTAAAGGAGGAGGAAAAAAAAAAAAAAAAAAAAAGCCAGCAAAGAGACCAGGGCGTCATATCGAAGAAGAGTTATGTTCCTGTAACAGTCCAGCAAAGAAAGTGGTGCTTTGTGCTTGTTCCTTTGTTGTCAGTGTAACCCATTCTAGTTGCATAGCATCACGCAGAAAGAAACAACTGTTAAAGCAGGCTGACTTCGTGCCCTGATTTCCAGCAGGAGCAGATAAGGGCTGCGTTATAGACAGGCTAATCCACGCAAATACACACTCAGAGACAAAGCACAATTAATAGCTTCTTACAGGCAAGAAAACCAGAAGTAGTAGTAGTTGTAGTAATTGCAGTATTAGAAGAAGGAGAAGCGACTGGATAACCGAAAGGGTTTCATTCTCTCAGCCTCCAACTGATACAGATTGCAATCCCAGAGACTCTCCACTTGATGGCTGGTTGTGTCATTGCTAGTCGACTGCTGCCCTGTATCCAGAAGGACTGGCATTGATTTAGGTCAGAGAGTCTGGTTTCTTGTTTGAGCTTTGCTCTAACTGATGTAAGAAATTGCGGCAATCGGTATTACCAATCTATACGACCCTGGGATGCTGGCACGGCTTCGGCAGTGGAGCACCTGCAAAGGCCCCAGTCGGACAAACGGTGACAAGTGCCATCTCCTTTGTCCTATCGCTGCAGGTATATCACCGTAGCGTAAAAAAAAAAAAAAAGCAAACCCTCTTAGTACACAAAGTGGGAAAGCAGGCGTTCTTCCGCAGAGGCAATTTGGGTACAGAGCTCCGCGCAGTCCCTGCTCAGCTGAAAACGCTGCCAGGCTGAAGCCAACACATCCAGGCTGCGTGTCTGTTCCTACGCTAACACCAGGAAAATTCCCCTCGTATGAAAAAGGCAAGGATATAAAAAAACCCCTATGCTGCTTTGTGCCTGGTTCTATGCGTCTGCTTTGCCGCACTGCGACTAGAAAACTGCAGCAGTAAGAGCTCTGGCAGTTGCGATAATGTAGAAAGCAGCAGCTCTGTGACACAGCAGTCAGCTGACTCGCAGTGTTATCATTCAATGTCCTCTATAGAATAAGGCCAGTTTCTAAGGTAGCACCAGGAGGATGACCTTGCATACAAAAATTGGGCTAGAAGGAGTGGCGGAACTCGTGTACACCTGCAAGCGATTTTGGGGCGATGTATAGCATTATCGTCAAGGTCTTTAACGGTCTCTTTTCCCTTCCTCCTTTCCTTCTTCTTTGCAAAACAGAACTTGTCGTTTATCGAGCAGTTTTCCTTCTATCACGAAATAGTCAATATGGTCATGTGCCGCTGATGACAACAGTTACCATTATAAGAGTGGTTAGGTAAAAAGTATTGCTTGTAAACCGCATTTCTGCAAGAAAACCTGGTGGGTTTTGGTTAACGCCCCTCCTCCCCCTGACTACAGACGTGCTCCAGGATAGAGAAAGTGATCAGGTGAACACCCCGAAAGGCAAGTCCTAATTGGCAAGAGCACGTTTCTGAGTTCTCATCGAGGCATCTAACTACCTAGACTGATTTTCACAGTTCTCTGTAGCTCCCAGCTAAATTCACTGGGAGCATTTGGCTGCTCACGCCTCTGGGAAATCGGAGGGGAGAACTTTACTCTTACAGCTGGCAAATACGGGAACTGATTAAAGTTCGGAATCAAGAGAAGTCAAGTGCCCCACTGCCACTGGGGACTTTGAATGTTCCCTTGGGGAATGTCAGGCACGCTCTTCAAAAACCTCACCACGTGTCTACCTACTTAAGTTATACCTAAAGATAGAGCAGGTCCACCAGAAATTGCCATAAATCAACTTGCCAATCACTTACTGAAAGAATTTATGTTATATAGCGTTACCCTTGGCCTAGGACCTAGATCAGCTTCCACTCATCTCAGTGGACTTGCTGTACTTGCTCAGGCCAGAACTAAATTGGCTCTCACAGTTACTACTGTAGGCTGTGCATTTCAGTGAGACGCGTTATAAGTTCATTGTAAAGTATTCAGAAAGTCTTAGCCTGATATTTAGCAACAGTCAAGTAAGCAAGCAATCATTATACACCAAGTTGGTATTCCCTGCAGTATCTCTACTCATGCTGTTACATCAGCCCTAAAGTGGACATAATACAGAATTCTGTTATAACACAGCAGTTTGCACCAAAACCCAAACAAATTGTAGTAAAGCCATAAAAATGGTAAAAGCTGTGCTGTATCTTTAAGGTGCGATTCTCTTAGACAACACAAAGAGCAGAGCGCCTATGCAAAGACTGTATGTCCATTGCTATATTGCTTCAGGGGGAGAAATGTCTGTTCTCATGCGTAGCCGGTTAATGGATGAGTAATATAGCCCCAGTCCTGTCTCTTCCTTAATCATTTTTTATTAAATGCCCCTAAGGCCACTGTTCCTGCCATCAGGAAAATCGGCACAGACATCTTGCAGGGCGATGCCTCCTCCTCCCCCATACAACCCACCGACCACACTCCTCAATTACAGACTGTGCCTCCAACAGCCCCATAGACTTGTTATTCAGGAATATCTTTTTATTTGCTATTCTGGGATCTCTGATAAAAGCTAGGCAGAAGCATGAAGTCTAGGCAAACTCCAGGAAGCTAAGAATGCCAGTTTTCCTGCCTTAAAGGACTTGCTGGATGGCTAGCATTGTCTTGACTGTACTAATGAAGCCCACTTTTCTGCTGAGCTCCTCTCCGCGGCCTCACTTTCTGGCCTCAAGATAAGCTGGATGGCTGCTCCTGCAACAGGGATCTTTCAAGCAGCAGCTCTTCCTAAATGAAAGATGGTCTGTAGATGGCAGAAGATGCGTTTCCGCCAACCATTACAGCCGTGGGAGGGGAGAGGGCGGGAGGGAACATTTCTCTCCTGTTCCCCGACCACCACTTCACCCAACCCACCAACCGCTGTGGGGCCAGCGACAGCTATAACAATCACAGACCGAAAATTTATCCCAAGTTTTTTTTCCCTGTAATCCCATTGTCTCTTTGGGGCTAGGCAGAGGTATTTTATTCCCCCAAAGCCCTGCAAGGCCGGAGCATACATCTTGCAACCTTTGCTGAGGAGAGGGTGAGGGAGGCCAGCTGGCTCTGGCAGAGGTGCCCTGGGGGGTCAGTGATGTGTGAAATGAAGGACGAGGCGTATCCACTGACAACAGTTCAGGAGCTTTCCTGAAACCCACATAAGGGTTTGGTTTCGAGATTGACTTTGCACTTTAGTTTTCTGGTGTTGATGAAGGCTAATGCAATTTCCTGAAATGTGTGCAGAGCTCCTTTTCTTGTCATTAACACACACACACACACACCTCCCCCCGTGAACAAGATCCTAATTTGGTTTTTTTAAAGTCTGTCGCAGGAAGTTGAAGTTGAGTGTTTTGATTAGTTCTTGGCTATGTAAGCATGTGTATGTATTATATTACACTGCATTAAAATTATGTTTAGGGTAAGTAAGCAACACGTGGACAAATTTGGGAAAAGTGAAATATTGAAAACTTTTATCTCATTTACCACTTAATAACTCTGGGAACAGAACAGATTAAAATTTTGCCTCTTTTCTCCCCTTTTCTTTTTTACTGAAATTAAAATTGCATCCAAGTCCGTAAGCTGTATGCCAAGTTTTAGCTGAACACAATTAGAAACAGCTTAAATATTAAACTGAAAGCTGAAGGGCGAATGACATTAAAGGGACGTTCTCTCACAGGCTCTTAACAGTAGCACTGCTGACAGGATGCTGTATTAGAGCTGAATTTTTAAGGCATCACCAAATATATCCCATGTATTATGTTAAATTACAAACTCAAGGCGTTTTACAAGTCCTTTGGATGTTGTGTTCCCCCTTCCTAAACATGTGCAACACCATATTCATTCAGCTGATGTTATTTTAAAATCTCAGAGCGTCACTGCAAATTAATAAGGCTGGTTTATGTTCTATGCTTTTTCTCTGTTTCTTCTGTTGGTTATAGTTTTTAGTCAATGCGTATACTTAAATGCTATTTTTTTAATCAACTAATATTTATTTCAAATGGACCTTTTCAGATTTTTTCTTGCTACTTGTCAGATAATCCAATTGCTTTGATTTTAATGATGCTGTTGTGTAAATAAGTAACAGGGAATACATTAATCTACAGGTTTTTCCTGTCCACTTTTAGTTGACCTAGTTTTTCACTCCTTCCCAGTGTACAAACTTTGGGCCTTCAGGTATTTAAAATAATATACACATATTGTATAAGAACTTCCCAACAGCTGGTTCTCTTAAGATTTCAGTGAAGGAGTGTATTGACCACCACCCCCTGCTCCCTACGTCTTCAACAAGCTTCATGTAAGTCAAGTCTACTGGGAGAAAAGCAAATCCAAAATTCTTACTTTTCTTCAACAGAATTTGCGAAGGAACTGACTTTTCTGAAGACATGAAAACGCTTTCAGAACTGGTCCCTAAATACAAATAAAAAATGGCCTTATCAAGTGGGACTCAAACTTGGGATAGAGAATTAAACTTTTACAAGCTGCCCTCGCAAGACTAGCAGGGGCTAATTAAAAATACAAGTCTTGACACAGAAGTGAAAGACAATCCTATGTATTTCCCAATCCTGCTTCTGCAAATCCTTCCTGCCGAAACAGCTGAATCAGAACAAATTGCTTGTGTGCGAGTTACTTCAGCCATATGGTGAAAGAAAAAAGAGCCGTGTGCCTCCTCGGCTGTGTAGTAAATAGGAACTACCTCTGTGTGGTTTTACACATTTATAGCTAAAGTGGAGACCTAAATGTGAAATCAGGGAAATGAAGTGAATTTGTGAGTCTCCCTCTGGGACTTAGAGCTTATAGCTGATTAAAAAGATGATATTCAACCAAGTACAGATATATATATATGTGTGTGTGTGTATGTATATATATATCGCAATGCTGATTGTTCTGCTGTGAATAACCTTTTTCATTCAAGTGTTTAAAATACAAGCAAAACTAACTGTGAAAACCAGAACAAAATGGCAGTATGCATAAACCACTAACAATAACATGGAAATTTTTTGATCCAAAGCACGAGAGGATCACTGCACGAGATTGGTGAACAGGATGCGACAGGAATGTCAGTAAAGGACAGGCACAAAAGAGACATCTTGTTGTCTGTGGCACATCATTGGTGTCAGTCACTAATGGTCTCCTTGACATGTGGAGTACATAGCTCAGGGTGTATCAACATTACTTCTTTTTTCTATCGTTATTAATGGGAGTCAGTTTAAACTTTCTGTGATAGAAAGCAAGGCTTGTGCAAAGGGGTGGTTGCGTGTCTTGAGGAAGATTAAAATTACATGTTTGACCTTATTTGGATGTGGCATTTGATAAATCTGGGATAATTAATCATGGAATAATCTACGAGATTATCCACTGGGGGCCTCTGTTTTTTCAGCTTTTGTTTGTGCTTCAGTTGGTATTTCTGTTTGCTAAGACGGCAGTAGTGCCAGGGATGAATGAGGAAACAATCCTGGAGAGAAATAAAAAGCAAAAAATAAGTCATAAAGTAGGGGAACCTCTATAAAAGGACAAAACTGAGTGAGTGCGCTGAGCTTATTGGCCAAATGCAACAGTCTGCAGATAAGCCATCAATCTGCTACAGCCCACCCAGAAACCTGAAATTCCCCTCAAACTTTCAGGACCCTAATCCTCTAATCAAAACAATTCACACCTATATCCAGAACCCCAAGCTCTCATCAGTGGTTACATGGTCGTGTATTTTTGCATGTTTGGTATGTAATGAATTTATTTCAAATTGCCCTGCTCCTAATAGATGCAGTTTTAATGATCGCTATTGCTTGCAATTAGAAAATAAATCAATTTGTTCATTTAAGCCATTAAAATCCACTCGGCTAAAAATAAAAATTGGAATTAAACATTGCAAATAGAAACAAACAGGCAGGGAAGTGCTAAAGTGAATGCAATCAGTTCCAGATTTAAAACAGCCTCCCCACACTCACACACCCCCCCTTTCCACTGCTGGGTGGTCACGGACTTATGGCTGTTACTAGTGGTTTTCTTTAGAGTCATTCCAGGCTTCTATTTTCACTCACTTAAAAATGGGAAGAAACAGAGGTATTGACTTAATTTTCTACACGCTCTGTACGAGGTTTCAAAATCTGTCCCCAAGGAAGCAGGCTCCTGAAATGGTGGCGGAGTGTTCCTAATCAGTGGAGCAGTCGGAGTCTGGAAGAGGCTTGCAGTCAGGAGAACTTGGGATAAAAGAACCCCAAAACCCTATTAGCCCTCAGGGTGGAACTTGCTATAGAGGGCAGTATATGACACACAGGCTGTGATGGGCCGAGGCTGGGCTCCCAGGCATTAGCGAGTGATGCAGCCGAGTCATAGAGCAAAACACTTCACAGAATCACAGAATGATGGGCGTTGGAAGGGACCTTCGGAGATCATCTAGTCCAACCCCCCCCTACCTAAGCAGGGTCACCTAGACCAGGCTGGACGGGAATGCGTCCAGGCAGGTTTTGAATATCTCCGGGGAAGGAGACTCCACCACCTCTCTGGGCAGCCTGTTGCAGTGCTCTGACACCCTCAAAGTAAAGACGTTTTTCCTCAGGTTCATG
This sequence comes from Larus michahellis, assembly GCF_964199755.1. Taxonomy (NCBI): domain Eukaryota; kingdom Metazoa; phylum Chordata; class Aves; order Charadriiformes; family Laridae; genus Larus; species Larus michahellis. Next base: position 70,148,370 of record NC_133897.1, on the reverse strand, counting down.
CCAAGCACCCAATATTGGCCCTGTACAAATTTCTGGGGCTTTACTTGTTACTAGCACGAGTCTGGCCCCACAAGCAGGTGGATGTTAGGTGTGCTTTTGGAGAACATCTTTCAGGTCAGGGTAATCCAAAAGGAAGCCATGTGCGCGCTCCACGCTGTGAACATCAGCAATGTAAATGGAAACAACTGAAAGATGTGCTTCAAAAGTATCCTCCTCATCCAGGCTGAAGTGATAGTAGAGCCACGGACAAAAACTCTCCTCCCATCTTACGGTCAGTAGTAAAACTGAACTATTTCAATAAAACAGACGCTGAGGATCTGCTGTTCAGACCTCTGTTCCCGTGCCAGCCCTCATCTGCAGTGAGTCCACAATCAGACCCTGTATGATACAAAACTACTTAATATTGTATCCAATACCCAAAAGAATATCAGCATCAGGGTTTTTGTGTAAAATTTAAAAAAAAAAAATCTGTGGAGGAATATTTGGATAATATTACATGGGCTGGTGTAACATAACTAAATAATCAATTTACACAGTTATTTAATTATTCTTCTGTTCCCATTCAGTTATTAAACGAACACTTTAAAAGCTATTATATTTCTTCTCATTTTAACTTACATATTTCTTACCTTTCCCTTCTTCCTCATGCTATAACTCTGGCGGCCACATGGCCTGTTTCATTTTCCCATTCTCAACTGCAGCTTGGTCTGACCTCTCCTACCTAGAGAGGCAAAAGCTCAGCTTTTTGTCCCACCCATCCAGGTGTGTTGATTTGGCAAGTCCCAGCTTGACGTTCTACATGTATGCAGTGCAAGGTCTAAATACCCTGCCTTGCAGAGCATCAAAAGAAGCACCTATCCGCGAGGCAACAAGGAGCTAATCCACATCTCCTCCAAGGAAAAGACCAAAAGGTCAAAAGAAAATGTCCTGAGAGCCAGGCTTGGCTGCAGGCAAACCTGTTAAAGCCTCCTGCACAATCGTCCTCTCTGGACACAGGGCTTCCCATACCCTGGGTTTCAGGTTAGCTTTCCTAACGCTAAAATATGTATTTTTAATGAGCTTTAGCAAGCTTTCTCTGCAAATAATCTTTCTGACGTTCTAGAATAAGTAGGGCAATAAATCAAAATGTAATGCAGGTTTCGTGTTTGGTCTTCTGGGATCTGTGAAGCTGTGGCAATGCAGTCGCTTAGTTAGAATTAACCAAATCGTCAGTTCGTTCACTAGCTTAATGGAAACCATTTTACATGCAGATTTGTAACTTGTTTTACTGTTGAACTGTAAGAGTGCTCACACTTGTGTACCACTTTTATACTTCATACAGCATGCTTCACTCTTCTGAATTAATAAGATGATTAAAACTGGTTGTTTCAATATAGCTGCTGAAGGCAACCACTATGATTTAGCTTTTAAATTGGATATGTTTAAGAGAAGGTGGTACGCATAAGCTCCTGTATAAAGGAATAAACATTTTCCCAACACTCGAGCAAATCTGCTTTGATCAGAGTTACTAATCAATTACTAGTATAAATGTTTACTGCTGTGTAGTGCCAATTTAACTGCTGTCTTTTGTGTAATGGTTATATCTATCGATACAGTAGCTTAGAAGAAGAGCCCAACCAAACTGTTATAATCCTTAAAGGTCTTTTGTGCAAGTGCAGCAGAAGGTAACGTCTGGAGGACCATCTTCCGTAGGTGTACGTGGAGTTTTGGTAGGCCCATCCCATGCGCAGTTCATGGGTAAGTGCACACATGCAAACAAGTTCAGACTTGAGGCTGCTGTGCAGATAAGGACCACACACCCAATGACCTTCACTCTCTATTTCATCCTTCACCCAGGAACCTTCCACTTTTTTTTTGGTGGAGGTAAACCACATTGACATTGTGTACTAAGACACAAACGCAAGCAGGCAAAGTCACCGCTCTCCATGTAGGACAAGCAAACTGCTGATTACTAGGTCTAGGGAGATGTCTCTGTGGAAATTCCACCCTAGACTTACCCAGTTTCTTGTGCTTTGGTTTTCATTGGCATCTGCTGTTGGGAAACAGGAAACCCTGCATGATGGACTCTCACCCACTCAGAGGAATTCTAACGCAATTATATTAAGTACATAGCAAGCACACATCACTTAGCAGATGTGCATTTAAATCCAGAGCTCTCTCACAAGCCATGTGAAAGTGCTTCACAGTGACACACAGCTTATGGACTTCTTTGCTTTAAATTTTCAATAGCGTTCTATTTAATGATTTCTGTAGTTTTATACGGCCCTTGAAAATGGCTTGTTTCTCCCTCTATCTGTAAATCAAATACAGTTCAATCAAAAAGAAAACAAGATTTAAATCTCTTTATTGTGGGAAATAAAAATGTGCTGGTCTGTTTTGAAACCTAGAAAGAATGATATCTTTTCCCATTGGTTTAACAAGGCCAGGATTTTATGGGCAGTATTTCTGTTGCTCTACGGTCTGAGGGTGGGAATTGTGCTTCTGTGTGTCTTTGACGCAGCGCAAAATGCAGTGTATCTCTGATCTTATCTGAAACTATAAAGTGCTGTTATGCTAAACAACAATATAATGAATGATTTTTTAAAAAAATCAGCAAATGAAGCTCAACTGGTTCTTCTAGTTGAGCTATTAGATGCAATTAACGTTCATCTTGAATTTATCTTGAATTTATCCCCTTTTCTTTTCTGGAATAGTTTAAAAACTGAATTAAATGGCTTCAAAAGCCTCATTTCACAAATGTTTTAAAAAAATCCTTTTAAGATGTTTAACTATATGCTTAAAATATGTCTTAAAACACTCTTCTGGAAAGCGGTTTCTCTGAGCTCTGTTAACCATTTTCCGAAAGTCCATTCACGTTTCTCCATCTTATTATTCATAAACCACATGATCTTGTTTCTGCTATCAATGGTCTAATTCCCCAATGGCTGAAACACGGCACATCCGCATAGCCCAGGGTTCCCAGAGAGGCAGCGGTTGCTGATGCAAGACTTTGAACATGTGAAAACGGAATGGGTTATTTGTTTTCCATTTTGATGTGCATCTATGAAAGTATGAACAAAATTGTGTGTATTTACCATACCATGAAATTAATCATAATTGATACAAAAATGTGATACCAATGCCTCTGAATGGTATTATGAAATGAATCTTCATCTGTGTAAAAATAAGTGATTCTAAAACTTATGAATGAACAACTCTTCCTACTGAGAGACATTGTTTTTCTTGATTTTATTGTTGCAAAACTTAAAACTACTTAGGCGGAAGTGTTTCATGGCACACGTCTAGCTAAGGCTAGCATTTTATTGAAAAGTTTTGGTTATGTCCATTTTGATATTGTGACCAAGAAGAACGTGCCTTGTCCACATTGGCAGCACCACCACGTTTTACAGGTGGCTCTGTTGGGAAGCTGCTTTGCTGAGGCATGGACCGGAAACCTGATACCCCAAAGAACTGCATCGCTGTGAGAATTTGCCATAATGTGACCACGTTACGAATTTCTGAAGTATTGAAGTTCACATGTGTTTGGGGTTTAAGGTCTGGCATTCAATGTTGCGGAAAATTAGGAGCTGCCCGCCAGGCTCTGCCTGTTCCACCTCCAGGGTGGCTGATGGTGTTGCATCCTCTTGCAGCTTTGGGTATGTGGCTGGCCAATGCACACACCATGCCGAGGAAGCACCGTCCAGCCTGGGGCTACAGCGTTTCCCTGTACTTGCACTTCTCGACCACCGAAAGCTGCTGCAATACCGAGAACAGTGTCATACTGTCTGGCAAGGGAATTTTTTTTTTTCTTATGTATTAAAAATATGTATTTTAAGTAAATATGTGCAAAAAGTGTTTTTACAGAATGCCAAGCTTATGGTTAAAATGAAAGAAATGCTTTGCTAATGTAGTCTAAAGACTGCTGGGCTGAAATTTTAAATTATGTTTTAAATAGTCCTGCTGTCTCCACATAATTTCATTGTATGGAACTTTGGATGTAATAATTACTTCTCAATTTGCTCGTAGCTGTTTTATAGCCATTTAATCTTTCAATATCTCCATTCTTAGCGTAGCTGTTTTAGAACTGTTTTCCCTATTCGATGTTTATTTTAATTAGGCAGAAGTCCAATCCCCTCTCCACCTTTAGTCTGCCAAAATAAGGAAGCCAATCTTTTTTAGCCTCCATACATACACCAGATTTCTCCACTCCCTTGGAGAGTAACTATTCTCTAAACCTATTCTAGTCTGAATTCATCTTTCCAGAAAACGGATTACTAGTATCCCAGGTTTTTCACTAGTATGTTACCAGGGCCTTGTATAACAGTATTAATGGTTTCCACAACCTCTCTTGAAAAAAAAAAAATTGTTCTTAGAATCACTGTGATTTATGAAATGATTAAATTTATGGCTTTCTGTGGCTGCAGCACCTTGATAGATGATTATCGTGCTGTGACAGACTTGTATACCCAGACTGCTCCATCTTCCTTTGTCATTTATAACCACTGCGTATTTACCTCACAGTAACACTGATTATTGGTAATCTGTACCAGCTTGGACTTGCACTTTGTACTTCCTTATCCCGTTTCTCCTGCCCCATTCGCATGGTAATCCACTTCTCCTTGTATGTTATCCCAGTCCTCCTCTCTATTAGCAGGGCCTCTTTGTGTTATGAGCAGATTACCTCAATGTGCTTCCAAATCATTAATGAAAATACTACGTAAAAACAGCGCCAAGAACAATCCAATCCTTGCACAACTTCACTGCGAGCTTCCCTCTGGACCAAACCTTCCCTTCACAGCAGCCCCAAAAGCTGATCTCCCTGACCCTGTGCCTCACCAACACTACAAAGTTCCACCTCTATTCCAGTTTAATTAATAATTTCCTGTGCGGCACTGTATCAAATGCTTAACTGACCTCTAAATACTTTTTTATTTTTCTAGAGAATTTTTTTATCTTATCTAATGCAGCTTTTGAGTTACTCGGCCACAATACACCTTTTGTAAAGCCAAGAGTGTATTTGTCCCATCTACCATTTACTTCCCTCTGTGCATTATACTGCCCGAACTGATGAGGATCAAAGACATTTCTCTTTGAAGATCACTCTGATCTAATTTTGTTTGGAAAACTCTGTTGTTATTATTAATAGTAGCAAAGGTACCAATGGTATCATCTGTCCCTTCAGTGTGTCACGGGTTTAGACCTGGAAGTGCCAAAACTGAACGTCGTTTCCTGGCTCCAATGGCTCATCTTGTCTTTCTCTCTCTGAGCCTATTTCCAGCAGAGGACTTTCGCAGACAAGGTGAAGTCTGAAATCTGAGCTCAAACAGAATTGTCCCTGCTGTGGGATATGTGTGAGGTTTGTTATGTTTTGCAGACCAGAGAGAGAGCCACATTTTCTCTTACATGCTACCTTGGGCAACAAGAGGTGCGGAGTCCAGGAGGAACGGTCTTTCTCAAACAGGTTTGCCATGAACGGAAAGTGAAGTTCCTGCATCCTTCAAATGACAGCACTCGCTTCCCTCAGTGGAGGCTAATGCTCAGTGCATGCCCATTTGCTTCAGAGGCAGCATCTGAGACTTGTAACATTCTTTTTACGGCTCGAAATCTAGGTGTCTCCTAATAGATTAAGGCAGGAAAGATCTTTTCTTACCCCTCCTCATAAACCTCCCCCCCCACCCCCAAGCCGAAAGACAGAAGATTACCTCTCAAATTTAAATGCTCTACTTCAACAAAATGGTCCTTAATAAAAAAAAATATTCTGTGAGGGTAAAAAAAGTCAGCGGTGTTTGCTTGCTCCAAAGTCTGCCAGAACACAAGTTTAGTAATGTATTCTGAACTGGGTATGCTCACCTGTACGCTGTCAGGAATAATCACCACTTGGGTGCCTGAACTGTCATTATTAAAATAATAGCGTGCTTAGTCATTAAAAAGCAAAATTAATCCAATTCCATTTCAAGTTCTGACAAACTCCCTGGACCAAAACACCCCTGTGTAGCTATGGTAAAAGGGCAAAAGCCAGCAGTCTCCTGGCACAGGAAAGCCAGGTGGGTTCGAGGTCACTGCTACCATTACAATGGAGCATGGGCTTTGAGGATTGACACTGTGACATTAGGAGTCAGACCATGCTCTGCACTACAAAAGACAGAAGAAAATAAAACACTCCCTAGAGAATACATCAGATTGGGCAGTCTTGTGAAGTATTGTCTCACATTAGGAAGCTGCCCACATTCAAGTAGTAAAAGAACTGATAGACACGAAGGGGATGGTAAGCACTGTAGTGCCTGGTGGTTTGTTCTGCGCTCAGCACCGGCATGGGGGGAGAAAGAGCAGCACTTCTCTCCAACGTTGCACCCATTTCAGCTGTGCACTCACCTGTGTTTCTAAAGAAAAGTGTACGAACTCTGGACTTCCTAAGACTAAATCTCCTTTCAGTAGATTACTTTTTACTAAGTCTTTGGACCACTGAGGTAAAAAATAGTAATATAATAAGCAAGCGCATAGAATCCCAATTCCCAGAGTCCTGTGATGGCACCTGAAGCTCAGCGTTTTCTTGGCAAACAGCCGAAAAGTTCTTGCTCTCCTTGCTTTGGGAGAAGAAAGAAAAAAAGTGAAAACACGACCTGAGTGTTAAAGGTGCTGAGAAGCGTGCCTCGGTCAGCAAGCAGATGTCACGACAATTGGGAGACTCCAACATCCCGGCCCCCAGAGAAGAGGTGGATCCCCAGTGGAGAACAGCCTGTCTGGGAGTCATAGCGCTCCTGCGCTCTTCCAGTTGGTTTGCCTTCAGTGTATGGCTGATGGAAACCTCCGACGCCCTCAGCTTCTCCCTGGCGATGGAACCTCCAGTGCCCTCAGCTGCTTCTCCGCTCCACAGGCTGACCTGGGCAGAGAACGGCAGCATTTGCCTAAAGGTGCTCCTGCCACAGCACCGAAATGGGACGCTGCTCCTATACTTCCTTCTTCTTTGCTTTGCTCAGCAGTAAAACCGTTATTAGTATCAACGCTGAAATCACATCAATGGGCACTGGAGATAGAGCTGGAGATAAAAAAAATGCATTCTAGCCCTCACTGCTGACAAGAGCAGGCTTCACTAAAGAGAAGATTCAGGTTTTTTTCCCTCCAGCCTTTCAGAGTTTTCTTTAAAACCTTTAAAAATGGGACTACACCCATTTCCCCCCTTTTAAATTAATAAAACAGGCTGAAAGGCTGCTAAAGCTGTCTCGTTCAGACCCCCAAGGGCAGCGCCATCCAGAAGGGTCAGCTGGGGCTTAGTGGGTTACTGTGGCCTCAGTACACACAGGCACAGCAAAAAAATCATTATTGTCACTAACGCATGGCTATTGAAAGTTTATTTCAAATGTTTCTGCTATTCTACAGGTCCTGTGTAGAAAGCATCTGTAGAAGAAACGTCTCGACAAAAGACGTGAAAAGAGGTGCCACAAGAGCCACTCCAAACGCTTTCCTCCATGGACCAGAAGGGGCAATTGTCATTCTTGAGGACACCTTCGCCCTCACTAGGGCTGGGGTCAGCAGTGGTCCCCGGCGCAGCGCTCGGTCCCGCTGCGCGAGTATTTCTGAGCAGTGCCGCTGCAGCTGGCACCGAGCCCTGGGCCGGCTACCCAGGGGTCAAGCCCCACGCCAGCCATGTGAGGCCAAACGCAGCCCCGTCCCCGCACGGTGGCGCGGAGCGTGAGTGCGCTCACTGGGTATGAAGTATGAAACGTTACAACCAGCAGACGTGCATACACACACCGGCGTCTTCTGCTTTAGACTGTAATTAGCATGTGTAACCAAGCACAAGCAGCCGACTATTCAAATATTCAATCTCTGGAAAGTTAAGTTCAGATTTAGCAAGTAAATCAGGTAAGGCAGTAGGTTCACCTTCCAACAACAAAAGCTCCTTAAGCTGGAAGCTTAAAAATTGCTCTTATGGCCTTATTTGCCTAACTGTAAGTTCATACATTTTTATAATGTATTAATCAATCTGGATAATCCTGTCTCCAACCCCAGTGACGGCGTAACTGATGTAGATGTATCTGGAAAGATTTTAGCCTTACCTGGAGAAGTCTTCCCACCTACAATAATGCGATGAGCAGTAAGAAGGAGCGTGAACACCAGTGCCTTCGAAGTCAGGCCAGTGGAGAAAAAAGGCCAATTTGTGCAAAATGTTAGCATGCATCCAGTCATTATTTATATCAAATTACAAAGTGTTTTAAAGCCTTCATCTTAGGCTCCTTAGATGAAGGATTCTTAGATTCCTAATCTATGGAGAACTCCTAATATGCTTTTTAAACAAAGATCTTACTCTCAATGTTTTGCACAGCAATGCAAAAATAGTGCTAGGGTTAAGTATCATATCAACAAAATTGTGTTAAAAAGTGAAAATGTAATTCAGAATAAAAAGCCAAATGGAATTCCAATCCACCTCGAAACAACATGTGCAGAGAAAGGGGCTAACCTGAACAGGCAAATTATTCCCTGCAATTATTTGTTCAGGTCCATTAAATTCATACATATAACAATTGCCAATTACTATGCATATATGCTGCTCTATGCCAGTGATAAGACACCGCTGGTCATGCATTTTAAAACCATAATCAGGATCAAAATCTGAGATTCTTTTCTGTTCTTTGTTAAACTCACGCGTGCAACTTCATTACTTTCGAGAATACCGGGTTTACACACATTGACATGTGCTAATAGCTGTACTCTGCTGTTAAAACTCATTTCGTTGGGAAGCAGATTTGAAAGTACGTGTAAGCAAAAGTTATATAAGCATGTAAGTTATAGAGGAATTGTTACTGTACCACTCTTTATCTAACACACTTGTCTTGATGTAAGTGAAAGCAAAAAAACTACACAACCGAGGCTGTCACTCCATTACAAAAACTGGAAGAGACTCACTGGTAAGGAGTAAATACATTTATTATAAACAGGCTCTTTAATTTTGTACCAGAACATGGAGAGCTTTGGAGGTTATATGGTTGGTTTACTGCTGTATATACATCTATACATCCCAGTGTCCACAGTGTGAGCTGTAAAGCTAAGAAGAGAATTTAATACTCATTTTTTTAATGACCACTATTTAAAATTCAGCTTATACAGATTGTGTCTGATTATTTGGAAGGGCTGATAGTGAATGACTTGATGGAACCAAACAGGCAAAACCAAGCCCTTATCAATGATAGATCATTCTTTAAAAAAAAAAAACGAAACCAGCTTGCGTTCTACTTTAGATTAGAAACCCAGAGAGCTAACACATGCTTTTAAAGTTTCTAAATCCCTAGCAAAATAAATAGATCAGATGAAAACAAAATGGATTTTCTGGAAGACATTTTCATTTTCTTCCTAAGTGGCACAAACTACATAACAAAAAAGCCACGCACACAAAAATTAAATGTAAATTCAACAGCTAGGACAGCTTACAAATCACTTCTGTAGCCCCGAAGCAGGATAAAAGGAAAGAAATATACTTCATGGTTGGTAACCTATTAACTGACACCAACTGTTGCAGCTGCGAATAAAACAAATGCATGATAAGATTAGATATGTTGATTGCACCTGGCCATCTGTAAATTGCTGCCTACCATAAGAATCACATGCTTTCTACTAGTCACTGTGATAAATGCAGAGTAACTGCTGCGGGTGGGTTGTTGGTTTTTTTTCCTTCGGTAAGTTACAGAGGAAATAATAAGGAAAAGCTTGTATGCAGCGGATTTGTTTTTCCAGTTTGTACAAAGTTTGCACTGGTGTTTTCCTGCTTTGAAAGAGAGGAGGAGTAAGTTGAAAAATGAGACACTGTCTCACCAGTGTGGACAGACGAAGTCATCTAAACGGGTTTGCTCCAGGTGGGGAGAGAGAGAGGAAAAGCACTCTGTAATGAAATTGCCTTCAGGACTGCAAAGGCCTCGCAAGACTTCCTATGGTTTAAAACAAAAATACAGTATGAATATAAGTTAACATACCAACAGCTACAGCAGTTACTTTTTTCCCCTCGGGGGAGTTGCCAACAGCTCCTCAGCAACAGCTCCCCTTATTTTTAGGCTAGAAAAAACACACAAAAAAAAGGTTTGTCGCACGTGCAACGTTCGGACCCTGCTTTGCCGACCCGTGAGTGGGTGTCGAATCGCTGGGAAGCAGAGGGTGGCTCTGGAGAGTGGTGTGGGGCTGTCACACAGACCAAGGCATGCAAAACTTCTGGTACACCCCACCCCCAAAAAGCATCAGCCACCCGTCCCCGGAGCTGCTGTCCCGTTCCCCACATCGCTGCTGGGTTTGGCGTCTCCCCAGGGAGGGCGGCTGAGCCCCTCGTGGGGCAGCAAACATGTTTTCCACCGAGGGCTGGGAAGCCCCTGGCAAGCGCCCGCTCCTCTGTGGCAAGGCAGTGCCGGGAGCCGGTGGGCGACCGGCCGGCATTCCCGGGTGCAGGACAGCGGGGTACCGCTCCCCAGACCAGCAGGAGGTTTTCCTGCTTTATCCTGGGAAAATGCAAGTGAGCGCTGCTGCCTGAGAGGCACCTGAAGGATCGCCAGCCCTGGGCAGACTTTCCAAATGGGCAACCGGACCACGTACTCGCAAGTCGATTCGAAGAATTTAAAAACCAGAACGGTAGATCAGGAACTCTCTGAATATGGTGGTTTGACTTTTTTTTTTAACTCCAGCTAGATACTATCCTGTACTGTATTAACTAAAGCTGAAAAACTGCTCTACCATCTTGCTGAAAACGTACCTGTGCTATAATTTATCCTCGTTACAAATGACAGTCAGCTACGTAAGTCTCTCATTTAAGTAATGGCGTATCACATGCGGCCAGTTTACGTATGCATGCAATATTACAGTCCTTATTAAACAACAGATTCCGCTGCTTCTGTCAGTGCGTGCTTAATATAGTGCTGTTGCCCTGCGTTCCAAAAGAAGAACAATTGCGGGCAAAAAAAGTTGCAAATACAATCAAATGTCTGAGTTGAAGGCTCACCATGGCTGAGTGATAGTCGGGTGTCAGATATCCTTTCATGGCTGGATTTGCTTAGAAATCTGTGAACAATCCAAAGCGCAGTCAGACACCACTTCTGCTCCCCTAGTTTGCAATAATTTTGGCATTAGATGTTGAGCTTTTCTGAGAAGCAGCTTCAAGCCTGTTTAACACCAGGATGTACAGCAGCAAGCATTTTGAAATCTCAGTTACTGAATATAGATGTGAAGTATATAAGATTACAAAATACATCAGCATATATCTATGTAAGAACAGCAGAGCTTCTTCCATTTATAGCAGTTAAGATGGTATTATATTTCTGGGATAAGAAAATGGAAAAACAAAAATAGACTACTTGGGAAAGTTTAAGTGATGGATGATTTTTATCTTCATCAGTAGGTGGGCAATCTATCTGCTCGCCTTCTCCATGTGATTCTGAAGATGAAATCCATAAACTACCCATAGGTGAGTTTTTGCAAGATTGGGCTGAATGTGAGTTATGTGCTGAGTGGCTGCCGTTTACATTTCCTTTACCCGATCAAAAACAAATTAGTACAGAAGTTGCATTAGAGCAACGCTGAGGCTGAGGGCAGGGAAGCAAAAAGTTGAAGACATGAAAAGCTGTGGTGAAGCTATGCAAAGGAGCCGAAAAGCCTGCTGGCGCCTGCCTTGCCGAGCCTTCACCCCAGGAGGGAGCTGGGAGCAGACAAGCGGTGGTGGCACAAGAGCTGAGGAGCAGGGCACACCTGCACCACGGCCCCTTCCCAGCTGCTGTATAAATACCTCGGAGGACTGGAGCCACCCTTGACTCACAGCTGATGGGTCACCTAAATCAAAGGCGAAAACCTAACAACACCTACTTTTGCTTCTGGTACCTAAGATGGCTCATTTACAGCCAGCTCAGGTATTTTTACACTACGCCACAGTCTGCAGTGTATGTCTATCCTAAAAAGCGAGTATCTCCAGTGTCTATTTCTATAGGAGCTTGATGTTCCTTTGCCTTTTTAGCTCTGTAGTCTAAATATTGTTTTTTTCCTGGTGGTCTCACTACTTGTGTCTGCCAATGATTTTTTTTTCCCTTTTATATATACAGGGAGAAAAGGTGATACACAGAAGTCTCCAGTACGATGCTTGTGCATACGCACGTGCTGGCATCAGCAACATGCTGTGGTGCCTCAGAGATGTTTCGTGACAATCATACACCTCTGGAATGAGCATTACTTGCACACCAGCTGTAAGATACACAAGACACAGTGTTATATCCTGGTTATTTCCACCCCACGCAAAACATTTACCCTGGGAACCACATAACTTCCGCGCCACACTGGCAGAGACACGAGGAGGTACTTTGTGTCCCAGGGGTGAGGGCAGGAGGAAAACCATAAGATCTGCATTGAGACAAAGCGCGTGCCTCAAACCCCTGTGCTGGGGCACACGTGGGCAGCTGCTGTTTATGCCAGCCCTGAGGTTCAAACAGTCGGCGCGTGGGTATGTTGCAGCAACCACCCACCCACCGGCACCGTTACCTTCCAGCTCCGAGTCACCACAAAGACCAGTTTCCAGGATGAGTGCAATGAAGGAGCAAGTCTCAGGCTCCGGGTGCCACAAAGTCAGAGCAAAGCTGGTCCAGATGCCAACTTTCTGTATTGCCTGTGAGATACCTGGGTTGTAAGGCTGTTTTAAAGCATCTTATTTGGTACCTAATTGTGTAACTTATTAGGTACCTAATTGTGTAACTTATTAATAGTTCTGAGCAGACCGTTAACTTGGGGAAGTCATCCCACAGTCAGGCATTAAAATAAGGATTTTTTTCTTGGAATGAAATGGGAGTAAGTATACACTAATTGGATGTGCATAGTCTTTCCTGAATACAGGGATATTTTCTGATATATCAACAAGATTTACACCTCAAACTTCAAAGGCAGTCCCAATAAACCAAACTAAGGGCTATTCAGCTGATAATCTTTCTGTGGAAGAGCTTTGATTAGCAGGAGTGCAATATTTTTCACATTTTTCAGCTACTATATTTATAATGTACAACATATACACTGTATAGTAATACACTAGCACTCACTTATACAGTATTTGATATATCAGTGGTTTTATAAAGCAAAATTCAACAGTTCCGTTTTTTTAAATTCATTTCTAATACTTAGATAAGACACCGGACTTTGTGTACGGGTGAAACACAAGAGCTGACGATTAAAATTTTGGAAAAATACATGGAAAATGCCTGATTCTTGTACTATGAAACAGCGTATAATATTCTAGCTTCCTGAGGTTGCATACAGACAATCTGTTATTTCTGATAGCAATTAATCAAACTGAAATACACACTCTATAAAGCAATGCAAATTCAGACATTCTGCCTCACTTGAGCACACCTGCACATTGAGATTACTCATATATACGCTTCTTGAGTGTCACAGCTAGATCAGGACTACATAGGGTAGGGTAGAACTCTACCACCTTTTTCTGACCTTCTGTTCAAAAAGGTACAATTCTCAGAGAAAACAAGCTTTTGAGAATATATTTATTTTTGAAATAAATATTCATACTTAATATCAAACCAGTAACCTTATTCTGCACGAGCAGCATGAGCAAGGTAGGTGACAGAGACAGCTGAACAGCCCCTGACAAGTACAGAATGGTATCATTTGAGCAATCTATTCCGAAAAGAATTAAAAAGAAAAAATCTACTTACTAATTGTCACACCACCGCCATCATTAAGAATAATTATATGTAAAGAAACCAGGAAGAAAGCCAGAATTGTATTTGTCCTGAGCATAAAAGAAAAAAAAAGCTAAGAAAATTACTTTTTTCTCTCATTCATTGTAGATTAAAATGTACTTTCCCTCTTTCCACCAGAACCTGCTGTTGCTTTTTCGACCCATGCATCAGAAACACCAAGTCAGAAAAATTAAGTTAAGTAAAATTTGTTTGACGGAAAATAATCCGTTACATCTGAAGACTACAGGGCTGAATGAAGGGTATGAATTTTTGAGTACAAAGGCAAGTTTATGAGAAAAAATACTAAACGTTGTCTGAAGTTGAAATATCAGAAAATGATAGGCCACTCTTGAGACCAATCTTAATGGCATGACGTTGCTGGTTTTAGTCACAGTTATTTTCGTGCCTCAGGAAATCCTAAAATTAAGGACGTTTGAAATAATCACAGTTATTACCTCCGCCATTCCGTTCTGAACAGTAAACAGTGTTATTTGACGACAGGCTCTTCTGGAGTCTCTGCAGAAAGCCTCCAGAAGGCTCACACGCCAACCCCGCATCTGCCCGGGTGACAGTTTTCTGATGAGTCAAAAGCAGGGTGCTGCCCCAGAGTTCGTCTACCTCTGCCAGAACCACCTTAGATTGCATGGATAACCCCAACCGCCCGCAGGTTGCCGAGGGAATTTTCTTTACTTAGGGTTGGATCCCGTGGGTAAGCATCCATGAATAACCCAGAGTTTACTAAAAAAAAAAGACAATGATCACAAATAAATCCTATGCAAGATTTTTTTTTTATTTTAATTACCTGGAATATGTCACTCAAGAAATGGTATCGCAAGAAACAAGTTAGAAATGCTGAGACTTAAATTTTAGAAGAACCCTGTTTCCTTATTACCTCATGCCTCCTTCCCAGGAGTAGTAGGTATACATAACATTTTGCTTAACACGAGAAGTCATTCACACACTGGATTAAATAACGTGCAACGTCCCGCTAAATCATCTTCAAAACCGACCCAAATGTAATTCAATGCACAGCGGTTTTGTAGCTCCATCTTATCAATGGTGCTAAAGTCTGGGTGACATCATGGTGTTGTGGAAGTGGGCGGCAACATTACTTCATTCTTGGTAGTCTGTGGGCTTCTGCCAAACTGTCTTCTCGCAGCTGTTTGCTTGTTCATAGAGATGGCAGGAAAAGATGAGCGGGAACGTTACGAGAGCGGTAGCGAGGAGAAGGCAGGGGAAGGCGAGAGCAAGCAGGAAGGATGAGTACAGGTGGCTGGGAGGGAGCCTAAGGGACAGATCCAGAGTGGAGGAGCACGTTCAAAAAGTGTGATCGGTGGTCCGAAGGAGCGGGGCACTCCTTCCCTGGTCCTCCTGCAGGGAGAAGGGCTGAGCCTTGCCAGGGGGGCTGGCTGCAGGCACCCACCAGCCGCTGCTTCCCTCCACTGGTTCTCCTCTTGGGCTGCTCTTCCTGGGGTGGCCTTCACAGCAGCTGCAGCTCATGAATATGCAATCTGCTGCTACATATGCAGCAGACCGGTAATTCCTCTTCAACCTTGTGGCTACGCAGCTTTTCACTTTGCAGAAAAGGCTTGCCAAAACAGCTTTAAAAATGAAGTAAAAGCTTTTCTTATACAAAGCTTTTTTTCTTTTTTTTAAAAAAAAAGTTTACTAAATCGTACCGGATTGGATAGGGGTTGCAATTCTCCTTTTAAGCAAATGCAAACAATGTGTTTTCCAAGTTTCTTTTTCATTTTTTTTTAACAGGGCTTTTTGAACTTGTGTTATTCTTAGAGAACAAGTTTAAACTTAAAAAGTCACCAAAGTGGATAAAGGAGAGAAGGTATTATCATATTTTCTTATTAAAAATCTTTGGAGAAGTGTTTCTGCCTTCCCAAACCAAACATTTCCATATAAGTGATTAATATCTGAATTAATATAAATGTGTATACGCAAATGGCTTCTTACCTGCTTGTTGGATTAAATAAGCTAGAAATGTCTTGGCGTTCTCATAACAAGGGCACTGGGGATCTATGTGAAGGCTTGCACTCAAGTAAAATGTAAGTGAACATACGTTTTTGAAAGAAACAATACCGTACAACTTTAGGCAACAGATTTTTCACTCCTAAGTAAATAATACCCTCTATAAAACACTTCCCAGTAATAAATGTTCTTCTCAACAAAGCTATCGGGGAGAGTTCAAAGTGTTTATGAATCACGCTGAATAAAGGTACACTGTGAATCGGAGTCATGCAATTGTACAATGGAGTTTTCTTCTTGCAAACAGGACGGAGAAGGAGGGCCCGCTTTCATGTCTCAGTTTACACCTCTGATCCTTAAGCACGCTCTTCTTTGATCATGAAAATCCACTATCATCCTGTTATTTTGAAAGCCGGGACTTTTTTCCCCCTTCATGGCAAGTATCTCATTAACTTTTTTTTCCTTGGATCAAAACGGGCAACAGAAAGATGGTGGGGAAGGTGTTCTTCAGCAGCGCACCTCTGCTGTGGCCTGGTCCTTTGCAATTCAAGAAGGCTAAAATCACCCTGAGGCGCACATTTAAAATGCGGCACAGAATGTCAAGGCAAAAGATATGTGGATTTCGGTCGCAGGAAGAAATTGCTCAGAAGTAATAGGCGTTGGGGTTTTTTTTTAAGGAAAAGAAGATGCCTCCTTTCCCCACCGTGTGGACGCCTGTCACAGAGTGACGGGGAGCAAGATGTCCCGGGAATCGCCTTAAATGAGCCGCAGCATTTCCTCGCGGGTGGCTCGCTGACCCGCTGATTGTCCCGCCCCGGAGGCGCCCGGGGGAGGGCCCTGCTCCTGCCCTGCAGGAGAACACGCCCCACGCGGGTTCGGTCCTGCGGGGGCGCCGAGGCCCGCCCTCGCCCCGCCGCGAAGACCTCGCTCCGCAGCGGGAGGGTGAGGTGGACGCGGAGAGCAGCACATCCCCTACAAGTGGGGGGGTGGGGGGGGGCGGGGTTGATCGTTGCGCGGGCTGGAAGCGTTTGGGGCCGCCCCGTGGCTACGGCGGCGGGAAGAGGGTTGTGCCCACCCGCGTTTTTTTTCGCCGTGCGTGGACAGGGCCGCGCTGCGCGGAGGCGCTGGGGGTGGGAGCCGCCCTGGGCAAGGGGCGGGTGGTTAGGGAGAGGGGGGTGTGCTTCGTGCGCGGCGCGGTGGGGGCGCCTGCTCAGGTAGCAGCGTGGAATTAACGCGCGTGTTAATTAACCCGCGCACCCCGGCGGAAGGGGTGAGGCGGACGGTTCCCCGGTGGCTGGGCGAGCCGCGCAGGAAGCTGCCGGGGGTACGAGGCGGCCGGTGGTACGAGGCGGCCGGTGGAGCCGCGGGGGTTCCGCGCCCTGCGGGGAGGGGAGCGCTCCGTGCCGGCGGTGACGGGCACGCCGCGACACGCTGGGCGGGAGGGCAGGTTCGCCTCCCGAAAGCTCAGCCGGAGCCGACTCCGAAGCTTTTCTCACAGCCCACGAGAGCTGGGGGTGTGGAAAAAGATCAGCTGCAAGGGCTGCAGTTAAATAAGCCTGAGCGCTGGTAATCCTCAGTTTAAGAGCGAGAAGGCCGGGGCGGGGGGGGGAATAAAAATCTGCTGCGATGCTAAATCTGCGTGTTCTTAAGACATTTTAAGCGGAGGGGACTGCGGTCTGACTGAACCCTTGAATCAGTGCCCGTGAGTGCCCAGCGCTGCTGCGGGTTCGTCCAGAAGAGTGGTCTCGGCACAAGCCCTGTGAAACACGCTATCCCCTCCACCCCCCTACCCCCCCTACGCGGAAGGCGAACCGCAGGTTCCGCTTCTCCGCCGTAGGTGTGAGAATGGTGTTACTAATGACCGTGCCCTTAATTTCCCCTGGTGAGGTGGACGGTCAGTCGCGAAGTGTTTCAGCGGCGTGCAGGTCAATGTGGCGGCGTTGCCGCTCTTTCGCATGGAAGCCTACTGAATTGCAGTTAGAAACTTGCAGCGCTGTGCTGCTCAGTAAAACCATGGGGAAATAATAATAGTAATAATAAATAAATAAATAAATATCCCGGGTCCGATAGCTCGGCGTTTTCCCACGTCTGGCAGAAGAGGCTCAGCGCTGCCACCTCGCGTCCCTTCCCGCAGCCCCGGCCTCACAAAGCCTGCAGGAAATGGAATGAAGTTTTTTTCGAGGCTTTTTAAGTCGTAAAACGCGGAGAAATTTTGCCAGCGCTCTTAAAACTGCGTTTCGGATAGAAGCCGAATGCTCACGCTTTACACCTAGGTTTAAAAATCTGGGGAGCCGGAAGGCACTTTCACTCCCTTCAGCATTGGAGGATTAGGCGTGGAAGCAATTAACTTCAAGGAAACAGCCAAGAAATTGTAATAAAATGCTTTTATAGAGTTTCACATCATATTCTTACAAGTGCTTGATTAAGCACTTCTAAATTGCGCTTTTGTAAAGATTTCGTTCAGGAAATAATATTCTTCTGTCCACCCCACATAGACACTTTTTGAACCAAGATTAAATCGAGTGGCTGCTTTCACAAAGATAACACCAAACCCACCTGGAGATAATTTTTGTTCATGGCGGTCAAGACCGTGCACACCATAACACAACTGAGTGAAAAGCTTTTTTTCTCTAAAGCTTTTTCTTTCTGTCCCTCTGCCTGTCAGCTTAGTTTTTATTTGTTCTGCTTTAACCTGTGTGTAGAAACATGAGAATATCTCACTTGCCTTGTAGTTTAAACAAATTGATATTTATACTTAAAATATGTTAGTCGGGGGTTGAAATCCTTTTGGATACTGCGCAAACAGGTGAAGCAGCCAGAAGCTACTGACTGCTCCTGAAAAGCGGTTTTTCATACCGCTGCACGTAAATACCGGGAGTGTAAATAAGCCCAGTGCTTACTCCTGGCACCAAAACCACTGCGAGCCTCCATTTCTATAGAAACTGGTGGTATAGGGCAGACAGATTTGATGTCAGCCTTGTCGTTGCGGGGGGAAAAACATAGCGCGATTTACTACTCACAAAGTGTCAAGGTGAGAAGCTCCACTGATGTCACTGGATGTCGTCAACCTAGCAGAAAGCAATATTTTATCCAATGCTTAGCAGAGGCTGAAAGAGGAAACAATGTATTATTTTTGCAACCAAAGAGATAATTTAAGTTGTATCTTTGTAAATGCTCTCCACAATGTAGCTGACCTGCCCAGGGAGGTATTAGGAATCCAGGATTTTTCTCAGGGCTTCACAACAGGCCAACGTGGGATCTTAATATTCAAAGCTTGTTCTCAAACCAGCTAGAAGCTCCACTAAAGGACCCTACCATAAAATATTCCTGCAAAAATGTGTAACTTATTTTTAGACTGCTTTCTTAGACATTTCAGCTGTTTCCAACCATATTATTTTTTTTTCTGATTTAAAAAGTGTTTTTAACTGGTGGTGTGTGGAACAAAAATTTTCACAGCTGTTTCGCCTAACAGCCTTTTTTGTCCCGGGTCTGATGAACGATGTGAGCGATATCTGGGGAGTAACGCTGCCCTTTTTTTTTTTTTTTTTTAGTAGCCTTTATCTGGGGGTTGGGGTTTGGGTTCTTTTTGACGCCGCGGGGCCTCAAGGGCTGCTTCACGGCACACACGGCCGCTGCGCTGTTTCCCTTCGCTATGGATCGTTGCGGGGCGGAGGGAGGGGGAAAAGGAGATGAAACATCAACCCCCGGCCCGCATCCGGCCCCCGAAGGCAGGGCGGGGGCTGTCTCTGCTCGGTGGGACGCGGGGTAGGGCGGGTACCGCCAGGGCAGCACCCCCGCACCGTGAGGCCGGTACCTGCCCGCCGGCCAAGCACCGCTTCTTTCCCCCCGTGGCCCCTCCCGCTCCCGGGGGACCCGGCGGGGCGGGGCCGTGCCGCCCCCCCAGCCGCACACATTTCCCCCGGGGTCGGTCGGGGCTGCGGCGTGCGGGAGCGGCCGGCGGGGAAGCGCGGGGTGAACGGGCGGTGAGGGCAGCGCCTCTCCCCCCCGCCCCCGACGCGGGGGTGGGGGGAGTGTGGGATGGGTGGCAGCAATTAATTAACGCCGCCGCCCGTACGGGGCTCGGCGCTCCGCGGGAGGTGCCGGCCGTGCCCGCCGTCCCACCTCCCCCGCCGCCGCCGCCGCCGCCGCCGCCGCTCCAACTCCCGGGCGGAGGGGGGCGTGACGGCGGCGCGGCGCGGCCGCTCCTGCGGGGGTGACGGGCCCTCCGTGACACTGCGGGGAGGGCCGCGAGGGTGCCCTCGGAGCCCCCCCGGGCGTGCGGCAGCGACGAGCCCCCCCGTCCCTTTGTGCGGGCAGGTGTCCCCGCCCGCGGCCGCGCCACCCCCGCGGGCACCACGTGTCGGGGCGGGCCGGCTTAATTCCCCCATTCCCCTTTTTGTAAAAAATTATTTATATTATGGTTATTTTTTTTACCGATTTTCTAATCTTTCCCCGGCAGGGAGGAAAGGGGAGGGTGGGTGTTGGGGGGGGGGGGGGCGCGGGCACGTGCGCGGCGGGGCGCGGGGCGGGGCGGGGCGCGCGAGGGCCCGCC
This sequence comes from Larus michahellis, assembly GCF_964199755.1. Classification (NCBI taxonomy): domain Eukaryota; kingdom Metazoa; phylum Chordata; class Aves; order Charadriiformes; family Laridae; genus Larus; species Larus michahellis. The sequence continues at coordinate 70,128,159 of NC_133897.1, read as the reverse complement.
CCCTCCTTGCCCCCTTTAAAAAAAAAAATTAAAAAAAAAAAAAAAAAGAAGAAAAAAAGAAGGAGTTCGCCCCGCCGCCGGGGAATGAGGTCAGCGCGGGCGCTTCTCATTGCACGCACCCATTATTACCGCGCGGCGGCGGCCGCCAATGGCCGGGCGGCGGGCGGGGCTTGGCGCGCGGAGGCGTTGGATACAGCCGGTGATTGGCCGCGGGGCGGGCTGCGAACGGATAAAGGGGCGCGCGGGGCGGGCGCGGGGGGTCCGCTCGCAGCTGCAGCCGGCGGAGCGCGGCGCGCGCGGGGCGGCGCGGCGCGCGGGGGTGCGCGGGGCATCGCCCGGCGGGCGCGCGGGTCGGCGGCGGGGGGCGGCGGCGGCTCCGCGGGCGCGGAGCACCGGCAGCACCGGCGGCGGCGGCGGCGGAGGAGGGAGGACGGTGCTGAGCGCCCGGCTCGCCGCTCTTCCTGCCGGGGACGTACACACTCGTTCATGCACGAGCGCTCTTCTTTTTTTTTCTTCGGCGATTTTTTTTAATTACTACTATTTTTACCTTTTTTCTTTTTTCTTTTTTTTTTCCTGAGGGTTTTTTCTTTTCGCTCAGTAACCTCGCATCTACCAAAATCCTACCTGCACAAACTCGTGGCCGCCGACCCTGCCGCCACCGCCACCACGAGTCCTGGAGCCGGGGTTTAACCGGGGCTTCGGGGGCGCGCCGCCGCCGCCCCCCTCCCCCGCGGCGGGTGGCGCTGGCCGTGCCCAGCGCTTGAGAGACTTTCGGCGGCCGGCGCCCTGCTGCTCGCCTTGAAACGCCGGCGGGAAGCACTTGTGAACTGGACCAGCTGCTTCGGGGAGGGGGGGGACACCCGAGGTGGTGAGGAGAGAAAAAAAAAAAAGCAGACCGACACACCCCCCCTCCAAAACAAAAAAAAACCAAACAAAAAAAAAAAAGCCCAAAACACCCCAAGAGAAAACAAAAAAAGCAAACTTGGACGGGCGGCTCGCGGTGCTGCTTTTGCAGAAACTCTGTCTGACCGCGGGCGGCCCCGCCGCCGCTGCCGCCGTCGCCTCGAGGGGGAGAGGACCGCGCCGCCGGGGACCGGGCGCCGGTGTGGAAGTACAAGTGGTGCGGGGAGCGGGGGCGCGGCCGCGGGGGGCTGCGCGGCTGGCTGCGCCGCCCCGGTGCCGCTGTGAGAAGTTGCGCGCCCTGCCCCGCGCCGGAGCGGCGCTGAGCCCCGGCGAGCCCCCCGCCGCCGCCGCCGCCGCGATGGTGCAGCAGACCAACACGGCGGAGAACACGGAGGCGCTGCTGGCCGCCGAGACCTCCGACTCCGGGGCCGGCATCGAACTGGGCATCGCCTCCTCCCCCACGCCGGGCTCCACCGCCTCCACGGGGGGCAAGGCGGACGACCCGAGCTGGTGCAAGACGCCCAGCGGGCACATCAAGAGGCCCATGAACGCCTTCATGGTGTGGTCGCAGATCGAGCGGCGGAAGATCATGGAGCAGTCCCCCGACATGCACAACGCCGAGATCTCCAAGCGCCTGGGCAAGCGTTGGAAGCTGCTCAAGGACAGCGACAAGATCCCCTTCATCCGGGAGGCGGAGCGGCTGCGCCTCAAGCACATGGCGGACTACCCCGACTACAAGTACCGGCCCAGGAAGAAGGTGAAGTCGGGCAACAGCTCCGCCAAGCCCGGCGACAAGGCGGACAAGGGCGGCGGGGGCGGCGCCGGCGGGGGCAGCGCGGGCGGCGGTCCCGGCGGCCCGGCGGCCCCCGCCAAGCCCGCCCCGAAGAAGGGCGGCGGCGGCGGCGGCGGCTCCAAACCCTCCCCCGCGGGCGGCGGCGGCGCGGGCGCGGGCGGCAAGCCCCACGGCAAGGCGGCGGCGGCGGGCGGCAAGGCCGCCCCTTTCCCCGGCGAGCCGCCGGCCGCGCTGCTGCCGCCCGAGCACCAGGCGCTGTACAAGCCCCGGGGGGCGGCGGGCGCCCCCCCGGGCCCCGGCAAGCCGCTGGCCGAGAAGAAGCTGAAGCGGGTCTACGTCTTCGGCAGCGGGCAGGCGGCGGCCGCCTCCGCCTCCCCCGGCGGCGCCGTGCCTGGCAGCCCCACGCTGAGCAGCTCGGCGGAGGCCGGCGACCCCTTGAGCCTCTACGAGGAGGGGGGCGGCGGGGCGGGCCGGCCCGACGGGGACTGCGGCGGGGCCGCCTGCCCCTCGCCCTCCGGCTCCGGCTCGGGCTCGCCCTCGGATCACCGCAGCTACACCAGCCTGCGCGCCCCCTCCCCGGCCCCCTCGACGGCGCATTCCTCCTCCGCGTCCTCCCACTCCTCCTCCTCTTCCTCCTCCGGCTCCTCTTCGTCGGACGACGAGTTTGAGGACGACCTCTTGGACCTGAACCCCAGCCCCGGCTTTGAGAGCATGTCCCTGGGCAGCTTCAGCTCCTCGGTGCTCGACCGGGACCTGGATTTTAACTTCGAGCCCGGCTCGGGCTCGCACTTTGAGTTCCCGGACTACTGCACGCCGGAGGTAAGTGAGATGATCTCGGGGGACTGGCTGGAGTCCAGCATCTCCAACCTGGTCTTCACTTACTGAGGCGAGAGCCGGGCCCTGCTGGAGGAGACACGGACGCGCGTTGTCGGCAGGACTCGCCCGCCCCGCCGGGGCGGTTTTGTTTCTTTCTTTTTTCTTTTTTCTTTTTTTTTTTTTAATGATTTTCTGGGAAGGGGCTGGTGAGACTGCTTCTTGTGCTCGGGGAGAGCGGCGGCGGGAGCGGGATCGTCCTCTCCTCGCAGAAGGGCCGTCAGTTCCATTCCCCCTCCGGCTGGAGACGGACCCGCACACACCCCCTTCCGAGGGACGAGCCCGACGTTGCTTTTTCAGAGACTGGCGGGAGCGAAACGCCGGGTTTTTCCTTTTCCTTTTTTATTTCCTGAAAAGAGAGACAGAGGAAAGGGGGGAAGGGGGGTGGGGGAACCACACACACCTCTGGGTTCTTTGTTATTGCCCACTTTATACGAATAAAGAGGAGGGGGAGCGATGCATTGTGCTGAGCGCACACTGGATGTCTTGAGCATTCGCGCTTTCCAGCGAAAGAGCGATCAGAACTGCTTGGAAAACAAAAAAAAAAAAGAGGAGAAAAGAAAAAAAATCCACCCTTGCAAGGTTCACGTTTGGGGGGAGAAATCCTGTCCCGGTTTCTCATGCGGCGAGAGGAGGCGACGATGATGGGAGGAGGAGGAAGAGGAGGAGGAGGCGGATGGAGCTGGGTGCTGGACTGAGATCCTAGTTAAGCGGAGAAGAGCCAGACTTACGCTTGAGAGCCGTCTTGGAAATACGGTGGGGGGAAGATAATAATAAACTGAAACGGATTTGCACGTACAGATGAGGTGGCGGCAGCGCTTTTCTCAGTCACCTTATGTCATATGTAGAGAGAAAAATACGGCCGAAACTTAAAGAACACTGAAAACTTCTTTTGAAACAGAGACCGAATGGGAACAGTTTCTGTCATGATGTGGTACAGGGGAAATGGAGGGCGATGGCTTTTGCAAAAAAACCCGAAAATACAAAAAAAAAGTAGTTTTTTCTTCTTGCTCAGAATCGTGATGGTGTTGGATTATTTCACTGGTGGGGTTTAATATAGCATGTTATCCTGTCTATCTTTTTAAGATTTCTGTAAGACTGTTGAACAGTTTAAAAAAATAGTGTTAGGATAATATAAAAGCAGATAGATGGCGCTATGTTTGATTCCTACAAAAATATCACCAGCTTTTTTTCATTCTTAACTCTTTAAAGGATTCAAACGCAACTCAAATCTGTGCTGGACTTTAAAAAAGAAAATTCAGGACCAAATTTTTTCTCAGAGTATGTATGTGTTTGTTCCTTATAGCTGTAAATGAAAAGACTGTTTTTTCTCACCGATGCTCCATCCTCGTATTGTTTTTTTTCTCTTGTAAATGTAATCGGATGCCATTTTATAAGTGGACGTATTTATACTGGCCAAACATTTTTGACTTGTATTTCTTTGTCCTTTTTTGGTAGTTCTCGTTGTTACCCGCACCATTTTTATGTCTCCTTCACTGAAGGGCTAGAGTTTTAACTTTTAATTTTTTATATTTAAATGTAGACTTTTGACACTTTTAAAAACAAAAAGAGAAGAGAGATGAAAACGTTTGATTATTTTCTCAGTGTATTTTTGTAAAAAATATATAAAGGGGGTGTAAATCGGTGTAAATCGCTGTTTGGATTTCCTGATTTTAACAACAGGGCCGCTGGTTAGTATCTCACACGCGTGTGCGCGCTCACACTCACTCACCCACTCTCACACACCCACGAATCAGCCCCTATTTTGTCCATGTTTACACTCCAATCTGCAGGCATCTTAAAGTGACAGCATCCCTCGCCGCCAGCGCCCACTCCGCAGCCCCCCCCCCCGCCTTTCTGGGGAGGGGGCGGGAGTGGGCCGGGGCAGCCGGAGGGGAAGGGGGAGACGGAGGCGTTATGTATACACTGTATGCTACCGTTTTGGGGAGAAACCTATCCCGAAATGAAGTAAAGCAACTGGTGCATTGACACAGAAGGGATCCTGTACCTTTAACTTGTAAACCACATCTTTTGCACTTTTTTTAGAAGCAAAAACGTGCCGTTTAAACCACTGGATCTATCTAAATGCCGGTTTGAGTTCGCGACACTATGTACTGCGTTTTTCATTCTTGTATTTGACTATTTAATCCTTTCTACTTGTCGCTAAATATAATTGTTTTAGTCTCTTATGGCATGATGATAGCATATGTATTCAGGTTTATAGCTGTTGTGTTTAAGATGAAGAAAGTGAAAACATCTTTGTACATTTAAGTCTGTATTATAATAAGCAAAAAAGAAGATTGTGTGTTTATGTATGTTAATATAACATGACAGGCACTAGGACGTCTGCCTAATGAGGTGGTTCCGTTAAGGGTTTAACTTTTTTTGTTCTTTTTGTTATTTTTTTGGTCATCCATCCTGTGCAATATGCTGTGTAGAATATTTTTTTTTTTTTTTTGTCTAACGATCACCCACGACGCAACGTTGGGACAGATGAGAGAAAAAAAAAAAAAAGATCATGCCAGCTAACCATGTCAAGTTCACTGCCTGTCAGATTGTTGATATACCTTCTGTAAATAACCTCGCTTTTTTTTTTTTGTTTGTTTGTTTGTTTGTTGTTTTTTTTTTTTTTCTTCGGGAAGGAAATAAAATCAGCTGGAACTGAACCCTAACACCGGGCAGCTCTTGTCATCATTGCTACGCCTCCGGCATCCTCCGGGCGGGTTTTTCTCGGTGCCCGGAGCCCGGTCCGGTCCGGTCCTCGGCGGCAGCGGGGGCCTCCCGCTGGGAGGAGCCGGGGGAGGGCCGGCCGCCGCGCCGAACCGCGGCTGGGGAGCGACCGCGGCCGCCCGGAGCGAGCGATCCACCGGGCCCGGGCGGGAGTGGGGCCGCGCTGCCCCCCACCCCTTCGTCTCCCGCCCCCATCGAAAATAGTTTATCCGGGGTACCTTTAATGAAGTCTTTCTCATGCAAAGCGTTTGCCAACGCCCGGCCATCAGCGCCGTTAGCGGTGTGAATGGGTTGGGGGGCCAAGGGGGGTGTGCCATTGCACCCACCTCCCCGCTTGGCCGCAGGGGGGTAGGGGGTCGTCGCGGCCGGGGCCAAGGCCGGTGACCCGCCACCCCCCCCACGCCCTTGGATTTCGACCTCGGCCTCCCGGTTCCCCCTCCTGCCTACGAAATATGCATCGTACCTTAAATAGTGTTTTGTAAACCGATTAAAGCGTCCCACTGACATAATGGTTTCACTTAGCTGTTAATTTACTGCTGTCTTTGAGCCATAAAGTCTTTTCCATGAAAAAGGAGCGGCAAACGAAAAGAGACTGTTGTACCGGCTGTTTCGCAAAGCCACCGGCACAGGAGGTTAATGTTTGCCCTGCCTTATCCCCATGAATTCCTGTGCTGTATTTGCCATGCAAAAATCCCCCATCAGCAGCTCCGCGCCGCCCATTGCCTGGGAAGTTTCCTGGTTGGCTTCTTTGCATACTGCGCCTTGCCTTTCCAAGGCTATTTGCAAATCAGATCATAGAACCAATGGTTTGGGTTGGAAGGGACCTTAAAGACCATCTCGTTCCAACCCGCTGCCATGGGCAGGGACACCTCCCACTAGACCAGGCTGCTCAAAGCCCCATCCAGCCTGGCCTTGAACACTTCAAGCCATGGGGCATCCACAGCTTCCCTGGGCAACCTGTTCCAGTGCCTCACCACCCTCACAGGAAAGAATTTCTTCCTAACATCTAATCTAAATCTCCCCTCTTTCAGTTTAAAACCATTATCCCTTGTCCTATCACCACACTCTCTCCTAAAGAGACCCTCCCCATTGCTCCTGTAGGCCCCCTTTAGGAACTGGAAGGCTGCAATAAGGTTTCCCTGGAGCCTTCTCTTCTCCAGGCTGAACAACCCCAACTCTCTCAGCCTGTCCTCATAGGAGAGGTGCTACAGCCCTCTGATCATCTTCATGGCCCTCCACTGGACCTGTTCCAACAGGTTCGTGTCCTACTTGTGCTGAGGACTCCAGAGCTGGACGCAGTACTCCAGGTGGGGTCTCACCAGAGCGAAGTAGAGGAGTAGAATCACCTCCCTTGACCTGCTGGCCATGCTTCTTTTGATGTAGCCTAAGATACGGTTGACTTCGTGGGCTGCAAGCGCACGTTGTTGCGTCATGTTGAGCTTCTCGCCAACCAACACCCCCAAGTCCTTCTCCTCAACAGGGCTGCTCTTAATCCATTCTCCGCCCAGCCTGTATTTGTGCCTGGGATTGTCCCAACTCAGGTGCAGGACCTTGCACTTGGCCTGTTTGAACTTCATGAAGTTCGCATGTGTCCACCTCTCAAGCCTGTCCAGGTCCCTCTGGATGGCGTCTCTTCCCTCCAGTGTGTTGACTGCACCACACAGCTTGGTGTTGTTAGAAAACTTGCTGAGGGTGCACTCAATCCCACTGTCCATGTCACTGACAAAGATGTTAAACAGCGCCAGTCCTAATACCGACCCCTGAGGAACGCAACTCGTCACTGGTCTCCACTTGGATATCAAGCCATTGACCACAACTTTTTGAATGCGACCATTCAGCCAGTTCCTTATCCACTGAGTGGTCCATCAGTCAAATCCATGTATCTCCAATTTAGAGACAAGGATGTCATGCGGGCAGTGACAAATATATCTCTGCCTGTGGCCTTGGTGTATCCCTGGGACTTGCCATCTTGGTTGCTGGTGCACCCCTGCACGGGTGGTGCGTGGGGGAGGCGAGCAGGCACCCTGATGGAGGTGTGCACCCAAACCCTCCCAGCTTGAGCACATTGCTGTGCCCAGGTGGTCTGGTTATTGATAAATTTGCTCTTGGGACTGAGCATAGATCAAAATCAGGGAAGAAAAAGGCCAGGGTGGTGATGGGACAGGTGACAACATCAAACTGCAGCCACTTGCAGGCTTGGACTGCAGCTCTGCCTGAGCCCAGCTCGCCGCCCCTACTCCAGGCTTGTTTGCCGTTGGCTACAGTTAACTTGAGGGGTTTTATGGTTTCCTGCATACGTTGTTTTTGTTCTCAATTATAATAAAGTCCAGTGTTGCCAAACGGATTGTTTCTCTGGAGACTTTTTGGTGACACAAGTAGTTGCCTCCAGAGAGCTGTGGAAGTCAGGCTAAATTATATATATATTCACACAATATTACATATGTGCATATATACGTAAATGGGAAATACTCATATTTTCCTTGCTCCCTGCAATATGGAGCAAGGCAAATCTCTCACTAAAGGAAGTACCCAGAACTAAGCCACACAAGGATGTACTCCTTGTACACCAAATGTCCTTTTTTTTTTTTTTCTATGGACCACATTTCCAATATAATTCTGTTGGGAGGAGAAGTAGTAGCCCTTTGGCAAATATGAAAGGCAGCAAATTTATGGCAAAGATTTTTTAATGAAGATCTGCGTTAAAAGAAAACTGAATTTTAGGAATCGCAACTGGCGTCTGACTGTAGGTTTGCCTAACACCGGATCCTCTCTTGGACGTGGGCCAGAGTGGCGGGTGGCTATAAAAAGGTGTATTTCCACAGCATCCTGAAATCTCCGACTCGAGATTGCTGTAGTTGTCGTTTCCTCCCGTCGCCCCAGCCGGTGCGAGAGGCCCCAGCCGTGCTCAGGGCAGCTGCGGCCACGCTCAAGCAAACAAGGCAAAGCAAAACTGCTCCTTCCCTGCTCTGCCTTCACCTGGCCTCTGGTAATCAGCATTCCAGAGACTTCTACAGCCACACATGGTCATTGTCACCCGTGCATCCTGCTCCATTAGTTTATTCTATCCTCCACAGCATCCCCTTCTTGCTTGTGGCCTCCACAATGTCTTGCAGTAATGCTGAGTGAATTCGTTTCTGTGCCCAGTGAAAAAATGAAGTTTCTATTCTCTATTTTAACTTTGGTATAGATAATTTTGTCCATTCCTATATTGTGACAATTTTGTCTCTTTTTCATCTTTTGCTGCACCACTCATTTTTATAGCTCTTCGCAATTTCTCCATCAGTTCATCTCATAGTGCACAGAGATACAGAAAATAATTGACCTAGGAGATTTAAATGAAAAATCACCATAATAGGCTGCATATGTCTGTCGCTAAAATTTATTTTTAATAACCATGCTTCTTTGTAAATCATTAATTTACCTGCAAATTAGATGAAGACTGTTCACCTCAAGAGTGTATATATAATTTTCAGTAATCAGGCCTGCCTCCCCTGTGTATCATTTCATTTCCTTCCCTTTCTTGTGAAGCAGCATGTGATGCGACTGCATGCACAGACTGTATTGTATTTTCTTTCTTTTCCAAAAACAAAGTAGGGCTTCCCGGGAGTTAGTGATGCTAAACACGTTTGCAAGCTTCATACTCCCCTGTTATGCATCCAGCAGAAACAGCCTGACTGAGCAGAAAGGAAAGTACTGGGCTAGAGGCCTCCCCAGCCCCCCCGTTAGCTGTCGTGACATACGCTAACGTGATACGTGACGCAGCAGCAGCCACGTGGGTGCAGAGCCTTCACGCTGGCCAGCCCATTCTCTGCCACATCTGCTTCCACCAGAAACTGGGAAAAGTAGCGGGCTAGAGCTTAACCCACCTCTCAAGGGCTCTTTATTCTGCCTGTTGGACCTAGTTTTTGAATGTATATATTAGGGTTGATTTTTCACTTAGGATAACTCCATAAAGGTCTCTGAAAAGCTCTGAAGACATTAACAAGGTATTACAGTGTGACCTCCTGGGTCTACACATGTTGTGATCATCTTGATATGCCAGAGTTCAAAAACGATTATCCACCTTCCACCATTTCCATCTCTCCTCTCCAGGGTCCTTGAATGAGCTCCTATGAATTTTGCCACCAACACGAGAAAAATTAATGTGATTGTCCCCAAGGTGGGTATGCCATGGCACAAAAGGTAAGTGATTTATTCAGGACACAGTCATTACCTAGTCAGTGACTGCTCTGTTTTCGTGCATTGTACGTAAGCATCTCAAGGCAAGGAGTAGCATTTACTGAACTTGTAGTAACCAACCTATAGACCCCAACAGAATTAAATCCCCTGGAATATGATTTAGGCATAACTCATAGGCATGCCTAAGCAACATTTCCTAACACATCTTTGGCTAGATTATACTATTCTGAGTCACTTCCTATGCCTTTTTTCCTAGCATCCTGTCTCCCCCTTTACTAGCTCCTTCACATTGTCTGCAAGCAAAATTTAATTCTCCTCCGGTGCGGCAAAAGAGTATCCCCATGCTCCAATGGCTCCTGTTACCTCTTCCCTTTTAAGTGAGTTTATTTGAAGCCAAGGACAATATAACAGTGGCTACTGGTGGGGTGACGTTTGTTGGTTTGTTCCAGGGGAGGTTAGCTCTCCGTAACCCAGCCTTGGCGCCATTTGTTGACAGCTACCACGTGCTCACCGGTCTCTTCATGCACCCCTGCGTGTCCCGTCCTTACCATGGGCAGCATTATCTTTCTTGAACAAGAGGTGGAAAAGGGCTTGCAGAAATAGGAGCAAGACTGGCAGGTTGGTTGCGAGGAGCCCGTATGGGTCTTTCAAAATGATGGGAATTAGGTAGAAGTAGAAACTCAGACCAGGCATCAGCCAGGGGAGCTGTGAGCTTTGACTCCTGTTTGGCACTGCTATGCCAGCAAAATGCTAGAGAAAATGCACATTATACTGGCTGGTCTTTCTTATCTTTCCTTTTTTGCTCTCTCAGTGATTCACTTGGTTTCTTCCCGCAGTCCCCCCCCCAAGCCCCAGTTTCCAGTTTACATTCCTTTCTCTGACCTTGCTTCTTCCTGGATGTCTTCCTAACCTTCTTCAGGAGGTCTATTGCTAATATTATGTCAGAGATGTAAATTCCCATTCAGTGGACACAGAAGATTATGTCTTTCCTGCTTCTCAGATGCCCTTTTTCTTCTGTTTCAGCATTCATCTCGTTGCCTTGCAAAAGGCTCATTGCCTAATGGTGTGGCAGGAGAATTAAAACAAATCTAATTTAAGACGTATCCAAGATGTACCCATGCTACATTATCACCCTGAGCTTAGTCCAAGGCTCACAGATGAGGGTATCTCTGCACATTGTCTGCCTCAAAAGTAGCAGAAAGCTGGGTACAAACTGTGACTGCGTTTCAGAAGGCTAAACGAAAACAGCTGGTATCTAACTGAATAATTTAAAAGGCTATCGCTCAGGTTGACTGCTTTGAACAAGTGGGATTGCTATGAAACCAGACAAGATCTGACCGCGTGATCTCGGCGCAACTCACCGAAACCTGTGTGCTCAGGTTAAAGCCCACCCACCTCTTTCAAATGGGCAAATTCTTGATGTGTCAGAGGAAACACAACAGAGTGACTTAGCAGCCTGCCTCGAGTTTGCCACCGCATGCGGCTCATGGTCTGCCCCTCTCAAGAAAGTGAAGCAAACCTTTGAATCTTTCCAGGACGCTGGAACTGCTGCAGTGGGAAGGTCACTAATGAGGGTACATTGACTGGACACAAAGTGACTCGTGTGCTGACGACAGTGGGTCACACAGGACAGGACAGTGTGGGACCCAGTGAGTGGCAAAGGGAATGGCAGTTTAAAGGGGAACGTGGGCATTTCTCCAGACTTGAATGCCTGGATCTGGATTTACTTCTATAAAAACAAATTCAGATGTCTTCAGACTCGGCAGAATTTATGCTAGGGACTGGTATGATTCAGAAATGTGGCACTTGAGGTATGGCTCCTCATGTGATGTCATCGATTCAGGTTTACTCAGGGTACCAAGAAAGGCAAAAAAATGTAATATTATGTGAAGTAGGTCTTGTTTACACATAAGTACTTTTGTGCTCTAATTGTACGTAACTTTAGGGCTTAATTTCCAGGGAGGGACATATTTTCTGTAAATATTCAGTTGTTCCAGAAAATAATTTCTTTCTCTAGTAATAAAGCAAGATTGTCATTTTCTAATGAAAGCACATGTATATTTCTAGATCTAGCTGTAGGGAAATGAGTGGTACAGTGGATAAAACAGCAGACTGGAAATAGGCATATTCAGATTAACTCCCGGTATTCCTGCAAACTTTGGCCAAGACCCCACATGATTTGGAAAATCTTGTTATGCTACTTCCCTTTGGATCAGCTTCTCATGCTGTGAAATTTGACCTATATGTAAAAGCAGACATATTGAAAGGTAATTGTTTCACCAGGTGTAAGGGTTTTTTTTAATTAATAAATTAAAAATGTATGATGTTTCTAGAAATCAGAGTAATGTAACAGAATAAGAATAAACTTTTACATTCTCATTCAAAAAAAGGAAGAAACTTGGGTATTTTAAAAATACCTGGGTTTGTTCTTTTGGATCAGCTTTGGGGGAAAAAAGTGTGAAAATGTTCTTTGCTTGAGCTTTCTCCTTGCTTTTAAGAACTCAGACTTGAAGCCATATAAACGGAGTCCTTCGCTTCCCTATCTCGAGTTAAAAATGCACAATAGTCCTCTGGAGCTGGTCGCAAATGGAGGGTCATAAATTCCAGCTCAGCTTATCTAAATGGTGTATTTCATTACCGTATTATCACAGTGAGAGATACACACTGTGAGTTCGACTTGGCTGATGTACTCACTAATAATTACATAAAGGAAACTTCCTAATTCCATTAACAAATTGTTCCAGGCTTAGATAGAAATGAAATCATAGTGTTGTCCCTCTCCTCTCCTCTCCTCTCCTCTCCTCTCCTCTCCTCTCCTCTCCTCTCCTCTCCTCTCCTCTCCTCTCCTCTCCTCTCCTCTCCTCTCCTCTCCTCTCCTCTCCTCTCCTCTCCTCTCCTCTCCTCTCCTCTCCTCTCTTCTCCTCTCCATCGTTGTTGTTACATAGTGTTGATGCCCTTAATCACAGATCAGCAGCTCATGGCCTTGGTGCACTAGAAGTACAGGACAAAAAGAGAAGATCCCCTTCAGGTTGTTTATAGTTTAAATGTAGGACAGAAAAGCAGCCATGGGTATGAGCAGAAAACAAAGTAATATTACCATTTGGTTTGGCAGCACTGATCTCACTAGAGCAGCAGCCTGAGCTAGCTGCTCTTTTGTTCTTTGCAGGTATAACAGACAGGTATTAATTAGGGATTTGGAAGAGTACAAGCGTAAATTTGTACTGGCGAAAGGGGATCTCTTCCAAAGTATTTCTGATGATGAGAGAAAATACAAAACATAACAAGCAAACAGTTAAAAGAAGCTGGGATCATGAGGCGATGGTAGCCAACTAATTGCTGCTGCATGGGAATGGTAAGATACTTGATAATTGTGTGGTGGTGACGGTGCTGGACCCTTGACGTAGGCTTATTTGTGAAAGAGGGCCAGGAGAGAAGAGCACAGATTAGGTTATTGTGGTCAAACCCACAGGCCAGGAAAATGGTAATTGAATCAGAAAGTCTGGATGCGTGGGAGGAAGGGAGAAAAAACTACTGCAGTAGTTGGGACCCAAGGTGATGTGAACTTTGAGAAGTTTAGAAAAAAACAATACTATTAAAGCATGGCCTGGATAGTAAAGCATAATTATTGCTGGTTACTAATAAGAAACTTGTGCCTTATGGCAGTGATTGAGAAAAAGGTAGGAAGAAGGCTTTAAGAGCCCAGTGGAGATGGAAAATTTTATTTTTGGTTAATTCTGGCAGAGTATGCAGTCTGGGAGGCTCGTTATCCACAGGCAACGTTAGAGACAAAGGCTGAGGCTTTAGTTTCTTTTGAGGGAAGGCTGTTGGCAAATCATCGTGTGAGCCAATGGAGCCTGCTTTCTACAGGTCCGTTTCTCAGGAGAGCTCCACTGGGTGAACTCTCTGACATCTACTTGGTGCTTCGCTCCCTGCTGCAACCTGTCTGGCAAAGCCTGGAGCGCACCAACAGGCCCTTGTTCCCCTGGCCAGCCCCACCTGGGACCCCCACCTGCCCCTAAGGAGCTCATTTAAGCTGAGTCCCAGGCCTCCATCCTTTTTCATGGGCATTTCCCTCTGCAAAACCTGTAGAAATGTAGTATCTGTAGGACCTCAGCTTCCCTCTGTAAAAAATGATGGATGGGTGTAGGATGAAGAAACCTGTATGGCATTCTTCAGGAAGGCAGGTTAAAAAGGCAAGTCCAAAGAGGCCTATGCCTATAGCCATCTCTAGCTGATAAAATGGGCTGTGGAAGCGTTTGAGAGTTGTGCTTGTGCTACTCTGCATCACCCTAGCACTCAACTTAGAACCTGATGTCCTGTGGCCTTACAGATCAGATGTGGTTTTTGTAGTCTTCTCTGAAGGGTGCTGGATGCCAAATGGCAGGTCTAAAGCTTTTGTGGCTCTCTTTGTGACTGGCAGGTCTGATAGTGACCTGAAACTCAGTTAATTCTAAATTGTCCTGTAATAATAATAAAATTATGAAAGAATGGGAAATATTACCACTTAGAAAATAAGATTCTCATTTAATAATATTTCTTGGTAAATAGAGTTGTGTCATAGGTACTTTAAGGTGTAGTTAATGCTCTTCTTGTCATAAATGAGTTGCAAACGTGTAGAGCAAAGTGTATTAATAAAGAAATATCCACATGTGCACATTTACAAATCATTTTTTCATCAGGGTTCTCTGAGAACAATAATGATGACAAACAAAATGGGCTGGTTTCCCATCAAGGGGATTGATTTAGATCAAAGTCATTTAAAATGCCAATTTTAATCATGATTTAAATTGTCAAGTTGGAAACCTTGATTTAAATAATTGATTTTCATCTTGTTTTGCATGTGTGCTTCCTAGGTATTTTTCTAAATGAAAGTTGATTGTCATTGGCTGGTGTAATTCAGTGTTTCCTTTCGCTAACCATGAGCATTATGTACATACAATGTCGGCATCTATTTAAGTAGTTAACATGTATTTACACAGATTCTTAATTTATATATTTTTATCATGCTAGAAAAATAATTAATGAATATTTTCTGACTTTCTAAATTTTGTTTATTTTTACTCATGCATTGCTTCAAACTGTGTTTGGATGGTAATTAGACTTTCATTAAAAATACATAAAATCTGGAGCAAAAGGGGGTGTTAGTTAAAATATGCTGGATAGCTAAAAAGCAGTTTTCTTAGACTGTGTTTCTTTTAAAAAGCAACATGTAGATCTGCCGTGGACTTTGGACTTGTAGCTATGATCAGTTATTTCAGTGGGGCAGTAGTTGCCCGTGTCACCCAAACAGGTAGGGCTACGTTGCTTAAAACTCCGCAGTCTTCTTTCAGGGTCCAAGGACTGTGTGGTGAAGCTGAGGTCTGGGCTAGGAGAAAGAAGAGGAAGACACCAAGGACAAGGAGCTCCTGCAAGGTCAATGTTGGCTTCTTGATCCAAGCTGGTGTCAGTGGAGAGCATGGGAAAGAGGAAAAGCCACCAGCCGTGCTGAGCTTCCAGGACAAAGACAAGGCATCCTGCTTCAGCGCTTGCTGGAGACAGCTTGTAACAGGGGTTTGACCAACGTGTGTTATTTCCATCCCTGCACCATCATGGAGTTTAGTGGCAAAGTGCTCTGCAGAGTGCATCCTAACTGATTGTTAGATTACCTGGATGGTCTGCGGTTGGTGAGCTGAACTGTCACTGCGTCTTCCAATATTTTAGAAACAGATTTCTGCGTCTCATAAGACGTTTAGCCCAATTGAACAGGAAAAACAGATCCCTCTACTTTTAATCCCTGTTGTTTGCTTTGTGCGTCTTGGCACTACCATGGTGCTCTCCTGGAAGACCTGGTTGTTGGAGAAGGTTCTTGATTTGCTGTACCAGGAAGTATAATTTATTTAATTTTTGTCACTGAAGAAGGCATTTATACTTATTAATTGGCAAAAATGCAGCAAACCTCTGTGATACCTTCTTTTTTAGATTTAAATACAGTTATGGGGTTTTTAACTGTCTTTGGGTATATAAGATATAATTCTTCCTTTGCTAACTGGGATATTTTGAACGTGCTGATTTAATCAACCAGACAATCAAGAAATATTTAATTTTTTAACCTTTCATCCTCATGACAAAAGAGGATGTATTTTGTGAACGTAGACTGTTTCACCACTGAGTATTCAAAGGTAGTGAAGCTACTGTGGCTGTAGGGAGTTTTGAATGAAAATATTTGGAATGTCTGTGTGACCCTCGGTGTCACACATTCATCTCCTTATATGATAAAACTAAAAGCAGCAAAGGTGCCCTAACTATATTCCAAAACATGTAAGAGGTATGCAAAGTAGATTGTTTGAATTATGAAAGGACAAACTTAAATAAAAGCTTCTTGAAGCTTTCCCTAAAATGATCTTTGTAAAATCTCTTAGTCTTCTTATTCTGCTTCGGCAAGGTAGTTTTAAGTATGAAGAAGGTAACAAATTGCCAGAAACTTTTTGTTTGTTTGTTTTCATTTGTTTGGGTTTTTGTTGTCTTTTTTGGGGGGAGAGGGGTGGTTGGTGTTTTTTGTGTTTTGTTTTGTTTTTGTTTTTTTTTAGTAAAAGTCTGTTTACCTTTTGATTTCTGCTTAAGTAAGTCTGATTTATTTTTTTTATTAAAAATTTTGATGTGACAGTCAAACCTAGGAAAAGTAACAAAGCACTAATTAAGTCCTATCTAATCTCAGTCTTATCCGGCCATCCATGCTCATAATTGGTTTCTCAGGTTTAAAGGCACTAATCATTTAACAAAGCCAAGTGTGTAAATTGAAATTAAGGAATTATTAATTCAGCACTTGCAGAACAAGCTACTAATGTCACATATTTGTGTTAGCATTTCTGTCACTGTGGTTCCAAGTGTCTGGTAGTGCCTTATCTCTGTAAAGGCAGGGACACGTAATGCCTGACCCTTCAATCTCAAATATATAGTAGTATGCAAACGTAGAAAGAGACACATAGAAAACAACCCAAGAAAACAAAACAAAATTCCACTTTATATGGTGATGAAAATTATGTTAATGAGACTGTCTTAATGTGTCATAACCATGACTAAGTCTCTCAGATTTAAGGATGGTGATTCTGTTTGGTGGCCTTAATACCAAATTTAAACTGGTTATTTTTTAAAAGAGGATTTCTTAATTTAGGTGTGTGGGGTTGTTTTAATAAAGACATTGCATTACTGTATCCATCATGCCTTACAAAGCTGGAAAATTACCTCCCTTCCTCCAGCAAAGCCTATTATTTTTATATTTCATAGAAGAATAAACATAGTCCTCCCTACTTCAAAACATCCCTTTCCTCTGATCCTCAAATAGCTACTCTTAGTGAATTTCTTGCCTTTTTGCTCAAGATCTTGATTTATCTCCAGCCCTGAATATCTTTACGAGCAACACCTCAGAGCCCTCACACTAACAGTGTTTCTTTTCCTCTCACTTAGTTCAAAGTTGACCCCAAATATGTCTCCGCAACAAATTAATGTACCCAATGTGTATGAGTCATAAGGATAGGATTTCATAAGGTCTTCTGCACAGGTGCAATATAAATTCCTCTAATACGTACACAAATAGAAGACGGGAAACATTTAAAATTCTGAGAGCACCCTGCTTGTAGGGTGAGTTCTGATTAACAGCTGATAAACAGTACTCTAAGGTTTCCTGACATATGTAAAAATATAGGAGATGAAAGAGGATGTAAGTTGCTTTAGGCCTTGTCTGTTTTACTGAATGTTGTCTCAGAGATTAGATTTAATTTGATCCTTTGTGCAAAGAATATTTTTAATAAGGTAGCTGTTCAGATTAAAGGATAAATTAATATATTATTCGATCATAAGAAGTGTTAAGTTGGATAATGTGTTGCCTCTGATGGTATCACAGAAATTACTTATGACGATAAAATGTTGCTTGTCATAATTCAGTGGAATACAAGTGTGTCCTAGAAACTGCATTCCCAAAATAAAGGGTTTTAAACTATTCAAATTGCTTATCATGGAAAGTAAACAAAATCATGCTGCCCTTAATTAAGAAGGAAGAGAGGGTACTTTTGGCTTGATTATAGAAATCTTGTGGAATAAGTGAAACAATGCAAATTTCTCCAACGCACACACGCACACCCAAACCAAACCTTTTGGAATCGATGGCAAAGGCAACAGTTGAGAGACACAACAAAAACCTCAGAAGGCAATGAACTTCTGTATTCTAGCCCTGTCGTCTTATGCTGGCTTGAAGCTGGGTTTGAGTTGACAGTAGCTGTCCAAAATGGCATAATTTATCAATAAAAAATCCTAATCCCCTGATCATGGTGGGGAGGGGTTTGCCTGAAGAAGGCTGTGCAGGCTCAGGAGGAGTGAGAAGTCATCTCCATCTCAGTTCTACCCCGTCCTTCCTGCAGAGCTGAAGGCCTTTTTTGCTTTATTTGTTCTGTTCTGTACTTCAGCTGAGGCACTGTGAGACCCCAAAATTACTTAAATAGTAGCACCAGAGATGGGAAAATGAATATTGGCTCATATGTTAATTAACCAGCTTCACCTTACGATCCACAATGCACCTTAAGACTGTAAAAATATGCCTTGGTGTTTCTGGTTGGTTTTTAATCTTTCATACTTTTCTAATGAGAACATCTGAAGTGATATTTTATGAAATTTGATACAAAGTGGCCTGAATACAAGTGGGAAAGGCACCGGTGATCTAAATCTGCTTTGGGATACGCCCTTTGTGGGAGCTGAAGTAACTTTTCCTACTCAGGTATTCCCCTTCTGAAATAATTCTCTTCCACTTATGAACTTGACTACTTTGTTCAATAGGCCTTGTTTATCCGTGCATGTTCTGATTTTAAAGGTAATAGCTCAGTAATACCTCAGTAAAAGCTGAGGGAATTCTCTTCATGAATGATTGGAAAATTGAGGAATAATTTAATACGAGAAGAGCCTCCTGGAGGACTTGGAGGATGTAATGTAAGCCACCTGACAGTTCCAGCTAGGGCTGTGTGAGTCAATAGGAAAGAGGGTGACATACATGCTAAAGCTAGGGAGTGCAGGAGTGTTTGGAAAGGGAAATCTTTATTATCTTTCTATTTCTTTTTAATAGATCCTATTGCATAATTTAGGTTGTATGTAGTTGTACCTCTGCCAGACAGGAGCAGGTCTCAATCCCATCACCCTGGAATTCTAGTAATTCCCTTTTTAAAATCGAATACAATGAAGCTTTATAACAACCTGCAGTAATAACCGGTTTCGGCCAGCTGATCAGCTTTCTGCGCCCGTGCGTAGAGTTAATGCGAATGGAGAACACGATGGTAGGCAGCAGTGGTGGAACCAGCCTGCAGGCTGGGATGAACCTACAGCATCAGCTGCAGGCTGTGACCAGCCACTGCTGTTCCTCCTCCCCCAAGGCCATCTGTCCTGCCCACAAGTGAAGGTGTTGTGTGGCCCTGGGGTGCCCACACGCTGCGTGAGCAGAGGGCCAGGAGCTTACTGGGGAGCACTGGTGTTTTTCTTCTGCAAAGGTCTGGACGGGCTTCACAACGTGCACTGCATGATTGGCGGGGGGCGGGAGGGGGACGGACAGCGAAGAAAGTCGTACACAAGTCCTCTCTAGTGCAGAAAGTCTTGAATAAGCAGTCTTGACTGCCAAAAAGGATGGGCAAACGGCTTTCAGATGTTTGCT
Source organism: Larus michahellis (assembly GCF_964199755.1). Classification (NCBI taxonomy): domain Eukaryota; kingdom Metazoa; phylum Chordata; class Aves; order Charadriiformes; family Laridae; genus Larus; species Larus michahellis. The sequence goes on along the minus strand of NC_133897.1, from coordinate 70,109,014 downwards.
AATAACACCCATTTCTCTCATTTGTTGTTCTCAGAATGCCCCTTCCAGCGGGGACCTTCCTCTAGGCACCTAAAGGTAACAGCGGTTTTTCACAGTGGAAAAAAATTGGCTAAGGCAAATTAATCACACTCTCATTTCATGCTACTCTCCTGCCCTCTCTCAGTAGCTGTGTTTCTGAATCTGGAGTTAATTTAAGAAGCTTGAGTTGTTTGGGCTGCAGTTACTTCTAACTGCTTCTCTGCCTTGTAAGTCCTGATAACTCTTTGTATAAAATTATTTCTGTGTTTCATGACTACCTAGGGTGTGCGTAGATAAGACTTTGTATACAGACATCAGCACGGGCCTGGCTAAGGACCTCCTTTGTCGACAGCTCGTTCACTGCTGTGATTTAACTAGGTGTTTAGTCTTACGACATAAAATGTTTCCTGTTCGTGGTATCTAGAAAGCTGTGTTGTCTGTGGTAACTTCAAAGGACATTTTCCTCACCAAATATATTTATTATTAGCTTAAATCAAGAATATTTTTTACTTTTGAGTATTTTTAAATGTTATGGTGTAAGAACACCTCTTATTCTTTCCTTGATGGTAAAGCAAGGAAAGGGTCTATTTTCACACTGATTTAACTTCAGAATTTTTATTTTTCTTAGAATATTTTATTAGGATAATAACTTGATTTATACTGGATATATAAAAGGTTTTGTCTATGTGATTTTCCAAAAGGAATGTAGGAAGTAAACAATGTAACTAGACACATTTTGTAACTAAAATAGCTTAAAAACGGTAGTCTGGTGATCATATGGTGGCTGGAAGCTCAGCAACAGTACATTAATAATTGCTCTGCAGCCTCTGGTTGTGGTTAGCTATGGACATGATTTCCAGGAATTCCAGTTTTTCACAGCTATTTATTCATTTTATGTCATTAAATATAATGACATAAACATTTCATGTGCAGTTGTCTGTGAGATTTTTTTCTTTTTTTCTTAAATACTTTGATTTCCCTGCAATTCATATTCTGAATTAGCAGAAACTTTCAATTTCTGTTTCTCAATGAAGATGGGAGAAACTGGGTTACATTGATTGATTGATTGATTTATTTATTTATTTATTTAAAAGTATCTGTGCCAATGGAAGTGCAAACCTTGTGGACTGTGTTATTGATGTAACGGTAGACGATTTAAGCGCAAAGGAAATTTCCCAGAAGTCCTTTCAGTGCTTTTAAACTGACCTTTTAAGTACAGTATGTCTACGTGAAACAAACCACCACAAGAAACATTATAAGTATTTTTTATATCTGTATCCAGGTGTTTCTGATATACATATTAGAATGTAAAATCTGCATATTCATTCATCGCTAAAGCTGATAAATTGCTGAAACAGCTCTTACATTCACATTGCATACATAGGTAGCTTAGCGAGTGAATAATGCAAACCAGAGGTTTCTGGAGTTTTCACTAAAGAAAAGAGGAATTGAGGCTTCCTATCAATATTTAGGGCCTGAGTCTTCCCCAGCTCAGCTCTTCTATGAGCATTTATATCTGTGTGAAGTAAGCTTAAGAAGAATTAAAAAAAAATGCTTCGCTGGAATTTGCATGGCTCAGGAGGCTCGTAATAGGATGAGTGTCTTTACTTCAGGTCACTGATTTAAATCCCAGTTAGAAATAGCCAGAAGTCATTACAATCTGATGGCGGGTTGGTGACCTATGAAATGAACTGGTGACGGGAGCCACCAGTTGCTACCAGGATGTGGCTACGTGTCACACCCATGCCTTAAACTACAGCCAAGGAAGCAAATTTAGTAGCCTCCAATTAAAGAAACCCGACTTTTTCTTTTCCTTAAGGAATACTTTGTTTCTCACTGCCCAGACTGCACTGAACAGTGCGCAGTTGAGTTTTATCCATTAATAGGAGATTTTCTTAGAATTACAGTCTTGGTAGCTGATCCTTTAAATCTGCAGAGACAACCAGCTGCAGCCTTTAGGTAGTAATTTCTCCTCTGTCTGGCTTTTATCTAGTAAATATTTGCCTCTTTTTATGCATATGGTGGTTTCTCCAGGCTTTTCCTGTCATCACTGAGGAAGCAGCCTCTCTTTATCCTCTCCCACACTTTATCTCACTTTGGAAAAAAAAATAAAATTTGATTGCTGTCCCTGTGAATGTATTATTGAAAATATTTATGTACGCATAATTGGAGTATAATATAAAATAGCTATTGACTGACGGACTCCATAAATTACCCCGCGTCTGTGGAGGCAGAATCTGGAAACGTAGTGTGTTTATGTGTAATAAATACAGAATTTTTAATTTGACTTTACAGGCAGAGGTTACTGACAGATTATGGGTCTCTCTAATCTGATACCAAACAGTCACATATTATGGATGACATTTTCATTTCATGAGACCTCTGGCATTGTGTGAAGGACCAAATTTGAAGAGAATAGGCTTATTTGAGCTTTATTAATTTTTAATTTGGCACATTTTCTTAAAAATAACACCAGGCAAAAAAAAAGATAGGAAAAAAAAAATGAGGCTGGGGATAAGTTTTAATTTTCAAGCTGTTGCCTTTAGAACTTGCCATGTGCTTGACCGGGACTCTCAAAGTACAGCTTTCATGTAGTAGTCAGACACGTACGCATAAAGTCACTTGCACGGGAGATTGCAAGTGTGAGGCTGGAGAAAGCATGCTTTTCTTTACATACTAGTTGCATATTACGTTTGGGTTTGCAAGGGGGTGGCATTGTCAATATTGGCATCAATGACATTTTTTCAGTCATTCCACTGACAGCTGGGTTGAATCCCTACTTAGAAATCACGGGTTTAAGGAAAATAATCTACTGTTTTACCAGTGTTGACCAATATACACTTCAACTTTCTTGAGGGAGCACGAGCAATATCTCCTTGAGACTCTGTAAAAATGCTATCTTCTTACTCATTAAATACAGAGATAAATTCAACTTTTATCAGACTGACATTGTTATTACATGTATTTCATTCATGCCAAGTAACCTTATTCAAGACTGGGACTCCTCCAGATGCTGGTTTTCAGTGTACAGTTTGTATTTTAATAAGTGCTTATTAAAACAAGAGTATGCTTTAAAAAATGTTAGCACAGTAGGCAAATTATTCTGTGTAAACAGTGACAAAAGGAAAATAAATTGGTAAGACTGAATAGCTATTCTTTGATGAATATGTATCTATTAATGAGAGAGAGTATTCTGTATTAGTCAAAGGCACAATTTTTTTAATAAGTCACAAACAGAATAGGGTTGTAACTTTCTAGATTAGGTTTCATTTGAAAAATTTGAGAGCAGTGGCAGTGTTGAGACTGATAATCATATTGACCTAAAGGACCAAAAAGACAATTATAGAGGTTATAGGCAGAGGAACAAAGAACAGTAATAGAGGTCACAGGCAAATGGAAAACCAGACAGTTAGTTTATCTCATGTCTATATTTACTATGCTGGTTTTACCAGAGCTGATATAGTATTTCTGTGCTTAGGGTGACCTTGAGAGTTCTTGCAAAACCAAATTATATTCCATCGTCCTTCACAATGGCAGGTATATATCCGCATTTTTGCCATACCTATTTCTGTGTGGAAAGGGTCAAACTCATGAGACCTAAAGATACAGGAGGTCAATACTCACACAGGCCAAAATCAAAGCAGGGAGGCTGTGCTGGCTTGCTGGATCTGTGGCCAGGAGAAAGTGTCATTGTGCAGAGTGGGGAAAAAAAACAACCCGTAGCGCTGGTGAGGGCTGAATTTTCAGGGCAGCCCCATGGTGGCCGTGGCAGCCTGGTGCTCGGAGGAGGCTTTGCCTATTTGCATGGCCCCTGACAGGATGGCGGAGAAAAGTCTGTCCTTCATCCTCTTCCCTTTCCTCGACCGCTCGCTCGCTCGTTCCTTTGTTCACCTGGCACTTTCCAGCTGTCCTAGTAACAGCCCACCCCTCTGGGTGCACAAGCCGCCTGTGCCCTGGTCCTCGCTGGCACCTGAGGATGCCCAGAGTCAGGAGCAGCTTTGCTCTCTATGGGTCGGTTCTTTCTCCTGTCGCTCCGTGCATGCAGGGGAAGCGTGTGCTGTGTCACAGACTGATTTTTATTTATTTTTTTTTTCTTGAGGGCTGCAGACTGCGTAACCACACCCACACCACATGAAGCAGAAGTGCACATTTTCGGAGGACTGGCTGCGGCTGCGGAGATGGGGAAGTCCCAAATTAGATTTTGGGCCAGCCGCAAAAACCCTGTCTATTATCAGTTCATCCATCTATCCGGTCATATTATGAAAGCACAAAGATATATTATTAAGTTACAAACAGGTGTTTTATTATGATAACAAGGTGCACAAAGCCCTGTTAAGCCAGGCCAAGTTTGTATGTAGGAACTCGAATCCTTTTCCTGGCATTGTACCTCTATATGAGGGAATTCAAGACAAGGATTTTACAGTCTCTGTGCTTCACAAATATTCAGCGGACTGCTCAAACAGATTTATGAACCAAAGAGCTCATATTGACTACGATACTAGTCCAGTGCCTTTGTCAGTACTGTGGGGTGATTTCTTAACAGAAGTGATTAACTAGAAAGGCTGCCGTTTTCAATATAAGGCAGAGAAGGAGGATAATTAATTAAACCGGTTGAAAAGCAACTAGAAATAACTTGTGCATTGTCTGAAAGTGAGAAGAAAGGATATAATCAAACAGTACATTCAGAATGTTAGTCTTAAATGTTCGAAACAAACTGCCAATTTTTTCTAACAATTTTAAAGGTATATGTACATTAGATCATCTTTATACAGTATCTCACTTTGTAGCTATATTTAAACTTGATATGTCTCAAACAGATCAAAATTTGCAGGAAAGAAGAAATCAAAGTTTGTGTTTTAAAATTTTAAGGAAGGGACAGGATGCCATCCAGAGGGACCCGGACAAGCTCGAGAAGTGGGCTTGTGTGAACCTCATGAGGTTCAACAAAGTCAAGTGCAGGGTCCTGCACCTGAGTTGGGGCAATCCCTGATATCAATACCGGCTGGGGATGAAGGGATTGAGAGTATCCCTGAGGAGAAGGACTTGGGGGTGTTTGTGGATGAAAAGCTCAACACGAGCCGACAATGTGCGCTTGCAGCCCAGAAAGCCAACCGCATCCTGCGCTGCATCAAAAGAAGCGTGGCCAGCAGGTTGAGGGAGGTGATCCTGCCCCTCTACTCTGCTCTGGTGAGAGCCCACCTGCAGTACTGCGTCCAGCTCTGGAGTCCTCAGCACAGGAAAGACATGGACCTGTTGGAATGGGTCCAGAGGAGGGCCACAAGGATGATCAGAGGGACGTAGCCCCTCTCCTGTTAAGGCAGGCTGAGAGAGTCGGGGTTGTTCAGCCCCGAGAAGAGAAGGCTCCGGAGAGACCTTATTGCAGCTTTTCAATACTTAAAGGGTACTAATAAGAAACATGGGGACAAACCTTTTAGCAAGGCCTGTTGCAGTAGGACGAGGGGTAATGGTTTTAAATTAAAGAGAGTAAATTCAGGCTAGCTACAAGGACGATATTTTTTACACTGAGGGTGGTGAAACACTGGCACAAGTTGCTCAGAGAGGTGGTAGATGCCCCATCTCTGGAAACGTTCAAAGTCAGATTGGACTGGGCTCTGAGCAACCTGATCTAGTTCAAGATGTCCCTGCTCATTGCAAGGGAGGTTGGACTAGATGGCCTTTTAAGGTCCCTTCCAACCCAAACTATTCTATGTTTCTATGAGAAAGTAAGGCTGAAACCAGAACTCCCTCAACTTCGTCTTATTTTGACTATAGTAATCTTCTATTTGAGTAGTACTCATAATTGTGTATAAATGGGAATAAGAATACGGAACAGTAATCTTTTTGCCCCTGTCTATTAAGAATAACATGAAATGGGCCTCTCCATTTGTTCAGCTTGCAATGGAGCTTTCGTTCTTCATAATAGATATTTTTCTTTGAGAGGAATAGCAACTGTAATAGCAACCATCATATATGAACATATTGTTGAACAAAACACTTCAAATTTGTTTGGTAATTATCTATTTCTCTAGGGGTTCTTGGGTTCCTACAAGATCTGTTAGAAGAACCATAGGCTTTGAGGGAAAAGTGTCAGAAACAGTTAAAATAGAACTGGTCTGTGTTGAGTTACTGATTTGCCAAATAAAAAGGGTGTGTTAAATGCGTAAAAAAACCCAAAGCCAGAACTAGATATGAAGGGAAGTGACAAAGAGGCTCTGGTGTACATATCTAAAAAAAAGAAATTATGTTAATGAGGTCTCTGAGCTAAGAATTTCCTTCTCTTGACCGAAACAGACACTTGATGGAAAAGATGATCAGAGAGGATTTCACTACCTGTTTTCTGGCTTAGGGGATAACATAAGGAAAACATAGGTAGTTGCGAATCAATTACAAATTGTATTTTCTTTCTTTAGAATATGAATGTTGTGAACAACCTCTAGGTGATTTAAAAGAATATGAAAGCTCACATTTTTCTACCCTTTTGGAATAATACTGTTGGTTGGGTTTGGGGTTTTTTTTGCATTTTTGGTTTTGTTTTGGTTTTTTTTTTTTGTAAGCAAATGCTTCCGGTATATGCATTTCCAAAATAAACATCCTATGAATTTGCTGAGTATGTGTCTCCAGACAAGAATTATATCCAAATTATATCCATGCCAGAATAATTCTTTCATTTGCAGGCTTTTCTGTCTTGTTATTTACGTTTACAGGAGCGGATTGATCTAATGATTTGACTCATACTTCTAAAATAGATACTAATGGTGAAATCAGCCTCTTCATCTTCAGATTGCTTTCTGGTGCAGTTAGATTCATTTGCTAGCAGCTATATTTATCTATTTAAAATGGCTGACAGCAGTGTGGATAGAACTAAGATTAGTCTATATCACGGATGACTGTCCTGAGCTAAACATACATATTGCCATTTTTCTTTGCTACAAACACCATGAGATGGATTCAATAATAGAAGAGACTATGCCTCTAAAAGCAACAGCCTAAACAAAAGGAAAGCCAGAGACCAAGAGAAGGAATGGGCAGAAAAATCCAAGACCTGCAATTCGATGGCTCAATAGATAAGTAAGTCTGCATTTGGAAGTGTTTGGGTTTTTTTCCACAGCTGGGCAGAGAAGAACCTAATGAGATTCAACAAGGACAAGTGTAGGATCCTGCACCTGGGGAGGAAGAATGTCAGATACCAGTATAGGTTAGGGGTGGACCTGCTGGAAAGCAGTCCTGAAGAAAATGGTGTGGGGGTCTTGGTAGACAGTAAATCATCCATGAGCCAACAATGTGCCCTTGTTGCCAAGAAGGCCAACGAAATTCTGGGCTGCAGAGGGAAGAGTGTGGCCAGCAGCTCAAGGGAGGTCATTCTCCCCCTCTACTCTGCACTGGTGAGGCCACAACTGGAATACTGCGTCCAGTTCTGGGCTCCCCAGTTCAAGAGAGACAGGGAACTACTGGAGAGAGTCCAGCATAGGGCAACAAACATGACTGAGGAATTGGAGCGTCTCCCTTATGAGGAAAGGCTGAGAGAGCTGGGACTCTTTAGCCTGGAGAAGAGAAGGCTGAGGGGAGACCTTATTAACGTTTACAAGTGTCTAAAGGGAGGGTGGGTTTAAGGAGGATGGAGCCAGACTCTTTTCAGTGGTTCCCAGTGACAGGACAAGGCGTAACGGGCACAAGCTGGAACATAGGAAGTTCTGAACAAATATGAGAAAAAACTTCTTTACAGTGAGGGTGACAGAGCACTGGAACAGGCTGCCCAGGGAGGTTGTGGAGTCCCCTTCTCTGGAGACTTTCAAGACCCGCCTGGATGCAGTCCTGAGTAATGTGCTCTGGGCAATCCTGCTTTAGCAGGGGAGTTGGACTAGATGATCTCTAGAGGTCCCTTCCAACTCTGCAATTCCGCAATTCCATAATTCCATGAAAAAGGGAAGCAGAAAATTGCTAGGACAGAAAAACCCAGAAGGTGCTCTGAATTATCTGCTAAAAGACCACCTTTTGCTGTGTTGCTCATCTTCCTACACATGGCAACATCCAAAAGCTCATAAGCAAGTCAAAATGTTCAGATGCTCTTGTAAGCTGAGTGGTAGTTTACTTCTCAGTAAACAAGGTCAAACAACTCTAAATAGATTTTTACACAGGCTTTTCTCACAGTAAAAGCAAAGACTGTTACTATAGCTGATGTATGATAACATTTCTGCGAGTTCCCTCCTGAAGTCTGTCATCTCCTGTGGCATCTATTAAAACTGAAAGCAATCCTCCTCTTCTGGGGTGCTCTGTTGTTGTGGTTTAGCGGATCTTGCGTAGCCTGAATTTCTTCTACACAGCCAGGAACAAGGGTCGTAAGGAATCATGTGGGTCTTCAAATCCAGCCTCTTGAAAACTGAAGGTAAATGTCCACTGGCTGTTTAGTCTGGAGAAGTGAAGAAGTGCTTTTGGACTCTCCCCATTTCCAGCACAATAAAACTTATATAGGAAGTCAAAAAGCCACATGTGGGATGTTTAATGGGAATGAGACATAAGCAGCACCCCAGCTCTCTGCTGCAGGCTAGGCTGCCCTTCGCGTTGGTCTGGGTAGCAGGTGCTTACAGTATCTGCACGTAATTCCAGGCTTTGGGAGTGCCAGTCTTCACCTCACCGCTATGGCACTGACACACGCTTCAAAATGACCATTGCCATTAGCGTGACAACTGAATGTTAAATGCGTGCCACAGCCCCAAAAACCCACTCAGCTGGTGAACTTCAAGCAGTTGTATGTTTTCTTGGTAAATATAATGGAACCTAACCAAGTTAATGTAAGTAATCCCTCAAAGAGATTAAAACAATCCTGTAAGTGCATTATCTCTGCAGGAAGGTTTCCTGTCCTGTGCAGCCAGTCTTGCTTTCAAGCCCCCATTTATAAAATTAGCTGTACGCTAATTTAATGTGGTGGCGAGACATAAAATAAATTAAAGAAAAAGTAACTAGAAGCTAAAGCCAAACAAATTTTGATTTAAAGTGAAGTACAGCTTTTGTTGTTGTTCTTTTTAACAGCAAGGTTTATAGTTGACTTAGTTCTTAAGGGAAGTGGTTGACTGTGTATCACACCATGTTTTAACAAAATGGAAAACCTTTCTGGAAGTTAGACTTCAGAAGAATATGACCAACGAGGACAAATACAGGAGAAACTGGATTACATTCTCTGTCCAGTCAGACCTTTTATATGATGATTTAATGACCTTTTCTGATCTTAAAAGTCCTGAATTTATGTCTAGAGTGAATTTCACTGAAGCTTTTCCTCAAGGAGGCTTGTCATATGGAGACAGAAAGAGATCAGATATCTGAGACTGAAAGAATTAAGAAGAATGTGGTTGTGCCGTGGGATGATCAAGGATTTAAAAATTAAACACAGGTAGTTTAGGCCACTTGTCCCCATTTTTTGGGAGCCAGAAGAGGCTAGGTCACTGCTATTTGGAAATGATTAAACGTTGGCACTCTATGGGCAATTTCTTTGCTGCTGTGGCTTTCTTCAAACTAGAAGTCAGCATGTGGAGCTGTCAGTAGATCCGCACTGAGACTCCTCCTACGGCCACAGTGAAACCTAAATACAAAGGCAGAAAGAAGAATTAAAGATGAACAAATGCTGTGTTAGAATCACTATTCTTATCCTTAGTTCTCCTTGAGTTTAATCTTCTGTCAGGCTTTCCCCTATTTTTTAGGGGATGAATGTCAGGCAAAATGGAGTATTGTAATACAGGTCATTCTGTTCGCCCTTTCTTCATATTGGCACAACATTGGCAATAGATTCCCATCATTTCCATTACATCCCAGGATTTGTTAAACTGAACATCACTGTGACATAAAGTGCCAAGTATTTTCTGATACTAGGGTACAAGGCATCTAGGGCAAAGGATTTAAAGTTTATTGGAGCTAGGTGCTGCCCAAAGACCAAAGAGCAGGTCACGATCTGTGTGCAATATTTATCTTTTCACTTACAGAACACAGGTACCATCATTAGTACATTTTGTATCAGAATTAAAAATGTTACTATGTCTACTGACAGGCCTATGAGCACTGTTAGGAGATCCTTCATTCCCCACTTACTGTGAAATTATTTGAATCCCATCCATTACAGATGTGGATTTTTCTGTAATGTTTTTTGACTTTTCCAAATAATTTTCTACACTATATATTTTCTATTTCATGTTAATTTTCATCAATTGCTCCCTTTTTCTTACTTCTTATGTATTCCTTTTTACTACTTAATGCTTGCCTTTACCTGGCCAATGAACCACAAAGGGATTTTAACCTAATTTTGTTGTCTTGACTGCAGATGGCATCCATTTTATCCATCAAATAAGCTCTTCTATAAGACACAGTAACTTCTGTTGAAATGTTTCTGATATTTTTGCCATTTTGATCAACTTTTCTAATTTTTCTTATCCTCACTCAGTTAGCCCTTCAGCTACATATTACCAGCTGTGACCGTCTTCTGCTTGTGCATATTGAATGTAATCAGCTCATGATTATGGGACCCTAGGCAACTGGTGGCCTCTGGTCTAACAACTGGTTAATCTTCATCACTCATAATGAAGTAATAAGGTAGAAACGTACCTTGTTTAAATACAGTTTGTACTACAGAATTGCAATATGTGATACTTTTTTTTTTAGACACGTTTGACCTCAAACTTCCAAGGGCAAGAGGAGAAGTGGATGTGGGTGATCCTAATTACCTACTCCGCAAACTCCAACTCAGCTGGCAGGCCATGGGGCATGTCACCATCCTCACAAATTCTCAGCAAATGACACCTTGTTGCAACGTGTCTTGTATGTCCCCCTAAACCAAAATCCCATTGTCATGGTTTAACCCCAGCCAGCAGCTAGGACCATGCAGCCGCTCAGGCAGTTCTTCCCCTTCCCTGAGAAGGGCAGGGATTAGAGGGAGGAAAGGAAAAGAGAAGGAGGGAAAAGGGAAAGGAAAAAAGCCTCAAGGGCTGAGATAAAGACAGTTTAATAGAACAATAACAGAAAAGGAAAATAGCAACAACAATAACAATGATGATGATGATGACACAAATCACTCTCACCACCCAGTAAATTGGTACCTTCCCAAGCAGCGATTGTGGATTCCCCCTCACCCCCAGCCAACCCCCATTTATATACTAAGCATGATGTCTATGGTATGGAATATTCTTTTGGCCATCCCATTGTTCTGTCTGTGCTCCTTCTTGTCTTCTGTGGGAAGCTGAAAAGTATAAACATCACCTAGCAACAACTAAAACAATATGCATTATTGACATTCCTTTCACAGCAATCACTAGAAAGAAAATTAGCCCTTTCCCAGCTGAAACCAGGACACCCATGAAACCAGGAGATACTTGTACAATTTGTGCTTTTCTAGAAAATGCCACTGAGAGTAGTCCTTTATAAGATGTTTGCTGGTTGTGCCAGAACACATAGCCTTCCACCAGATTTGGGGCCATCTGGGAAAGAGACCTGGCAAAAAACTATGTATGTGTTAGCAGAAGAGAACATGTTGGTTGGACATCAATGTGCGTTACTAAAAGAGTCCATGTGAAAAGCAGAGAAAATAAGGATGGAAGTAATGAAAGGGCTATGGCGCAGTCAACATTTCTCTTGCCCCCATGAAATGGAAGGATTAAGAAAACAAAAGTGAGGAGGTGGAAAAAGATGGGTAAAACAACCAAGGAAATAGTGTAGATGGAGAGAATAAAAATCTAGGACTGGTGAAAAAGTCAGAAATGGAGGGAAAGGAGAAACAGACTGTAGAAAATAATTTAGGAGGAAACTGTAAAAGTGTTATGATAGTTGCTCCAGAGCACACAATGCAGAAGGGCAAAAGAAGGTGAAAGGAATGCTGAAGAAGAATGGCTCTAAGGAGGCATTCCACATGCTTGGTGTTACACTATGGTATGTATTATCATTTCACCTCGGAAATCTATAATGAAAAACGACAGCAAAGCACATTGCAGCAGAATGTAGGAAGACAACGTCTGAGAGCAACATACATGGCATGCAGTGGTGGAAGACCTAGGGGCAGTTTCTCTGGGGCAGGAGGATAAAATGGTTGATCTTGGGTGGGGAGTTATAAGACATTTTGAAGAACAAGACTTTGAACCTGATGGCACTAGGTAGGAGGAAATGGTTTGAATGCGCCTCAAAACTAGGGAAGATGGGCAGGGAGGAAAGGAGTTGGAAGAAGGACAGGTTGGGTTGCTAGCATGGAATTAACATGAACTGAAGGGAAATAGGAAGGGACGTAGGTGAGCAAGGGCTGTAGGAGGTGTCAACAGGACACCAAAGGCTAAATACCGTGCCCTTCCCATCCTGTTTTCCCATCTTCTAAACAAACAAATTTCAGGATCTTCTGACTTTGAAAAACTAGCCCTACCAAGTTGGGTGTGGGCTGCTATTAATTACCAATTCCTGGTAACTTCCTGAAGAAGCCAGCTGCAATTGGGGCATCTTTCAGGACTGGTCAGGCTGCTCCAACAGGGCCTGGGGACTCCGGGGGTGGGGGGGACACAGCAGTCGGGGCTGCCCGGAGCCTGAACCTGCACGCCGGCCGTGCACACACACACGCGTGCACGCCCACGTAGTGCACACACGCACGACCACCCTCAAAACCCCCCTCTACGTGCGCACACACATACACACGCACACGTGCAGACAAAGGGCGGCAGATCCGTCCGTCCGTCCTTCCCCCCCGCTCCCCGTCAGCGATCCCTCCCTGCCGGCAGCCCCGGCCCCGCCGTCCCGCCGGGGTGTGGGGGGGGTGGATGTGGGGTGTCCCGCTCCGGGCTGCCCCGCATCCCCCTGCCCTGCCTTTCCCCGAGAGCGGGGCCGGGACGTTGGGATGTGGGGTGGGCACTAGAAAGTTAGGCACCGCGAGGCGGGGGGGACGGGGGACGGGACGGACGGAGGGGCCGCTCCCCCGCGCCTTTTGTTCAGCGCCGGGGAGAGGACACTTGGCGGGGCCGAGCCGGGCGCGCACCCACTCGCGCCCACGCCCCGACCCGCGGCGTGAGCCTGTCCCGTGGCCCCGCCATCCCCACGGGGCCGCGGAGGTGGGAAGGAGGAGGAGGAGGAGGACGAGGACTGAGGCGGAAGGTGTCTCTCCAGCCTCCCTCCCTCTCTCCAAGGTGAGTTGCAGCTCCGCTCCGCGCTTCTTTTGTCTCGGTGCGAGGCCGCCGCGCACCCCCGCCCCGCCAAACTTTCGGAGGGGACCTCGGTGCCCCGACGGCCGCCCGCGGGCCGGGACCGGGGGCCGGGCAGGGGTGCGGGGTCTGGGGCCAGGCAGGGGTGCGGGGGCAGCCGCGGTTTCCGCCCGGGGCCGCGCCGTGGCTGCCGGCGGCGCCCGCGGCGGGCGTCCCCGTGGGGGCGGCCGGAGGGCAGGTGAAGGGGCCGCGGGCGGCCCCCTCCTTCTCTTTTGGTTTCTTTGGGACGGATGCGGTCGGCCCCATCTTTGCGCTTTACGCAACAGGTAGGGATGCCAGGAGGTGGCCGCGGCGGTGGTGGCACGGAGCCGTGGACAGGAGCTTTCAGGGGGCTTTTTTTTGTTGCGGTCTCTGGAAAAGTACAAAGGGGAGGGGGAGGAGAAGCAACAGTCTTCCCAAATTCCCCTTCAGTTGTTTATTTATGTACTTCCCGTGTCCATGCAAAAAGGGTTCGTTTCGCAACTCCGGAGGTTTTTCTTTTTTCTTTCTCTCTTTCTTTTTTTCTTTTTTTTTTTTTTTTCCTTTTCCTTCATTCTTTTAAACTTATTTTTCTTTATGTCCTGCGTTTGCCCGTCTCATTCCGGGAGATCAAACTGACCGAAACCAGATATCCAGAGGCTTGTCCTCACTGACAGTCGGGGGAATCCAAACAAAGAGGTGCATCTACCGGAAATAATGATTTGAGAGATGTTTCTCTCCCTTTCCACCCCCCCACCCCACCCCCCCTAACCTCCCCCCGCCTTGAATTAAAAATGGTCTTTTTTTCTGGGAGGTTCAGTTCGAGGGAAGTTTTGCGCCGGAGACGGGCTCGGGGCTGAGGAGGGATGGAGAAGACGGAAAGTTGCGGCGGTGGGAGGAGGCGGAGGGCGAGGGCAGTGCGGGACCCCGGCTGCGCCCGGGCGGCGGGGGGAGCGGGGGACCTGTCGCCGCTGCCGGCTCTTTGTCTGCTCGGCAACTTGAACAAAAGGAGAAACTCGGATGAACTCTCCATCTCTCCCTCTCCCGGGTTATCTCATCTTCGGCAACTTTATCCGGAGAGATTTTATTCAACTTTCTCCGAGCTTTCCCGCCTCTTAAAAGCGAACAGCCCGGCTGTAGACTCGTAAGGAAATTCGTTTCGCAGTTTAAAGAAAGGAGAAGGTACGTTTGGACTTGGGGTTTATTGTTCTTTCTCGGCTCCCTCGTCGCTCCCCCCCCCCCCCCCGCCCCGCAAGCTTCGCTCTGGGCTGGGAGCGCGCAGAGGAGGGAGGCTGCGGGCCAGCCCAGCCTTTTCTTTGTACTTCTCGGAGCACATGCAGGTATTTTTGGGGAGGGTAAGGCAGTCGTTCCGCCCTAGCTCCGGTAATGCAGGCTGGGGGGGCACTACTCTAAGGGGGGGTGTGTGTGTCTTGCCTTCTCCTTCTGCCTGCTTTGTATCTTGTTTTAGTTGTTTAATTTATTTTTATTTTTTTGGGGGGGAGGGGGGGGAAGTGGGCTCAGAGAGATTTCTGTGTCGGGCTATGTTTTTAAGAGTTGGGACAGAGGAAAACTGAAGACGGGGAAAACTTCTTGGGATTGTCGGGAGTCCTGGGGGCCCTGGCCGAGGAGTTGGGGGGTGTGGGGCTGAGCAGGGCAGCGCGCAGCACGGGCAAGGTGGGGGCTCCGCCGGGTGCCAGCCTGGGCCGGGGGGGACGGGGACACCACAGAGGGTCACCCATTTGCTGCTGTAGGACCATCCCAGGGGAGCAAGGTGCGCAGAAGTGCGGAGGGACAGTTTTAGGAGAGGAGGGACCAGAGGGAGGACTTTGTTCTTCCGAATGCATTGATCATAGCGGAGGGGAGAGTGGGAAGGGTCAGTCCGGGCTGGCCCTTCTTCAGCTTGTCTTGCCCTGCACAGTGCAGTCTGCTTCGTCCCTTTGAAAAAGCAATCGTCGCCTTGGTTTTTGTTCCATTCTTTTTGGTATTTCGCGCTTTCTAGAGCGAGCATTGCAACTTCAGGAAACTTTCTCATGTGCTCTTTGTACTTTTCTTAATTAACTCGGTTAATTTAGTATCTTATTATTTCCCTTTCATTTTTCTGTGCTATGTAACAACTACCGCTTTTCCTCTTGTTTCATCCCAGTCCACTACTTTCCCTTTCCTGTGTTCTTTTCTTGTCCTAATTTGCCAATTGTCCTCTCTGTCCTTAGATCTACCCATTTCAGAATTTCTGAAATCTCTACTTTTCCACTTTCTATTGTCACTCATTGTCCTTCTTCCTGGTCCTTTTTCACCTATTCTTCCGTCTATATGCTTGCTTGCGTTTCCCATGAAAAGCTCCTTTTGCCAGGATCTTTCTTTTCATGCATGTGTAGATACACTCAGGTTTCTCCTGATGTGAAGCTTCTCATTCCGTCTTCTAAAATTGTTCTTCTGTGGTCTGCTGTACACGGATGTTACTCAGTTACGCAGACAGAGCTTCTAGCAAATATTCTTGTGCATCCACCAATATTCACCTTCTTGTCTTTATCTCTGTGCACATGCATCTTTCAGTCTCTAAAAGCTTCTTCTAGTTCCTCGCCCTCATCTTTGGTGTGGAAGTTTGTTCTTTCCCCTTTCCTCCACTCCGGCTTGGCAGACCTGACGCTGTTATTCACGTCATTATTCCCTCCTGTGCAGAGTACTGAAACTTTTCTCTCCACTCCTCTATTCCCCTTCCCAACCTAAGCAAAAATTTGCTGTTGGTACTTCTGAAGGAATGGCACAGCAGGAGTACCAGCACAGACAGGCACGGTTTTGGCTGCTTTGGCTTGCTCCTTGCTGGGCCACGTGTCAACAGTGGTGCTCCTTGCCCGAGCCCCGGCTCCAGTGGTGGAGGTGCCGTGGGGGGACACTGAGCTGGGGCTAAGGGGAGAGAAAAGATCACCATTAAGTTCTCTCCTCCACTATTCTGGTATGTTTCCTTCAAAAGGGTTGACAAGTTTTATTTTTGCTACTTAGGGCTTTTTTATCAACTTATTCTTTTCATGAGTTTTGAAATACTTGGCAGGGCAGTTGACGAGCCTTCCTTTCCTGTCACTTCAGTGCTTTCTGTAATGTAAGGCCGTACCATGTGTAGAGAAATATGAAAGCCTTTTTCTTAAAGCGTTGAAAGTAGAAGAGCGACAGCATCCAGCTTGATTCTTCCGTTACACTGGTGATGGTTTTAAAGTGAAGTGCCGTCATGAGGCTTTAAGTTTAGGATGTGTCTGTGAAGAAATACGTGTTTGAAATTCAGAAGAAAGTAACTTTATATTTGTATGTTAGTCCCCGAGTGGTGCATCAGAGTTTCTGTGCTGAACTAACACTTCTTCCTCTTATTTGAACAGGTCAAAACATGGTTGTCAGGAAAAGGGGATGGTTGCCAAGACGTCTGTGATGGGTGCCATGTTGCATTATTCTCTGAATGGTGGAATATGGCTTGGGATTCTTCAGGGGTGGTTAACGTGGTACAAACTGCACCAAACAGCTGCTGAATATCTTAACCGTTTGGATTCATACATAACTCAATGGGGTCCTGGAAGATGTGGAAAAACCTCTTGCCGAAAATTGAGGATATTGTGGAAAATGCTGCTTAGACCCTTTTGGATTATATCGCTATCTGACATCAAGGTCATGCAGCTGATGAAAGGTATGCTTCTTCCCTGTTGCAAAAATATTGTGTCTCGTAGGTCAAAATACTAAACGCATCGTCTTTGTTTTAAACAAACTTGCTTTATAACCTTTTTTTTTTTGTCTTTGCCTTGCTGCTGACGCCTACCAATAGTTTTGAGTGGTGTAATCTGAGAGAAATGCCTTACTAATGGTTTGGCAATGTTTGTATCTTAAATGTAGAAGGAAAAACTGAACATGAAAGTATTTTTGTTTTCAGAGTTAACTGATATTTTCAAGGTAATGACTTCATTGGGTCTAGGAATGCTTAGCAGCTTTAGAAAATCAGACTAGTTAACTTTAAAAAAGAAGAAAAAGTTAATTTAAACAAAGCATTTTCCACAATTACAATCTTCCAAATAGCCGACTTTGTTTAAAGACATGTTACTATTTTGAGTTGAGCTCCAGAAACCAAACTTCTATTATTTAATCTCTCCCAAATAACAACAAAAATCTTATGGATGGCTTGTATGGGGGAGAGAGAGCAAATAGAAGTATTTAACTTAAAAATTCAAGGAATTCTTTTGTTTTTTATGTCTTTAACGTTTTGATTTAAGGCTTCTTGCGGAGCATGTTTGCATCCTGAATGTCCTAGCGCTGTGAAAGTCTATTGAATGCAGACAGTGCTCAGTTTTCTGAGCACTCATATCTCAGTATGAGATAACTGATGTACAAAAATGAAATGAAAACTACTGGAGAAAACAATCTGTTAACGAGTTACTAATGAATAACAAATTATTCTTGAATCTAGATTAAGTGTTAATCCAATGGTCAGGAAATCACTGAACCCCTCAGTGAACTATGAAAATTGCAAAGCAAATTTTAAAACTATTTAAAATCTGATGCTTTTATACCTGTTTTGTGCACTTCTTATTTATAGCTGAAAATGAATGACATGAAAATAGTTCGTTTTGCTGCGTATTTCAGATCATCTGATTGGTTCCAGCCTATACCATATGTAGGGCAGACAAGTATTCATAATCTCAAGAAAAGTGCTGAGCTGGCTGGCCTACTTTAGAGCAAAATAGAAATCTGAACGAATAATCACTTGTTATCCTTTCCAGTTGTAAACAGAGATACAAGAAGCAATGCAGTCCTAACTTCCCGGTTCTGACTGTGTTTTAATAAAGACCTACTCTTAATTTTCTTGATTATTGAGGATAAGCTTTTTGTTACATACTGAACGTAGTTAATGTACATTTAGATTTCCTTTCTTAACATTGTTCTGCATTTATACTATTTTTGAACTTTGCATGTCTTAAGTTAGCCATATGAAAGTCTTTATTTTGAAGTTTCAAAAAAGGAAAGTCTTAGGCTCTTTGTGGATAGAGAAAAAAAAAGGGAATAATAAATGGATTGTTCTGGATAAAAATATTTAGAGCTCCTATCTAGTGTCATGTTGGAAAAGAGGCCCGGTCATTATGTTTCTGTACTTAAAGGAAACCAAAACAGCAATCCTTTTTTCTTTCTGTGCAGATTTTCTTCTCGTTCAGTTTCTTCTCAAGCACTTGAGACTTTTACAAAAATCAAACTGGACAGAGAGGTACACCTCATTTATCTGCATGAAAACCATTCATTTTCATCAACACTGAAAACTGAAGTGAATCTTTACTTACAGTTGTAAATAGAGACAATTTAGCTTAATCTGGAACTTTGTGTAGATAGAATGTCATCATTGCCATAGGATTCAGGATGTATTATGCAAATTATCAGATATATTTCTGTTTGTTTATACCCATAACACTTCAGACATTAATAACTTGGTGTCAAAACTGGTAAGATTTAAATGGGGAGAATACAGTTCTATCTGTCTTCAAATTTCTTTGGGCTATTTCCAATAAAATGACGTAAAATCTGCAGAGAGAGGAAAAGTAGGGCCAGCTAGGCAATGTTTAGTGTGGTAGTTCCTAGTTGGTATGTGTGCTGCTTTGGTGGGAGGCCAGACCCTTGCAGAGCTTGCACAGAGATGGGGAACATGCTTTTTCACGGGCCCTGGCTGGAGTATCTCTGTACCTTTCTCCTGGGAGCAGTCCCAGCGCAAGGGGCAGCAACAGCGGGCCAGGCAGGGGATGGGTGGAGGCCCAGGGCTGTGGGGAAGGAGCAGCACCTGGGCCCTGGGCGGGGTGAGGGGCAGCCTTAACTGGGGCAGGAAGCAGCTCTGGCCCCGTCGGTGGGGGCTGGCTGTGAGGAGCCTGGGAGCTGCTGCCTGGGAGGAGTGTTTCAGGGGCGTGATCCCAGGCGCTGTAGCTCTAAAGTGTGTGAAAATGGTTGTTCCTGTGGTTTGTCTCTGGTTATAATTGGGCCATTGCTTGCTTTGCTTGTGACTGTCCTGGAAGGTGAGGGAAGTCCTTGGGCAGTATGGGCTTGGGGGTGAGCTCTGAATTCCTCTTCATGAGCCTACTCTGGCACATGTGGTTGTTAAGCTGATAGCAGAACTTACACCTAAACCAAATCCAGACAGTCTGAGCAGTGGTTCCTCCTTTGAGCTGTGCTCTTGGTTAAGAATGTCTTCTAGCCGATGTACTTGGTTGCATGAGAAAGTGTCTTGCTCCATGTAACTGAGGTAAGAGTAACCATGGGGATGTCTCAGGCCAACGGAGAACAAGTGCAGAAGAGATTTAACAGGCTGCAAGAAGTGCTTTTACAGTGTGCTGTGGGTAGGTGAATTGCAGTGTTGGAATTGAGAGAAACGGGCAGAGGAGAAAAGGGCAGGTTTTGTAACTTTGGGATTTTTAGGTGGAGGAGGTGGTATATGAAGTTACTTCCTATCAAGGAACAACTACAAAGGCGGAGAGGAAAACGCGACAGGGACTTAATTTTATTTCTTTGATTGTTCCTTCCCTTTACTCCAGAATTCCCAAGTGAGGTAGAAACTTCTGTAGATCCATGTGCGCCCCACTGGCTTCTGTTACAAAATGGTGACAGGGATGCTTTCCTGAGGGCCTGCTGCCTTTCACCCGTCCAGGGGGAGGCCCCGCTCCTGGCAGTGCAGGACAAAGGAGCTGCCCTCTCTGGAGGCTTTACCAGAGCCTTCTCCTCAGCATACAGAGGTACTGTTTGATTCTTGAGTAAAATTTTGGGAGAAGGCTTCTGGAAATATGATTGTTAGTCCCTGAAAGGGCTCCCAAACCGTCCAAAGAGTATTGTGAGGTTATGAGGATGGCGTGGCAAGTAGCGACTTTGCGCTCCTCACTGGGAAGGTGAGGTAAAAGCTGTAGGACAGGGCATATTTCTAGAATGGAGCTGGCTTTGAAAATTATGTTGATAACAATGTCTGTTTTGTGTTGGTGTTTTTTTTTTTAATTTTACTTATTTTGCTCAATGCTGGTTGAATCTCATGTGATTAATCATATAGCTTCACATAGTAGAAATCATAATTGCAAATATGACATTTTCTCTTTATTTCTCTGCTTTCACTTGTTTGTAACCTTATCGGGTAACTTGGGGTATAATACTCTTACAGAATCAGTATAGACATTGGAGTATGGTTTGTTTCTTTTTAGCTTGTGTGAGCAAATTTCATGAGAGAGGTAGAAGAAAGTCAACCAAGGCTGGAAGGAGAAAGTTGCCACTTTAAATCTGTTGTGATTGAGAAATACTTGCTTGAAAACTTATAATGAAAAGGAAGCTTCCAACATGTGAGCTGCTTTCTGTAAAATGCTATCAGTTATGTCAGGACAGAGGCATATGATGTCTGGAATAGGTTTTTTTCCTCTTGATTGGATTTATTTTATGTAGCAAGAAGCTTTCCAACTCACTAAAGGATTCTATTTTGATATTTTTTTCTTTTTTTCACTTGCATTGTCATAACATGAAATTTCTCACAAACTATTTGTGACTCCTGATGTAGGGTGCTGCTGTGCTTGATACCATGACCTTTCCTTGATTAAAATGCATAGATGTTTTTGGGTTTGGTAGGGGGAAATGGATTAACGCAAAATTAATTGTGGCCTTCATGTGTGGACAGGGACAGTGCTTCCCCTGAAAAGTTATGAGGCTACTGTTAAGTGTGGATTCTGTATTCATGTCCATGTATATTGTAGAGTAGTGAGAACATACTGCATTTAATTCTGTACAAAGAAGAAAGAGACCAATACTCATACCTAACGTAAATGTGCACGCTCCTGCTAAAAATAGCAAAATGATTACATTTTTTACACTTAAAAACTAAAAAGAAGCTACACTACTTCCATTTAGGAACAATGTTGCCACCTCATGAAATATACTGCATTTTGATACATCTTGAATGTTCCAGTATCAATTCGTCTGTCACTTTTCTGTGTGAGTGTATCTTTATTTTTTTTTAAGTTGTTCCTAAAGCATTTTGTACATGAAATGAGTTGCCTTAAGTGTGGTGTTGCTCTGTATGTCGGGATTACTTCTCCTTCAGAGATAAGGGAGAGCAGAAAAGCAGAACCATGAATGCTTGCGTGGGATTCCTCGCAGGCATGGGAGTTGGTGGATGGGTGTGGAGGGGGAAGGCCTCATAAAACTTTGTTGTCATAAAACTTAGTAAGTGGGCCATGGGAGCGGGTATTCTGGGCCGATAAGGATGGAGTCTGACTTAGTCGTGAGACGGTGAGGAAAGGAAGTGGTGAGGCATCCTTAAAATGAGGGCTAGTCGTTAGTGATTGATGCGATAGAGAAAGGAAAGGTGGATTTTGTGGGAATGGATGAGAAGCTGTTTGCCATAATTTATGTGCCTGGAGGCCTGTGCCATTAGAGCATTTCTAATGGAAAAATGTAGTGAAATCTTTAAATGGCCATAGCATAGGTTATAAATATCTCAGGGATCAGTAGTATTGGCTTCTTTTTGGTGTATGATAAAATTGGTTCCCTTTAATGCTGTACAAGGAAGCAAAGTTAACTTTAGCTTTGCATGTTTTGAACTAAATTTGCTCCCAAAATAGCTGCAGTCTTCAGTTGAGGGTACAAGTTAGCTTCTTCTGTTTGGTTTTGCAATGCTGTGCAAGGCAAAGATTCATTTAGGTAAGTGGTTCAGGAATTGCATATGTTGTTTTGAGATTATCTCAGAGGTGATACTTTGTGTGGCTGCTCGTTTAGTTATCTTTCAGAATTTGCAAATGGGTTTTTGGTTGGTATCAGTGTTGCTCTTTGCATATGCTCTGAAAATAATAGACGTTGCGATGGCTCCAGAATACCTAAAAAGGTACCCTAGGTTATGCATAAACACTGAGGTGTATCTAAGCAACTCGCTGCTTTTGTGCAGGCTGCTGTAGTGCCACACAGGGCATTAATTTAGATCTGTAAGCTACTTTAACTGTATAATGGTGCTACTGGACTTGATCTGTTATTTGTCGCCTCTCAGCTGAGCTTGCATGTGATGTGGTTTCGGCTCTGCTGGTGCTGGAGCTCACCTGAGCTGGTGGTAGCTGAGGGGGCTCTTCCCTGGGGTCCCTCCCCTCGTGGGTTGTGAATGTAGACTCGGTCGTGCTTTGTAGAGAGGCTGAGGTTTAAAGGCTTTGGGCTTCAAGTGTTGGAAACTGCAAAGGTGTTGGGAGACACACTCTTCCTTCCCCTTACAGAAGATGCGTAGCCTTATTGGTAAAAAACAGAAGATATGATAGATGATGAAAGGTGTGCTATCTCTGAGGCTTAAGTTTACCGTATTCGAAGTTTTATGCTACGACATAGGCAGCAACTTTATTCATTCAAGCCCCTGGAATGGACTTGTGGAGTGTGTTTAGGCATGGGTCCTCACGAAAAAGCAGACCTTGGAAGGAAGGGTGGTTCTGGTTCACAATTTCATGTTTTCAGTGCGTTGCCTTTTTTGTTGTTATTTATTGAAATTCATTACACTTACAAAAGAAGGAATGAAAGAACTGTAATTCTAAATGCAAAAGCTTGTTCTTTATCATATAGATACCTTTCAGCTTCAGGATTTGTATACGTTATTTTTCTAGTCTTAAATCTATACATTATGTGCCTTTATCAGTTTAAAGCTTTCCTTTTGTGTATGGTTAAAATCTGAATTTTAGATCATGGCTTGCTTTATGAGATTTGGATTAACTGCCATTTCTTGTTTTCGAATAGCTTCTTTTCCATAGTGTCAACACCTGATATTTGAATATTATCATCCACCTCCAGGAGACTTTGATGCATGAGCATTTCTAGCCTAATTTAGTCAATGACTTGAATGCATTGTGGAAAAACTTTGTTTAAATTGAGAGAAAAGTTGAGTGATTATTGCTTTTAAAGCATAAATGGGAGCACAGCTTGCAAAAACAAATTAGCTGTCCCTGTAAAAATCTATATTGTCAACTTAGTGACTGTCCATACATCGGCTATGGGAGTTAGCTAGAGAGGGTTTGATGTATATCTCCTTCAGGAATTCCAGCACTTGTGCAGTGGAGGAAGGGAGCTATAACCCGGTATATGTTCATTACAGCAGTTCACCTAGTAATAGGACTGAAAAGGAAGTTTTAAAGGCAACAATAAGAGAAAGTTGCTCCCTCTCCCCAAATAAATGAATGGACAATTTGCTTAATGTCCAGTGAGACTGATTTTGGATCACACAATGCATTTAGATGCAAGATTAGTTAGATGTTATTTTATTTTAACTGTTTCATTTAAACTCATACTTAACACCTTCCTTGTATGCATTTTAGTGTATAGTAGCTTAAAACTAATACCTGAAATATTTGCGTCAGCAAATTTGAGTTACGCAGTGCACTTTTTTTCCTGTTTAGCCACCATCATTTGAGCTGCTGTGTCTAAATCCGGTCATGTAGATCGATTTTTCAGCAGAGCCAAATAATAGTTGCTATTGACTTCGGTGGTGATATGGACCACTGGGGTTTTTGGAAAAGCAAGTCGGACATCAGAGTGCCTGTATGTCTGTCTGTATATGCATACATGCTTATATTTTAGATATAACTGTATATAGACATGTACACATGCACACCATACAGTGCAAAACCAAAGGTGTGGTGCCTGATGCAACTTCATGAAGGAGAGAGGTGGTTTTTCCCCTCTGTTTGAAGCAGCGTCTAGTGCATTCCCAAGCCTTGCTTCTGTTGTCTTGTGTCGATGATCTGCTGTGCTGTGTTCCCTTTTTTTTTGGTCTTTAGCTACTTAAAATGAAATACGTGCTCAGTTCCAATTTACTGGTTTGTTTCTTAAAATACACCATTCATGTAAATTCTGACCAGTCAAAAAGCATATAATGGAAAAATGTCTATTGAATTAGTAGCGATCAGATGTATACTAAAAGAATTCACTATAATCAGTTGTAAAACACTTTATCTCAATGTTGGGCATACTGCTCACCCCTCACCTTCTTCCCCACCAAGACATCACTGAAAAGCAGCAAGTCATATCTGAAATGGAGCTATGACAAGCAGTAAAAAAAAATCAGTTTTTTCAACTGGTAATCAATATGGCTTAACTCTTTTATGTGTGTGTGTCATGTATATATGTATGGACACATCTACATAAGTTGGTTTGATGGAATTCATTGCTTTAAATTATGCACAGATTAACTTTTTGGCAAAAATACTTGAAGTGTCTAGAGGAGATTTTTTTTTTTAATATATCTTGTTTTAACATCTTCAGTAAGAATTGTTGTGAGTGCCAACAAAACGATGCATGGAATGTTACTTGTGGATTTCATGCAGGGTAGACACATCAGTGGCTCTCTGAGTCAAGTGAAAGGATGTTTTTGCAAAGAAAGATCGGAACCATTCCCAGATTGATTTGTTTGCATTTATAAATGCAAAGAAATCAATCTACTGCTTTGACCTTGGATTGCATGTTGTAGTTGAAATAGTCTTTTGCCCTGAACATGGTTGTAAAAGGCAGTGAGTTAAGACAGGACAGATCAGAGTGAGAGTAGGACAGAAAAGAGGCAGAATAAGAATTCTTTTCCAGAGTTTAGTGTTTGAGACTGTTGCCTGGGCTTATGCATCTTGAGCCTTTTCTTAAAGTTTTGACACAGTCCCGTGAAGCATAGTTGGGCTGTCCCATAACTGTATAGGAGAGTGTATTCTAGACACTGAAAAATGTCTGTAGCGTTATTAATAATAAAGTTTTGCATATAGCATGTAGTCTCATAGTTAGTTTCTGAACATGAAGGGGAGGACAGGTCTCTGGTTTCTTGCTCTACTATATCAGAAATTTGGTATCCAAGTGAGGGGTGATGAATTAAAGCAGTGTGTATTCTAGGCTTCTGGTTGCTTAGTGTGAGTAGTGCTGTGCAAACAGCCCAGGAATTGCCAGGAGCCACTTTGCGTATAACATTTTCCCTTGTTGTTTTCTACTATGGGCACTGGTTTATAGACACAATGTGTGTAAGAGGAGTAGGGTGTCTTTATTCTTATTTTTTATTCTGAATGATTCCAGGCTGAAGAGAGCTATGAAGTAGACCCTGTTATTTCAGGTCAGTGCCTGGATTAACTTTTTGGCAAAAACTTGTTATGGATCATACACTGCCATCACCGCAAAACACAGTAAGTGAAATAGGGTATCTCTAGTTCTGCTTAGGTAAGATCAATTTCTTCTATGAAAAACAAAAAGAGAGCCTCTGTGGAGAGGCAGGGGTTGAATGTAGTATAATAACCACTTGCCAGAAAGATACTTGATAGCAGTTAGCTTTTGAGGGAGATGCAGCCACTTAGCGTGTCTCTCTAAAGAGGACAAGGGTGCACTCATTGTAAGAATATTGGCAAATCTGTTGGACAACAAATGTTGTCATATGTATTTTTAGTGCATTTTGACTTAATCTGCCTGTTGTCTCAGCATTCAAAGACGAGAAATACAGGCTCTGAGGAATATTGCCGTGAACAGTTGATGCCTGCATTTGGGTGTAGGGCCATACTTGCTGTATAGCAGAGCTGGGAAAAACAAATCGGCATTTCTGTCTGTCTTTTGTTTTCCCAAGTGGGAAGGGGATCAAACAATTCATTAAGTATAATAGAATATTTATTTTCTCTTACAGTTTTTGTATGGTTCCTGTCTTATCATGGTTCTCCAATTCTTGGATTTAGAATTACTACGCTAGCTGCATGTGCCTTATTTTGTTGAAATTGAAATAGGTAGAAATTGTATTTGAAAAAAATCAGCATAAGAATTCTGAATCAGTTAATTTTAAAATGAAATCTCATACGTCAAGGGCCAAAGTTTTTCATTTGGGGAAAATGATCAGTGTAGAAGCTCTCTGTATCTGTAACTGAAATGGTCTCTAATTTATGCGTCATTCTTCTGCTAGGTTAATGTTAATTAGTTTAACGTATCACTCATAAAAGATGTCATAGTTGAGTCATTGTGTAGGTAACAAATCTGGCACTGGCTAGCAATGAAGAAATATTACCTCTATTAAGCCCCACACTTAAACTGTGGAGTCAGTAAGGACTCATGACATTTTGCAGTCAACCAGCTTAATGCATTTTAATGCCTTCAGTGGAGTGAGGTTTATTTCTTGGGGGGGAGGTGTGGGGGGTAAGCAAGTGAGGCAGAGCTTTCAGATTATGCAGTACTGTATATAGCTTAGCCTGTGCCAAGTGAGGAACATGGTAGAAATGCTGGCTCAGGCTGGAGTTAGGGCTGGAAACTATAACGCTGATTTAACCTTAAAAAAAAAAAAAAATAAAAAAAATCTGTCCAGTGTTGGGTTACCCAGAGAAAGCATACATGAACACTGGTAAAAAAGTTCAAGTCTGCTTATATTCGGAACCCAAGTAATTTGATATTAACAACACAGCTAAACATTTACAAGGATGTGTGCTTGTAATTAGCTAAATAGTTTCATCCATCTCTGCCCTGAGAGAAGCATTAGAATTGGGCATATAGTGGAAGGCAAATTTCAGTCGTTATTGTAGAGCTGTTAGTGTGACTTCATAATCCTTTATTTTTTTATTTTTTTTTCCACAATAATGCCCCAGCCTCTCAGAGGAAGGGATGGTGTGGTGCTGCCAACACAGCTGTGAGCCTGCGCCGAGTCCTGGCACCCTGCTCAGCTGTTACAGATATTCCAGGGTATGGGATGGGCAAGGCAAGTTGGTCTGATCAGACCTCTAACTGAATAAATAAATGTGGGCAGCATCTTTTATTTAAACCATCAGCATCTGAATGGAAATAAGCAATTGAATAAGTGTTCAAGAGTGCTGTTGCTTTCTCTGCCTGAGGAAGCCTGGGTGAGTGGAAGGTCTCAGATCTCAAGGGTTGGTGGAGTTTCACCTGAACAGCACAGGCAGGCATGGTCAAGAAACAAGGACTTTGCATCAGAAATGGTAATGTGAAAGTGTTTAAACCTCCTCTGTTGCTAAAGGCTATAAGCACTTACACGGCACAGGAGCAAGGCAGTCCCCCCAGTATGTGGCAGAGAACATCTGAAACTTCAGAAGGCACCTACCAGTGTGTCTCACAAATCATAAACTAACTGGAGAGATGTGTTTGCTTTCAAATTGTGTGTTTGTTTCCTTGTGAAGCAGATTACTGTAGCTTTGTGGCCAGGTAAACATGATGAGGTTGATCTGAGAAAAGAAAGGTTACCACCTTGTAATAAAAGGCAAGTAAACAGCCAACATGTTCTATCATCTCACAGTCTGAATGTCAGAAGAAACTAGGTTACCTCTTTAATCTTCTTAAGTATCTTGCTAAATTCAGTGTTTCAGATCCCAGAAGCTGCAGCTTTGCAGCAGGTGGAGCTGCTGGAAGAATGGGAGTGTTTGGGAGTGTTCTTCTCCCTCCTTTCAAATTGTGTGAGCACTGAAGCTCCTTTGGACTATTTGTGCTTCAATACCCCGGTATAAAGCAGAGCTGCTGATTGTTTGTTTTAGTGTGAAGATTCAATGAAGTTTTGTTCATAAAAATGTACCATGCTTTGACATCCGGCTTTACTGCTCATAGCACTGGCGTATCTTGTCTCAGCACAGTTAGGTGTGACATGAGGTAGCTATCACTGATGTCTTCACCTGACTACGCTAAGACACAAAGACAACTATCCTTTTGAAGTGACTACAATCTTCAGTGTGTCACATTGACCTTTTAATAAGATACTCGCTGTTGTGTATGTAACTATGGATGTTAGGTTTTCCTTTAACTGAAGGAGACCTCTTTCTATGAACAGGTTGCTCTTAAGGTGCTGTTTTCCTGAGATCGTTTTACTTCTAGTTTCCTTAGCCGTTTGCTCATTCATTCATTTGCGGTTATAAATTCTGGTTAACACAAGAGTTGAAAAACTGTAGCAAATAGTGACTTCTTTCTGAATTTGCCTTTCACCTTGGATTTGCATTAAGCTTTCAGACTTCCTTTAATTTTAACCATGAAAACTGAATATATTACAGTAATTTTATTAACATCAAAAGGCTTCAAATTGTTCACGTGTAGCTCTTAGAATTTATAAAGCATCAGTTTAAGACTTTGAAATTCTTAACAGATGCTCAGCTATGTTCTCAGTGTTTGAGCTTAAAGCAGAAAGAATTTAACTCAATTAAAATAATGTAAACCTTTCCCCTTTGCTTTGCATAATTAAATATTTTCATTTACATAGCAGAGAAGTTTAACATTCCAACCAGGGTAGATAAGCAGAAGAAAAAGGCAGACAGAGATGCATCTTTGATGCATGCAGGGTAGTAATGCACTTGCTGGTAATCTTACTGCGCTTATTAATAACTGTAACCAGAAATCCATGTGCAAATTCCTGTGAATATGGATTGTATTTAATGTGTGACTATTTTTTTTAAATTGGGTACATTTCCTGAAAATACTCAGTAAAGTACATTAGAACTCGAGCGGAAATACAGTAACCTTGATATCTTCTTTTACTACTTGTTTTAATATATTAATTAGTGGAACAGGTCTGGGGAAAATTAAGGTTTCCCTTTTATTTGGCTAACTTACGTGGATGCAGAAGATGACTTGACTGTGCCTGCGTGGAAGCCTGTATGTCTGTGATTTACAACTGGTGTAGGAAAAACTATGCTAGAGGTGGTTATTGCTATCCCTTTGAGTAATGCTGAGGATCAGATTTACCAGCCCGCTGTCAGAGTAGTATCTCGGTTGCATAATGTGAAGCATCAGGTGTTTTGAGAGCTATGGAATGGAACTGAGATCTGCGAATAAACAGCTGCACTTCTTTAAACTACTGCTGTTTGTCATGTCCCCGTATCAGCAAAATGTATCAGACTGGAAATAAATCTTTGCTATGTTTCTGAAGAAATTTAGAGCTACTTTTGTTGGCTAGTTTAGTGTCACACTTGAATCTTCTTGGAAGTGGGAGGATCAATGATGTTCCCCTATAAAAAAAATGAACCACATCTGATTCTTATGTTCCTAAATTCTTAATTATGTAATATATTACAGATTATGTCAAACAACATGTGATTAAATACAAATGTGTAAAATAAGAGAAAAATGCATATTTTTTTTTGTAGTGCCTTTTTGTTTGCTTACCTGGTAAAGTCTGAGGGTATGTGGCTTGGTTTGGTTGAATATCATACATCAAAGCAGTTTGGAGGCTTTTTTTTTTTTAACATTTATTACATACTTCAGATCTCAAATTCTAAGTGCCAATACATAGGATACATACAAAATTTCTACACATTAGAATTAAGAGAGGATGGATTTTTAGACAAAGCTTAAATTACATTAAACGCTATTTTCAGCATTTGTATTTTATGGCATATGTCAAAGCACAAAATCAAGTGGAAATCCAAGCAAAAGGGAAAGCACTTGCGTGTATATGTATGTGTATGCATGAATTGTGGGACAGGGGACCTTAAAGGAACTTGGTGTATTTATCTTTGACCTTTTATTCACATTTCCTGCAGGGATCTTTAGTTGATGAGCTTTGGGAAATCGTTTCAGTGGTACTTATCTTTCTGTGTTTTTCTGTCAGTTGTCTGAGTTTCTTCCGTTTGTAAATAGATGTTCCTAGTGCACTATAGAAATATCTTTGCCATGTTTGATGGGGGTGAAGATAAGGGAGCAGGAGGTACGTGAAAAGGAATGAGAACTTAATTTCCAATATAGCAAAATTTCATGTCCTCAAGCTTCTTCTGATAGCCATCCTTTTACTACAATGAGAGTGTCTGTCTAAATACAAATACAAGAGTGTAGGTTACTTGATTAAAGAAGTGAAGCTACCTCATTGATTTTGATTTTTTTTTTCCATATAACTCCAAAAGCTTGTAACTATATGTGCTTTTGTTTTCTTTTCTCTTGCCTCTAACATTGATCACTGGGAAGCGCTTACATGTTCTAAAAAAGTCTTTGGGACCTCTGAACACCTTGAAGGTAATTTTATTGGTAGAAATGCAACTAGAGGCTGAGTGTGGTTTTCTCTAAATTTTCATTATTGCTTTTTTTGCTTTAGTGTTAGATATTTTGCCAGTTGTCTGTTCCATTCTTGCTTCATTAGACTTGTACTACAACTCTGAAGGGTCATGAGAAGTTTGCATTGTGAAGTAGCTGCTTAGCTTAGGAAATTGTAGTATTCCCTAAATTTTTCTGAGATGTTTTGATGCTTAGGAGAAAAATGTGTTAGTTTTTTGGTTTATATCGAGTTAAATGTAGTGAATGTATTGGAGAAGTGTCAGTATTGTAGTCAGATAAGTTGTTTTTGTATATGAGGAGTAAACATGGCTCTATGGTTTTTGTTTCTTAAATGGATGTCTTAAGTGTGTTGCCTTCCATCTGGTTTTCTGTGTTATCATATTTTCTCTGGCTCTGTTTCTACTAATTTACTACTGGATTTTACTATACTGAGGCCTCTGTTTGAGGTGAGATAGGGAATTGTTTCAGTATATGAAGTTAGGCATTAGTATCTAACTGTCTATATGTACGAGGTAGGATTTAATTTCTCTTGGCAGTATGAATCCAGCACAGAGCGCTGCATGTAGAAGTTGGGGAAATACCTATCTTGCTTACTGGATTTTGTTCACAATTAGCTTATGCTATGTGGCTTAATTTATTATAAAAGTAGGGTGCTGCTGCTTTACTAAGCCTCTTCTCTCTCCCTTTTCCTATTCTTGACCTTTGGTCTCTAAATTGGAAAGGCATGGATTTGATGGATCCACTTGATGGATAAGGAACTGGCTAGATGGCTGCACTCCAAGGATTGTGGTCAACAGCTCAATGTCCAAGTGGAAACCAGTGATGAGTGGCATTCCTCTGGGGTTAGTACTGGGACCAGTGCTGTTTAACATATCTGTCAGAGACATGGACAGTGGGATTGAGTGCACCCTCAGCAAGTTTGCTGATGACACCAGGCTGCGTGGCATGGTCGACACACTGGAGCGAAGGGATACCATCCAGGGGGACCTGGAGAGGCTTGAGAGGTGGGCCCATGCAAACCTCATGAAGTTCAACCAGGCCAAGAGCAAGGTCCTGCACCTGCGTTGTGGCAATCCCAGGCACAAACACAGGCTGGGTGGAGAATGGATTGAGAGCAGCCCTGCTGAGGAGAAAGACTTGGGGGTGCTAGTGGATGAGAAACTCAACACGAGCTGGCAATGCACGCTTGCAGCCCAAAAAGCCAACTGCATCCTGGGCTGCATCAAAGGAATTATAGCCAGCAGGTCAAGGGAGGTGATTCTACTCCTCTACTTCGCTCTGGTGAGACCCCACCTGGAGTACTGCGTCCAGCTCTGGAGTCCTCAGCACAAGTAGGACACGAACCTGTTGGAACAGGTCCAGTGGAGGGCCATGAAGATGATCAGAGGGGCTGTAGCACCTCTCCTATGAGGACAGGCTGAGAGAGTTGGGGTTGTTCAGCCTGGAGAAGAGAAGGCTCCAGGGAAACCTTATTGCAGCCTTCCAGTTCCTAAAGGGGGCCTACAGGAGCAATGGGGAGGGTCTCTTTAGGAGAGAGTGTGGTGATAGGACAAGGGATAATGGTTTTAAACTGAAAGAGGGGAGATTTAGATTAGATATTAGGAAGAAATTCTTTCCTGTGAGGGTGGTGAGGCACTGGAACAGGTTGCCCAGGGAAGCTGTGGATGCCCCATGGCTTGAAGTGTTCAAGGCCAGGCTGGATGGGGCTTTGAGCAGCCTGGTCTAGTGGGAGGTGTCCCTGCCCATGGCAGGGAGGTTGTAACTAGATGATCTTTATGGTCCCTTCTAACCCGAACCATTCTATGATTCTATGACCTTGTCAAGGACTCTTAAAGTAGTTGTGTGCCCATTTCTCATTTTAAAAACGACACAAAGAACGCACCATACCTGACATTCTGAAAATAATATTGGAATATTAGACCTGGGAGTCCCTGGAGTACAACCATTTATTTGTGTGGTATGTGCACTTTTTCTCAGGTTTGTTTTTGTCCAAAGGTTTAGGGAGTGTCTAGGCACTTTCTAATTTCTGAGTCATGAGTGACTTGTCATGACTTGTCATGAGTGATTGGGTCCAAGTTTAACAATTTACCTGTAATCTCTGGGGATTAGAATTCCTAGATGTTTTAATACCAGCGACTGCAGTTAGAAACTGCAGTGAATAAGCAAGTCCTGATTTACATGCGTTTAATTAATCCTAACGCCTGGGACTTGTTCCAGTAAAGTCATGCATCTGGATGAGTGCCCAAGGTTTTCAATGAGCTCTTATAATTTGGGTATTGACATTTGAGGGTTGGAGACTAGAATAAGGGTATCATCCACATAAAACACAGTTCTTCTGTGGGACCTATTTTAGTATTTGTTAGTATATCTCAGAGCATGGCTGTGATCCCGTTGAAGAGGGGGACAGCAGTGACCGGACATTCTTGCTCTGTTCTTTGTTGTGAGAAGTATGATTTTTTCTCTTTTTTTTTTTTTTTTTTTTGTTTTTGGAATGCAGTTTGAAAAACAGACCTCTCCGCAGCAGTTTAATCCAATTGAGAGATGGTCAGTGTATCTCATTTTCCTAAAGACTCTGATGGGATAATCCCAGGTAACTCCATCGTAAGCTCTTTTCAGCATCTGGCAATACCACTGATGAGTGCTGTGATACTGCAGGTGACTTGATTAGTTGCCTGAGGTTGCCTGGTCCAAGCTTTGATGCAATAAATCTAACCAGATGTATTTTAATAATTTTGAATGCTAACTTATTTTAAAAAGGGGGTGGTAGTGGGGGGAAGCTTTGTCATGGAATGTCTTTGTGGTGGGATTTTGGCTGCACACTGGAAGAGTGAAGTATTGCCGCAGCAGACGAAGATCATGTTAGAAAATAGTTAAACTGGACACACCAGTCCATAAGACTGTGATCCTAGTGATAATTAAAGTTGCAATTTATTTGAAACGTGCTCAGTTGATGGCACCTATCCTTGGTTGGGTTATAGTAGACATAGCTGGGGTTTTTTTCATGGCTGTAGGAAATAAACATCTTTTTGAGCGCATTGTGGAGGTGGTAAGAATGTTTGCTTTGCTTTCAGCACTGCCTAGGCTTTCCTGTGTTGCTTCTGTAGTTGGATCCTTTTTCATCTGGACTAAGAGATTCTTCTGAAATGCCGGGCCATGAAGACCCATGAAGGACCCTCCCTCCCTCCACACCAATTGTGTCAGTTGGAATGGGAATGTCATTTGGTGGTCTGTCTCTATAGATTATCTGGCAGGGAGTGTTACATCCCTCTTTGAGATTTTTCTTTCCTGCGTGTGTGGTAGGAATTTGATTTCTTCCTTCAGTTCTGATCATTTTGCTCTGAGAGGTAATAGACAGTCCTTTCTTGTGTATCATTTCTATGTGGGAGCTGTTTAATCATTATACCAGGATTTTTAGTTTCAGGTTGGGTACTTTAGTAGGGTCTAGATCTCAGCTTGTATGGTCAGGATTTGTGGGTGTTGGGTGTGGTGTATTGTTTTGGTTTTTTTGATATTTTTTTAAATTGGTTTTGTTGCCGGGGGTTTTTTGTTGGCTTGGGTTTTTTGTGTTTTTTTTTTTCTTTCCCTTTTGTACTGTCATTGTTGGAATTGGAGTCCTTTAAGGTCTCTGGTTTGCTGTGAATGAAATCCACAAAGTCAGTACCTGGGAGGAGCGAGGTATCGTTTCTCCCTACCTTTCCCTGTTTTTTGGGAGGGGAAGTTTCAATGAACATCTGCATAGGTTGGGGATTGCATTGTCTACTCCACGACAATCTTTATGTGGTTATTTGTATATGTGACTGCCCTGATGGTATGAATATGAAAATGATATTTTGCCTGCCTAAGAAAGGAAGGATTTACAGTATTGGTAAGGAGGGGGAAGACCTCAGGGTCAGGAATGGTGATACTTGGTCAAACGAAGCTTTGTCTTGGGGGGGGGGGGGGGGAATAATAAATGCATTAGAACTTTTTTTTTGGTGGCACATCCAAGTGCAACAGTACGCACAAAGACAATTATGATGTAATTGGTAGCTCAGGACCTTTATTGTAGGGGGCATAAGTGGTCTCATTAAAGGCTGATATGCTCAAGATCCTCACTGAGCTGTTGTGGGTGCTTCAAGAGGGTGAGTTTGTTTTTGTGCTTTCACAGTTTCCAGTAATTTATTACTCGTGAGTCTTGGACTCGTTTGAGTGAAAGTGTCTTTGTAGTCAATAATCATCTAAGGATTTTTATTCCCATTGCTTTTTGAACCAATGGGGACTAGTAGTATTTGCCACACCCAGTGGCACTGAATTCCACAATGGACTTCAACGTGAAGAAATCTACTGTGGTTTGGTTTGAACCTGCTATGAGAGAGGTTCCTCCCTTGCCCCTTTGCTGTTATACCAGGAAAGGTAATTGTTTCCTGCTTGTCTTCCCCTGCCAGCTAGGATCTTGCAGAACTCTGCAGTCTCCCCTTAGTGGTCTCTTTAAAGAGGTTATGAGCCTAAAGGAGCCACACATAGGAGTTGTCTCTTACCTTCAATTATTTCACCCTTTGTTATGTGTTTTCTAGTTCTGTTGTGTCCTGTTGAGAAAAGAAACCAGGTTTATGTAAAGATATATCTTTTTTTTTGTTTTCTTCTGTATGCATTCTATAATGATTATTGGTAACATTCTGTTTCCTTTTTATTTTCCTTTTGGACTGCTACAGAGAATTAAACTATCTATTAAAATAATCTATTGCGGCCTCAAAACTTTGTTCCTTACTGCTAGGACTCATGCTTGTCGAAGTAAATGGAATACTAGGTGTTCCCTGTTATCCCCCCGTTCCACGTATGTGTTTTATTGCTTTTTATTCATTTTCACCTGTAATTTAAATGCTGTAGCCACTCAGGATGCTGAAAATGTTTTATCAGAGGTTAAAGAAACGCTCATCAGAACAAAGCTGAAAAGCTGTAGCCCTTCCAGAGCTGTCCCAGCTGACAGTGCAGGACAAAGAAGAGCTGGAAGGGCTCATTCCTCTGGGAGTCAAATAGCGAGTACAAGAATCAGTAGAGTAAGGATAGTCTGTCCTCATTGTAGGCTAAAAAATACAGAAATTGTTGCTTATTTTTATATCTAGTATAACTAAATAAAAAGGAATATTTTTTACTACTTACTAAGAGGTATTGGTGGAATAGAGGATTTTAAGCAAATCTGATTATTGCATCATTAGCATTTTCACAAGTATTTGTAGCAACAACTTAGTGTGTACCTTTTTGCATGTTTGTTGCTAGGTTTTTATTTTTTTTTTAAAGTTATTTCTCTGAAAGCCGTAGATTTATTTTTGACTCCTGAGGATTTCACAGAAAAAATGTGAAGTAGCTCTCATGATACGATCAACCTAAATCTTTCATATAGATTATATATGCTGAGGATGAGGAAAAAAAAGAAAGCAACTCGATGCTTCAAGTGCATTTGGAAAGAGCTGGTGGTGCTGTCTTAAAATGCTGCCAGAGACACTGAAAATACCTTATTTCTTCTCTGTTAGCTGAGCAAGATGTGTAGGTACAGCACAGTAAGATGGAGGCTGCTGCCACCATGCCTGGATACAGATTTGACAGACAAGGAAGGGTTCAGGGATTAATGGGAACTGTGATGTAGCATCTGAGAGGAGAGGCATTCAGAACAGGGAGCATCCCCTTGTGTGTTAGAGAAATTGGAAGTATTTTTATTGTCAGCTTTGAGGGTATGATTATGCAAATTACATACAGACCCAGGTGATATCTGATAGTGGCAGATGTGTTTTCTGTGATTTGTGACCAAATAAAAGAAAAAAAAAATTACTCAAGTTGTATGTTTTACTCTGTTTAAAAGAAAAACTAAAAACTGCACCTCTGGTTTGGTTAAATGTGGACTTCAATCACTAGAGCTACTTCAGAGAGTGTCCTGGTTCCGGTGGGGATAGGGTTAACTTTTCCTGGTATTCCATGCCATGTGAGCCACGCCCACCCTGAGCTGCCGGGGGAGGGGGCAGGAAGTTGCTGCTTAAAAGCGGGCTGGGGCGTCCCGGGTCCGGCCGGTCGGCGAGCGGCGGGGAGCGGCGGTTCCGTAATCGCGTTTGTATATTCCCCTATCCGTGTTGTTGTTGTTGTTTGCCTGTTCCCTTTGCTGTTCTGTTAAACTGCCTTTGTCCCAACCCAAGAGTCTTGCCTTTTCTTACGATCCTTCCTGTATTAGGAAGGCACGTGCGAGCGGCACGTGGTTCTTTGTTGCCATCTGAGGCTAAACCACGACAGAGAGTTATACAGAGGACAGCCTATCTCCGTTCTAGACAGGATTGTGATTAAAGGCATTTGCATTGTGATTCTTAAGATGTTAAACTTTCTGAAGAAGGGATATGACAGTCACTT
This sequence comes from Larus michahellis, assembly GCF_964199755.1. NCBI lineage: Eukaryota > Metazoa > Chordata > Aves > Charadriiformes > Laridae > Larus > Larus michahellis. Next base: position 70,072,472 of record NC_133897.1, on the reverse strand, counting down.
AGGATCAAAAAGGCATGAGGAAGATGAAAACTTTTCTAAACCGGTCCCAGAGGAATGGGGTGGCTGAAGAAGCTCTTAATTCTTCTTGCACATCCCAGAACTAAAATGCAAACCATGCCAAAGAGCCCATCTTGGCTGTATAGGGAAAAACTGAGCCCTTTGAGCAAAGTAGGCATCAATTAGTTAAATTAGTGTTGTTAAAAATGTTTTTCCCCTGTAGAGATGGTATAGCTACGATAATGTGTACAAATGGTCTTATAAGTTCAGTGGGCTTGAGTTTTGGGCGCTGTGGATTTAAATATGTAATGACTAGCCTTCAGTAGCCGTGTGTAATGGCTTGGTGCATCTGTTTTAAAATTAGAAAGTACCCATTAAAAAGGATGTGAATTCAGACTGATCTGTATTAGCCATGTTTAATTATTGAACAGCATCAACAGTGCATGGGTCGTTGTCTGCTGACAATTTCTTCAAGAAGAAGTGTCAGAAGAAAGTCTGTCTGCACTGTTAGAAACTGACGTCAGTCACCAGGGGCTTGTAGATGTGTAAAGAGAAAAGTAAAGCAGAACAAAAACTCAGTTCTTAAGTGTTACCGCTGCATGATGAAAATGATGTTTTGCCTGGCTATAAATGGAAACTTTGGTTTCCCAGATGCAACACAGGGGTCTTTTAAGACTATTTTGTTAGATGTGTATCAATTTAGGAAAATAGGCATCACCTCTCCAAATCCTAAAACAGGGGGAGAGAAAGAGCACTTACTTGATTTGGCTATTTTGCCCAAGAAGGCCTTGGGGATTAACTGTAACAAATTGGGAAGGGAAAAAGAGAGAACTAGTGGATTTCTTTTGTGTAATATCAGTGATGTTGATCTCCTGTAGGAGATGCAGGAGTCTGTTTATTGCACAGGGCACCTTAAAAATAAACATTGTTTATCTGGTTAGAAGTACTGGAAGCTGTCTGTCAGTGATGATGGCTGACTATTTGTGTTTGGCTTGAGAAGACTGACAGGGAGAACTATACTGACTTTGGCACAAACTTCTCTGAATTAATTATGTTTTGCAGTGCTAATAGAGTAGTGTGCCTGGTATTTCTTTTCTGTCAAGCAGGTTCTTGAATGGCAAGCCCTTTGTTCTCTGTAGGACACCTTTAGTTTGGGTGAATGAGGTTGCAGTGCCTCCAAAGGCATTATCTGCTGGCACCCGCTTTTCAAATTCTGTGCGGCTGTTTATTTGGTGTGAGCTGCAAAACTGGGCTTATTTGTAAATTGTTGAATACCAGGAATCATTTGCACAGGTATTTAGTTTCTATGCTTTTCTATCCACTGTTCTGTAGCCAGTAGCCTCAAATGAAAAGGGACAGAACTCAGCAAGGGGAGCAAAATCTTTCTGGCTCATGTTACCCTGGGGTTTGGGTCACTAGAAAGTAGCCTCTATTTTAAGTTGATGGATTTTGGAAGAACAGCTTACCTTGTTGTGCTGGTTTTTCTTTTCTGTTTGGTGTGTTTTGTTTTTTTTCCCCTCTTTGATGATGTCAAAATGGAGTAGCAAACCAAACGCACGTGGTCCTTTTGCCATAGTGCTTGGCTCCGAGTGTAAATGGCATAGTCCAGGCTGTCTGTGCTAGGGGTCTGCCTGAGAGAAGCGGCTGCGTTCAAAAACCTCGTGAGCCTGGGAAGGAGAGGGCTCCTGAGAAGTTGTCAGCACTCGATAGCTGTATAGGAACCTCTGTGTGCTGGATCACTGGAGCACTGTTGGAAGGAGAAAATGAGAATAATCTAGATCCCTGCCTGTTCAAACTGTACCTGCTGAACTTGCTGAAATGCAGGTAGTGCCAAACATGTCTGAATAATTGGGTCTTGTCTGTGGTATCGGAAGGGAGTTGAATATTGCATAAATATCAGATTTATGAAGAGCTCTTTTCTTGTTCAGTGAATATTAAAGAATGATTCCTCTTGTGTTGAATAAAAGATAATCTATTGATAACAGCCTTTTTGAATCCAAAGATATCAGGACTGCATTTTGGAAGGTGGTGTTTCCTAAGAAACAGATCAGTTGGGAGAATAATATTTTTTTTCTAATTTCTCTTCAGTGAGGAAATGCAGAGATATTAGTTGAGCATTTTTTAAAAAAAAGATATTTATTGTGAAAGTCATAGTTCATTTCTCTGAGTAAAAAGTAACTAGTGGAGATTTATGTAGGTCCTAAATGAAACAAACAAAAAGTACTGTTAAAGGAGACCAAATCAGAAGTTTATTTTTTGATAGTTGTGATATACTGGCTGACTGGTGTGTTCTGGTCCAGTGCTTTAACGCATGCCATCACTGTGCTATCTCAGTAAGTGATCATACTTCCATCACCAGCTCTTGTCCTTTTGTGTTCATGCAATGCTTTATTTCTCAACTTTGCAGTTAATGCTTAAATAATCTAGTAGGGTATTTCTAGTGGTCGTTCCTTCCCCTTGTCTGAGAAGAACAATATATTTTGTATGCAAGCCCATTTAAATTCAAATGAAGTCTGTCCTCTGTTCCCAGCACTAGTCTGTATGTAGGTGGAGCCTTTACATATTGACATGTATCTGAGATTAGAAATTATGACATGGTGGAGAGGAGATCTTTCTTCTTTGCTTTGTAGGAAGAATAAAATTGATCCTCTGGTATATAATAACTCAGGCAAAAAAAATCTATTTCTGGAGAATTTAGAAATGTATTAATTTACTTGAGCTAAAAAGAATGTAATTGTAAATGGGCAGGGGGTGGTGGTATCATTTAAGCTATTTAGAAGATGAGTCAGACTTCTGGTTCCAAGTGTAGTCTAACAAAATTACCTAACTCAAACTGAGAAACATTTTATCTAAATTTAGTGTTCTTTATTGTGTGGTGTTCTTGCATGATAGGAAAATTTCCTCAGTAGACAGTGATGAAGAGTTTTAGCTCAGTTTGAAGGAGGAGTTAGTTCTTTTCTTAAAAATAGCTGTCCTTTCATGTGGTTTCCACGTGCCACAGTAGTCCTGCCATCACCTACTGCTCTACTGTAAAAAGAGGTGGCTTTTCTTTTTTTAAATCACGGTGTGATGATTTCAGTCTTGGTACAACTAGAAGATCTCCTACCTGCTTTTTAACCAGGTTAGGTGTTTAAATCTGCACTGAAGGAGCTGGCAGTGGCTGGGCTGGTGGAGGAGAGGAGGTGCCCAGCCGCAGCAGACTGTGTGGTGCAGATGAGGGTTGTCCCACTGGGGAGGATGGGAGCCTTTAGAGCTGCTCTTCCCGCCGAGGTTGGCCGTGGCAGGCGTTACTCCTCCGCTCCCTGGTGGGAGTGGGGCCAGGATGACATGCCAACATGCTGTCTGATCTGAAGTCCTGAAGGCTCTAGTACTGTTCCGCTCGCATTTTGAGTCCCATTGCTGTACTGTGCTCCACTGTGGGGCTCGCTGCAAGCTTAGTGAGAGGCTGGTCTGGGGGAGATGAGAGATGGGCAACTGCCTGTGCCCGCGCTCCCTGGAGAAGAACAGACCTCAGTTCCACATCATCTGTCTCCTCACTGAAACGTGAGCTGTATGACCTACAAAACAAATGCACTGCTAATTCTTTCAATTTGGTGATTTATTTATTTATTTAGAATCTGTGCAGACCTTGAAATTAAAATCCTGTGGAGCAGCATGTGAAGCCTTTCCTTGTTCCCTTCCAGGCTGTTGTCTGGAGGCCTTTGGGGTTTTTTTTTGTGTGATGGAGTAACTGAAAGCGTGGTTTTACCATGTCTGCAGACAAATAAGGATACATATGCAATATACAATGTCTGTAGTGGAAACAGTCCCAATGGAGGATTTTGGTGTTTAGTGAAGTCAAGATATTAAGTATATTTGTGCTGTCATGGAGATAAGGGTGGGATGGCATTAACTATTCTGGGTTCACCTTCTGTAGTATGTAAATACAGCTACTCTGTGTTCTCGTCACTCCTGTAAGTTTTGTTTATGGCTGATCTTTGTTTGCCAGTATAAAACCAGTGAAATGACAGCTTTGTTTCAACTGCTGTCACTTTAGGAAAATATTTCTACATGAAAAAGGAAAACAAAAGGCTAAACTGGTGTAGGAGTAGGAAGAAATGTTAAATCGAGAAACAGGATGAGGAGTTGTTGGTAACTTGGTTCCAAGGTTTGGATGGTTTTTGTACAAAATGGTTGGGTAGGCTCCACTTCTTCCTGTTTCTTTTCAACATCCAATAAAATCACAAGAATTGATTGTATAAACAGGGAGATAAAGGTTGTAAAATATATATTTACACTTTAATTTAGACATGGAAGTGAAATCTATTATTTACAAAGGCCTCTTTCTGAAAGACAAGTTGATGAAAATATTTTTATTTTCAAAAAAGTGTAATAATTCAATATTTTCTTGAAATAGCATTGAGTTTAAAACTGACTGGAGAGTAAGGCATGAGCTTATTTAGGCTTGAGGAAATTACAGTAAGTGGAAAAAAATTTTCATACACTTACTGTTGAATTTATAGAGAAAAATCAGCTCACTGAGTGGTGGGAGACTTCTGGATTTATGCCTGCGGGGTGAGCATTTGACAAAGTCAGTCTGCTCATACAGAGGGAATATTTTCTTTCCATTTACTTCAGTATAGAAGCTATTCCATTTAAAATGGAAGAGCGAACTGGAAGACAAGGCAGGAGAGCTTGTTTTTCATATTCTAGTGTAAGACAGCAGTGGGTGTAGTAGGTGAAGACCTACTAATTCTAAACACTGTGTGGCATGGTCACAGTCAATCACATTCACTAAATATAAATAGAATTTCTGGCGAAGTGCTAGAATTAACGTGAGGATGATAATTAATTTCAAATGCAAATGTCTTGAAGGTCGGTAACATGAGAAGTATTTTTTTTTCTTAAGGAAAATAAGCCTAAATACGAAGCAAGCTTAAATTATTATTTTTTTTTTTTGATTAATGCAAATGGTGATTAAAACTTGTTTTTAAGTGCCTTGATTTAAATAATCTTAATGTGATCAAGGTAAGAGTCTATGAAGGGCATTTCCTTTTTATTTAGTTTTATAAATATTGGAAAAAATTACATAAGGCTAGAGATAAACACTATTTCTGTCATTGTCTTTAGCTGCCTTTTATCCACTCCCCCTTGGAGACCTGTTTCAATAGGTCCAGAGATGAACAAAATGTGTATCATAAAGTCTATGTTTTGTAATTGCTTGTGGAAGCTTGTGAACTTAGTGGCATTAATAATAGGATAGGAGTTAAGGATCTGTACAAATATTTGAAAGGTATGAACATAATTTATTTCTCTTTGCTTAGAAAGAAATTTTTCTGTTGGGCAACACAGTGATGAATCTAGTGTCCAAATCTTCATCTGAGGAATAAACGCTTTCTGTGTTTGTGGTTTTTTTTCTTCACTTCCACTTTGTCAATAAAGAACTTTCTTTTTTGTTTATCAGCATTGTATCTATGATTTTCAACTAATGGGGTGTTTTCTTTTGAATGGATGTTTAATTTTCTGTAGTTGAAGAACAGAAACAGTAAATGGAAGATGACAGTTTTCTTAAAAACTTTTCTTCAAAAACAGACGATTAAAACCTGGATTCTCTCAACAAAACCCCTAGACAGTCTCTTTTTCTGTCTTCTACTTTGCTTTCTTCTCCTTCCCTTCACAACTCAAAAGGTCAAATAAAATCACACCCCATACCCAACCTTCAAATGAGAAGAGAAAACCTATATGCCGTAACTTCTGAATCCATTGCCTTGCTGCATGCTGGCAGACCTGTCCATGCAGTGAAGATAAGTATAAAGACCCTAATTTTAGCCAAGTGTTTAAGTGTGTGGTTACATTCATTCCTACTAAGGCAAATACTGAGGTCTAGATTTTGTTCTGAATAAAAGGCACTTTCCTGAATTGGAGTATGGGATGTGAAATATCCGGCATTAGTCATAGCTGGTAGATGAATGTGTACTCTGGATAGAGATTGTATTTCTGATATTCTACTGATTGCAAATGTGATTCTAACAGTTTGATGTATATTTAGGTATTCTGCACACCCCAAAAAAAGGGAGCAAGTTAGTCATTCAAAAGAAAAAGTACTGAAAATAGTTTTGTTTTGAATAGAGACAGCAGAAAGTTTGAAGGCTGGTAAACATAATGCTGTTAGTAATTAGGCGTATTCTTATGTGTGAGTCTAGATACTGTTAAAATATTTCAATGCCGTTGAAATGATAAAAATATTTATTGCTGGCAAGTTAAACTGAAAACATCAAGTTGCTTTTTCGGTGTCAAACTGTTCCTCGATAGATTTTTCTTTATAACAAAGAAAAAGTAGGTTTAGTGAAGAACATGATAATCTAGCAAGCAATCCTGCTTCTTGTGTCTCTATTACATGGGCATTGCCTGTGATGAATATGGATTCAAAATGCAGTGCAGTGTCATACCCAGGGCCTGTGCTTTCTGGGTGGAAGGGTTTCCCCTCAGCAAGGAAGATGGATATATTTCCTAGTTACTAGTTGTTGCTTTGGGCTCTTGGCAAAGCATCGGGGTAGCTTCTGGTCGGGTGATGCTTGGATGTGTCTGTTTTGCAAGAAAATATTTTGGCACCATGTTGTGTGGTTCGGTCCGGCGGAAGAGCGTGTGGGAAGTGTAGTCTTCAAATGGAAATGCTGTAGGAGTATTTATTTTAATCAATTTTTAAACACCATGGCATGGCTAAAAATACCTGCCTACTTCAGTAGAGTGAAGAAAAGCACTGTAAATATAAATGTAGGTGGTGTGAACAGCTGAGAACTGGGTAGCGTTAGCTGTGGGCTTCTAGGGGCTGTCTTGTTGAGAAAGAATAAAAGTCGCACGTGAATAACAGGCCATAGAACTTATTTTTTATTGATGTGTTTATAAACAGCTGGATTTGGAATGCAAAAAGATAATGAACCAACATCGTGTTTTATTCATTATCTTGGATAAGGTCAGGAGCGCTAACTGCACCGTTCAGATCTGACTCATTCTGTTTGGCCGTGCTGAATGTGATGAAACTACAAAGGCAGTTTTAAAACACGTGGCTACAAGTAACTTGCCAGTGTTTTGTGATACAGAGTTCACATAAATCTCTACATCTGGAATGTGTGAACCCACGAGTATCTCCTGTTAATTATGCTGTTTGACATTTCCAAAGCTAAATAAGAGTGATGGTTAGTTATGAATCATATCTTTCCATGCTGAAATGCCAAGCTTCGTTTTATTGCGATAGAGATTAAGGCCAGCAGAGTAGCAGTTATTCTCAGCATCAGAATTTTTGCTACTGTCAAACTGCTGATGCAGCATTTGCTTAATATAAATGAACCTTTGCACCTCTATAAAGTGCTTTAAATCTAGAAAAATTTATGCCTTATCAAAAGGTTAATCCTGACAAATTATTGTAAATTATCTCCTGTCTGTGCAGTGCAGGTGCAGTGAAACTAATTCTCTGCTGTAGAGTCCAGTGCCTATTTCGGAAGAGTGGAGAGCAGAGTTATAGGTGGTAGCGGCACTGGGCTGGCTGGCAGGAATGGCTGGGGGTTGATCTCGCAGGACTCTTGCTGGGTCAAGCCTTTGAGTACCAGTTACGCACAGGGTAACAAGCTTCTTTTCTGTTGCTCAGCATTTTGGATGGACTGCGTACCAGCCTTGTGCCAGGGTAGTATGGAAAAATACGTGCTTAGATAGCATTGAACTTCAGTGGCATGGAAATGCTTCAATGAATCAGTATCTCGGGGTGTGTGCGTGGGGAGGGACTGGGGTTTTTTTGGTAGGATAGCGTCCATTTTCTGTCCAGCTGCTGCATTCTTAGTCCCACTGTTAATGCCGTGTGGAGGGGAAAAAAAAAAATACCCTTTCTGAAGCATTGAGTGCTGGGTAACCTTCCACCACTGCAAAAAAATCTGGTTTCAGGCATTTGAGCACTGTGTGCTTAACCAACTCCATAGCTCAGATTTAAGGAAGTTCATAAGCGCCAGTACCTGTCACTTCCTTTTGTTTCTGTTTTGACTGAGAAATATGAAGTTTAACTGAAAACTATGTTTTTAATCACAGTGTAAAGTTATGCGCGAGGTGCAGGCTTGTGCCTTTATAACTAGTGCATCCGCATTTAACATTTTTTAGTTTCTATTACAACATGTAGAATAAAGCATTTGTGTAAGAACACGATTGTGTACATCACATTGAGGTAAACTTCTGAAAATTGTTGGTTTTATGGTAGCTCCCACGTAGCTATATGGGCATGCAAGCCTTCTATGCAGGATGCTGTGCTTCCTCCCTGTCGTGTAAGCAGCTGCCATGCTCCTGGGTGATGGAATGGGTTAACAAGTGAAGTGCCTTCCACCTGGGCTCTGTCCTGCATCTTATGTTGATAAGCATTAAATAACCCTTAAACAAGGATAACCACTCAAGAGCATTGCAACATGGGATTATTTTTTTTTTTTTTGGCAAGGATGAGACCTGCTTGTTGTATAGCTCAGAAAAGCAAGTATTCGGAGAACTACCTTTCTCTTTTTCTTTTTCCCCCCCTCCTTCTTTTCGAGGCAAGAAAGATGCATGCAAGAGGCAAGTGTGATATGTTTTGACAAAAGCTTTGTTTCAACGTCTTGCAGTTGATAGGAAGCAGAGTGTGCCCAGTGCAGGTCTGCAATACTGGACCATATAAACTGGGCTGTGGCCTCCGTTTTCCTCTAAAATAGGCTCTTTTGAAGTGAATGCTGGGTTCACTGCTCTCTTTCACTAGTGAAACAGTCAAGCCCCCATTTCCCACCTTCCCATAGTGTGCCTTACCCACCCACTCACATGGTTTATTTTTGGGGAGGTTGCTGTTTTGCTGAGGCGGTGTCAGCCTGCAGAAGGGAGAGCAAAAGGGAGACCCTGCCATGGCGCAGGCCTGTGCTTGTGGGGCCAAGGCTGTTGTGAATTCCCCCTCTCCTTAGTCCAGCAACTGTTTAAATATTTTTATCCAACAACTGTTTCAGCTTTCTGCTTCCTGCAGGTCTGGCTGATGATGTCTCCCTTCTCTTTTGCAGTACTTCTTTTGTTTTTTTTTGCTTCTTTTTTTTTTCCTTCCTCTTGCAGTCCTCTCTCTTTAACGTCCTATTGTATCTACCCAATTCCATAAATTCTTCTTCTGAATTCCTACTCTTTCCCCACAAAAAGCCCCTTATTCTCAGAGGGGAGTGAGTTTTTGCTCGGCCTCTGGACAGCTGTTCTATTCAAACCCTCTCCCCCAGAGTAAGAGGCATCCCACAATTCATCACTCCTTTTCTTTGCCCTGGTAAAAGCTAAAAGAATGTTTAACAAAGACCTACAACTTGTGAGGGGGGAGATGTGAGTGTAACTTAATAGTTTCAGAAAACTGCTGAATAATATAACCCCTTAAAGAACCTTTCTGAAAGGTTTATCCCTGTCCATAACCAACTGATAAAGCCATAAACAGAATTTGACACAAACACCTTTGTACCTCAGTGGTGAGTCCTCTATTTTAATTATGTAGTATTTCAAACAATAAAAAAATTTTTTTTGGCTAATAAAGGTGGCATGAAATTAAAGCACATATTATATGTTGAGGGTTGATCACAGGTAGGCGATTAATGAATTGTATTGTGTATTGAAGACTTTGGAGTCAGAAGTGTTATGCAAATGCAAATGCAAATTGAGGGCAATAAATTTTTAGAAGTCGGGTTTTTTAGTTGCATTTATCCCTTCAAGCCATTACGTTTCTTTTAAAGATTTGTACATGTTTGATAAACACCATTTTCATCACGAGATGAATGTGTTGTATGGATTTAGATCATAATCTGAACAAGTTTGTGTCAGAATGGTGTGCTGAAATTGGTGTTTTAAAGGAATGCAATCAAGTTGAAATTATGATCTTGCCTCTGTTTACATAACAAAACATTTTAACTTCCTCTCACTTGCAGTGTAGCTGTTATCCCAAAGCAAGATGAGGAATAAAATATGTTTCTCTAAATTTTTGGCGAGTTTAACGGGTGCCTTAGCCTTTCCTGCACATTGGGTCCTGCCGTGTTCTCACAGTGGTCACTTGCTTTGTTTTTTGTCTGAAAGGCCTTTTTTTGTGGCGGCTGGGAGCCTAGTGAAAAATCCTCCTGGTTTTGAATGTGTTTAATTTCAAGTGCAAACTTGCTTTATTGGTGCTCTCTGGGCCAAATCGTACAGGGGATGAGACTGCCATTTTGAAACGTTAGCGCTTCTCAGCTCACAGTGTCCGCCTTGCCGTCCCTGTGTCGTGGCACAACCATGTACAGATTTAGTTGACGTGAAGATCCTGGAGAGCTGCAGCCACTCAGTCCCTTTCTCCCTGCCTTAGGCAGCTGCGGAGCCTGCTCCCTGTTTTACAAGATGTCTCATACCCTTGCACACATACCCATCGTATTTCGGTCTTGGACGGGAGGCCTGGCCTGAACCCTACGGATGTGCTTTAATAGGGCAGACCGCATCTCTGAAGGAGCCGTTGCGCTGCGTTGCTTCAACCGTTTGCGTAGTGGTGGCCGAGTCTGTCGGTGGACAAAGGAATCCCCCCCGAAGGATCCCCCCAGCCGGCCCGCAGTGGGCTGGCCACAGCGGCCCCATTGTGAGGGCGGCCATATGCATATGAAAGGGCCTTTAAATATGCATTTGCACGAACCGTTACTCTGTTGTCACTGATTCATGTAATGAAGAGTCCCTAGGTATTCATTAACGTGCGTTTTTTCATAAACATTTCTTGTGCAGAATTCTTTGCGGGCGTTATTTCGGTGAAATAAATGATATACCGAGAATCGTCCTTTTTTTTGTGTTTTTTTTGTTGTTGTTGTTTTTGTTTTTTTTTTTTAAAAACAAGCAGTTAATGTACAGGAAAGCCTTAATTCAAGAGTGGGTAGAATCATGTGAAATGCTCATAGCGAAGTTGTGTAGTTGCATATACGTAAAACTGTCCTCTGGCGTTGTGGCAGTGATTATTTTTCCACCGATGATGAAGCGAGGATTTCAATGAAAGCCAGACTTTTCTGGTCACGAGTCCTATTTGTTTTGCTGATCTCTGGTGTATTTTGTAGGTACGTGGCTCACATCACATAATTTCTTTGAGTAAGCTTGTTCAGCAATTTTGCAAATCCAGTCCAAGGTGTCTTGTTTTCTTACTGCAAGGTAGTACGAGAAACCATGTTTTAACAGTTGCTAAGGTTTTAGTGTGTTAGAGCTTCATTCTGTGACAGTTATGTGGAGGGCTGCATTGTGTTGGTTTGTAGCTTGAGGAGCCACACCAGCAGCCTCTGTCTAGAGGCTGAGAAGGAGCTTTGTGAAAGATGACATTTGACTACCAGATGCATTCAAAAGCAGGGCTGCCGAGCATTACCCCATCTGCTTTGAGTAAAGCAGCAGGGGTTTTTAATGCCTACGTAGTCATTATATAGAGGGAGTGGCTGCATGTTTAATACAGGTCCTCATTAATTTTGTGTAGTTCACTGGAGTTCTCTAGTTTAAATATGAAAAAATAAAACTTATAATGATCTCCTCTGTTCCCTCAGCTTGTATCTGTTCCACAGGATCCCCCACCAGGGTTTTCTTGTTGCCTTTTTTTCTGTTAGGCTGTAATAGAAGGCCTTCAGGAATCACACGAATGTTACTGTACCTGTGCACAATGGACCTGGATGCCAGGCAGGGGACTGGAGGCAGTAGGCATCTTTGGTGAAATTATATTCTTGCTGTGCTCCTTGAGCGAGCACTGCCAGCTGGTGACAGGTGGGCTGCTGCTGGAGTAGCAGGGGATGTGAAAAATAAGACATGGCTTTCTGTGGCAAATATCTATCCTCCTGGGCTAGCACTCTCTGCAGGGCAGCTGTCTCCTCTCCAGTGAGTGCCAGATTTCCGCGGTTTGAAGGAGTAGCCAGTAATAAGTTCCCAATACTCTTACAGGGCTTTGGAAAAGTGTGTGAACAGCCCCCAAAGACTTGATAGCAGCCTCTGACATGCAAATGCAATTCTCACCACCTCGTTTTCCGATGGGTGCCAAAGTCTTGCAGGTCCCAGCATGTAAGCACTGGTCGTGCTATTGTGTGGCATTCACATGCTTATGGTGTTAGTCACTTCTAGAGTCAGTGGAATGAAAGAAACAGCTGCAGAGCCTGATGCAAGAAGAGATGTGCTCCTGAATTTTCTAACGTATTACAAATAGTAGTGAGTGAGTTTGAAACAAAGACACTCTTCCATCTTTCCCTGTCTTTAAAAGTTGTCTTTTTCCTTTTGATTCAGAACTGCGGGATGTATATCTCAAATATTGATTTAAAGTCCTAAATTTGTGTGATAGCTGAAGATCTTGTATCCATTTATTACAGATTTATTTTTTTTTTTTATTCCTCATTGCTCAGTGCCTGTGGAGATTGCTGTCACTGAGGCAGCAAAATTATTTCTGCTGTGAAAGAGCTGGAGTTTGAAGCCTTTGGGAAGGACACCAGAGTCAGGTTGTGAATTCTTGTGTAATCTTCATTCCTGACCTCTAATAGCACCCGAGGAGGAGGAGGGGTGTGCTGGCTCCCAGAGCTCACTGGACCAAGACCCATTCAGTGCTTCCTTATAAGATGCTGAACTGCTCTCATTTTGTGCATCTCCTGGCTTGGATGTATGATGGTAGAGGTATCAATGCTGCAAAACCTAGGTGTTGCAAAATTCTTGACTTCTTTTTGCCTCCTACTTCAGATAGTGCCTGCAGAAGACTGTTTTTCAGTAGCATCCTACTACTTATGACTGTAGATTGGCAGGGCAAAATCTGTAGATGCCAGCTTTTAAAGTGAGGTACAAAAAAAAAAAGTTGTTTTTATGTGCTGTTACATTAAAAAATGCCATTGATAGTCATTATTTCCTGTAAGGTGAATCAATATAAAATCCAGGCAATTATTATCCATCTTAAGACTTAGCGTTATGGTGCCTCCATTAACAGTTTAAATTAATATGCTGAGGGTGAAGTGTGGCAAGGGCACACGATCTCTTCTGCCAGCTCAGCTACACAGATGGCAGTCCTTGGGCAGGAGTGGGGTGGGGGTGGGACACGACGGTGTCCTACCCCCTGGCAGAAAACTGCTGCAGCTTCCTTGTCAAAGTCCTCATTTACTGCTGTAAACCTGTTCCTCTCCTCTCATTTATAGGGAGAGACAAGCTTTCAGGCTTTGTCTGCTGAACGATCCAGCTGATTTTTTTTTTTGTTAGTAAGACAACTTATGTGAGTAGTGCTGCTTGTCTGCAGATGTCACAAAATATATGATGAAAGTAAGAGAGGGAAAAATCCTAGTGAAATAGCATGAGTTGAAATCTACTTACACACAAGCAGCATGCAAAGGTCTTAAGGAAAATTGCAGCAAAGCAACTTTAAAGTGATAGGCAAATGATACAGGCTGTGATATTTATCAGCCTTTGTCAGGGGTTAACCTAAAAATTAGGCATGTATAAGCTTACCCTAAGGTGAGCCTCTTGATTTCTGTGCATACTGTGGAATGAAAATTTACATTTCATCATTCTCTTGTTATTCCTTTGTTTACATTTACATTCCTGTGTTTTGTGAATATAGGTCACAACCATAGACTATTTTGCACTGCTTTTAATCATGAAAAATTCATAATGAACCTAGAGAAAATTATCTCCCTGTGTAGTGAGGGGCTATTGGCATTAAGTAAAAAAGATACTTTAATGCCTTTTCTGGGCGAAGAAGTTATCCCTCTATATTGGGAGGGAAATAGAGCATTAGGTGAATTTTGTAAGATCTTTATCATGTCTGATGTCTTCAAACCTATGATGCTGGTTGGCTGGAGTGCAAGTCTGTCCATTAAAGAAATGTCAAGTGTAATTTTGGAAGAGATATGTTTTAAAACAATACATGCATAAAAAATAGCATAAGGAATTTGCCTCTGGGCTGCTGTGAGGGTGACAGATTAATTGTCACAGATGAAGAGGTAGACCCCCTTCGGAGCTCATGATTTCACTGTTGGTGATTTATTAATCTTGCCACTCATTAGAGGGGGACACATGTGCTATTCTCATAGCATTTAAAAGATGGTCTGTCTTACCTAATATTTTACCAACAAACTTGTAACTTTCTAAGATCTGTTGGTGCCTTCGTACTACTTCTCCCAAAATGTGCTTTCATTTGGTTTTTAATTGAGCAGCAAGTACAGCTTGGGTTTTGGTTCTTTTTTTTTATTAAGAACCGTTGCTCTATGATAAATATTGATATTTTTTCTTTGTCAGGATGTACTGAAATGCAGGCAGTTAAACCAGTGGTTCTTGTATGGTACATAATAAATCATATCTTGTCTATTTTTTCCTGTATACTTCCTGTTCAGTTCGTTCAATTCAGCTATGTAGTGAGATCAGCTAGATGTTGCTGTTGTAGCAGAAGCAAGACGATGATGCTGTGGCAAGTACTCCCCCTTCCCCCCAACTGTTTATCGCAGCTCAGTTGGTTTCTCTGCCAGTATTGTCTTGCTCTGCACACTGTTTCCCCCTGCCCCCCCTCCACACAAGCATTCTTTGTTTTTTAACTGAGAAATTTGTCTCTTGTCCTAATGATGGTGATGACCCTAACCTGTGAGTTTAACTGCAGGAAGAAAAAGTAATGTGGTACAAGGAATAGAAATTAAGGTCTTTCATTTGGCCCTTCTCTCCAAGTCTTGAAAATGACTGCCTGAAGATATTTCCCTGCCTCCTGTAGGCATTTCTGTCCAAATTCTACCACTATAGCAGAATGTATCGAATTTTTGATCTCTAGGGCACTAAGAAAACACAGCAGAAGAACATAAGTATAAGAAGCTGTTACCCAGACGTGGCTTTGGTCATTGTGCTGCCTCCAAAACAAAACTTCCCGAGTTGTTCTTGTTGCAGTAAGAGGTTCTTGTTTGCTAATGTGCTGAATAGGGATGTCACATGACTTTTCACTCATAAGACCAGCTGTGGTTGAAATGCTTTTATTAACTCTTTACATGAATTCCTTTCCTGACATCATCAGACTTCAAGTCCGTGAAGATTGTGATGTTTTTTCAGAAATTACTGATCACCAAAAGACATGTCACACTAACTTTGTTCCTTAGTGCACTGAAGTACATATGAAATATCCTTTCATATCATATATTGATTTTTATATATCCTGAAAGACAACACAATTCATCAGCTTCAGAAGCAGACCCTAAATTGTAAGACATTTAATAAAAAAAAAACAAAACAAAAAACAACAAAAAAAAAACCCAAAATCATGCCACAGGTTCTAAATACCATCACCTAGTTTATCTGGTGCTCTTGTGCCACAACAAAAGTGTGAGCATCTCTGGGCTTGTATGGGTGTGCATGTATGTGTGGGAAGTTATTTCATGAACGTGTTGTCCTGTTGAATTGTGAACAGCAGTGCAGAAGATGATGTTGAGGACTCTGCCAGCACCACTGTTCCTCTGCCCTGGGCCTGGGAACAGCTTGTGAGCACCTGCAGAGGAGGTGGAAGGCTGGACTGGGGGATGTGCCAGAGCTGAAGTGAAGAGGGCTGAGATGAGATGATCTTTTGCTATTGGGATAGCAAGAATGGGGAGGACATAGGGGGAGCAGCATGTCTTTCGGAGCTTTGATTGCCTGTCTTTGGGAAAGATGTTCCCAGAGAGTGCTTCCTGGAAGCGCCGCTTCCTTTTTATACATGAAGGTATTTGTGTGTGTGTTTTCAGGAAAGTTCTCCTTCTTGCCTTTAAACAGGGCTCGTAGTCTGTAGTGTGGCCACACCAGGTGGAAGAGCAGGTCTATGCCAGAAGAAATTTGCCCACTCTTGTCTCCTGACAGGTACCCTGTACCATCAGGTATCCATCAGCTCCCCAGAAGGGAGAGGGGAAGGCACTACAGGCCGAACGTTCAACTTGGGGCTTGAGCTTGACCCAGCAAACTCTGACTTTTGTCCATTTATTCCTTCTCTTCAGTAGCCTAAATATTGTGTGGGTGCTTGTAGGGGATTGTGTGTATATGTTTATTTAATTTCTTGCCCATGTAAACTTCTCACATCTTTGCCAGACTCTGAAATGGAACGGTGCAGCTTTTAATCAGTAATGCTTTCAAATAGTCTATATAAAAGCTACCAGTGTTAGACTTTAAAATATTTCATGTTTTTGAGACAGTACTTGGAGATTCAGACTTGCCTTGTCTTAGAAATTGCCTGTGAAACTGCATTGTCTGTGCGTTATTTCTAGGAGATACTTATTTTTGTTTTACATGTTAAGTCTTCTGAAACAGGAAGCTCATAACAATGGTTTCTGTGCTGGGACGCGTGGAGAGCGGCAGGCGATATAATCATGCATTTTCCTGATGGTGCAGCTTCCCAAAAAGATGTTGAGTCTAACATGGGCATATTGCATGTGACTGACTGATCAGTGATCAATTTTAGTCCCTTGGTTAATTTTCAAGGCTCTTTTAAGCCTGAGTTTGTGGTTTTGTCCTTCCAGGTTTTTTTTGTTGTGTTTTTTTTTTTTTTCCCCTAGTTGATTGTGGTAATTCGTATTGCATTATTTCAGTCACTCCTATCCTATTATTTTAGTGTAGTGTATTTCTAGAAATTCTGATATGCTTCTGTTCCTTCAGATACATAAAGTTAGCTTTATTTACCCCAAATATGTAATGTGGTTCCACTTTATTTTTTGCTTTTGTATGACTCTTAAATGTTTTATCTAACTTTTTTAACCAGATACACCATAAATGAGTTTGGTTTATAAAACCTTATTTTCAAAAGGCTGGTACATTCCAGGAGCCTTCAAAAGATACTGTAAAGTGATAATACTGTTCTCCATTTCTAAAGGTGAAGCTTTGTCCTTGTTGCAGTTAAGAGTGGATGGATGGTGGACTTGGTGGTTTATGTGTTTTGCTATTTGAACTGAAGCTTCCTTTCTTTCGTTTTCCAAGGATATTTTTTTTTTTGGCAGACTACTTCGATCGTGATTACTGTATTTCTTGCTGTAAATGAATTGGAGATGATTCAGTATCCCAAACACTGTCATAGCATAAGAATAGAAAAATAACTCCAGAAAACACCAAAAACCACTTTAAGCATAGTAAATGCAACTGATTAGCATTCACTTAATGGATGTAAGAGAACTTATGCTCTCTAAAGCTGCTCTAAAATCCACACTATTAATCTGTTAAACCAGGCTGGATCATGTTGACAGTTTGGAGAAGACTTTTTCATTGACTTTGTCAGAAAAAGCAGAATTATTTTGAAGATTATGAAGAAGGTGCCCCCCGTGTGCAGAAAATTGAGATGTGCTTGCAAAATAGCTTAAAAATGTGAAACTGAAGAAAACCATGAAATAAAATCTAGGCAATTGCAGAAAAGATTTAATGGCCAGAAAAGCCAAGCTGTCTGCGTAAGTGTATGAAATACATTAGGTAACTAACTCTGCAGCTAGCTAATGCTCTTATCACAATTGTATATGAGAATGATATTAACCACTTTACCTTGATTTCTAAGACAACATCACAAAATACAGCACTTCATGATATGTAAGTAGTTATGCTTTTAATAAGCCTTGCTTATATTGTCCATTAGGAATTAAATTAAGTAAAACTGATTTTTTCATTACAAAGCGCTTTCCAATCTAAATAATACTCCTTAGTCAATGCTGTATTTAGCACAAGGTATTTTCTAAGTTTTAAAAACAAATCTAAAATACTTGTTTATGCATGGAGCTTATGTGTAGAGAGAACGCATTAGTAGTATTGCACCCTTCTTTTAACCTTTGATTAATCACAAGGTATAGTCGCCACTGTAGGCAGCAAAAGGTGGTGCTCCATAACAGTGGCAGAGATTGACATGAGCTCCAGGTTTGTTTCTGTGTTTTATGCCAGGTAAATATAGTGATAGCTGAACTATTCAGGAAATCTGCTCTGGCCAAAGTGACTAGGGCCCTGATTTTCACTTATATGCTTAATTTTAGTGCGACAGGCATTCAGTTTTACTTCTACGGAATTGTTCTGTTAGTGAACTTAAATCTTTAAATTGGTAAACTCGTTCGTGGTCTTGGGCATTTTTATTTATAGGCATTGGGAGTCTTTGTCATGGGCGGAGATGTGGTTTTGCTAGAACTTTGCAAACGTAAAGGTAACTCATGCCCCACAGAGTTTTCAGTGTAAAGTTGTTGCTGCATTTGCAGCTGTTTGGGAGCTTGCCAGGAAGGAGTTATTTTGTGTTTATGCAGAGGGGCTTCTTGGAGAGCCTAGCTTTTTGCCAATCATAGGGTTGGAAGGGACCTCTGGAGATCAAATACCATACTCCACTTACACACCCTTCTATGCAAGCTATGTTACTGTAGCAATGCTCCCCTCATTCCCACCCCCCCCCCAAAGCAACCAGTACACAATGAATAATGCAACAACCTAATAAAAACTTGTGCTTATTTTTAACTTTCTGATGTGTGTGTGTGTGTGTATATATATATACATACACACACACATATTTCCTAGTTTGTTTCTGTCTCTGTTTCTTACAAAGCCCAGGAAATAACTTGTCATGAAGCAGTGCACTTGAAAATCCACAACCAAGCGTAAAGCCTTGCCTCCTCTTAAGTTGCGGGATGCCACAGTTTCCCAGTTTGCAGCAGGGTGGCTGTACCTGCAGCGCATCCCGGGGCGGGCTGGCATGGGTTATTTCTTAGTCATTCACGGTGCTTTCTCTGACTTCGAACAACCACAGGATTTGTGGTCTGTGGTTCTTTTGAGTTCCCAGTGCTGCTCCCTTTTTCTGCAGCTTCAGGAGAAGAGCGTCTCAGTTCCGGGCTTGGGGAGAGTCAGCAGAAGTTTGCAGGATGGCAGCAGCACGGGTTTTATGTCTGTCACAGTTGCTGCGTTGAGGCACACGTGTGGTGGGTGTTTGTTTGGAGGACAGAAGTGACGCTGTTAAACTTCTGTCTTAAGCTAGTAACTGAGACCAAAATACTAGTTTTCTACCTAAAGTACGCATAACTTACCTGTTCTGCTTCTCATCATCTGAGTGGATGACACAGTTATACAATTTCCATTTGAAAACATGACCAGATCATAATTATATTTACTAATGGTAATATAAATACTATATATCCCTTTGGAGGGATTTGTGAACTGTTTTCTGAAGGGGGGAGAACGGGGGTGGGGTGGGGAGAGAAGTCTTTGTGTTACAGGAACTCAACAATAGTTCCAGTTCATCACTAGCAGCAGTGCTCTTCATGGTGTTAGAGGATAACAGATAGTGTTCTCCGGAAACAATGCTTTTTTGTTTTTATCTTTAAAAATAGAGCAAGAGGATTTAAGGGGTGAGGGGGGAAAAAAAGCCCTGTGTAAGCAAGGTGAAGTAGGCTGGTGTTATCCCAAGAATCAGTATTTGTTTTAGAGCACTTGCTGTTACCCATTGTGTATTCCAGTTCTGTATTGAGAAAGGCGTGCAGACAGAGGAGGCAAATAATGGAAATATTTTAAGCCTTGGCTGTTTGTTCAACTGAAATTTGTCTTTTACAAGGATAGAGAATGTATTTCTTTTCATTAAACACAACTGCATCTTTAAATTGATCATCAGCCTTAATAGGTAAATAAAGTCATGTATGTATGTAGCACATAAAGAAGGACGAATAGCATACAGAGTAAGATTAGTTTGATTATGCCATTACTCTTCTTGCTGCTACCCAACTCGCTTGTGACCCATTTTTAGACTTGGATGCTAGAACAGTTATTACCAAAATGAGAGCTTTATCTTTTTCTTCTGGAAAGAAGTATGATAACAATATTTTCCTGTGGCACAAAACATCCATTACCTTCTGCATGTTTTTTAGAGACCATGCTCTGAAATGTCCGGGTAATGGGGAAGGAGGAGAAGATGTGAGAAACAAGGAGGCAAGATGAGGTGTGAAGTTGAAGTGATCAGTTTCTGAACTAAGAAACCCTTTGGTCTGATGTGAAGGTGTGGAGGGCCAGTACCTTTGTCTAATATGGGCTCTAAGTGCGGGATAAGTCTTCAGTTTTATTTCATCTCTCTCTCTCTCTCTCTCTCTCTCTGAAGATGACTTCACTGAGACTTGTATAAAACTATTTTAAAACTTTTTTTGTTTTGAATCATTGATGTTTTACGTACATTAAGTGTGTTTAGAAAGGACTGTCCCACAGATGCAGAGGTGAGAGCTGAGGAGCAGGTAGAGCTGAGCCTGACTGAGTACTTCACGTTCCCATAGAGGTTCTACATCCCTTGCTGCAGGCTTGGATCTGAACCTTCTTACCTGGAGGGCAGAAGTAGAACCTGGACGTGTTCCTGTGTAACCTGCTCTGGGTGACCCTGCTCTGGCAGGGGGGTTGGACTAGATGATCTCCAGAGGTCCCTTCCAACCCTATGATTCTATGAATTTATATGGGTGGCATTTGGTTTTGCTTTGAGACTTGGCTGCACTTTATTCAGCTTGTTTCCTACCTCTGCTCTTGATTTCTGGATGAAGCATAGCACCAGCTTGATTTCTTACGTATTCTGTTCCCCATTATAACTTCTGCCTTTCAAATCCCTTCATTTCCTCTGCAAAAGCCAATTAGTGCAAAGGTATTTTGACTGAAAAATAATAGTGATGCTCAACAGATAACATGGGCTGGACAAAGCCCGTGGTACAAAGACCTTCACAGATGTAAAATACTCTTTTTTTTTTTTTTTTTTTTTTCCAAATGTACTTTGTTTTCCTATTCTGTTTTGCCAAACATTTGGCACTCTAGTTTCAATGGAGTGTAAGATACATCTTTAATTTCTAAATATTTAATGGTGTTTCTGTGTCTTAACTGTGGTGTACTGCAGTCTTTCGTATTGACAGCTCACTGTTTTGTATAAATTAACAGGGGAAACCTACATACTTTGGCAACTCAGAAAAAGGTAAATTGTGTTTTGACAGTTGTAGAGACTTTGAAAGATATTTTGGAGTGTGGTGAATTTTAATGACCGAAATGACTACGGCAGCTCATACCTCAGCCGATAGCTTCAGACGCCATACCTGCAGCCCTAGGAATACAACTTTATTGGTTTGCAGTTATCTGTTATTTTAAAGTTGTCTCTGCAACTCTTAAGTTCAATGTACAGACTGAGATTTTCTGCCTGGGGGAATGGAACTCAGGGGATGTCGAAGCTGCTTATATCACTCTAAAGTTAAAAGAGCAACTCTAGCTTTTTGTATGATTTTGCGGTCTTTCATGATTATGTGTGCATATGGTGTGTGCAATTGGAAACATCAGAGTTACGATCTTGTTTCTCTTCAGATACGCTAGTCCTGACGCAATTTTTATATTACTGATTTTAAAATTGGTATCTTGAGGTTTTTTTGTGTGTTCAAGGAAAGGTTGTTGATGGTACACTTAGTGAGAGCCTAGTGTATGGCCATCCTGCTGTTAATGTAGTCTGCTATTTTGAGTTTTTCGATATCTTATTGCTTGAAAAGGACACTTATTTATTACTTAATTTTTTTTCTCAATACCTTAAAAGGAGCATTTCCATTTTTCATGGTCTAGTTAATGAAGGAAACATACGCTTTTTTACTAACATAATTGCTAAATATCTCTAGTGTCCTAATATCGAGTCAGGATCCTTAGTTGACTATGAGAGTAGGGAGGAACTTGTCACTCCTTTTTGAAAATTTGAGCATCAGTAATCATCTCTGTGGAGGTCCCAAAAGAAGCTGCTTTGCTGAGGATTTGCTAAACTGTTTTGCAGCTCTATTGCACAGTGAAACTATTTCCAGCTGTATTGCACAGCGAGAGGTACTTATGCTTTCTTAAAAATAATTACGTAAGCCCATAATATATGCGACTTTCAGTTAAAAAGAAAAAAAAATCATATATTCTTCTAGGCCCCAAAGCAAAAAGTATTGCGTAGGCTGATGCTCATAAATGTGGAAAATAAAGGCAGAGTGAAAATTAGACCAGCTCCCAATAGTTTGCTCATGCCTTTACCAACTCTTTTTCTTAAACATCTTTAAATTCTAAGTGTGAATGAGTTTTATTTAACAATCTATGACAGAAGGCATAGGCTTTTTTTTCCGTTTTCTAGCAACCCACACTTTTCATATGCTAGTGGATATTAGTATGAAGCGTGGTTTCCCCTGCAGGAGAATAATTCCCAGCAGTGTTTGAGGGGAGGAGGGAAGAAAGGATCTGGATTTATGTATTCATTTTAGTTGAGGTTCTGAGTATTAAGTTTTCTTTCTTGAATTTGTCTAAAATGAGTGTCTTTTTTTCTTTTCTTTTCTTTTTTTTTTTTTTCAGTTCTTCAAAGTATTTTTGATTTACCCCATAATGATCCATACTGGATGCAATGCTTTGCAGTGGAAGTTACAAGGTTACAGTCATTCATTGCCACGTTAATGTTTTAGTTTGGCTCAGGAGCTTGCTTACAGAGTGCAGTTGGGGCTGATCATGCCCAGACTGGCCCACGTTGTGGGGCAATCCTGAGAGTGTGAATTGGATTTCTTTCAGATAACACCAAGCCAGGGGGTTTACATCTAGAGTGTACTTACAGTGCTTCACCTCCCAGTCCCTCTCCCTCATGGGGACATATTTGAGCTGATCTGAAATAAAACTCCTGAAATGTGCCTTGTGCAAATGTTGCATCCTCGGTGCCAACTGTGCTGCTCTACTCATTCGCTTCTAGTGGGCTGCCGGACATGATAATGGAGGTGTAGCCAGGAGGCCTTTTGAGTGGCATAGAAATAAAGAGGAGCGATGTAGATTGGGATTTCTTCTCTAGCTTGGATGAACTCTCTGGAAAAGTTTTTTGTTTCTAACCTGTGTGGAGACTTTTGTTGAGTTGTATCAATGCCTCACTTGAAATACTCCTTTCGTTTAGAGTAACAATATTTAAATTAAACAACACTTATTTTATTTGAAATCACTACAATGTAGGCTTCTGGAGATCTCAGTAAATTTTAGCACTTGCCAGCTGGCCTCTCTTCTGTGATGGTGAATACAATGTGTTTTACTTCTGGTTTTTATTTTTTTTTAAATTACATTACTAAATTGAGTAGTTCAACACCATAGATGCTAGAGTAATGCAGATAAAGCACCAAATATTCATTTTTAACGACCACTTAAGTATAGTTAGCATTTCTCTTGCTTTGGTATCAGGTGAGACTGTCTTGCAAAGCCTGCCTTGAATATTTTCTTACATCAGCTGTTTCAAAGCCTTCCGGGTATGAGCTTTGCTTTTTGTTGGTCTTGTGACTCCAGATACAATTATAAACAAATGTACTTCTGTTGGACTCATGACCCCAGACATAACTGCTGTGACCCTACCTGGGGGTTATGACCCATCGTTTGGGTCTTGCTGCATTAGAACAATATGAAAGAGTTGTCTTATGCTAATGCATTCGGAGGCAAATGCAAATAACTGTCAAGAAAGCAGTGAAACAGATTAATCATGCAGAGGGCTGTTGTCTTCCACGGTAAAACTGGAAAAAAAAAAAAATAGAAGATGGCTTCTACATGCTCATTGTTTTAGGAATAACTTCTGTTCCACTCTTCAGTTGATTATGTACTTCTCATTTAAAAACGAAAATACCAAGAACCCACACATCTTAAACATACTTATGAAAATACACAAATATCAACCGGTGTTAATTTCATACAAATGCTTCTATTTTCTTTGGAAAGTATAATAAAGGCTTTAAAGTGAACCTTATGTGACAAACCATTCCCCCTCACTCTTACCCGACTCCACTAGCCTTTCAAAGATAAAGATGCTATCTTGCATTGAGATCTTGTGTCAAAGTTCAGCCTGGAAAGACTTGTTTTATGGTCCTTAGACCAGTGATTTGTATTGAAGATACTGATGACATTGCCTTTTTAATGTGATTCTTCTGCATTTTTGAAGCAGGAAACTAAGTGTATTGTTCTAACATCTAATTTCCTTCATCATTTGCGTACCACCGTAGGGATTCAATAAGTCCAGCTCTTTTGGCCTGTGGATGTAGTTTAGCCCTGTTCTGGATTACTTTATACCATATGTGCTCAGTTTTTTTTTTTTTTTAAATTAATGAAACTTTGTTACTTGAGAATGGTGACTGTAACATTGTCTGGGGAAAAACTGTTCTTCTGAAACAGAAGAATGAATGCTGACTCAGGTTGGTGACGCTGCCTGTGTTATTTCTCCTCTCCAGTCTTAAAAGTGGTTTGAGACTTCTAACTAGTGAAACTTAGAAATTAAGAATCACAAACTGCAATACTGAAAATATAAAGGGCCTTTTTAGCTCTTCGTGGCTCTAAATGCCTTGCTGTGATGGCAGTGCTTTTAAGGAGGCAGAGAACCTGTATCTACCTCATACCTGACCTTATAATATTTGTAAGCAGCCTAGGATAGTGTTCTTTCTGTCTTTGCTAAAAGGAGTTCTTATGACCTGTGGACTAAGCAGGCACCATTCAGACAGGGCTTGGTTCATAGGAAAGGTGGCTGAATCCCGTTCAACAGGAGTGTGTCCTCCACAGGGAGAGCTTCCAGCCCCTCTGGATGGCAAACAAAATTCAGGGAAGAAGTCTGCAGTTCTGCAAATGTGTCTGAGGCTCTTGGGCTATGTGCCTATCTGTTAGTGACACTTCTGGGCAGGCTTTGCTTTAGCTCTTACAGGTGTGGATGAAGGTCCATGCTTCCTTTTGCAGAAGTGCAGGCAACCCTGTTCAGTCACCCCGCACCCCATTGGTCCTTTGGACTGACAGAGTATCTTAGAGATATGGGCAAGGAGTGCACCCCCATCCTTGGTCATTACACCTGATAGCCTGGGTGCAGGTTGGTTGACTGCCATCAATAGAGGTTCAACACTTTTGAAGAAAGCAATGTAACCCACCGAATAGTAGGATCGGAAAGGGACATCTAGAGATCGTCTAGTCCAACCCCCCTGCCAGAGCAGGGTCACCTAGAGCAGGTTCCACAGGAACACGTCCAGGTGGGTTTTGAGTGTCTCCAGAGATGGAGACTCCACCACCTCCCTGGGCAGCCTGTAAAGTAAAGAAGTTCCCCCTCATGTTTAGGTGGAACTTCCTATGCTCAAGTTTGTGCCCATTACCCCTTGTCCTGTCACCAGGCACCACTGAAAAGAGCCTGGCCCCATCCTCCTGACACCCACCCTTTAAGTATTTATAAGCATTGAAAAGATCCCCCTCAGTTTTCTTTTTTTCCAGACTAAAAAGAACCAAGTCCCTCAGCCTTTCTTCCTAAGAGAGATGGTCCAGTCCCCTCATCAACTTTGTAGCCCTTTGCTGTACCCTTACCAGCAGTTCCCTGTCCTTCTTCAACCGGGGAGCCCAGAACTGGACACAGTACTCCAACCCGTGAAATCCATCCCATGAAAGTGGAAGAGGCAGTTCAGGACAGTGCTGGAAGACTCTGGTTCCAAAGATCTTTGTATGTTGCATGGATGTAGGGCTAGTATCCTTAACTTTCTTGAGGATCCTCCCTGCCAGTAACATGTGTTGCATTGCTGTTGTTCTTGTTCAGTCTCCCATCATATTCAGTGATATCTGCTTTCATCAAGGGTCTCCTTTGTGCTTGTTAATTTAATAAGGATCCGATTGTCACATGAGACCTCGCCTCAGTCCTTGTAGAACTTGGGAGTCTTCTCTAAGCCAACTGGTTTAGTGCATGTACCCTTTTGTGGCTGTAGCCTCACCACAGAGATCGATTGAGTGCCAGACCCACTGTCTGGTGATGGTTTGCTTTATACCTTTTCTTCAAGGAAAAGTTCAGGCAGAAAGTGTATCTTAAACTCCTTCTGGGGGTGACCTTGGGACCCACTCTGCTGCACACAATTGGAAGGCCATCTTACTTTCTCAAAAGTAAATTCAAGGCTTTTCCTGTTGTGTGTGGATTCCCCATCCGCTCTTTGGTCTTGCTTTCAAACTCCTTAATGACTAAGGTGTGAATTGCAAGAGGAAGGGAGAGAACGGCCTGTGCTTTATTCCCTTGTGAAACAGCCTGAAGGAAGGTGGTCAGTGGTCAGGCACATCGAAAACAGGACAAAAGCATGTGCTGCTCAGGAGCTGTGTGTACTGTGTGGTTAAGTGACTGGCATTTGAGTTCAGAATTGAGAGATTTCCTTTTAACTGCTCCAAATACATCAGTTTTATAGGACTCTGGAGTAGTTAAAATGTCTCCAAGGAAAAATATTAGCACTTAAGGGCTTGCAGTCTGGAGCACTACTAAGTAGTGTCTGCCGTGCAGCGCACAAGGTGTAGGGTGCTATTTACTGAATGTCTTCACGGTTATTGAACACTTTATCTTGCTCCTTGCTTGTTCCGTCACTGTCTGATTTTTAACATGTTCTAATTAAATTTAAATTTGTTTGTTAGCCTGCCTTTGCAAACCTCTAATCATTTTCAGTGTTACTTGTTAAAATTAGAAGACAATTACAGTTGTGGAAAAAACCAACTTATTATGACTGCCTATCTCATGATGTAACCAAGCTAATGTATTAACTTTAGTGAAACTAAAATAAGTACTTTAGCTGTCAAATGCAGCTAACTGCTGTTAGAAGAAAGGGAACAAGCATGCTGAGGTACAGCATTGGCCTTACTGGTTTTGCCTTGGCTTTATGACGAAATGTTACTTTCAAAATTCTTATTTCTCTTCTTTCATTAAGCAGAAAACAACTAGTCAAATATTTTCTGCCTTGACAAGTGTTTTGTCATAGCCTCAGATTTCTGTGCTTGGAGGTAAATAGCTTTTTGTGTCCAAAACCTCCATTTTGAAATAAACCTACTGAAGAGGCGAAAAGCTTCCTTGTGGTAGTCTCCTCAGTACTTTCATACATAACTGTGCTGCCTTATAGCAGGAGGTCTTTGGTCAAAGTTAAACAGAAGCTGTAGTAAATCAGTACATTGCGCTAATAAGAAATTGATGACATTAGTTTCTTCCACGTCTGGAAAGACGGCAAACACTGCATGTTGGACACACTGAAATACAACGCCAATGTGTTGAAAGGGAACAATGTAATTAGCCTTTTCAATAGCTAATGAATGAACCCTTGATTTTTACAGGCTGTGGGTAAGTTGACCAAACATGATTGTTTTCTAACTTATTTTGCATGCACTCACTAAAACTGTAAAGAATAGTAGTATTTTTCTCAATTATTTAATTAAATGTCAGTTGAACGTCTTATTATTCTGAATTTGAGAAGAAACTGCATTTTTTTATACTATCTACATGATTGGTAGGCAGTCATTTTCATGGTATACTAAGCTTCTGAGTAGACTTTTGGGGATTTAAAGATTGCAACATTCTGTGAAGATATTTAAGAAACAATTTGCTTAGCCCAAGTAGTTTGATCTTCTAATAGATATTCATGGTTGTTAGGTCTACAAAGCAGTTTAAACAGGTAGCCCTCGTCTTAATATTTAAGACCTCTAAGGGTTCTCTGTCATTCATACAGGTCTTCCAGAAGGGAAAAATATACACTTTATGGCTTTGTAGATTCTGGCAAATGATCTGCGTAGACAATTATTGAAAAAGGTGTTCCTAATAGCCTAATGAAATACTGGGTAGCACTTTAATTCACAAGGAAGATCAGAGTGTCTATCAAAATGAATTTTATCTGAGGCTATAATGACAACTTAGACAATTTCAGTTAATGGATCACATGTATGTGAACAGGGGATTGCTTTATTTTGTTTCTGTTGCTGCTTCTTAATAATAGTATGTGTGGTGTTTATGAATATGCCAGTTAAATGCAAAATTGCCCGTAGAATCTGTTGATATTTACTCTGTTGGCCTCTGTAAGTCTTTCCTGGCAGAATAGTAAGAGGATAATATGAACTTTAAGCCCAAAAAGTATCTTCTGAGAGCAATTATAGAATCAGAGTCATAGAATGGTTTGGGTTAGAAGGGACCTTAAAGATCATCTTGTTCCAATCACCCTGCCATGGGCAGGGACACCTCCCACTAGACCAGGCTGCTCAAAGCCTCATCCAGCCTGGCCTTGAACACTTTCAGACCAGGCTGGATTAACGGCTTAATAGTGAGAAATGAAGCATATAGCACTTAAAGTAAAGTAATTTTATTGGTGGTTGTTTAAAGTAGACACCTGATATAACTTGAGATAGAGATAGGCAGAAAACTTACTCCTTTCTGCCGTCAGTTGTTTTGACAAAATAAAATCCCTTAGAGATACTAAAATGAGGCCAGACACTTTCGCGTGTATTTCCAGAAAAGCTAGAAATGCAAATGATAAATGTCTGTGAGTACTCTTCCCCTTCACTTTTGGAACATCTTCCATTGTAAGACGTGGCTAGTCTATGCTCAGTCAAGGCAATTGCATTAGTGTATTGTTATGCAAAAAGGTAATGTCTTCCCAGAATCTGAAAATTAAATATAATAAATAAATGCATTGTGAAGTTTGTGTTCTCCAGTTCTAGTTTTGTTTCTCTTTTCCAGTGTTGCTGCAGGGAGCATGAAGTACTAATTTGTTGACTATTGTAACCTTCAGCAGGGATACCTGAATTTTTGCAGGAGTACCTATGTGGCCCATGAATGGAGGGAGATTTTGATGTATTTAGAGCCAAGCCTCTGGAAACCCTTGAAGGCTAACACTGGATCCTTGAGCTAGTCTGGGAGCCAGTGGAGTGTTTGCTGCACCTGCTGACATCCTCTTTGTGGGGCTTCCTACTTGGTAAGCACTCGCAAGTAAGCTGGACCTTCTCCTGCTTTCACTGTGTCCCACACAATAGCAACCCCAGTGGCACCTCATTTCCTGGCAAGCTGGAGACAGGAGAAACTTATCGTTGTTGCCAGGACATCATTAGCGTTGCCAGGAACACTAATCAAATAAGGTTCAAGGTTTCATACTGATGCGATCAATGCAGTATATGTGGCTGGGAATGAAGGGGAAGGTTGATTTTTGGGCTTGGTTCTCCAAATATTTCCTCTGTTCTTATCAGTGTGACTTCTCTTGCGCCAGTTTCTTTCCATGTGGACACAGATCTCTTGCTGTTCTGTTGACATTTTCATGATGGGTTGGGTGTGCTCGCTAACAAGGGGAGATAAAGCTGGGTGGTGTGTATTAGTATATTGCTGCCAGATGTGACATCCAGCAGCTGCACAATAGCATTCAGAAATCTGAGGGTGGAGCAGAGTATCATAGACTTGTCCTTCCCTCTGCCCTCCCTTCCTCTGCAGAGCAGCAATTGGTGGTGTTTTGTGAGGGGGGTGTGTGTGTGTGGTGGGTTTCATATTCCGTACCGCCCCCCTGCAACCCCTGCTCCCCTCTCCAGTTCTGGGATGATGAGTCTCTGGGGACACCTTCTCTTGCCTTCCTGATCAGCACCTAGCTAGCACACGCTAATTTAAACCCTCAACTTCAGCTTGCCTTGATTTCCAGCAATGCACCCACACGCACACCCCGGCCCCCCCAATTAATTCTGGTATGTGGGATGGTTGGCAGCTATTCTGTGATCCTTATTCTTTCTCAAACTAGCTTGTTGGAGAGTGTTGTGTGTGGGTTGTTTTTGGCCTCCATGTGAGGTAGCTAAGGTGTTGAGGTGGGAATGGGTGAGTGCTTAGGACCACAGGAGTGAAAAATTCATGGAACAAAAAGCACAGAACAGTTGATGTACCTGCATCTCCAAGCTGTCATGTAAATTAAAGCTCCAGAGGTCATTATTTCTCATTGATGGAGATTTGGAAGCGTCACCCACAGTGATCTGTGCAAGTGACACTCAGGAACTCTTAAAACTTGATAAAATGTTTTGTCCTACTTACAGTAGCAGAGATCCTGAATTTCTTTCCCTTCCCTTGAAATAAAAGGGCATGGATATGGCCTTGCTGGTCAAATTTAATCACAGTCCTGGAATCATCTTCTGTGTGTTAATGTTGTTGAATGTAAAAGTAAAGCAGGTAAGAAAGACACTGTCTTATTTGCTTGAGGCTTTTAGACTGCAGAAGTTAGTGGTCAGTCCTTTTCCTTTAATAGCAAATCAGTTTTCTTTTAATGATGTGGGTTTAAATAGAAGTCATATTGTAGCATTAGGAAAGCAATAGCTATGCTTTTCATATAAAAGCTATGTTATTAGGTAAGGAAAACCAATTATTATTCTGTTATAGCTTATTTGAATACTGTTGAATAATTAGTGTCATTAGTAGAGGGACACACAAGATCTTCTATAAGATGATGGAAAAACCAATGCAAACTTGGCATGTCCTTGTTGTACAGCATGTGGAATGTGCAGCGTGGTGTCAAAGCAAGAATCTTAACTGTAAGAGGTGTGCCATTGCAATGAAAATAGAAGTGATGGTCGCTCTTCTGCTAGCCATAGGAGTGTCATGTCAGTTTCTATTCAGTGATACATATTCACAACTGGTTTATCCACTTGGATTTCTGTGTATTAACTTAATGTAGTGTTTTGTTTTGGAATTTATACCTAAGATTGTCTTAATATAAATGCTAATTGTTAAAAGTAACTATACAACAATCTCCTCTTCACATCATAGTTTTCCCCACATTAAGTACTACAAACTCAGGAAACTGGGTAGCAAGTCTGTACTTCTAAGGAAATGTAGACAAGTTTAGTTCAAAAAAACCCCAAACAAACAAATCAAAAACCTCAACACCCCCAAAATGAAAAGCCTCTGTGCTACAGGAACTCACAAGAACTTAACTCTGGTCTGCAGTGATATTAAACAGCAATCAATATGTGATGAATGCATTTCAGTATTCATGCTACTCAGCTAAGCATTTTTTCCTAACAAGTAACTATATATATTTAGTTGCTGTGGCAGAGTGACTGTTTGTTTGGTGCATTCCTGTGTTAAATTCAAATAGTGAGGAGTTATTTTTTTGGTATACTCTAGACTTTGGGAGCTACTGAAAGAATGTGTTATAGATGTGCTTAACAAGGTGGCAATGTCAACATACACTCTTTAAACGGGAAATGTATTGCAGAGTTGATTTTTTTTTTTTTAAATTTACTAGTGGAAAGGACTTCCTAAATGGTTGTTGATTGTATGCAGTAAGAGTTGTGAAGAGAATCAACAGCTAAGCATTACATTTTGCTGCATTTCTCTTCAGTGAAGTTGTCACCACTGCCCCAACTTGAGGGTGGTGGCTTGGGTGATGGGAACTTCAACCAACAAATTCAGATTTAGAAGCTGCTAGGTGCTTCCGGTTGTTACATCTCCCTCCCAGGGTCACTGCAGAGGGGGCTAGGGTTTATGAATGCATCTGCAGGGTTTGTGAATGCATCTGAACTACTTCAGTGCAATGTCTGGTGTCTTTATGTTGAACAGCAGCTGGTGGTGACGAAGCACACATGCAGCTGCTTGCAGGGCTCGGCTTGCTGGCCTGGCAAATGGTAACAGGCAAGAAAGGAAGAGGAAGGTGGGAGGAGAGATATTAAAGCCTTAAACCACTGCAGTTGTTTAAGTGAGTGCATGTCAAAAGCTCTTAAATTTAAAAACACAGGCCACTGCAGTGGATCGTGTACCTATGAGTTGGTAGCTCGTCTTCCTTAAGTGCTGTGGGTTTTCCACATTGAAACACCTCTCTACAGTGATCGGTTGGAGTGTCCCCTGTGTGGAGTGCTTCACAGGACCAAAGCTGGAGGCCTGAAGTATACGGTGTGCAATGTGGCCACTCTGCCACTTCTTTGTCACCAAATACTACAGCCAGACATGGGCTGAATGTTAAAGGATGACCAGAGGGGGCTGAAGCAGGCAGAGCAAAGCTCCTGAGGAGCATTTACAATCCTACTTTCTAAAGACCTCTCAAAACTACCAGTGCGGTCACAAATTGCAAGACAGTTATGTCAGAGGGAGAAAGAACAGTTT
This sequence comes from Larus michahellis, assembly GCF_964199755.1. Classification (NCBI taxonomy): domain Eukaryota; kingdom Metazoa; phylum Chordata; class Aves; order Charadriiformes; family Laridae; genus Larus; species Larus michahellis. Next base: position 70,040,671 of record NC_133897.1, on the reverse strand, counting down.
TTGTGGTTAAGGCACCAGGCTGGTGTCAGGAGATCAGCTTTCACTGCTATAAACCTGCTGTTGTCTCAATCTCCCATGCTTCTGTGCTCCCTTATGAAGCAGAGGTGATCATGCTTCTCCCTTTCCTTTTCTGTTTTGCCAGTTGTCTGGGGCAGGAAGTATTCGTTGCCCTGTCTGTAGGACAGCAGGAGGACTCTTGTGGTTGGTCAGTGTTGTGCTCCCACCTGACAATGTGGGGCAAAAGCGTACTGTCCAACAGGCTGGCCAGCCCAGAAAGGAGAGTGTTCATATAAGAAAGGGAATTGTCACCTCCAGGGCATGCACAGAAACACATGCAGCCTGGGAAACAAGCAGGAGCTAGCACTGCATGTGTGGTAACGGCTGTCACTCTGCTGGAGTAATTGCAATGTGGTTGGACAGCCATGGTGGACAGTTGTGAGTTCTTCAGGACAGATAGGAAGGGAAGGTGAGGATTGAGGGATATTTCCCCCCCCCCCCCCCCCCCCAAATGAAGGAGCAGTTTGAATGTATGGAGCTGTTTTGTGGGACAGGTCACATGTGGGAAGAGAGCTTGTGGGTCGTGATCTGGGATAGGCGAGTAAAAGGGACTTAATGATGGGGATTTCTTACAGATCATCTGACGAGGAAGCAGATAAAGTCTTTAGACAATATGAAAAAGTCTCCGGCTCACAGCCTGTGGTAATTAAGGATGACCTAAAGGTCTTTGACATCCGCTGGAAGAGTGACACTGTTGGATACAAACTAGTGAGGACATTTCTTGAGAGTATCAGGATTAACTTCTTGATACCTGGCTGGAGGGGCCAAGCAGGTGTGACACATGATTGCATCTGCTATTCACAAAGAAAGCAGAAGTGGCTGGGAGAGTGATAATGGCAGCCTTGGCTGTAGCCACCATGAAATAGAGGAGTTCAAGATCCCTAGGGGAGTAAGAAATGCAAGTAGCAGGGTGACAGACCCTAGACTTCAAGCGAGCAGACTTCAGCTTATTCAGGCAACTGGTACCAGATAACATTGAAGCTTTAAAATGCAAAAAAGCTCATGAAAGCTGAACAGGTCTTGAAGGACAATCTCTTCCAAGTGCAGTTGCAGCCTTTACTTGGGAAAACAAGCACATGTATCGTGAGACCTCGGGAGACCATATTGGCTAGACAGGAAGCACATGATGGAGTTCCAATGCAAAAAGGCCATATACAGGAGGAGGGGAAATCAGTAAAAGAAGAATTTAGAAACATTGTCCAAGCGTGCAGGGCTGCTGTTACAAAAGCTCAACTGTTGTTCATGTGTGCAAGTGGTGTTATGGGCCACAAGAAGAGTTTCTACCACGTACAGTAGTAGGAAGAGGCTGAATGAGGAAAGTTTGGGCCTGCTACTGGGTGAGGTGGGTGAATTATTGGCAGTGGGCACAGGTAAGGCTGAAGTACTTGTGCCTCCTCTGCCTCAGTTTTCACCAATGAGGCCTCACAGGCCTCTGTACTTAGTGAAGGGGTTCAAGGAGGACAAGGAAGTCTCACCAGGAGCCAAGGACAGAGTCACAGATTACTTGAGAGCTCAGTCTATGCAAGCCAGGGAGACTGTGCCATCTCTACCCTTCGAGGTTTTCAAGACCCATCTGGATAAAGACTTGAGCAAACAGATCCCATGGCTGGCCCTGCTTTGAGCAGGAGGCTGAACGTGACCCCTGGAGGTCCCTTTCAGCCTGAACAGGTCTGTGATCCTGTGTAATGCATGTAGTTGGGAGGGTTGTCTGCAACCATTTATCTCATTTCTTAATTTTGAAGCATGTGTTGTAACTCTGTGTATGTAGAGGATAAATTGCTTTAGCTATTTGTATAGGAGGAAGCTAATTTTATAGCATGTCATGGTACATGTTTGTCTTTCCTTTACAGAAGCTGTGCCATAGTGTGTGAAGTTAAGTATAGTTGGAGTAATCTATCCTTTAGAGAGGTGTGTGTCCTGGTTTCTGGAGTGGTATGGTTGGTTTAGTGGGAGGCTGTTCCCTGTGGTGACCACTGACTCCAAAGCCCGTTACAGTGCTGAGGTGGGCCCCATGTGGAACCTCTCCACTCATGCTTAAGACCACTTGTAAATAAAAGATTGCTTGGAGCTGCCAGCAGCAGTTAGTCTGCCCAATTCTTCTTGTCAGATGGGCACAGTCCCAGCATGAGGAGGGGAGTGCTACTCCCCTGATCTTTCCTTTGAGTCTCACCTGTGCGATGCTGTAGTCATCTTGCTTCTTGTCCTGAACTTCTCTGAGCTCTTCTCCGCGTGTTGTTGAGAAGCTTCTGACTCTTGCTGCAAAGGACTGTGTTTCAGTGATGAATGGGGTTTGTACTGATAGTTTGCTTGTAAAATGCTTTGGGAGTCTTCCCAGTGTGAGGCTCTGTATCAGGATGTGAGAAGCTGAAGTGTGAATCACCGCTCTGACTTCTCTTGCCAAGCTTTCCATGCTGAGGCTGTGAGGTTTAAATTCCATATTGTCCTGGTTTTTCTCAATGGGCTTGTGAAGAACAGCTGATATTTTTTGCTTTGAGTAGCTATGAGGAAGTTGCACGTATCACGCTATAGCTAAGGCATTTTCTGATTTCAGGGTAGTTTTTAAAAGCTATCTTTAAATTGCAAGGCCTTTAAAGGCCTTTTGTAGGATTGTGTAGTAATGAGGAACTCTCCCTCCTGCCAAGGGAAGTATGGAAGAGGGAGAATGGGGTCAGGTCTCCCTTGGGACTACAGCATTCCTGCCTGTATGCAGTCTGCAGCAAAAAAATTATTTGGAGGTGTTGTTTTCTGGTGCACCTTTTTTTCACTTGCTGAATTTATGATTTTTTTTTTATGCTGTTAATCTGTCTGTGTTGTTACTTCTAGCAGAGTTTCCTGATAAATTTGAGGGCATTGTATCTGTTAATATATTTTTAAATGTTTCTTTCCTCATGTGTATGATTATAGTCTTGGGAATTTTCTTCCAGTGTTCTGCCAATTTCTTTAACATTTGTTTTACTCTTAAAAAATTCATAACGGATGTATTTCCTGGTTTTAAACTCTGTAATAGGAAGAAAGGAACCCCAGTTTTCCCATCTCAGTGATAGCCTGGAGCAGGATGTGTGGCATACAGGCATACAACAGACTTTCACCAGGAGGAGGAAATTAACTGGCTACAAAGTAGGGAAAGTTCACCAGAAGTCACTGCTCTTCATTTATTTTTAAATGAAGCTTTGAATCTCTAGAAAAAAGGACAAATTATATAATAAATGGCGTCTCCCTGCATATTAACGTGTTTAGATACCTGTGTTGACTGCGACTGTGGTATTAGATTATGCAGCCTCATGTATTAACAGTGCTATCATTGAGTTCTGTCTCTTTCCCCCTTTTTTAAGGAATGGTCTTTTAATGCTGTTAAATGAAGTACTGATGCATGTTTCCTTGGCCAAATTCTGCTGTGTTTTCAAGTGGTGTGTGGTGAGAATGTACGTAACTTACCCACATATGTCCTGGCAGCTTTTTGGTCCTTATTCTTTTCAGTGCCTGGAAAAGTGAGATTAAGCAGTTTATCTTCTTTGAGACCTGTGCTGCGTTCAAAGCTGCTTCAGAAAAGGAAAGGAACCTTCAACAATTTTTCTAAAGTTAATACAGACTAATAGCAAAAAAACATGGTCAGAGGCATTGCTGTTAATGAGGCTTGAAATATGCTTTACTCTGAAGAATCTGCAGACCAGTGGAGAGGGGGAAAAGGTGTAACCCCTGGGATAGCCTAGTACTTTAGAAAAAAAAAAAGTAGTTTTCTTTTTAAGCCAACTTTGGTTGCAATGTTTCTTTTCCATAGTTTGCCAATTCTGTGACTCTGAGTGCCTATAGGGAATGCATTGAAATCTGTATGGAAGAAAAAAAAAATCTACTTCAGCTGTTATTTTTATGTAAGTGCACAGCAGGAAAGGAGTGAGACTTCTTCACTGGGGGACACCACCACCCTCCCCACCGCTCCCACCCCCTTAACCTCCTTGAAGTTTAGTGTAGGTGTTGAATTTAGTGTAGCATTTTATTGTAGTAATGCTTGCCATAACAGTGATTTTTTTTTTTAATTGTTTTCTTTTATAGTTTGCGGCACAGAATTTATCAATGGTACAGGTAGAGCTACAGGTAGAGCTAATCAGCTTAGCTTGATGACATTTTTCCCTGTTGTACGAAATCTGTTTTGATAGATGACATATGCTAGGAAGGGCCCTTCAAAAGTAGGAGATTCATATTTTAAAAAAATCCTTTCGTCCACTTCCTGCTGCATTTATGGTTTTGCTTTTTATTCAAATTTCATTTAGGGTAAGTTTATGAGGCTTTCATCCTTTTGTACAACTTTTTGTGCCTTAATGTCTCACTTGTAAAATGGTACTATATTTCCTCTCCTTATTTTTGCTGTGCTACCTATTTTTGTATTGAAGACCCAATGTTGACCCCCAGATTAGTATTTGCATTGCTTATTACCTAGGAACACAGCAGGTGCTGTCCTGTCAGGTTCTGCTTAAATGATGGTTGAATATTAATTTCAATATTTTTCTAAATGTGGCAGAATTCTGACAAAGGTATGTGAAGGAGGGGCTTGCAGTGAGAATGGCTCAGGAAACTGTTCTCAGTTCTGTTTAGCAAGTCTGTCCATGGTATTTCTCAGTTCAGCTATATATCTGGGATTGGGTGATCCTTCAGGGCAACAGAGGTTTTTGTATACACTAGTATTTTGAAATATTTCAATGGTGGGACTCCAGCTATTCTTTCCAGCAATTCTAGTAACAGTAAATTAATGGTATAAAAAAGTTAATATGTGTACAGTTTACTAAATTTTTGTGATGTTCTGTTAGTAATATTAGGAAAAACATCATATTACTAGAGAGATCTGGTCTGTAGAAATGCGTATATGCAGAATAAAAGATTTCATGGAGACCTTGAATAAGATTTTTAGCAGTAATATTTCTGTTTGAGGGTCTAATTTTTTTTTGCTGTGTGTTTAGCATACACAAGTGAAAGGTTGGCTTTTTGAGTTTGTGCTCCTCCTCTGTCATGTATCATCAAGCGTACTTGACACACTTCTGCCATCTCCATGGGAAATTCTGGAGAGCAGCTGGGAATGCCCTGAGGAAGCCAGTTGATGTGCTCCTATTGATTTATTTCCCAATATCTTCCTCCTCTAACAGTGAAGTACATCCGATAAACGTGAGAGAGAATTCATTCGTGTAGCCATGTTGTCAGCTGGAAGGAACATTAGAAGCATAAAGTTTCAACAAATCTCTCGCCTACAGAACTTGGTTGGTCAAAGCTTAGAAATGAGATGCACTGGGAAAGCTGTTGCTAAATTCACATTTGAATGCTTTCAGTCTGGGGGATTGTAATTAATGTATACAATTGTCTCAACCAGATTTGTAGGCTGTTTTGGTCTCGGTTTTGTGATTTTTTTTTTTTTTTTGGAGGGTGGCGGTGGTGTATCATTATGGTAAAATTATGCAAACAAAATGATTGTACTCCTACTACTTGATGCAACAAGACTTGTTAATGAAAAACCTGAACTGTTAAAAGAAGTATTTTTTTATATATACACATGAACACACATTAAAAATGTTTATATACATATTTTTTAAAAATTTGAGAACAGGATGCTACGGTTCATTAACTTCTAACCTTTGCCGTCTTATGGGCAACTGGGTGGAACAAGTAACACACTGAGTAATATCACACTAATGTATGGCTTTATCTTTAGCTCTTTTAACTTCCTGTGGCCAAACATAACATGAGGATTTCATGTGAGACTTGTTTCCTACCAAATGTGGGTTGGCCGTCACGGTGGTTGATTGTGAAGTGGATGTAAAGCTTCTAGGGTACCAGTTTTACATTTAGCCCAGACAGGCAGTGAAGAAGTACATGTCCCAAGGGCTTTGTTCCTTCCCTCAGGTTAGTTTCTATATTTTTACATTTAACCATCACCGGATTAAAACCTATAAGCAGTTTGATAGTGGAAACCACGTCGTCTTCCTCCTAGGGAGTGTCCTGAGCTGATAAACCAGAGTGGCTCAGTTAATTCTGTGTACTATTCTGTAAAATGGCATGATATCAAAAAGTGCCGTTCTGATATATTTTTGTGGGTCTGACGTCCCTCTGGGAGGGGTGGACTGTGGGGCTGAGAGGCTTGTGGGCACCTGTGGTTCACAGATGCCACACAGCACACACCTAACCTTTTGCCCCATCAGTGGCATTCTGTGGGATTTTTGGGTTTTGTTTTGGGGTTGTTATTAGCAAAAATGATTCAAGTTGCTGCCACATTTTCCCCGAAGCTCCAGGTATGGCTTAACAGCATGCGTTGAGCAGTTTTACAGCCTGCCACTGATGAGGAGTTTCCATTTTCCCCCCCTTCCTGCTCCCACAGCTTCCCTTCGGCCGGTGCTCCTCACACCCTCTTCCAGCTGCCTTGCTGTGCGGAAAAACAGTCCGGGAGAAAATAGCTCAGTGTTTCTTCTGCTTCTTTAGTGAGTTGGTGCCTTGTGGAGCAGCTGGGTGGTGCGAGGGCAGAGAATAGCCTGTGGCGGCAGCTGGGGGGGAGGAGGAGGAGGGTGAGGGCAGAGCAGGGGAACAGGGCTGCCACTTTGAAGGGAGGAGGAAAAAGCCAGGAGCAGGCAGCAATGGGTGTACGGCCCATGCCTGTGGTCAGTCTTCCCGTCTTCTCGGGGTGTGCTGAGTGGAAGTTAATGGTGGAAGCATGAGTGCCTGTGGGCTTCCAGGCATGGCAGGCACCTTGTGGGAAGTAGGTGGGACATGTGTCAGGCCTTTGAATTCTGCCCAAGCTCCGTTTGAGGTGCACAAGCCCGTCCTTTGGGGTTTTCCAAAGTGTTTTTCCAGTGCCTTGGCTTAAGGGGCTGGTGCAAAGCATTCAAGAACCTGTGGGTGGGAAAAACAATTAGACTGTAGGCTTTCCTGAATCCCGGAGGTGAATAACCACCAGCTCAACCCTCCTTCCTCTCGAAATGTTTTTCTTTGATAAGAGCGTGAGCTCAGCTCGGCAGAGATGCCGAACAGACACAAAGGCGGTTTGTAACGGGACGGCTGTGAAATGAGGAAGCATGACTGGAAAGGATGCAAATAACGCGAGTGGTGGGGGTCAAACACTGACGTGTACTGCACTCGCCTTGTTTTATAGTCATAACCTGTAGCAATGACTGACCAGTTCCAGGCCATGCTAATTTTACTTTTTTTTTTTTTTTCTTCCCCCGAGGCAGCTCATAACTTCTAGAATAGCGAGAATAAGCAACTTTTTGTCATTACTGCACGCTGCCACCATTCCCCACTAATTTTTGCAGTGGGATGCAGTCAATGCCTGTGCTCTGTGCCATAGAGATTAGGGGTTCAGATTAAGGGAAGAAAGCAGCATGTTCAATCTAACCAAGAAAATATTACTTTTCCTTCATGGTGCTGAGGAAAAGCAGACAAATCTTGCAACCTTCAGCTTTCTTTGTAACTGTTACATGGAGGACTGCTTACTAAATTTTTTCTTTTTTTCCCCTCCCAGGGTTTAACAGCCCCACTGGGCACTCTGTCTCTGCATCAATATAGCTGCTTGTAGACACACATGGTATCAGGCTTTAGAGGTGCAAGAGACACAGAAGCATTACTGTAACATGGTTGTACACACCAATAAGGCTTTATCTGTGTCTCCTTTAATGATTTTTGTTGAATATGGCTTGCTCTAAAACAGCAGTTCAGGTCCCCTGTGTGAGTTTTGACACCGCTGGGCTCAGCTGAAGAAGTGTATTATCTTTCAACAGCATGGGTTTTGTACAGCCTAAAATACCAGCAGAATAAATAAGTAAACAATGGAGAAAGCAAACAAAACAAACAAAAAGGTGAAAGATGCAACCCAGGAAAAAAAGCATGTTAAAAGCACAGGTAGGAGGGGGAAACCAAAACAGTCTGAATCCTCAACAAATGCGTGGCCGCTCTGATTTGATGTGTTTCTTCCTTTTCTTCTTCCTACTATGGCGTGCCCGTTGTCTTTCAACATTAACCTTCAGTCTGTGTTGTGCATTACTGCTCCATGAGTCCTGCTCCTGCCCTTGCTCCCCTGCTGTGCCCCCCGCTGAGCTCAGGGCTGGCAGCTGGGGGAAATTCCGTGTGATTTGGAGCTGTGAAGTGCTGTACCAGCACAGGGGAGATTAAGGTTTTTAGTAAATTTTCCTCTTACTTGGAGAGGGGAATTAGCGAGCTCCCAAATTCACTGGATTTATTGGAAATCTGTGCTGGCTGAATGTATTTATTCCCCTGCGTTGCTGGCTGTACTCTTGACAGGTGCTGAGAGGAGATTTATAGAAACAGCAAATATTTGCTAGAGTGGCTGAAATATCTGAGGATTATTCAGATGTGACTGTTTATCATCATGTATCTCAGTTCTAGTTCAATAATTTAAATGCATAGGCTTGAGTCTTTGGGAATTTTTAATCTACTTCTCTGTTGGATTTTATACAGATTTCATGACTAAATCCTACTACCAATGGACCAGTACAGGTCTGATACATGGACTTTGAGAGTAACCTTTTTCTGGTTTTTAGTTTTGGTGAAGTAAAAGTATGGGGAGAGCAGAACATAACTACAGATGGATGCTGCTCATCACAGTAGAAAAACTTGGGTTGTGTTCAGCTGACTCAAAGAAATTCTGAAAAAACTCCTAAATAAGATTTTCTGTATTGGTTCTTCTGTCCATATCTCTGCAGGACTCCTTTTTGCAAAGCTTTCACTTTTTTTTAAAATATCCTTTTGCAGATAACTTCTACATTGCTAGCTTTTAGAGGAGGTACAAGAGGATGAGAAAACAAAAAGAAAACACTCCAGATCAATAATTGTAGAAGGTAACAACAATAAAACCAAACCATTAGCCTTCCCTCAGGTTTCCAGTGAAAAACAGAAATCAATGTCAGCTTTGCAGTTATTTGAGAGATAAACAAATACGTGCTCGCATGTACCAAGCCTGGAAGAGAGATCTAGAACTGGTGCCCTGTATGGAAAAGTCTGCTCCCATGCCACCTCCATGGTTGTGCTCACCTGTTGGCAAGCTCTTGCACCTTTATTACTGTTCCTGACCCTAATTTTGACTGTTTAAGGAAGTAGGTGATTTCCGAGGTAGCAAAGTCCAGAACTGGTAAAACCATCTCTGCAATTTGCCAGTGGTCCTCAGCAGAGAGCCAAGGCTGTTTGGGACTCTCTGCCACCTGTCCTGTGTTTCTTAGTACAAGAGCAGCTGATTTTGCAGCTGTTGGGTCTTTCTTGCGGCCTGGGCAGGGCTGAGAGTTTGTCAGAATAAGTAGCTGAACTTCATTTGTTTAAGTTAAAGATGACACTGGCTGACTTTTAGGAAATTAGGCAGACAAATGGCAACTTTCTTCCTATTTCTTTGATTGTTGTGCATCTTCTCCCACTCCACTAATCTTTCCATCTACCGGTGCTCTGCTTAGAGCACTGTGCTGTGAAGTGCTTCATTAGCACAGGGACTATTACTCTGCTTTTTTAGTCCTTCCTTGATGGCTTTACAAGCCTTCATGCAGTTGTCAGCTCCTGCCATTTGATACTGCATTAATGCACTCTGAGGTTATTACCATGACTTCCATGGGAACTGATGCTGCTGTAAAATGTGCTGTTAATTTACAAGTGTATGTGTTTTTTGGGTTTTTGACTACTTCTGGGTGGCATTTAAGGTAGATTTTAAAACTGTTCTCCCTTTTCTCTGCCTCTCTTACTACAAGTTGGTTATGTTTGGTTTCAGTGTCTGAGAGCCCTTTTCAGCTGGAGGTAGCATGGTTTTGGTGTGGATGTCATGTTCTTGAATTTACCTTTTTCTTAGGCTTGAGGAGAGCATAAATTTATTGACCTTCATGGCCTGTTGCAAAGCTTATTTCCTGGAGGGCTTGGAGTGTGTCTGAGGCTTTGAGTTTCTGGAAGCACCAGTCACATTGGTTCAGTTGATGCATGGATGTGTTTTTGCAGTAATTTTTATATATGCACTTTGGTCACGGCAGACATGCTCTTAGACCCTGAAGGAATGAAAAGTTCTATAAACGAAGGTCTTTCAAAATGTTTTTGATTAACTGATTACCAGGTTGTTGTTCTAGGAGAATCTGAGAATATAAAACTCAAGCTGAAATTAATAAAATAAGGTGTGATTTGACCAGATGTCACTGATCGGGTTGATAAGTTGACTTATACCCATAGCAACATTGGACTCTGATTTCAGTTTTGTATTCACATAAAAGCATTGAAATGCATTAAAGAAATGACACATATTCTTGTTTTGAATCAGGATATTGCATTTCTCGTCTTTCCTTAGGTCTTCAAGTTCACCTACAGCTTCCACTTTAATCCTTGACAAGTTTAAGTAGCCATATATAGTGAACATGCAAATGCATCGCTTTATTTTGCATCCTGTTGACCTGGCCAAACTAGCACTGGTAAAAGTACTCTTTTTTTTTTTTTTTGACAAAAAACTAGCTAGCTATTGGACTTGGATTGTGCTCTGTGTCAGGTATTATTGGATAAGGATTACAGGAATGGTTTGGTTAGTAACAAGGAACTGTTCCTAACTGTAATTCTCAAAAACGGAATCAAAACTGTTTAAGTTTGAGTAATTATAATTTCTTGTACTTTTGTATTTTCTTAACATCATTAGAAACTCACAAAAAAAAAGGCCCTCTCACCTGCAAGCTTATTATCTAACTGCTGACTTCAGTCTAACATGCCTTTAAAAAAAAAACAAACCCAAAAAATCTCCCAAAACAAAACTCTTTCCACCCCCTGTACATATTTAGAGAGCCTGGTAAGGTAAAATCTTTCTATGGAATGTATTTCTGTACATGGATGGATAAATGGAGGATGAAGTGAGCATGTTTCTAAATCTAGATTTGTCTAACAAACTATTAAGGTTTGGTTATGGAAGGAGTGAAGTGTAGACATAAATATTATGGGTACTGCAACTATAATAAAATAGGATAGTAGAAGAAGTTATGGCTCCAAAGAGGCTACTAGCGCATTTGTTTCCCTTGTTTCATAGCACTCTGTGAAGAAGAGAAATTATGACTTATGTTTATGGAAAAAAATCTATCTAGAGTAACTTTCTCTGGGCCCCGTGGCCTCATGCTTGGCAGGAAATGCGTGGGAGAAGATGCAGCAGATTGTTTTGCTCAGAGGAGTAGCCAGAGCCCACTGCGAGCATCAGAAATACCCTGGCAGTTGCCATGCCGAGCCTGTGACCTGCTGAGGCTTTCAGCTTGACTGCCTCAGCCTGCGTCGTTTGTGTGACGATAGAAATGGTTAGGCAGTGGTCGTCTTTCACGTCTCCACTTCTAAAATAGTCTGTCTGTGTCATTTACAGCAATTCAGTCTGCTTGACTGCTTAGCACAGTGTGAAACACCTCAGGCCGGTGCAACTGGACTTTCCGCCCCTTTCTCTTTACCTAATGGGAGCAAAACACATCTGGAGTAACTGCTTTAGTTGAATTAGTAGGCTGTGTAGATATAAATCTGAATTATTCTGGTCTGGGGAGGGGGTCCCACTCCTTCCTCCAGTCGTGCTGCCCCTGTGCTTGGCTGCCGGTGCTCCCCAGCCAGTCGGCAGCTAAAGTGAAATTCCGTAAGTCGTACTTGTATGTGTGGCAAACTCATTCTTGGTTGTCTGGGCCGGGTTTCCTTCAGTTGAGCTTCTGTCTTCTTTTATGGTTTCAACACTTCTTACCCCTGAGACATTGTCTTCTTTCCTAATTAATCTTTTCCATTCTTTATAGAGTCTGGACTTCCTCTCCATTTCCTGTTTAAAGTGTTTATTCATCCAAGCAAGTTTCCAGTCTTTCCTTACCATTTTCTCCCTCCTGCTTGGAATAGGAGTGGGAATAGCATTTGTATTTTTCAAATGAGGTATTTCTATGTTTGAGCACAACCTTGCTGATTTCCTTGGTTTCTCAAAATTTACTATTCTGAGATCCTAAAGTCCCCATTGTATTTACTTTCATCTATTTGATTCTTCTCACTTAACTGTGACATATGCAGTAATTTTTCCACAGTCAGCTTTTCTATCCAGTCTTTGCTTCTCACTCAGGCAATGGCTAGAATAGATTAATTTTGTGTCTTGTCGTCTTATTTATGAAAATAGTTTAATAATAGGAAAAAAAGCTCTCAAAAGTGTTTTGGTCAACATTTTTCAAACAAGGCGAAAGCAGCAACATATTGTAGTGTCAGAAAGGGAAAGAGACAGAAATTGTCCCATATAGATTTAATTATTGTTCAGTGAAATTCATTGCATTTACAACTTCTACGTGTCCACTCAACTGTTGCAGCAGGGCTGAACTCACTCGGTATTAAAAGACTACAGGTTAGCCTAGACTTCTGTGTGCCTGGTGGCCTTTTGGTGGATTATAGGGATCTCCAAAATGGTTTCCATCAGGCTTTTGCATTCAAAGTTGGGAGCTTGCCTGAGGACTAGGGAATGCTCTTGTCAGTTCCTAGGCTGAAGAGTCCTGGAGAGAAAAGAGGAGAGAAATGGTATCATAGAAGAGATATGTGCTATGAAATAATTTTTATGCTTTCTTAGTGAGTACCTCCCTCTTTCTCATGTCGACGAAGATTATCAATGCCTTAAATAAAAAAAAATAAATGCATTTTTTCAGGAAATCCAATATCCCATATTTATTTTTACCCAATAATTTTAGGGCTAAGCTTAATACACTGACAGCACTGGAAATAAGATGCACGTGGCTTGCACCTGGGGCATAGTGGCTTATTAATAAAAATGTGACCACAAACTGTGACAACACTTTCCCTATGCCTGTTTTCATTGTCACTGTGTACGCATTCAGACCTGAATGCCCGCTTCCTCAGTGAAGGTGTTGGTTCTGTGCCAAGCATGTAGACTTACCTAAGCATAATAAGAGATCTCAATAAAAAAAGCAGTATGTAAAATCAGCAAGAGCAATACTATTAAGTGAACAAAGTTGGAAACGCAAAAAGGTTGAAGAGACTTTAGAAATTTGGCCCACCGTGTGCATCAGAAATGTCTTTGGAGGGGATTTCTTCCCTTTCTTTCCTTGGAGATGTAAAAGCCTGTGTGGAAAACCTTCTCTTACTCCTCGCGTTTCACTTCTTTCCGTTACTGAAAGGAATCCAACTTCTCATAGTTCACATAAAATGGATTCAGTCCAGGGAGATCATTGCCCTGTTCTCATTATTAATCTAGAAGGCTTCATACTTGCGGCGTTTCGCTGTGCTGTGAAGAATAGAGAGAGGGCAGCGGCGCCTGCCTGGGGGATGGGGACAGCGGCGGCATGCCTCTCCCCGGTACCGAGCAGCCCTTTTCAGGGGTGATTTCACGCTGCTTCAAGCAGGAGCGAGCGTAGAGCCGGGCCAGCCCAAACCCTTCTCACGGGCGGCGGGAGCCGGCGTGGGAAGGAGAAGGGATGAGCGTCCGCCAAGCCCGGCCCTTCTCATTGCTGATCCCTGACCCGGCTGCCAGTGGAGAATTGCAGTCAGAGGCTATAAGACCGACCCAAAAACTGAGTCACGCTGTATTTAAATGAAAATAAATATTTAGTGCTTGTTTTTTCTTTTAGGACCCTCTTGTGTGAGACTTATTAAATGTCAGTGTTTAACTGGAGCGCAAACATAGCTTTAACTAGAAAGCATGTTTTTGCTTAAGGACGTACGCCGTCGCTGACTGGGGTTTGTAACTCCGTTACTAATGGCTTTTCCTAATGACCTGGTCTGAAGATTCCCAAATTATGATCCCAGAGATCACTTCAGGTCTGTGGGGAGCTGACACACTGTGGCAGCTGCCGTTAGGCTTCTTGCCAGAGATCAAATCATGCAAAAAGCAGCTAAAACCACACTGAATGCTTACTTTTTTTTTTTCCTTTCTAAGTAAGCAAGTGCTGTCTACTACAGTCATGTTACTTATTTGTGAGTGGGAGGAAGAATTCCCAAGGACATCAAGGCTGCAGAGAAGTGGTCCCTGGACTTAGGAGGAGTCATTGGCACTTCTTTTCCTGTGCTTTTTTCCTTTTAATAAATGATGACATATGTGCTTTGGTGTTGGATTAATACTTACTCCTACCCCCCTGGTATTGATGGCTAGGTGACTTTTGGTGTAGAAATGAACATTTCTGGTGGTTAAAATACATAGTGTTCCATATATGGGCTCTTAAATCCTGCATGGGCATATAGAAGACTTATGGATTCACTTTACAAAGCAGTTTACTATTTTGTGAAACTCAAGTATGACATCTTATTATTATTTTTTTTTTCGTTCAATATCAAAATGTTAAGTACTCTGGATGACAAGTTCTGGCCAACTCCTATTTCAAGAAGGTTTTTGGAAATACCAAAGACATACCACTTTTTTTTTTTTTGAGCTGCACATTTAATACATATTAATTTTGTTGATGTCTTATGAATTTTTCTTATTACTATTCTAGTCTCTAAGACTGGAGAATGCTTTCCTGCAAATAAAAGGTTAATTCTTTTTCTGTGACTCAGGAAAGGAAAAGACTTTTTCAAATTGTGAGAGTATTTATTTTTATCATATAGACAAGGATGTTGGAATGAAACAAATCTTTTTTTTAAAGACAGCAGCTGGTTCCAGCCTCCAGGTTGGAAGTATTTTCAGTCTCATCTGTTTACAAGCAGCTGGAAGCAAGCCTATATGGGTTGCTTATTTAAGAGGTTGATGTACTTTCAGTGGGGAATGCAGAACTGGATCTCACAGAAAAGAATATATTAATGTTGTCAGTGATGAGTTTTAATAAATTGAGCCTGCACCAAGGGCCTTTGAAAAAAGTGCTTTACTCTGACAGTCCTTTTGATCTTCTGCAAATAAAAATACCAAATGTTTGACCATGGCCAGATTGCATTTGTAAATGGTAGCTTAGTTATTTTAGAATTCTTGGTTGATTTAGTTGTTGTAGATGAATTTGAAACAAATATCCCAATAAAGGAATTTTTTTCAGAGGAGGATGATTACTTTTACATTCCAGTTACTGGTAAGGGAAGGAATGCCTTTGAATAGCCAAAACCTCACATAAGGATTTTCTTATGCATGATATATATATATATATATATGTCGCGTGAGTGTGATAATTTTCCCTACCCCAAGCAACTGGTATCTAGCACCATATAAGTCAGTAGCAGAAAAAAGATTCAGTTTGAAAGATGACCATCAAGTATCTTAATTGACATGATGTGCATTGTTCAGATGATATATTGCTTTACAGAGGATATATAGTGAGTGAGGAGGGATTATTTTCACTTGAGCAGTTCGCATGATGGAGGAAAGATGAGGCAGCAGTAAAGTGGGTCAGGTTGAATCCCCCATTCTTTATACAGAATTAAAAGAAAAATATGGAGAAATAGTGAGAAATGGAGAAGTTTAGTCCCTTCTTTCCTTACTGTGTGCACATTCTGTCTTTTCTGTTTTTAATAAAACTGGTAATTCTGTTGGGTATATTTCTTAAATTCTCGGCAGTTAACATGTATTCAAGATGTTTCCTTTAGGAAAGTTTTCCTCTTTCCATATGCTTGCTAACTAGGGAGTTGTAAGCAGCACTGCCTTAAAGCAGGAGCAATGCCTGGTTCCATGAGAATGGTGCTGGTAGAGTGTGCGGGGGAAAAAAGATGACAGTGGTGTTTTCCTGGTACCATGTATGCTCACCCAGTGGGGTACTTCCTGTATGTTACAATGACTTGTGTTTGCAAAAAATATATATAGTCATTTTCCAAAAAACCCCTAAGCGTCATGGACTATAGCTCAAGATATTTTTATGCTTAAAATGTATAAAAGCCTTATTTATCTTTCTAATAATTCTTTGACTATTATTGTTAAACGTGTGAGTAAGTTCGATCAAATGGTCTGCAGCACTGAGTGATGGCAGCTGAGGATAGAAAATGTTGTACCAGTTTGCCTTGCAAACCTAGCTGCACACCACAGAGAACTGTTCCTCTAGATAGCATTTGAGCTTAGCATGTACAAGTGGTCCTGGATTTATTTTGCAGAATCTGGATCCTGGTATTGTTGGCTACTTGAGTCAGGGCATTGCGGTATACTTCCTACATGCAATGTAGGCTCATTTTAACATCCAAATGGCTCATTTAACATCCAGAACCTTCTTACCTGAAATACCATTATTGTTGTTCTCACACTTTAAAGACATAACATAGGGTTGTTGCTATAGATCAAATATTCATTGCCCTGATTTGCAAAACATGTTATTTGACTACAGCATTCACTTCTGCTCAGCTGTTTCACATCTCTACTTTCTCCCACTTTTGATGTGACCTATATTATATGTGCATATCATATTGGTTCATTGCAGAAATGGTATATCTAACAGCCTATTTCTCCTCCTCTGTTCAAGAACCTTGGTTTTCTGTACCTCAAGGGACTATATGGACACTTACGCGAGTCTTTTGGGCTATATGCTGCCACTATACCTTCTGACATGAGACATAGACCTGCTTTCACAGCAGAACTTTGCTGCTTTTAAAAATGGGAAAGACTCTGCTTGTGTAGATGAAGATCTAGTACCAAGGTTTGAGCAAAACAGAGCCAGCAACTGAGCTTCCTCAGCGGTACTGCTCAGCTTGTGACCTTTGTAGGGCAGGATTAGTGTGTATCTCTGTAGTAGGTTGTTCTAAAAACACAAACAAAACCCCAGCCCTAGGATGCAGGTGCTGCAGTAAATAAATGGAGATCAAAAGATTTCATATTATGAAGAGATGCTATCAAATCTGAAGGCATAAGAAAAGGAGAATGTTTTTTGAAGGCCTTGATCTATGGTGTTTCCTCTCAGGACTTGTCCTTTAATTTTTCTGAAAAGTTTTAGATCACTTATACAATGCAATTTTTTCCTCGTCTTTCCTTTATCATATTGGCAGTTTGTGAGGTGAGGAGGAGTGCTATAGGTTGACGGCAGAGTTACATGAATCGCTCTATTTTTCTGCTGTCAAGTTGTTTTTTTTTTTGAGGGTAATGGCAGAAACATGCTTTGCAACTTTCATATGCATGTAAAGAAAATACAAAGCTGCCAATATAAGATTGATATGTATCCATATGTCTTGATCAGTGTTTCTTCCTGTTTCTTTTATGAGAATGTTTCAGCATGAGCATTATTACAGTATCTCGGTGTTTGCAGATGATTGCAATTAATATTAAGCTGCTGCTGTTATGATAGATCATACTAGTGTACTTCTGAGTGTTTTTTTAAAAGTCATCTTGAAATGCAGTTGTGGGGTGA
Organism: Larus michahellis; assembly: GCF_964199755.1. Taxonomy (NCBI): domain Eukaryota; kingdom Metazoa; phylum Chordata; class Aves; order Charadriiformes; family Laridae; genus Larus; species Larus michahellis. The sequence continues at coordinate 70,023,371 of NC_133897.1, read as the reverse complement.
TAATTATAAATGTTGATGAACGACTGTAAGACAACCATATATGAGAGTATGAAATACCGAGAGGTTATGGGTTGTTTTTAATACCAAAAATCATGAAAGTATAACTTTTTTGTTTGAAGGATTTCCTAGAGTTACATAACTTTGCAGTAAAAAGAGATTAAACTGGAATTACATCCGGGTTTTCTTTAGAAGTAACCTATACTGCACTTTCGGGTCTTTCAGAATGAAAGCTTCTTTGCAAACTAGAAATTAAAATGCTCACAGAAATGTGAATGGGGAGGAGATAAAAAGGGGTTGTGAAGTTGTAGATCATGACCATGTGAGATAAATAGGAGCTCATCATGGTATTGGGCCATGATAAGGGGGCAGCTGGTATCCATGCTAAATCCATGCCTGACTTAGAGTGAAGGTATTTAAAGTTGTGGGGAGGCAATACCCTATTACAGGATGGAAGCATCCTTCTGGTACTGAATTGTCACCTGTGCAATGGCACTTGCTATACTGTTCCACTTGCACCAGAAATGGTGGCCGGGGTGAGAGGAGCTTCCCAAAACATGTTTCTGGGATTCCAGAAACTTTAGGCAGCTGGTCTGTGGTGCTCGGTCCTGCTTCTCTGGGGTTTCAACACCCCGGCCCTGTATGTAGCCTGCTCTGGCTAACATGATTAGATCGTTCTTAGGAACAGCTGTGTTGGTCACGGGTTGGTGTGTCTCCAGGGAATGCGCTTTTAGGAGAGGTGTTGAAATTAGGATAGTACCGCTGGTTTATCTGAGTGATGTGTCATTTTTAGAATTCTTGTCTAAACACTGCAAAAAGATGTTCTGCTTGTTCTGGTTTCACTCTGCTAAATTGATGAATATTGCCCGTTCTTCAAAGTTGATTAATAAAGCTCTTAACATATTGTTTAGATTGAAGCAGCTTTATATTTCATTAGAAAAATATTATGTAATGATTATATTTGGACCTCATCTTCTTTTTTTTTTTTTTCGCCCCCCCGCTAGTATTATTCTGTGGTGGCCTTCAAACAAGGGATCCTGTTAGATTCTCACTGGGTGGCCAAAAAGCAGAAGATTGTTAAGAGTTATAAAGATTCATGTTTGTTTTGGGTGGAGGCTTCAAAGGCTCACAGACTTCCTTACACAAGGATGCAGTGAGGAAATGGGAAGGCAGGAAAAAAAAAATATTCTGAATCTGTTTTGTATAAAAAGGGGATCATAGAGCCACCATCCTTGCTTTGCTTCAGTGGAAAGGCAGTATAGTCATGGATTTCTTTGCACTACATGTCTTTGATGTTTGTGTTAGATGCCATCGATAAAGCTTCCTTTTTTTCCTTATGTGTACACTTAAAATACAGTGATACATTCATAAGGCAAATTGTAAATAGCGTGCTAAAGCTCAGCATCTTAATGTGTATAGCTTGAGGTGCTGGATGATGGGATGTATTCCAGTCCATATGTTCTGCAGATTCCAATTAGTAAGACCCTCCTGCTGCTATGTGGAATAAAGTGTGAGTTAGGATTTAAAGCTGTATATTTTTTTGATAAGTTATTGAAGGAATTACCTCATCAGTTCCTTCCAGTACTAAAGATAACTCACTCCTGTGGCTTGCCCAGGCTGGTCTGTATCTGGAGGGCTTGTGATTTTGTTGTATATCACCCATGTTAGTTATTTTATTAGATGATGTTGAGATATGGCTGTAAATCAGAATTCTAACACGATATTATGGAGGTCTGCAGGAACACTGGTCTTTATATACCATGTCAGACTATTGGCACTTAAAGAATTGTGCACTGGTACATACTAAGGATGGAAGAAAATAAAAGGAAGAAATTATTTCTAGTTCCATTCAATCAATTGACTCCTTTCATGAAGAAAGGAAGGAAAAGTTTAGTATTAATATGCAGCAGCTTACCTACGCTGTTAGTGGTGTTATCCATTGTGTTTGAAATATCTGGTGGTCTTGGTCAGGAATAAATCATATCTGTGTGCTTTTTAGCTGTAACTTTTTTTTTTTCATTCCCATCCTTCCCCTCCCTGCACCCCCCGCTTTTCTTTTAGGAGGTTTCTAGTTAATGAAATTGCATGCAGGAAGTGATTAAGCTCGTAGAATGGACACGGGCAGCATACATATGCATAAGGAGATGCTGTGGGATAGTCAAGACTTTCTTTCAGCATAACTATGGAGCTGAAATCCCACAGAAGAATGACTCAGGAGGACTCAGTGTACCTGAGTCACTTCTTTGAAATTGTCACCCTTTGTCAATATTTGCCCACATAGGCATTATTGTTTGTGTTCTTTATGTTCATTAATAGGTTGAACTTTACATCGCTTTGGGGTTGGAGGTTTTTGTTTAAGTGGGGAACTGAATTATGGAATTGCCTAGGTTGGAAGGGACCTTTCAGATCATCTAGTCCAACCATCAACCTAACTCTGGCAAAAGCCATCACTAAACCATATCTCTAAGCACTATGTCTACCCGTCTTTTAAATACCTCCAGGGATAGTGACTCAACCACTTCCCTGGGCAGCCTTGTTCCAATGCTTGATAGCCCTTTCAGTGTAAAAAAAATTTCCAAATATCCAGTCTAAACCTCACCTGGTGCAACTTGAGGCTGTTTCCTCTTGTCTTATCGCCTGTTACTTGAGAGAAGAGACCGACCACCCACCTCTCTACAACCGCCTTTTAGGAAGCTGTAGAGAGCGATGAGGTCTCCCCTGAGCCTCCTTTTCTCCAGGCTGAACAACCCCAGCTCCCTCAGCCGCTCCTCATAAGATTTGTTCTCCAGAACACTCACCAGCTTTGTTGCCCTTCTCTGGACACACTCCAGCACCTCCATGTCTTTCTTGTAGTGAGGGACCCAAAACTGGACATAGTACTTGAGGTGGGGCCTCACTGGTGCCAAGTACAGGGGTGCAGTCACTTCCCTAGTCCTACTCACTACACTGTTCCTGATACAGGCCAGGATGCTGTTGGTCTTTTTGGACACCTGGGCACGCTGCTGGCTCATATTCAGCTGGCAGCTGACCAACACCCCCAGGTCCTTTTCTGCCAGGCAGCTCTGCAGCCATTCTTCCCCAAGCTTCTAATGCTGCATGGGGTTGTTGTCACCCAAGCGCAGGACCTGGCACTTGGCTGCTTAGAACCATTGGCCTTGGACCAAAGTTATAGGACATCCAAGCAATGTCTGTTTGCCATCGGGGTATGCTGCAGAACACCCCAGTGCCCTAACCCTGTTAGGTGTGTTTCTGAGCTCTATCTGGGTATTTGGAAACCAGGATGCATGGAAAAGACAGGGGTCTTGTCCTGTTCTGGTGTCAGGATGTAGCTAGGGGCTCCACTAGGTGAGGAGGTGAGGTGCAGTTGAGCTCGGTAATAGGACATATGCTAAAGCTGACTTGGGCCAGGCTGCCTGGGCAGACAGGGTAGGCAGCTGAGATCTCACCCATGCTGCTGCTGGTTGACCAAATGTCTACGTGACAGAAGCTGACCAATCTAGGACACTTCATTTTAAATCATAACTTGAGTCACTCACCCACTGATTTAATGAAACTGAAACTGAGGAGTGGCAGCGCACACTGCAGTGTTACAAACCGGTCAGAACCCAAACTGGTTAACTGAGCATTAAACAGCACTACGTGGGAAAAATCAAGCAAACTTAGTTTTCTTGGCAATACTTACCCTTGTTTTCCATTTCAGGAGGATGTAGGGCTCTGTGAAATATAACTAGAGATTGTCGTTACAAGTCCTACTCAAGTCAGCTTCCCAAGACCTCTTATGCTTAGCACTGACTCTTAAGTCAGCTCCGAAAACTCTGTAGATTACTAAAAATAGATAGTACAGTCTTTGATTGTTGAAGATTAAGGTTATGGATGTAAATTTACAGTTCCATTTGTGAAGGTTTGCTTGTCTAAATCCTACATAAATACCTCTAAGCAAATATTAAAGGAGATGCAGGGTGGGATTTTTTATTTGTTTTGGGTTTCTATTAGAGTATTTGTTCCAAGAACTGACTTCAGTTGGACTATAGTGTCAGAAAATGAAATCTGACATAATTTCCACTAAGGGGTGAGAAGATCAAAATGGTTTTGGAAAAGAAAACCAAACCTCAGGACTTTGCCAAGTTTGTCAGTCTAAAGGTGTTGCATTAATTCAGTGACCATCCTTGCCACAATACATTCAGAAATGAGAAGCCTTACAAATGGAAGCTGTGATGGCCATTACACTAGATGGCAGATGTTCAGTCAGCCTTTTTCTCCTGCTGCCCTGTCTGAGAGTCACTGCTGTAAAACTTGAGAAAGCTCTGATTATTATTTACGCTTAGGCATCCTTATGTTGCTGTGATGGTACCGAGGGACTCTTATCTGACCAGGCTTGCTATAGCATAAACTATGGTAATACGATAATGTCGATGTTTCTAGTTCTTCACTGGAGTAACTGATTTTTATCAGGGATTAGAATACTGTATTTTAAAAAAAGGCAACAATTCTCCCTTCTGAATTTACTACCAGCATAATTTAATTAAGTACATACTTAGTGTTAATATGACTAAAAGTTGGGGGTTTGATTATAAAGGTATTTTCTTTGTTCTAGAAATACATCCTAAATCTTTAGAGAAGGTGATTAAAAGTGAATAACTGTCTAAAGAAACACAGACAAAAAAGAATAAAAATTACTGCATGTCATCTTATTTGCCATTTCTTGCAGTACCCTTTTAGGAGCTTGAATATAATATTTTCTTCCCTGTCTGTGTGCTTTTCCATTTGTTTCTGTATCAACACAATAGACTCAGTTTTGTTTGCTTGGGTTTTTTTGGTGTGTGTTGTGTTTTTTGTTTTTAAAGTAGAAATGAAGTTAACTCCTTCTATGTTGTCATGGGAATTTTCTCAAGTCTGGGTTCTTCAATTATTTTGTAGTGATTGTTGCAACATCACTGAATGGTTACGGTTATTCACAGGAATTGTAACCCATAGGAAAAAAAACAAGTCAATGTTTGCATTGCTGCTATTTCTTGGAAAAAAAGATTTTTGGCAGTGTAGAATATATATATGTAATAAACTCTGGAATTTATAGTGAGAAGGATGGAAGAGGAAAATGCCTGTGTTTTTTTATGAGCATGAATTTTAAGGGATACATTTGCTATGGTTAATATCCAGTGTTTTTTGCCTGCCTGAAATACAATGTCCTATGTCTGTGCACAAAACTCCTTCACTTGACTTATCTTTGACCTTGGCTTGGTTTTGGTCAATCTCCACCATCTTTGGTCAGAAGTATCTGTGTTTCCCTAGCGTATACCAGGGGTAAATTCTGCCTCAGAGCACTCGGGCCAGATTCCCTCGCTGTTTTATGTCTGCAGTGCACCATGCCATGTGGAAATGGGTACTCTCAAACCCCATCTAAACTCAAGGTTCTGGAACTTGCTGAAATCTTAGTGCCTTGGTACATACATGCCTCAGCGAGTACACACAAGCTGTGCTTGCTAATTGCACCGTCAATGATGACAGTCTTGCAGTACCATCCCCCGAGGCGTGAGTGTTTGTGTAGTCCCATGAGGCACCGTGCTCAGATGCTTCCCAAGCGCTCTGCACCAAGCTGTGCAGGACCATGGGCAACCTTCCTGCTGTCTTGGATGGGTAGGTAGATGCACCCAAAACTGGGGTCTCGGAAGGAGGAGGAATGTGAAAGTCTAAAAGGGGCTGGCTGGTACAACATAGGGGAGCTCCCTCGTGCTTTCCTTGAAATGGATGTTAGTGTTGTCTAAAGAAAAAAAAACAAAACAAAAAATGCCCAAGCCCCCCGAAAAACAACAGAAAACCCCAAACACCCAATAGCAACAAAATCCTACACCCCCATCCCCCAGGTTTCAGCTCTAGATCTGCAGCTTCAGAGAAGAAGGCGGTAAGAAGGTGGTGGCTTGTCAGCAAAAGGGAAGGCTGGCGCGCTTTTGAGGAGTCCCATAAGAAAAGAAAATGTGAAAGATGCCTGCCATCTTATGTGACTTTATTATTTTAGTGGAAGAATGCAGTAGATGCATATGCCTATATTCTGCCTGTATCTGAGGTACTGGTGTTGGTACTGGCATTATTTCTGTTCTGTGCCATCGCAGACATTTTCTAATACGCCAATGTCACTACTTACTGAAAACTAAAAGCAAGTTAAGTATAGAACTAAAGCCATATGGTAGTTCAGACAGAAAAGTTAGATAATTAGTTGTTCTTGTCAAGGGACTGTGATTAAAATAGGTCATCTTCATAATAGTGACTAGTTTGCAGGGACTTCCTGAAAGCCACCTGGGATAATGATAATGAAAAGAACAAAATTAAAAAGGAGGGGGAGGTGATGCCATTATATCTCACAACGTCTTTTGTAAGTGAATTAAGTCAGTTTTTAATTTGAAGACTGTTATTTTGGTATTTTGGAAAGAAAAATAGATTGAGCTTTCTGGCTTTGTTTGGCAATGTGGCACAAGTAGGTCAGCCAGGTAACTGCTTGGGATGCGTAATATTTGTGTGTAAAGTTCTGGTTTCATTGCTCACATCCTTGTTAACTTGTGAGCACTGTTGGCATAGCTCATCTTCAAGGACCACTCTCATCTGGGTAACTTGGTGGGTCCTGCTCAGGGAATTTGTTCCTTTTGGGGAATTAGCCCTATTAAGGAAAAACATCAGAACACCACTACTGCATTGTTCTTTATTGGGTGATGATCACAATATACACAGAAGTGTTAGTTTAATATGAATTTATATTGATAAATGTCTTTTAAGGAAAAAGCTGTTTAGCAAGTAGTACTTAAAAGTAACATAATTATATAGTGGAGTGGGAGGAAGGATCTGTGTGGCTTTAGCAGCTCCATCCCCCTCTCCAGTACTACTGTGGAGGGGGCTCTGTGCTCCCTTTAGCCTTCCCTACTGAAATCTTGTCCTCCTCATCCAAGAAAACAGCAGCAGCAGGGAAACCTCCACAGGCTGAACAGCGCTTGCTCTTTCCTGAATATGGATTCCTCAGTGGATGCCCTATGCCAATGTGGTGGAGTAATTTTAATCAGTGAAGTCTGACCTGAATCTTCTAAGTTGTGTCTCTTTGGGAACACAGTGTTAAAGGCAGCTGTGCTAAATGGACTAGTAGAATAAAAGAAATGGATAGTGAAATGGCAAAGGGAGAATGCTCCATCATTAGTATGTTTTAATTAAATCTATTTTCACTTCAGATGGATAAAAATCCTAGATATAAATGAAATAAATTGAAATTTATTAGGCTTTTTTTGGGTAGTCGCTACTTATTTAACAATTTTAGTAAAATACTGCTCATGCTGTTTCAGATAGAGGTTTGTAAGAGTTCTGGGATGGCTGTAATGTTTTCTCATACAGAACATTCTGCAAATCCCTTTTGAAAATATAAGCAAGTTGAATACTTAAATTAAAATGTGGCCAAGAATTAAAAGCACTCTGGCTTTTCTGTGCCTACATTCTCCTTACAAAAAAAAAAAAATCCACTTCTAAATTATTTTCATTAAATGAAGCTTTTATGTCCCTTTATTCCTTGATTAGGAAAGCAATGATTTGAAAAATTCAAGATATTGAGGTCTCAAAAGTGTCAGAGATGCTCAGCTTTTAGAAAACATAAGTAAACATTTCAGTGCAATATGCTCAAAATAAATTGCTGTGAATGTCTGTGGATATACAAACATTTCTGATCAGTTTAATGGCTCAAACTTTCATATCATTAAAAAAGCAATAAATGTATGCACGTATGATTAAGTTAATATAAGTCTAAATGCATTCTGTGTAAAACAGCAACGTGATGCATCTAGTAAGTACATATCTAAGGCTTGTTGTAGGAAGTGTTCAATCTGAATGCTGCCTTAGGAATTTTCTTTTATTAAGAAAATTAAACTATTAAAATTGCTTTTGAAGTATTTTTTCATTGAAAACCATTAAAAGTGGAAGATCCAGATTTTTAGCTTCCAAGGGTAGACTGCCACTCATGCTTTTAAGTTCTGCCTGCTCATGAGTTGTTTCCTTCTATATTCGGTGACCTGATAGCCACAGTTCTGCTTTGTATTATTTTTTTTTTGTGGCAAACTTTTGCACTATGCCCAGGCAATCTGACTTTCCAGCATTCTTCCCATTTTTACTGTTATTTACTTAAATGGGAGAAAATGGTCTGAGAAGCTGACAACCAAGCTGAAGCTAGAACAGGCTTTTCACTTGGTACTGTTAAACCTGGCTTTAGAGAAATCTTTAGATTTATCTTTAGATATATCTTTAGAGCAAGTGACTGTCAAAGGTATGAGATAATAGAAAGGCTGGGGTTGAGCAATGTTAAGTCTGAGTAGTGTATCTTTATGGCAGTTCACTGGAGTTGAATTTAATCTGGTTTTAAAATTCAGGTTTTTTTTTTTTAAGAACTAAAGCTTGTTTTGTAGTATGACAGACCTTTAATTTTTTTTTTCCTAAATTGTATTTCTCTGTGCTAGAGTTTTTTCACATCTGTTTTCTGATGAGGTGTCTGATTATATGTTTTGGTTTTGTCCAATTCTTTGTACGAGTTGGTGAAATTCAGATTTTCTTTTAGATAAGGCTGTGGCCTTTCAGTTGCTTCTGCCTTGCAAAGGAATTAATTCTTTCAAGCCAGCGAGTCTGCAGCTCCAGCTGTGACTGCAGATGAATGTTCTTGCAGGGTCATGTACTGTAGCTCTGAACCTAAATAAAAGGATTAACAAGAGTTCACTTAGAGGAAAAATGCTTAATTTCACCGTAATAACTATGAGAATCCATAGGGAAAACCAATAAAGCTTTACTATTAAAATTGTTAACAAATGATTATTCCACCCTGACCCCCCCTTCCTGCTGTTACTGCACTTTTGGAACAGTAACAAAGGATGAGATTGACCTAGTTCATGGTAGTACTTTAGTCCCTGGCCTACAAATGACTGTTTTCTTGAAAAATAATTCCTAGTCTACTGCTTCTAGGAGGCAATGATGATATTTATGAAGGGAACAATGTTTTCTGATGCATTTCATGCAGTCTTCTGCCTCAAAACTTTATTTGGTGTAAAGGAAGAAGGGGCGTCGTGTAGATAGTTATGCTGGGATCCAGCCTGACAGCCAGCCATGCCTAGGTGATGCATCTTGTTGCTCCAGAAGAGCGTGTACGTTTTCCACAACTAGCAGACTGCTTTTAATGATGCCTTGCAGAAAGGGAGGATTTCCAGTGTGACTGTCTTCATCTGTCTCATCTCCAAGCGGCACCTCTGCCAGGAGTTGGGGAGAGCAGAGGGGGCTGCTGGCAGAAGGCTTCCTCACTCAGTAGTATCTCTTTTGGCTGTTGATGGCTGGGGTGTAGTCCCTTTTCACTCGAGCAAGCGATGTGAAGGGCAACAGTCTGATCCTTGAGGGCTCTACTGTCTCTAATGGAGATGTGAGGAGAGGATGGTGGGAGTTTGATGGTGATCTTGACTTTTTCCCCAGCATTTTAGGACCGCCAGCCTCAGGCAGCACTGTTATCTGAGTAGTCAAAGCAATACTTGTATCCATTTTCTTAGGATGGAAAACAAGTAATTAAAATTGACTAATGCAACTGCCCTTCTTGGTTTAAGAAATCAAACAGACAAAAGACATCTAATGTTAAAGGTTAAAGCTTGATATTAGGTTTGTCTTTTGCTTCACTTGGGCTTTGGAGGTGGTCAGTGAATCCTGGTTGGTAGGATTCAACCCTCTTGAACCCCTGGCTAAAAAATGCCACAGCGCCCATCCGGGTTGCCTGCCAGGAGCTCCTGGTGTTGAAGCCAAGGTATGAAGGTTGGTGAGTGAACAGGTTTCCCAGATAATGGTCTGAGCTGCTGCTTGAGCACACACTTAGCACCAAGAACTGTGAAGCATTTTGAGTTCTGTCATGTGCTTTTCTGTTCCTTATTTTTACATCGAAGATTTTGCCCCTCTGAGACATGTTTATGTGTCTAGTATATCTTTGCAAAGGTATATAGCCTGTAAAAGGATTCCTCAGTCTTTATTTCATCAAAAGACCACCTAGTACTTTTTTAGAGAAAAGAAAAATCTATGGACAACATTGTGCTGTGTTTCAACAATGACTTTCATTTGTGACCAGATGAGAATCATACTGAACTTTGAATGTTGAGCCACTCTTTTTACTTCTCTCCTGTTGTTTTCTTGGTTGCATTCTCAGGAATGTGGTTTCAATTTTTCCTCCTCATGACTATTTTGTGGACCATCTTCTGAAACTGTAGGGACCACCAGCAGTCCATAGGGATGGCTGAGGGGCCACAGTCTGCATAGAATTCCACACAAACTTTTGTTCTTTGCTACAGTCTTGCTCCAGCACTCTTTGAGCCAAATGCTTCTGGTGGTCTCTTTTTTTAATGCCCAATGTGGCTTTAATTAGTCACAAGTGGTATCTTCTAAAGGTAGGAAATAATTACAGTCAGATAAATTGGGCATGCTCTTCTATTAACTTAATTTTATCATTGGTTGGTTTGACTTTTGTGGCTGTACGCTCAGGTAAGCAGCCTGTGCTTTAGAGGTGTTCTCAGGTTTTCCTACATTCTTCAATGATCATAGTGAAAGAGGTCACCTTGCAGAAATTGCAGAGAAATTAGTTTTAATCTGACTGGATTTCCAGAAAGCTAGTGTTGTACAGTGAGTATTTTATACCAAAGCCACTACAGGTAGTGGTACCGCTGTCAGGTCTTTTCTGTTTACGTATGTTAGGTCTTTCGTTGCTGTGTTGGTCAGTGCATACTAACAGGATTTAAATGTAGGCAGGGAACTGCAGTTTAGGATTATTCCCGCCCCCCCTCCAGAAAAGCCACTTAAGCTTGGTGTGCATTCAAGCTATTATAAGGTGCATTCTGGATAAAGCCAACTTACATTAGCAATTAAAACGTTCTATATTCTGTAGCTGAAAAATGATGGTAAGTTGGTCTCCACTTGGAAAGGTGAGCTGGGTTCTTTCTGTTTCACATCTCATCCAGAGACTGAACTCAGCCACATTGCGTACTCTAAACTACGCGTGGGTAACAACTCATTGCCCTGAAACCTTCCTTTCCATTATGTCTGGGCTGTCTCACTGAAGGCTGAGCAGGTTGTGTGGATGTAAAGGAAGGTATGCATTAGCCAAGGCTGCTACTGTAACGTGAGAATGGAGGGAGCGCAACTTGACCATTTTTTTTACAGGCTGGTTTGATCTGAGAGCTAATGAATTGATTTTCTTCTTAATTTAATTTGTAAACAGAGCAAATACGAGAGGAGTCACTGATAAGAATATCACCTGATCGTGCCATTTTCCAAGCTATTTCTTAACACAGAGCCACACTGAAAAGCATCTACTGTGTAGTAGATGGTGAGGTTCTGTAGACTTTTAAGATTGTTATGTAAAATTGGTGATATGAAAGGACTCAAATTAGAAAAATTATTGCAAATCTATTTTTAAAAAGTAGAGTAACTTCTGAATTAATATCAACAAGTGGATATGTGGATACAGCATAGTTGCCAAATCATTAAACCAACTAGTGATGACTGCGTCTCCTTTGATACTTCTGTTTTTACATATCGTGTTTATTTTCCATCTATAATTAATCTTGTTATTAATTGTGTTTCTTGCAGTTCTAGCTGTGCCTCAGATGAACGTACCACAACTTTGTTTGAATGCATGGATAAAAGGTCTAAATAAAAAATTAGATTAAAAAAAGAATCATCTGAACAAAAAAATTCTTGCAAGTGCAGCATAAGTCTGAAGTCAGAAGTATTATTGTTCTACTTGCTGTGGATTTTGTGACTTTTGTGTTGTGTAACATGCTTATATTTCTTTTTAAACATTTAGGAGTTCACCAGATCTTTTTGTTATGTGGTTGCTGAAACATTATCCTGGGACAGCAGCAATGGTTGATGAGTACGCTTCAGGTAAGAAATCAGATGTATGCCATTTGGTAGGGTTGTTCGTTAACTTCTCTCACGTTGTTTTGGTTAAGCTTCAATAGTAGTAGTCTTTAACATTACGGCATCAAAATTCACTGAATATAGAATACAAATCTCTTGTCTACATGAATGTTTACATATGTGTCTCTAAGTCATTGCGAGCAGGTTTTTGGTTTTTCTCCTAGATTTGGTAACTCTGACAACAGATGACATTGCATGTTAAATTGGGTTTTAATGATCAAAAGATTATTACAAAATATGGTCTGTCACTTCTAATTCTTCCATCAACACACCTGTTCCTGCAGGAATTAGTTCCATCTACTTTAAGTTGTACCAGATTGGAGCATCTATTCCGGAAGGCTTCACTTCTCTAAACCACACTTGGTCTGCTAGAAGCTTTTGAGGTTTGCCCCTTAGTAAACTTTTTAGCAGTTAGTCTGCTAATACTTTGGTAAAAATATGTTCATGAAGAGGAAAACAAAACGACTTTTTGTGTATTTGTAGTGAATTCCAGCCATATCCCATGGGGGAGATGCTGGGTCTCTGGCAAATTCTGTTCTTCTGCCCTCTGTGATCCAATTTCATTCACTCAGATTTTGCACTTGGATCTGCAGTGGTCATGACTAGTCTGGTGCAGGTTTCTACTGGTCTCCGTGTGTCTCAGTTTGTTAAATAGAGACTTCATAAGATTATTTTTTCTCAATAAATCCACTTTTATCAAAGATATGAATGTGATAGAAATACAATAATAAGAGAATGCGTGCCAGCGCAAGTATGTTTCTTTGTGCAAAGCAGCAAACTCTTCTTCAGTCATCTTGTCTACAAGATTTATCTGATGTTGATAAACTGTAAGATTATTAGTAATAGATAATTATCCTGTGTAATTGATTAGAATGATGGGAACAAACAAGCTGACACTATTACAGTGTTTATCCTTACCGCTGTATAAAAGCATTTCCTTAGCTTACTTTTGAATTTTATTTCGCATTAGCAGTCACAACTGTAGGCCTGAATATAAGGACAATTTCAGCATTTCTTGAGTGGTTTAAGTAACTTAGCTTGTTCTTTGAGGCTGTGCCAATTCAGGATATAGTTGTCAAGTTGTTGATACCCTTGGAAGTTAACCCAAGCTTGTTAAAGCCTACACAAAGGCAAGCAAAGGTTGGTCTTGATTCGATTCTTGCTCTGTCACAAGATTCCTGGGAGAGCGTGGGCAAATTCTTTAGTCCTCATGTCAGTGGGAGGCAAGCGCCCACATACCTGTGTGCTTGCATTTCTGGTAGAGAAGACACTGTCTCCAGAGTACTCTTTTTTTTTTTATTTTTCTCACAACTCTGATATGGCATCTTTTTAAATAGTGAGACTAAAATCTCCCTGAAGCAAAATGAAACTTGGACTTCCGTGACTCTCCCGCTGCTGGTCCCTTTCCTAATGTATAGATTTGAGGCAACTGCTCAGACCTGTCTTGCTTTTCTCTTTTTTAGCTCATTTCCTATGTTTTTTTTAAAAGCAATTTGGGTGTTTTGTGGCCTTTACGTTCTGTACCTCCTTGAGTTCCAGAAAACAACAGAGAAGATGCTCTGTGTCCTGAGCTGTGAGGCAGTTGTCCTAGTCATTTTTTTTCCTGACACAATTCAAGATTGTGTGGAAGAAACCATCATAAGTTTAACATATCCTGGGGACATGCACTCAATAGGTTAAGCCTCCCAGCAACACATTAAAATATAGGACCATTAATCAGAATTGAACTATATTTTTTTCTTGTTGTTTTTCTTTTGTACGTTTAAAAAATTGCTTTTGGGTACATAGAAACTTTAGATGGGTTAAAAAGAAAAAAGGAATTACCAGATAGTGCCTTTGCTGCAAAATCATTGTACTGAGGACCTGACTGCACATATTCCAGCTAATACATCGAGGTTATGGAAGGTAGTGCGAATATTGCATAAATCTACCTGACTTACTTAAGTGGAGTCACAAAAATACACTGTGCAGTATATATGACATTAACTATTGTGGTAGGATTGCCAAACTGGAAAAGGCTATGGCTTTGCTGAAGATGAGCCTCTCTGAAAAGGTAAAATTTGGTACTGTGAACGTTCCAAGTACCAAATATAGAGTACTAGACTTTTAAGAGTAAAGGCTTTTAAAATTCTGTAAAAGCAAGCAGAACCAAAACAAGATCTTAGCTAAAATCTTAGACCCATTTGAAGGAGAGTAATTTAATTATACTGATTCTCCTTGTTGGCAGAGAATATTTAGGAGACAGAATTTATGCAGCTGGGTAAAAGTTGAGTTTAATTTTGCTTTCCATTTTTGTTTTTCTTCAAAACACAGTGGAGATTTTGGACTTAATATCTGTTCCTGATTACAGAATCAACTTAAGGTTGTACATTTACTTCCATTCCATCTGCCTTCATTTTTCCTTCAGCGCCTATATTTGGGGCAGAAAGTGATAAAGCAGCTCTTATAAAGCATTGCCTTGGTGTGCAAGGCCTTCAGCTGAATCCTTATGAGAGATACAAGGCAAGTTGGATGTAGTATATCAGTTAGGCTTTTTCAGTTGAAGACGACTCCACTGCATTTGTTCTGATGGCTCACAAAAAAAAAAAAAAAGTAGAAGACTGCCAAGGCAGCTTTCTTGCTCAGAAGAAACTGTTGGGTGCCTTGTTCCTCAGGTCCCCAGAAAATGGGCAAAGGTTTGCCCCTGAATCCCTTCTGGGAGGCTGATGGACACTGAACCCGCCTGTGGTACAAAATGGCCAGCTTTTTAATGGAGGAGGAACCTCAAATGAAAAAGCTTTGCAATACTAGAACTGTGGTTGGACTGTTTGCTCACTGTTTTAAGCCTTCAAAAAGGGGTGGTGGTGGAGAGAAGAGCAAATCCACTGCTGTGCAGGAAGGAGTGGCTGAGAAAAATGTGTTTTGAGTGTTTGGAAGGGGAGAAAGTGAGTTGGCCAATTTGATTAGACTAAAGAGAATAAGGTTTATCCACAGATCATCTGGATGCATGTGAATATATGGAGGTGGATTGTTTCTTGCCAGAGACTTGTATAAAATTGAAAAAACAGAGCATTTTTTTTTCTGTAGCAGGATATAACTAGATTGTAAACTTTGGCAGGACTTTTAACATCTGAATGCTTCTTGAAACTCTGACAATGTTTTTGTAAAACTGATTCTGGAACTGGAATAAATGAGAAAGTTTTCTGTATTCTCCCTCATGTTAATTAGGTGAAACAGTAAGTTTTATACTTGTCCAGAAAGAGGTCAAAGCAAACAAGAAATTGAGAATGGAGGAGCCAAACAAGGATAAGGAATGAGCCAGTTTCTCAAACTGGCAATGACATACCAAGAGTTTGGAAAAAATACGCTTGCAAGCTTCCTTTTATTATTATAACCTCTTGAACAGAATAATCCAGTCCAAACAGCTATAAACGCTTTCCAATAGAGAAGTTTATGACCTAGTTTCTGACTGAAACACAGTACCACAGTGTGTGAAAAGAACTGAAATGAAGATACTGGTGGCAGTGCCTCTAGAGCAATGTATTAGAAACACGATGTATTTAGGCATTCCTGCCCTTTGCAAATACTTGCTAAGTGGAGTCAAGTGGAGTGAACTTGAAACATGGGGGTGTTTTTGCAGGAGACATTTAAATGCCTGGGTTGGCATGCAGAATTTTCATAAGATGTTTGATTTTTATTTTTTTATTTTTTTTTTTAGCAGAGCACTGTTTGTAAAAATAGCGATTCTAGAATTATTTCAACAGGAATTCAGCAATTACAGGATGCCTTTTTACTAGATCCTGTGTTCCTCTAGAGCAGTGAAAGGAAAAAAAAAAAGGTGCATTTAGTCTGTGCACAATTATAAATCTGTTCTGGAGAGAGGAAGGGAAAACTTTGATTAGGCTTCCTTTGATTCATGGCCCTCTGTGAGGAGCAGGGCAAGGAGTTGAGGGAAATGTGCTGGGAGGGAGCGGGAACAAAAATGTCGAACTTGTGATTTGAACAGAAAATTCTCTTAAATTGGAGAAATTTTTCTCTTTGCTTCTGTATACCCTTGCAGGAGGCATCAGAACAGGCAGTGTTTTGATTAGCTAGCTGCCCAGGTGAGAGGCTGGCTGACATGGTACTTCTGTGATGGGGAGGGAGCAACACAGAATTAAACTAGATGACCTGTTACAAGTTGGGGGGTTTGGGGTTTTCTCCCTTTTCCTGCGACTCACTGATGCCACTGGAAGCAAGTGAGCTGTGCTGATCTCCATCAGCGGCGGCTGTGACCAAACACTATCTATCCCTTTCTTCTGCCTTTTCAAGGAGGTTGGGAGTGATCTTGAAAGCACAGACCATTTGTGTCTCAGTCAAGAAGAGTTTCTGAATGCTGTTGAAATACATTAAATAGTACTTGGTTAGCATAGCAAGAGCTGTAGTTAAAATTCTTGCAGTGTTTCAATTATAATTCCTTTATTATTCCAGTTGCTTATAACTTCCTGAAATGCTCATGTCTCAAGTTGAAATTTTCCAGACTTAATCTCGGCCTGACAGTGACCTTTCTTCCCTTTTCTTCTTTGTTTCTCTTTTCTCTGTGGTATTAAGTGAATATTGCTTGGGCATTTCATTTATAATGAGAAGAAAACAGTAGAAAAATACACTTCAGCTATTACTTTAATACTCTGAGACTGAATAGCTCGAGTGGTGCAGCTGCTAGAGAAATGGTGGTGAAAATCATCAGAAGTGCTTCTTGAATCTTACCAGAATCTGAGAGAGGGGACACTCAGAGGGCTATCAATTTTAGGTTTTAAATTTCAACTTTCTCTCCATCATGCACATGCATTACACTCCTTCATAATTATCACACGCAGTTATTTTGACCTCATCAGTGATCAGCTGAACGAAGCAGTAGTCCTTGGTGAAAGAGCAAGTCTGTTTTTCGCTGTTTGCCATGACCCTGGCGAGACAGGGCTCGTAATTCAGGAACGGAGAAGCACAGCTGGCAAGTGCCATGCTGGGACGTGCAAGGGGAGCCCTCTGGGGCACTCCTCCTGTCACACAGTTCAGGTTGAAAATGTTGAAGTCTCCAGAAACCCTTCTCCCAAGAAAGCTGTCAAATGAACCACAAATTTGAAATAAACTTTTTGACCAGCTCTATTCAAGCTGTAGGCTATGTGACTTTAAACCAGAACCCAGTTGTCTTAGGACATGTAATTTATACCAAGGATGGAAAAGGTAAGAAATAAATTGTCAACTGCTTTCCTTTAAGTTAATGCTGCTGTTATGACTATTTATTAGCCTATGTAAAGACTACTGATGATGGTGGTGGTACTGCTAAACAGCAAATTGTGGGGTTTTACTACTTGAGTCACAAGATGTGTTTCAAGAAAAAAGTTATGTGCCTGCCCGTTGGCTTGCACACAGGCACAATTTTCCTTAAGGACTGTGGTTTTTGCCAAGGACAATCAGTGTGAGTGTTTCTGTAAAACATTATAAGAAACTTTTCATTTCTAGAATTGGTCTCTCTTGGTCCCTTCTGTTTCATAGGAAATATAAATTCATGTGCATTCATGAATCATCTTTGTTTCTATTGTTAAATGGATGTGTCTTTCCAGTGATTAAGACAAGCGTCTGACTCTGAAAGCTGCAGGGCAGCAGCAGACAGGGTGAGAACAGAACTGCCAGCAGATGTGGCAGAGGTTCCCATTGTGCTCTCCTGCCCTTTAACATATGCTTTAAGTGAATTCCCTGACTTCCTGTGTAACATCACAGCTCCCTGATCTTGTAGAAGACTGTAGAAACTTTCTTCGTTGACTGTCATAAACTTACTTTGGTCACCTGCAAGACCATCCCTCCCTTGGAGGACCTCCTGAGTGCTGTTCAGACGCTGCTTCAGCAGCACTGCCAGCTGCTGGGTAAAAGTAAGATGCCTATGGCATAAACCCAGCTTTTCATATTGCTGGAGAATGCTTATTTCTTGTTGGTGAATAGTACTATATATATGGTTTTCTTAAGATTTAAGGATCTCGGGATTTAAGATTTGGTCAGTAAGTACAGAAGTCCCATCACAACCACATTCTGATTAATTTTTAGAGGTGAAATATCTGTTGCACCACAGAGTGGAACAACTATCTTAAAGTTGCATTGATTTTGTCATAAAAAGTAGAGTCTAATACCAAACTTTAAACAAAATTCTTCTGTCATCAGTTTATGTCTTCAGAACAGGAGGGGCCGTTTTCTTTAAATCAGCCACCAGATTTCAGTTCAACTTGCTGTTCTCTCGATGGGAATTTTGTCAAGTGTGGCATCCTTCTGACCTGTCCCTGATGGAGACACAAACTTTATAATTGTGTCAAGGATATCTGTCAATGAAAAATTTTAGGGCTTGTTTTCCAGGGAAAACCCTGGATTCTGAATTTTTTCAGGCCTCCTGATACATGGCAAATGACTTAAATGGAATTTTTTGGAACAGCTACAGTAAACTTTTGATTCAGAAATAAAAATACAGCCTTATTTTTAAACCTAGCCTTGCTCATCCTCATGGGAAGGAGCAATGCACACTTTGGTATTGGCAGCAGGTAGTAAGAACCACTGCAAATGTTGTGGGTACATGAGAATCAAGGTGCAAGAAGTTTTAGGTGAATGAAGTAATAGAAACTTGCTTGAAAATGACAAACTTCTGTTTCTGTGGTGCTTTCCTTGTCATTTCAGTCTATCATTGAAGCTACTGGTTTAGGTTTCCTCTCTTTCATGCTATCTCTGGCCTTATACTTTCAGTTAAATCTTTAAATGTCAAATTTTTGAAAGATAAGCATCTATTTCCATCACAGATATTTAAATGAAGACTAAATTATTGGAGCATCCAGGAATTTGTTGTTAGGCAGGTTGGGCCCAAAGCCTCAAAACTGCTGCACTTGGACGGATGTGTTTTTGCAGGGTTACAGCTAAATATGGGTTCTTTTGTCAGCTGTAGGATATTTAGGGTGCATTACTAATAGGAACAAGGAGCTAATTTTCTCATGTCGGTTTTATGTTCAGTGGTTCCTGCGTCGGTCTTTCCTTTGTAATCTTCACTTTAACTACAGGCATAAGTATTCTGCCATCTGGTTTGGGCTCTGGCATTAGAAACTTCGGTAACAAAAGTCTTTCTGCTCTGGGGTATTTAAAAACTGACAAGTCATCCTTTAACCTGTTGAACCAAGTTTAATGGTGATTGATAGTCTTAACTAATTCCCCCCCCTCCCCCCCCCAGTTATTTTATTATCGAATAGTCTATGTAAACGATGAGTGGTGAGTACTTTGGAAAAACTCAGTTTAACTCCTGAAATGCCAATTTGCTAATCACCCTTGCTTTGTCACTTCCCCGTCCCCCATGTGCCTCTTATATACATGCTCTATAAAAGGCACACCAGACACACAACCCAGTATAGACAGAAAAAGGTCCCTGAGAGAGCTGAATCAACTCCCACGCAGTAAATTCAGAGCTTGCTGAATGCTGCTGCTGTTCGGCTGAAGGAGGGATCAGAATAGCACTTTTTTTTTTTGTTTGTTGGTGCCTGGATAATTGTGCGAACGTGACCCGGGTGCCTGACCTCCCTTCCCCCACCTTCCCAGGCCCCTTGGAAGTAACCATAATCCTCCTGGCTCCCGTTTCCTCCACCAGAAAAACACATCAGCTCTTAGCTTGGAAAACGTCCTGCTTTGCAGATGTGCTCTGTCCCAGGGAGGATGGCCCTCTCCCAGGCTGAATGCTCCTCGGGTCAGCTGCGTGACAGCCGGCCTCTCTTCTCGGCCCTCTCAGAAATGATTAATTCTGGTCACGTTGCTGCTCTGTATACAGGCGGGGAGGTCCCTCTTCTTGTTTCGGGGATCAGTGTAGGAGGGTCGTGTTGTAGATTGCATACCATTGTTTTTGGACATTGGGTACATATGGTGACTCATCGGTTTAGTTTATATGTCAACTGAAATTTCAACTTGAAAGTTTAAACTTGTTTAAGGATGCTTACAACTCAAAGTCTTTAAATCATTTTCTTTGGGTCACAATTTGCATGTAGACTCTTGCAGGGTAGAAATACTTGTATTTTGCAAGGAAGTGAAGAGGATGGTGGTTTATTGCTGTAGGGCAGAGACAACTGGGGCTCTGTTGGAGGAGAGGGAGGGGGATGCACCCTTGTGTATCACTGCCCCGAGTGGGTCGACTGGAAAAGCTGAGCCTCCTCTTTGTGCCCCAGCACTGATAAGCATTGTGTTTGGCTGATAGGGGGAGTGAATTAGAAAATACTCAGTGTTTCTGTAAATAGGAACAGTCTGTCTGTGACCATAAACTGGGAAAGGGCTGCCCAGTCAGGAAATCTTCAGGCACAGAGGCACCAGTGAGTTGGCAGACCTGGGGAAACCAGCAGTCTGGAAACCAAGAAGTGGGGAATAATTTCGCTGTGATCAAAGCAGGACCAAGCAGGAATACTGTCTTTTTGGCAGGTTCATGTTGCCGTTGTCTGGTGGCGATGGTGCCTGCTCGGCTCCTGCCAGCACCCAGCCTAGCCAGCCATGCTGTGCTTTCCCAGGACAGGAATATCGGCAGGAGAGATTTCCCTGTGCAATTCAATCGCTCTGGTCAGACCACCCTTGGGTAGGCAGATTACAGTCGGTCGAAGCTACGTTGGTGGCAGGGCTGCATTTCTACTGCCTGTAGGTTCAGATATGCCGGAGATTAGGCCTGTTTCAAGCTGTCTCTTTCATGGCCATACCCTTCGTCTGATCCCAATCATTAAGAGATTAGGTTTCTCCAAATATCAGCATTTGTCGGCCCCCCTGGCTGGAGCAAACCACTTAGCCCACAGATGTGGGAAAGCTTGAATAGGTTTTCAGTGTGAAAGAAATTCTGAGTTCATAATATGTATAATTTATAGAGAAGAATAGTCTTTCACCTGCAGAGTGTTGGTAAATGGTGGTTTTCTTGTGCTGTGGTTGAGGGTGTGCACTGATAAGCTGGTGGAAAAAGGAATGCAGTGACGGTAGGTGTTTCTTCTGGGGAACGAATACAATAAAAATATGAATCTGCATCAGAGATAGAATGCTGACTTCTCAAAGCTTCTCGAATGCACACTGGTTTAAAACTATCTTCTTATTTTCTTTGGGGACTGTGTTGCAGATTTTGAGCCTTCTATTTTTCAAAATAGAGCCTTTGTCATAAGGAAAAGTTGAGCATTTACTATGCCAAGATCTGTTAAAGCCCCGAATGGCAGGCAAAGTAGAGAGTTTTTGATTCACATACTGCACTTTCTGGGGAAGAGTCTGTAAATAACAAAAAAATATTTTTCTTTTTTTTTTACGCTTTGGCAATTGAGGATTTGTCCAAAGCTTTGGAAAAGGAGTACAAAGTATAGTAGTGTATGCACTTTTGTTTGTTCAGAGGGGACTGCCACCCAGCTTGATTGCTTTGTACTGGCAAATACTGAATTTTAGTACAGATAAACACTCTACCACTTTGCCACGATAAAGGAAAAAAAGCCACACTCCAGGTCCTGTATCTGAAATCAGTTCCTGGACTTATGGGCGCCGGTCCTTCCCACAGTGCGGTTCTCCTGGCATGGGGCTGGGAATTCCCTTGATTTTTATGCTCTGAGCAGGGATCTAGACCTAGATGTGTCTGAATCTCTGCATCAAAGCTGCAAGCATTCATGGTAAAGCTTAGTGTGGGCAGAGCATGTGTGACTTGTTGATTAGCAAAATGTCTGATAATTTCAGACTTGCTTTGAATAGCTTTTGCATCCTGGTTAAGCCTTTGCTTTCCCTGTTTTGTCAGTTCTTACTGAAAAACACCCCCCAAATGGCATAAAATATTCTTGTCCTCTTTGGTGGACACTGCTCATAAGGAACACCATAATATGTACTCTGAGTACAAAGATGCATTCTTGTGTTTATTCATAGAATGGTTTGAGTTGGAAGGGATCTTTAAAGACCACCTAGTTCCAACCCCCCTCCCAAGCAGGAACACCTTCCACTAGACCAGGTTGCTCAAAGCCCCATCCAACCTGACTTTGAATACTTTCATAGGACAAAAACTAGGTTGGATTAGTTCCTTTGGATATTCTCTGCATTAATGTAATAATAAAGTAATTCACATATCACATACAGCTCTTACTGACATGAAGAGAATATTTCGCATGTAAATGATGGTAGAATGGACATTAGCATTTTATATGTATGTAGGCTGTCTTATTTTCACCAGTTAACATGCAAAGGTATATTTCTGTCTTAGAAAAGAGTTTTTGGCCAAGTTCTACTTTTTCAAATCTACAGAGGTGTAAAAAACCGTTTTGCAGATTTCTCTGCAATGAGTTCAGATTTTCCCTAGTACAACTGAGACTCTGACCCATAGCTATGCAAAAGGGATACAGTTTATTCTTATTTAAAATATCTCAAACTTTCAATACCCCAAAAGTACTATTTTAAATGCACTTCACTTCTTTTATCTGCAAATCCTCCCACGTAATTTATTTTAAGACTGCTGTGACTGTCTTCTCCTGCTTACAGCTGTTCCCTTTTTCTTGAAATTTAGACTGACTGAAGCAGTTGGTCTAGACGCTGTTGGTTTAATTCAAGGGGAACTCTCTCCCTGATGCTTCAGTCTTAAACATAGACAACGTGTATGTACATACATACCTACAGTATGTGATACACATGTTTAGAAGTGACTTCATTGTGTGGTTTGGTCTACAAAGACAAGGAGGAGAATGAGGCTGTTTTTGCAGGAATATCTCACCAAATGCAATTATGTAAAACTCCAGTTCCACTAACCGTTTGCATCTGGCTGCCTGGGGAGGTAACTCACAGTGAAGCCAAGCAAAGCAAGGACTGGATTGCAGCAGTTTACATTTTTTTGCACTTCAAATTCCCCCCTGTTTAACTTTACAAGTAGGCTGGAAACTTAAAACTTGTGCTTGAAGGGGTGATCTCCAAACCTTGTTGTATGACATGGATTCTTGAACTTAAAGAATAACTGTTATCGAGTCTCTGAAATTCACCCCATAAATTAGGAGGCTGGGATTCTCCGGGGATGCTGGTACAGGGCTATGCTGCATGAACGGGGTCCTTGGCAGGATTGCTTTTTGTGCATTTGCACAGGGGGGGATGGGGATGCAAGGAATCTAACCCCAAACAAATCAGCCTTTTTGCGAAGAAAATGTTTATTGAAGTTGGCGTTAACATAGGTGCCATTGCAGGAGAAGTGCAGTGGTATTTAAGGGTAACATTGGCTTGCACATGATGCCGATGCCGTGTAGCTTCTCTTACATCTGTAAGGTTGCTCTGGCTGTGCTGTGCGTAGCTGCAGCCAAGGTCAGATGCGGGTCATGGGGGGGTGTGTGTGTACAGACTACCTATGGCAGTATATAGCAGAAGCATCTGTGAGCTGGAGAGCTTTGCCAGTATCTCATAATGATTTGAAACACCACTAGGCTTTAAAAAAAAAAAGCGCACTTTCTCATAGCGTTGGCTGTTCGAGTGTGTAATGGATATTCTTAACTGCAACAGGAAAGCATGTACAGTAATTAAAACACAGAGCTGAAGAATTAGTCAAATTTGGCACAGATGTCTGAGAAAGTGTCTGCTTTAGCTGTAGATAAAAATGAAGCACTAGCCAAAGTTACTTTCAAAGGCTTTAATTACATCTGTTTTAATTTAGGATGTAAAATGCAGGATATTATTTTTTAATATAAATTTAATTCATGGTTAATCTGCGGATTGCAATATCCTTTCAGAAAGAATGATGTACTTGGAGTGGGATAATTGAAAACTTCCCTTTCGAGCTGTTTGTTAGTCTGTGGCAGGGTGTGCTGTCCAGAACCACGTGTTGTCCATATATGTGCAATTGGTGGTGGTGGATCATTTATTAAAAAAAACAGCATTTTTTAAATTTTAATGGAATTGCATACAATAAGCTGTTCATACTGCAGGTATGTAAACCAGTCAACAAAACCTATTATCTTTTCTGTAGTCTTTTTTTTCTTAAGTGCGCACAGTAGGACTGGAAAGTAGTACTTAAAATGTTCTAAAGCTGACTGCTTGTAAATGAGAAAAATAACGTGCTTGAGCTAGTCAATGTTTTGTGTTTTTTTTTTTTCCCTCTAATTAACCTTTTCCAAATAAGAAAGGGACCTTGTGTGTGCATGCATTTGTTCACGTATGCTGTACTGCTTGATGGCTGCGGGAGTCACGTGCCAGTAAAGAGTGAGTTCAGAATACTCCTGATGAGAGAGTGCAAGGTCCAGGTTAGGGAGGGTCCTGGCAGTCTTGCAAACCTGGCTGCTCATGGAAAGGGTTTTAAGAGTGCTATTTGAAAAACTAGAGCTGCTGTATAAGTCAGCATGTTCAAATGATCTAGATCTGAAGGATTTGGGAAGATTATTTGAATGGATTTCAAACACTGCTGGGCACTGTATTGGATGAGTTGTGAAATAAATAGTGAGTTTGGCAAGAGAAGCAAGAAGAAAAGGTCATCTGTTGTCCTCCCACTGAAACAAGCAGTGGAAGGGCAACCAGGAGCTGCTGCTCAGTGAGCTTCGATTTTAGTCCTCGTGTAAACACATACACCAACGAATAAGGTAATAGTAATGAAAATAGAACCTGCGTGTATCTGAAAAACAGAAACATGAGTTAGAAACTATGTATCTGGGTAACCGAATCATGGGTCTTAAATAGTTTACTTATGGAAATTGGGCCAGAAAAACTGTAAAGCTTTTTTTGTCAAAATTATAGTATCAGTATTAGGTGAACCGCAGGAGACTGCAGTTCATATAATGTGACTTGATTTTGGGGGAGTGATGTATAATATTTTCTTGTGAAATTTTACTTAAAATACTGTCTTAATTGACTAGTCTGTGAAAGTTGGCACACTGACTGAAATTGAATACTAGCAAAAATAAGACCCAACACCCACCCACCCCCCACCCCCGAAACAGATGGCAGTAACAACATACAAGGTTAGGGAGTGTTACCAAGTGGGCATTATAATGCCTTTCCCACCTTATTTTAAGATATCTTAAAGTGGGGATGGGGCATGCTGAAGCTTAGCGACAAACTGAGCTCTGTTCTACTTCACGGTATTTTCTCCTGCGCACAAGGATGATCAGCTCTTCACAAACGGCTTAGCTTCGCATCCTGCTAACAGCAGGGTGATGTCTTTTTCGTAAGAGGGTGGCTGCACCATTGGTTTCAGAATCACGTCTCTGAGAAGAGTTTGGTCCATTTTGTATGTGTGCGTGTTAAGTGCATCTATTTTTAAATGCCTCCAGCAAAATTTTGATTGGTTGGTTGATGTGGTACTGGAGAGGTCTTTATTGTAAGAACTCTTCTCCACAAATAAGAGGCTTGGGAAAGCTGAGTTTCTCATGTAATTACTTCATGTGATTGCTGAGTTAAGTGTTTAAATTAAGTACACAAGAAAACCCCACCAAATACCAGGAGACTTATGATAAAATCCTGAACATGCGGCAGTGCTACCCTTGATGCATCTTTTATCCCATGATGTATAAGGCAGAGTAGGAACAAAGCGATAAGGCTGAATTTGTTTGACTTGCACCATATCAGTATTTTAGTAGCTGCAGGTAGCATCACTGTGACAGCAGGCAGTCATTGCTCTGCTCGGTCTCCAAATACATCACTGAAAAGGTAGTTGTGTTAGCAGTAGATACTGCCTGTCACAGTTGCCAAAAACTGGCTTTTGTTATGTTGTCTTCGCTTCATGTGCCATGAGGGAGAAGTTTACTGTCACTTGCATTCAGGTGAAGAGGAGAGTCTCCTGTGCCAAAGGGAAGAACTGAGAAAATTCAGTGGGTGTGCGAGTAGTCCTGTCCCTTGCTTTCTGAACACACTTGGTCCAAGTGTGGACCATTGATTTATTCTACAGACTTTCTTAAATTATGAAACCAAGGAAATACTGGATGCACGCTTCAATTTTTCTGTTATCTTGGGGACTTTGGGTTTGCATTTATTAACTGATGGACATTTAGAAACCCGGAAACCTGTACTGCTTAGGAAGAAGTTATTTGGGAAAGACAGAGATTGTAGAAAAGTTAGAATAATTCTGTCTCTTAAACACATCTTTGACTTAAAACTAGTTGCGTAGTCTAATAGTAATGAAAGAGCAAAAGCCACCTGCCTTTCTGTATTCTAATACCTAAATTCTTAATAGATTGCCTTAGTCCAGACCCTGAAACTCAAAGCCATTGTTACACTACCACATCCTCAGGCAGGACCCTCAACATGGCACAGTGTGGAGAAGAGAATATACCTAGGCCATCATTTTAAAGACATTTCCCTCCAAAAGTTGATGAACAAAACTCATACTGGTTGAAAGTAACTAGAAAAAAATTGCTGCCTAGAGAAGACTCAAAGGAATCAACAAAGAACATTAACACCCCACCCCAAAACCCAAACAAACGCTCTTCTTGGATAAACAGTTAAACACTCTGTGCAGTCAGTGTCCCCCCAAAAGGGAAGAAACCAGAAGATTTAAAGTAATAGGGAGTGCAGGAAAAAATAATCCGCTGGCTATAAGTTTTGATCTTTGCCAGTAACCTTGTAAGTGCTTTGTGCTGCCTGCAAATGCCTGGGGGCTTGGCCGCCTGGTACACAGGGAATACCCCCGCTGAAATGGGAAAGGGCTACTCTGGCCTGTGCCATGCACAGAGTTCATGCAGCAGGCACAGGGATCCCGCTGTGTATGACGGGCTCTCCGTGGCAGACCAGGGATGGATTTTGGTTGTGGCCCTTGTGAGTTCTCCTGTGGGCACCTGGATGGCATGCATTGTTTGCATGTGGCCTCTGAGGTACCTGTTCTTCCCAGATGTTTGCTTCTGCCTCCATCTCCACCTCTCACTCCATACGTCCCCTTCTAGAATAATACAGGAATTATTTGGGTATACTGTGTTGGTTTCTCTTTTGTCTACAAAGAAATCTACTGCATAATTTTCTGGTGAAGTGGCCATTACTCCAGTTCTTGACCTCTCCTGTTCCCCCATGTGCTCTGTTTTCATTGGTTTTGCAACAGAGGAAAGGGAATGGGATGCCCCAAGACTTGACTACTTTTGAGCAAGCAGAATGCAGTTAAATGCATGTAAATAGCTTATTAAAAATATCATACCTACTCAGACAGTGGTCTATATATGTGCAAATTGAAGATCAGGGTCCCTTTTTTTGTATACTATATATGAAGCAAAACCACAGACCGTGGCCAAAGGAGCCTAAACTTTCCGTTGCCAAACATAATACATCACTGGGTGACCTACTGAACTTTTTTCTGTAATAGCACGCACTACGAATTTAATGCATCCTTCTCACTTAAGAAGCTTTAGAACTTAAAACGCTCTTACAGACTAAAACAAAACGTCACAAACATTTCTTCTCCCTTCTTCTCCCTTCTCCCCACCGTTGTCTTGAAAGGGTGATCTGCCATTGCTGTGAAAGTATGATGTAAAAAATATGAGAGAATCTGTTGCAATATTGAAATATTTAATATTAAATGCAACTCAAAGGTCCTCAAACTCAAAGGTTTCATTGTGGTGTTGCTTTGTCTTTACCTTGCTTTACCTGTTGTTGCATTATCACTTGCTATATACCCCCCCCCCAACATAAGGCTTTTTTAGTAAAAGAACAAGTAACTTCACAATGACTATCAGCTGTGTATTATGCTTATACGTATGTCAAATGTTCTATATATTTATTTAAAAATCACAGTCTCTTATGATAGTATTAGTGTTGTGGAAGAATGTTTTAGAATAGTTCCCAAGTGCTCAAGAACTGCTAAGGCAATCTTGCCTGAGTTTTTAATTTCTCAATTATCTTGATTTTATGTTAGCAAAAATGTTAGAACCATGGAATCATTGAATAGTTTGGGTTGGAAGGGACCTTTAAAGTTCATCTAGTCACACCCCCCTGCAATGAGCACAGGTATCATGAACTAGATCAGGTTGCTCAGAGCCCCATCCAACCTGACCTTGAATGTTTCCAGGGATGGGGTATCTACCACCTCTCTGGGCAACCTGTTCCAGTATTTCACCATCCTCGTTGTAAATAATTTCTTCCTTCTATCTAGTCTAAATCTACCCTCTTTTAGTTTAAAACCCTTACCCCTTGTCCTGCTGCAACAGACCCTGCTGAAAAGTGTGTCTCCATCTTTCTTATAAGCCCCCTTTAAGTACTGAAAGGCTGTGGTGAGGTCTCCTGGAGGCTTCCAGGGCTTAGGTTGCTGCTGCTACTGAAGCTGACAGTAGCATGTTGATGCTAATGATCTTTTAGAGCATAAACAGGAAGAAATCTGAAATAGAAATCTTCTGACTGCATAATACAAGAAATAACCAAGATCTAGTTAATGATGCTCCTATTTTAGGCCTCTTGTGGCTGTGGTGGTGTGTTGTTATTTTGCCTTAGTGCGTTATTTTAGAGATGCTTGTCTGTACCTCTGCAGAGGTGAAAGGGCTGTTTACGTAAGCCAGCACAGCTGCTTCATTGTCCATTGCTCTTGCTTGAATTCCACCTTTGAACTTGTCTCATTTCTTTCACGTTTAATAACACCAAATGCAAAGGTGACTGGGATGATTTCCAGTGCCAGGTACTTCTGTTGCTAGAGGAGGTCAAAAATTGAAGGTTGTGAGATGTGGGGGAGCTCTGAACTTCTGGATCTGAATGTCCCTGGAAGTGCAGTGAGATGCTGATGGTGTGGAGCGATGTTGAGTGGTGTGGTTGTCTCTAACTGCTGCTTTCCTGCATTTATCTTGTTGGATAAAGAATTAGTTAAGATCAAGGCTGGCATAATTTCTGTTGCTTTCTGCATGCTCTTATTACAGTAAGCTGTGCGTTTCACTCTGCTGTGATCCTGAGGTGACACGAGGCACAGAGCAAACTCAGGTGGCCGAAATGGTTAACTTCTGATGTTGCAAGCCCTTCCCCTCCCCTGGGGAAATTTCCTTTTCAGCTGGAACACCCCCACCCCTGTGAAACTTATCCTTCATCCCAGTAGCTCACAGCTCAGCCCAGCAAACCCAAACCAGTGTTTTTATGTTCAGAGCAGCCTTATGTTCAGGCCAACCCAGGCTGCTGCCGGGTGGGCAGCCTCCGGGCGTGAAGACGAGCGGTGTTGAGGGAATAACCACTGCCATCCTCTGCACTGGTACTGCCCGGGTTCAGCTGCCACTGCCTTCAGCATCTCCTCACAGGAATACAGTTTTGAAACTTGCTAGTTGTCCTGAAAGAAGAAACTACAAACAAACCACAGCTGCACCACATATTTTGTAAGTCATGGAAATGCCAATGCTTTACAAGTAGAGTAGGGGTTTTTGCATATGACTTTTAATGCTTTTTTGCAAAGAATCGTCAAAAACATTGATTTAGGGATGAGCAAACAGGTTTCACTGAAGTAAGACATGACCCATGCTTTTTCACATTTTTTGAACTGACTGTGAGATTGATGGGTTTGGGATTTGTTGTCTTTGAATGGTTAGGAAGAGACACGAATTGAAATCTTTCTCATTCTTTCTGAAATACTTCAGCCTTTTCCTTTTTTTTTTTTTTTTTTGTTTCTTAATAGAAAGTCTTGAACTTCATTGTTTACTCCAGTTTTCTGGTGTAGACAGAAGAACTTGAGACTGCTCTACTGGTTTTGTTAGCTAGTTTAGAAAGTTTTATAAACTTAAGAGTTCCTTATTTGGTTTTAAAATAGGTTAGTTTTGGTCAGTTAACCCAATTCAGAAATGGATCAGAAAGCACCCTATTGAAACCAGCACTTAATAGTAACTCTGTTTAATCCAGTGCTTTTTATTTACATAGACAAGTGTTAGAAAATAATTAACTTAATTAAATTTACATAAGAAGCTTAAACTATTTTCTTTTTAGTTTCTTATAGAAGAGAGAATGTATGTTTATTATAACTTGATAGGTTGAATCACTAATGTAAAGTGATTTAAAGTGCTGTTAAGTCAAAATGGTCAGGTCCAAGGAAAGAAGGGAAAAAGTACATTTATCCTTCCCTTACAACATTCATTAGAAAACTTTTTATTTTATTTTGGGAATCACTTTCCTTTTCTCTGTATATATGAAACCTGTTTAATTAGCGGGATGAAGTGTAATTTTTATAAAATTATTCTCTCTGCCTGTAAAGTTATATTCTGGCTTTGTTCCATTTACAGTTTCTCATCTGTTGAGTCTGCTGAGCACTGACAAACACCGGCGAGACACGCAGCCTTCACTTGCAGTAACTCTGTCAGTGCAGGTCGCCTGCTTATTCCATACTTATCTGTTCATTTCTCTTAAAGAGCTCATTAATCCGTCAGCATGACACAATCCTTCCAATGAGATTGTGCCAAATGTTACAGTAGCACACCAGCAGAAACCTGCGTGGCATTTATTTTTCCAGAGATTAAATAAGATCATTTTCCTGTCATCTAATATTTATGCCCAGTGCAGTCAAAATTCACTGATGTTTTGTTTGTTTAAGAGGAAATAGCGTAGCCATTTGACAGTATTGCCCAAAATCTTAGTTCAGGCTTTACCTGTCTTACTGCCTGACCCTCTACCCTGCAACGCTTTGCTTCGAAGCAGAAGGGTGATGGTGGGGAGAGCGAGGGATAAGCCCGACTGGGAGGGAGAGCTCAGCACGCAGGACTCCAGTGGTATTTAAGACCGAGCTTCGGAGCTGCTCAAGAATTACTGCTGCTTATGACTGTTTGGCCTGGCGGACTGTCAGAGCTATTAACTTCAGAATAACATATCCTTAAAGAGAATGCGGTGGTTGAGGAGGTGGGGAAGAGGCTTTTTTCTTTTCTTTAAAATAATGCCTTCATTAATTTATGGGAAGAGAAGAGGCTTCTGCTTGAAGTGTGGGGCTTTCACAGTTTTGGGTGATGTATAAAAATAGCCGAGAATATGGAGCATCTAGGAGAACCTCAGGATCCAGTTCTGGCTTCTTGAAGCTTTCAAGGTCTCATAATTCTGTAGACAGAGCTAGCCTTGCACTGGCCTTTGCAGCTGTGCCCCCAGATACGTCTGAATTCTGATCACTTACACTTTTCTTTTTTCCTAATTCAAATATATGTGTTGTTTTTTTGTTCATACGCTGTTTATTAAAAACAAAACAAAAAAAATCCCTCTTCCTACACTGCTTAAAATATTATGCTTACCTGTAAGGGTCTGGAGCTTCACTTTCATATGGTGTATTTTTTGTGAGCATATGTTCAGCAAATGACTCATGCAGAGTATTTTGATTATTTGTGAATCTCTCCATCTTGCTTTGGAAGCACCCTAGCATCATTTAAATGGTCGTTTTGGACGGTGGTGGTATTTATTAAAATGGATTCTGAAATACAAGCAATGTTTTCTTGCAATTGGGACAGGCAGATTTAAGAAGTCCTTTACTAATTTCAGGATTTACCTCAAAACAAGCAGCTGTTTGACTTCAGCTGAAAGTGTGAAACGTTTTGGTCACCTCTTTCCTGGCATTGACAGAATTTTTGGACTTCGGCCAGAGAAACACAGCACAATTGAATTTATGAAGAAGGATACAGTAAAAAAAAAAAAATAATTCAGCAAAACACCAGTAGCAGGCATTTATGTGTTTGATTTTTTGCTCTTTATGCTGCCTGTCCTCTCCTTTTTTTCTTTTCTCTTAAGCAATGAGTTTGTGTTAGGTCTGTATTAAAAATACTACTTCTTCCTTCTGATTTCCAGTTCTTTGGTTTTGTATGTTTGCTCCTTTTTCTCCTGTTCTGCACTTTTCCTGCTCTTTCATTAACATGGATTTTCTTTTCTACCTTCTCAGAGCTACAATTCCTTTTCCTCTTAAAATCCATTTTTCTTTTCCCTGTTTCTCCTCTCCTGTTATTTCCTACATTTTCAAGCTGTGTATTCATTCTTCTTTTTCTCCTTCCCTGCATACGTGCCTTGCCTCCTTTCCCTGTACATTTCCAAAATAATCAACCTGCTAAAAAAACCCAAACCCAAAAGAGCAACTGAAAAATAAAAATCCCAAACCTAGGGCATCCTACTGATTAGATACTTCAGGTTCTTGATAAAGTGGGGATGGCTGTACCTGTGTAAAGCCTTTAACTTCCAACTTGGGTGAATACAATTACAGAAATCCTTTTTGTCAGGCTTCCAAGTGCACAAAATCTTAAGCTCCTAGGAAAAGGTTAACAGGGGAGAATCAATATATTAGAGGAGTGTCACCTGTGTTGCTAGCTATAGCTGTTACTGTGTCAGCATTTCCATTATAAATTTTTGCTTTCAAGGGTTTATAACTCTGCCATTAAAATTCAGCGCTGACTGAAACTTGGCATGCAAGGACTAAGCCTGGAGCAAACTTTTTCCCCCCTTTAAAATGACTTTTTAAGCCAAAGGAATGCAATGAAAACCATTAGTCTAATGATTAGAAAGGCAGTGTTATTGCAATAAAAACCCCTACTTAATTTACTTATTTTGTATGTGTGGACTTTAGGTATTTTGGAACAGGAGATTGAATGGACTAGTAAAAAAAAAATTAAAAAAAATTAAAAATAAAAACAAAACGCCTCCTTGATAATTCTTTCACGATATTTCTTGAAATGGATTTCAGTAGGCCGTTTGTTGCACAGCTCTACCACTGCAAAATAAATGCCTTAAAAAAATTTATACATTAAGTCAACTGAATATAGATCATCGTATGCCTTAAGGAAAACAAAAGAACATCGTGTAGCAATCAGGAGACTGGATACTCTAGGCTTTTGGGTGGAGTATGCTGAATGCTTCAAACACGCTGCAGTCGGATCAAGCTGGATGGGACATCCCCTGGGCGAGCTGCTGCAGGCACGGGGAGGGGGGGACACGACTCTGTCTGCTGTCCCCGAAGAGACCTGCACCAGACGGACTGTCTTGCTCATCTGTCATCGCTGGGGAGATGCCTCATTTCTGGGCAGATGAAGTTGAGACAAGCAGGATCCTGTTCTTAATGAGGTAATTTAAGTCACCCAGCAACCACCTGATGTGGGGCAAATTTCTCCTGTCTAATTGCCCGTGGGCAAGTATCTGTCCACACAGCCTGCTGCCAGAGCACTTGATATCAATTGGCACCTTTTCTTGTTGTCCTCGCAGGGAAGCCTTAATGGGAAGATAACCCTTTCCTCCTCCTGAAAGTAGATGGCAGGATTCCAGCTGCTGCGGTGTTTGGGAGCTAAATGTGTAGCTGTTCTTGAGTAGCCCTTTATCTGTGCGGCTCATCTTGCGTATCTCACCAACTCTGATACCACATGTGAAGTAAAAAATGGAAACAGAAAAGATGTTGGGAAGGAAAGAGACTTTAAAAAAAGAGAAAAGTATTTAGGGACCAAAGCAGGTCTTCTGATATGTCACAGTAAGTTGCCTTTAAAGAGGTACTAAATAATGCTCAATCTTTGAAGTTAGAAGGTAAAATATTTGACACCCAACATATGTAACTGTTGATTACAATAACAAAAAATTGATTTGAATGGGAACAGGGAGATAAACAGACCAGCGGAATTGCCAGTGTTTCCTCTTACAGGACTGAATTCTAGTAACTAATATATAACAGCAAATTTGTATTTTGAGTCTGTTGAGGATGACTTTGGTTTATGAGAGAGAACTGCGTTAGAGGTGTGTCTGTCAATGGTTTGTCATTTGACTTTAACTTTTTTTTTTTAATGTGTGGAAAGGGGCTTATAGGATAAAAAGCTAGGGCTTATTCTATCAAAAAACCAGCTTGCGTGAATGCTGGTTGCAGCAAACCATCAGGGCTGGCCACTGAGTCACTTATTCCACTGCTGCCAGCCTGAAGGCAGGGCCAGCGAGGTGGCTGGTGAGCCCCCCGGGCTGGCAGCAGGGGAGCGATGCGGTGGTTCGGATCCTTCCTTCCTCCTCTGGACCATCTGCCTAGTAATGCTGCTGATTTTGGGTGCCGTATCTGGCTGCCGTGCAAGTCAGCCCGGTGAGAAGCCGTGTGGGGAGCCTGAGTGTGTCACCGGCTGCTGGCAGCACGGTGCCAGAGCACGCGTGTGCGACTGAACTTGTGGCGTGGTGGAGAGGTTCTGGCTGCTGGCCTGCCTCCAGGAGGGCTTGCCAGCGCTTCTGCAGTAGCTGTCCTTCAGGGAGCGGTTAGAAATAAACAGCTGGATAAATTGCTTACTTTTTTTCTTCACACAGACACCCTCCCCCCCCCACCCCCCCGCCCCAGTCTCTGCTGATACTGTACCACATGCCCTCAGATTGGCCTAGCTAATAGTAGAAAATGATTGGGTAAAAAGGATGAGAAGATTTATTAATGCTTTTAAATGACCTCAGGCTTATTTTTAGTAAGAATGGGAATAGCCTTCCTACCTTTCCTATTGCTTTCTGTTTTAGAGTGGGTGTTTATGATATAACCCAGAACTACTTCTCTCGTGCAGTCTTGCCCTTCTTTCTCCTCCAACGCAGCACGCATTTGAACCTACCACCCCTCTCTTCTAGCTGCATTGGTGACTTTGGGGTGTGTGTGCTTATGAGAGTGGGACAAAGCAGGCTTGCCGGCAGGATTTTATTTTACCATGTGATTTAAATCAGGGGCATTTTCAATAAAAGTTTATAGAAGCTGGTTCAAATCATTATAAATGAAAGAACCGAGATTCTTCTCTGGTAGCATAACTTAAAATAATAATGATCGCGATTCTTCATTTTTTCCAGTGTCAGAGGAACTGCCCAGCCTTATGGCCAGGCTTCCTGTCTCTTCTAAAAGCTTGTTCAGGAAATGGCAAAATGCACAAAAAGGGTCTTTGTCATTGAAAAAGTTTGTTATTGTGCAGTCGAAGTACAGCTGTTACATATTTCCTTACTTAAACTCTGACCCTTCCTGAGGTTTCAGTCTTCTAATTATTCTGCCCAGGTCACTGGTCTATAGTGGCTATTCTTAGCATATTACAGAAGTTTTCTGGTCATCTGAAGACTGAAGAGCCTTTCTGTAAAACTCCGCTCCACCAAATATTAACTACCGATTTTCTGTTGGAGTAAATAATATGACATTGGAAACTGGAGGGCTTTACAGAGAAGTTTGAATGCATAAGCTACATCACTGTTTCCATATTTTGCAGGTTTCTGCAAGTTCTCATAACTGTACAGCTCACTTCACTCGCTCAAAAAAGGAGAACCAAAATGCACCCCCCCACTCCCTCCGCCCCAGGTTCATGTCCCCTTTATTGGGGGTTATCTTGTAGAATGCCTGTACTGACCATATTGGCTAAAAGTCCTGTGTTTCAGCTAGTTATTAGGCTTATTTCACCCTTGCATAATGGTAGTCCAAACATTCTAGTCTTAATTTACCTGATGTATTTGAGATTTGTAAATGCTTCCACAGCTCTGGAAGAGACGTAAATTGGAGGGATGAGTGCAAGACTGTGGCTTTGTGGTGGAAGTTGTTCTGATCAGTAAGGCAGGGAATGAGAAATATTTTTCTCTCTTTTTTCCTTGTTTCAAGGTGTTACCTTTCTGTTCCCTTATAAGAGTTATAACTACAGTGTTCTTCCTGTTCACCTTACGGGTAGCAGTGTTTGCAGATCACTTAACCATAAGAAAATTCTGGACTGGGACATAATGATAATTCCTATGTAACAGATATTGTGAGATGTTTATGTATCAACATTTATAAGGTAGTATAAAATATGAAGAATTATAAAACGTTGAGATAAAAGGCATTGGCCTTGGGTTTTAAACTCTTTAAACTGTGAAAAAACACAAAAGCTGGATAATTATTGGCCAGCAGTGGTCAATGACAAGCAAAGCAGTTTTTTCATAGTTTGGTTTTAGATTTTTAGATGCCGAGAATGAGAATAGATGGGGTAGCACTGTGCGTGTGGTGAAAATAGTATTTCTGGATGACATTCTTGAAATGATCTCATAAATCATCTTGATCATTCAGGCTTAGCTCCTCCCTGTATGAGTGGACCTTGTTGCTAATGCATCCCCCTGGACATGAGCTGGTGATTTCTGAGAAAGTAGCTGTGTCCTTTGTAAGTAGAGTCCGTGATGGAAAGCAGACTGGTGCTGTATTTCAGTGCGCCTTTAGAAACAAATCGCCTTCTTCCTGCAAATTTACGTGCCGTATGAGATACCTAAGATCTCCCTCATGGGGTTTAGCCGACCACCTGACACACACTTATTTTTTTTTTTCCCCTCTAGGTTCTTTTGAAAAAGTGTCCCTATTTATTCTGTAATACTCTGTGTATGGTGCTGAGTGGCCTTCTGAGTTGCAGACACAGTGAGGTACAATTTTTGTACCTTTATCCATGAATAGTTCCCACAAAGGATATATAGAGAAAACCTGGCAAGAGGATGGAATTTCCCTTCCTGCAGCAATAAAGATATCTTGATGGGCTTTAATGCAAGCTCCTGGATTAGCAGAGAGCGTCTTGGAGGAAAGAAGGCAAATACATCTTTGGCACTTATATATATTTTAATTATAACATGATGCTGTTCAGTTGAATTTGGTTATAATGTGGTGCTATTTACATGTAATGAATATATGTATTATCATAGCTGGGGAATAGACATAGCTGAACAAAAAGCTGTTAAACGGCAGAGCCAGCTCTCCAGGCTTTAGCTCTGAGCCATATAGTACAAGTAAAATGAGCTGGGTTTGATTAAGTGGCACCAGGATACAGTACTGGCCAATAAAGACTGTGCTTTTGCATTATATGTTCTGCCTTTTAAGTCAGCTCATTAGCTTTATATTTATATCGCACCCCCTGCTCCTTTGAGGCGTGTTAATTATAAGGTGGTGCATAATATAATCAGAATGCTTATACATGGATTTTGCATGAGCAGAGAAACGGTATGTTTCAAAGTACCTGGAGGAGACATATTTGAAGTTAGCTTTGGCCATATCTCTTTTTCTTTTGAAAATTTAAGTCTGTTGGTGAGAATGGGACATCAATGTGAGGGGTGTCAGTTCACCTCAAAGCCATTTTGCTGAACTTGGCCTCGTGTTTGTTTCCAGCCAAGGCTACTGCATCGGAAATCCTGCTCTTTCGGTGAAGGTTTGAAAGTTTAAAAAAGTCTGTTACTAGGCTTGTGTGTACCTAGAGTTATCTGTGTGTGTGTCTGCGCACATGCGTTCATACACGTGTGTGCCTTAGGGCAGCCAGTTCATGGGCTAAAGCGTGTTTATGGGAAAGGAGGGTGGCAGGTTTGTTTTAGTTTTGCTCGGCACCATGAGAAGCTTCACAAATTTTTATTTTGGAAAGGACACTACCGCTGATTGGTGAGGAAGAACCTTCATGTTACCCCTGCTATGCTGATGGCTTTGCTGGAGCAGCAAGCCACCAAAGGCTCAACCTCCAGTGACACCCAGCTCGGGTGCATGTAGGCTCTGACTATTAAAGGTGTCTAGGTCACTGGCCCTTTGCTCTGCCCCCAGAGCCAGCTGTGAAAGCCTGGGAGCTGGTGTGGGGGGAAGCAGCCTGTCATGGTCTGCCCAGACTGCTCACCTGCCTGGAATTGTGTGTCACACCAGTGAGCCGACAGGCTTCACTTCTTGCCTTAAAAAAGCTCTTCCCCCAAAAAGAAGATGTCAGAGGAGACAGTGATGTTGGAGGAAGAGGAACAGCACTTCACTTGTCCAAACTGTTTAAAATGCCTTAGATGGAAATGACAATTGCGTTTGTTTTTTTTCAGTGACAACAAAAGCCTTGACCCAATGTCTGACCCTATGTGCTTTTTTTCCCTTATTTCTTCAACTTCTAGCCAAGGAAGAGCTGAGCTGAACCTCTGGACTGCCTACAGGTTTTCAGGAAGCAGTGACACATAGTTCTCACCCCCTTTCCACGTATTGTTTCTGGATTTGTCAGAGAACATGCTGAGATGAGAGGCTGCTTTCTTCTTTTTTTTTTTTTTTCCCCCTTCTTTTTTTTTCCCTCCCTTCCCCCCCCCCCCCCCCCCCCGCCTCAGGTCTGATGCTGACTGGAAGCAACTGTTTTATTTAGAATATGATGGGGAAGAAAAACACATCTTAGGGTTAACACCCTCCTGGTGTTTATCCATAAATATGAAATAGTCCAAGAACACCAGATACATATGGAGCGCTGTGATTGGCTGCTGCTGATGTCATACTGATGTCACTCTACCCAGTAAATGATCAGATCAGCTTTCCTTATTTGTCTGTCTAAATTCCGTTTCATAGCAGCACATTTTTAGGGCATTATTGCACTTCTTAGATGATGGAGGACATCTAGGCCTTTTCTTGAGTCTGGCAATATTTTGTCTCACCGTATGTCCACCGGTGCCCTCCCTCTTTGCTTTTTTTCTTTTAACATATGTATGTCTGCAATTGACTCTTCTCTGAATTAAATGCTAATGAAATAGGTGGGAGATACAAGTTGGCTTTTAAGTCTCATATGCTATGATTGTAAGTTTAGGGAACAGGAGTGTATTTGGGAGGATGGATAGATGTGTATGAGTGGAGGAAGAAATAAAAGGTAGCTTTGTGGAAAAAATCATGTTTCCATTCACCTCTTCCTCTTAAATCTAGGTCACTGTATGAGTACTACTGTGTTTTTCTACCCAGTGCAGGTGCATTGGAGATTAGCAATGCATTTTAAGGTTATTTTGCTAACATACCAATATTCCATGACACGCATGTCAAATCAGTCAATATTTTTAATACTTTCAAGTGGAAATAAAAATTCTAAGAAGTGATAGCTTGGTCTTAATAAAGGACAGGGGAAGGGCACAAAAAAGAAAACCTCTTGAAGTTTGGGATTAGTTGGACTTTCTCACGTTCTAAGACTCTGACTCTAATCTATCAATAACATTGGTTTTTTTTCTGAAAGCTGGGAAACTCTATTTCCAAACAAAGCCTTTAAGCAGAATGAATTTTCTTGTATAAATAGAAACATATTGGAAAATGGTTATTGCAATATCTTTCTTCCATTTCTTTTTAATAAAAACTCCCTTTCTGTAATCCACCTCCCTCGATTGACCAGAAGTAACTCTTAAATGTAGTCCCTTGCATAGTTGTAGGAGCTGTCTTTCCAAGGGACTAAAAAAATCATTGCTATCTCAACTTCTGTGACTGCTCAGGAATGCGTTGAACGCTGTCATGTTTTGGATTCTTTTTAGGATTAGCAAAAGTTGAAGCAAGCACCTTGACTGACACTTTAGAAAAATTCTTAGTGCTAGATCCCCGCTGCCCAATACTTCTGAATTTCAAATGGCCAATGACCATTAATTTGCCAATTCAAAAAGAGGTGGAAAAAGTTAATTAGAAAATGCAGTGGGTTCTTCAGGGGTATTTCTGAGTTCCAGGCTAGATCCACGTCTCTGACAGGCTGTAATTATGGGTGAGCTGCAACCAGCCCTGATCCAAGCATAGATAAGAATTTCATGCACACATTTTTGCAGGTGGTGCCTTGGACAAGTCTAGCAACCTAAATCAATATTATTGCTTATTCTGTCCAGGCAGGCAGGCACTGCTCTGCTGTTCCTTCTGCTGCTTTTTCTTCCTCCTCCTCCTGCTGCTTGATCTGGTGAAAGCTGTTTCAGACCGAGCGGGCGAGGCTATCGCTCACCATCAGGGTCCTTAATCCCACGCAGGTGCAGCTTGAGCAACTACAAGTGGGCCCCAAGGTCATGCTGGCTGTGAAGCTGGGCA
This sequence comes from Larus michahellis, assembly GCF_964199755.1. Classification (NCBI taxonomy): domain Eukaryota; kingdom Metazoa; phylum Chordata; class Aves; order Charadriiformes; family Laridae; genus Larus; species Larus michahellis. The sequence continues at coordinate 69,983,797 of NC_133897.1, read as the reverse complement.
GAGCTGGGCTCTTGCAGATGGCCCGGGTGGGAGGCGTGATGGTCGATAGCATTTCACATCTGGAGCTTCCACGCTCCTCTGTGCCATTTCCTCCTCCTCCTCTCTCCCCCCGCCCCTTTGTAGCCTTTCAACAAGGCTTTCCTACAGTGCTGCGGCAGCGCTGGGGAGCAGCTGAGGTGAATATTGCTTTGCAAGCAAGCAGTTAAGTGAAGGTTGTTTATACTTTTTACGTAAAAATGTAGGCAACTGAAAGGAAACCGTAGACAAGTAGACATCTTTTCTTTCATTGATGTTGGTGGTCTAACCTTCAAGCCAGTTCTTTTATTTGCTTCCTCTCTCTACCCAGTGATTTTTAAGCCTACTTGAAAAAATAAAAAAAAGGCAAAAAAAAAAAAAAAAAAAAAGGCAGGATGTTGCCACCGGCTGCAACTCTGCTCCAAATCCAGCCCTTCCCCTTCTGAAGGGTTGTGTTTGCCAGACTCCTCCACCTCATCCCAGTCCTAGCGGTCCATTCTTGTCCTATCCTTGTGTTGAAAGGTACTTATGTTTTTTTCTCTGGGATGTCCTTTCTGTTACGGTGCTGTTACGGTTCTGGGAACTTTTAAACTGCCATGTCTCCTTTACCCTCCTCCCCTCAAAAACACACAGGAGACAGCCTTCACAGGGGTATCTTGGGAGAAAAGACGTGAGAGAGAGAATTTAGGAAGTATTGGCAAGGGAAGCAAATGAGCTGTGATTTAAGTGAATTTGAGCACTGAATAAAGGATTCTTATACCCCTTTAAGTTTTAACTTAATGCAAGTCTCCAAGAAAACTGGAAGGGGTTTTGGTGGAGGAGTTTTAACCTCAGAGTCATTGCTGCTAAGAACTGCCGCTTCCCTTGTGGCTTCAGGCTGGAGCATGGATTTCCACAATTATACTGTGAACAGGAGCATGAGCCTATATTTAGGATACAACACTTTGTGGTAAAAAGCTACATATGGCATATGAGCACCCACTTATGAGCTAAAAATACACATTGCAGCCCAGTTTGTCTTTGAATGAAGTCATGCTTAGGACTGCAGCGCTTCAGCATCATTTGATTTCCCACCTCCCCTTCCTATTATTATTTTTACATTTTAAAAGACTTAATTCAGTGAAAAATTGCCTACTCAGATTTTCAGCATGAGGCTGCCTCCACACTGGGCCATATGCAACCTGTACATCAGTCTAGGAAGGTTTTATGTGAATTTCTTTATGGCAGGGTTGGTTTTTTTTGTTTGTTTATTTTCAGGCCAAAGCTGCCCCTTTTTTCTCCGCAGTCTCCCAACTTGTTGTATGGTAAAAAATGAAGGGGGCTGGGAGGGGGGAAACCCCAAAGCACTGTAGTATAGTGCTGTCCTTAAACAATTGTGTTACTGGGGTTGGAGGAGGGTAGTGGTTGCTGCGCTTGCTGGTTTTCATTTAGTTTTGAAATGCTCCTCAGCTGGTGACAAAATTAAAAGGAGTTTTCATATCTTTATTTTTAAAGAGGTAGGGATGTTGCCAGTGATTTGGGGTGTCGTGTGAAATTTAATGAAAGCTCTTAAATTAGCCCCTCAGCAAGGGGCTTTCTGTGCCTCTGCCACCTGTCCGCGTACGGGCATTTGCACAGTTGGGGGTCAGGACATGGTGAGATCTTCCACGAGGGCAGGTAAGGCATAGGATAGACCAAGACATGACCTCTCTGGTTACTGTGAAGTATTGTACGTGATGTCTTGAAGGCACGGTCTGAACACATATTGCATAAATTTAATCTTTAATATGTCATTGGATACTGTTACCTTATTCTGCCAGCTCCTGTACTTCAGAGATTATTTTTTTTTCCTTCAAGAATGCAGAAAGTGATCTTTTATACACAGAACACTTAGAGGATATTAAACGAGCTATCTTATTTCTTTCTTGCTTCAAAGCATCCTTGTTTAGATTCAGAGGGGGAATAATGGAATCTTAATTCCTTCAATTTGAAAATGTTAGGATTAAAAAAGAAGATACACTGTTTGTTGATATTCTTCATTCTTTCAGAGCTGCCGCCAGCAGCATCTCTCCAATTTGATCCTCTTCAAGAGAAAGCTGTAAGTGAAATATCTGCAGGCTTTCCAAAATGAAGCTAGATTAAAGGAAGAAGGTGTTTTTCTCCTTTTTTCTTTTTTTTTTTTTTTTTTAATTCTGTAGAGCAGAATGTTCTGCCTGTTCTTTGAAACACTTATTCCAGCGATAAGGACATAATGATATAGCTCCTCAGTGCTTATGTAAATACATTCAGCAACAAATTTTGGAAACTGGACTTCTGCTCTGTCAGTCTTCATTATTTCATGCATTTTGTTTAAACTAGAGATGCTCTTTTAACTTTGCCCTTCAAAAAGAGTAGGGGGGGAAAACTTCTCTTTTTCACTAACAATATCACATATTGATGACGACGATAGATTCCTCCCCTCTGCCAAAGCTTTTTACTGGAGGAGACGGTGGGGGAAGAACTACAAAAACAGCAATATTGGGCTGGGGCCATTCTCAAAATTGAATATATGGATTTTTTTTTTTGAGGTTAGAACAGAAATTTCCAGGCACACTTCGGGTGTGGATTACAGATGGCATAGGCCAGGTGCATTTGTTCAACTTTTTGCAAGGATGGGGGCTCAAACCTTATTCCTTTGCAGGCCTGGTGTTGGTTGCACGCAGCCCTCAGACCTGCACGCTGAGACGGCAGCTCCTCGCTTTCTTCTGGAGACCAAAAGTGAAGTGAGGTTCTTGCTCTGCGTATACATTTGAAGTAGCTTGTGTACCTTATTTTGGGAATTCCTTGGTTAGGAGAAAGCAGAGAGGAAAAAATATTTAGACTTTGAATTTAACTTTTCAAGATATCTCTGTTGCTTTTCCCCAGCATTTAAATATATTGCAACTTTACAAAAGCTTTCCCTGTATCTCTTCCTGCTTTTGAGACCAGCTTTAAGTATCCGTTCTGAGGCTCCAGGGATCTCTTGACATGGCTGTTTCCAGCTCATCGTTTACTGCAATGCCAAATTGTCCTCAGGTACCCCGTTTTGTTTGCTTGTATTGCACTTTGTTCATTTCTTTTCTGGATTCGTATTCAGAGTGAGATGAAAATTCCCTGCCCCAGTCAACTTTTGGCAGCTGGTCATCTTATTTAAAGTGCTTCCATATTTTTGGAAGAGATGCCATTTTGCAGACTGTAAATTGTGGATGCGTAATACCAGAATACCTGTTTTAGAGAAGTGTCTATCACCATGTAGAAAAATAAACCTATTCTAGTTATGAACTTCGGGTTGCAACATAAGAAGGTTTTGCTAAGAAAAAACATGTTCTAGTCATTGTGAGTCAGCTTGCAGAATTATATGCTTTATGTTATACGAACACATTCAAAACTTCAATAGTACCAAGGGGACTACTATGTCCTTCAAAGCTGAATTTAGATTTGGATTTTGGGAACTTCTTGGAGGTAATCAAAAGCAATAGCAAAATCAATGTTCAGGTCATTGGTGAACTGAGTTGACAAAGGATTTTGAAATCCAATGCCATCTGTTTTAGTAGATCCTGTCTTAAAACAACATGAACAGACTGTGTCAGTCTTGAAGCACTGCTTGATATATTTTTAGCTGCCACAGAACAATCTATTCTTGAATTCTATCTATATTTCCTGGGAAATACATTTTCATCCAAGACAAAGGAAAATGTTACGCATGGAATAAAACCACACTGGGATGTGACAGAACTTTGAATCTTCAAGCATGATGTTTTTGGGGATGTGATAGTATATCAAACAAAAAATTAATTATGTAATGATTTTTCCTAACACCTGGAGCTCATGCTGTTTCTGCTTCTGCTGCTGGCTAGCTGTTGTTCCCATAAATCACTCTGTAGGAAAAAAATTAAATCCAGTGAAATGGTGGAAAAAAGAAGTCATGGCTAGGAAGGAGGAAAGCAACATCTAAATATTTAACTACCACCCAACAAGTTCAGAATCTTCAGGAATTTCCATTTTCCTTGGCTTACAACTTGGAAAAGAAACCTGCGTAGTAGATATCTGGAGTTGAAAAATAATGATCTCAGTCCATGTTCTGGATACCTTAAACTCAACCCAAACCAAAAAAAGAACGCCAAAACCTAATACATGAAATAAACTAGGAATGTCTCCCATCATCTGCTTTATGGTTTAATCTCAGACTTTAATGAAGGCCTTTTACACACTCCAGGGACTTTCATTGATGCATGCAGATTAAGCCATTTTCTTTCCATTATATTTTGTTCCTGCCAACTCTCATTTTGGCATTTGGTTTGCACGTGTAAATTCACAGGTTCTGGGGAGCTACTGTTTGTGGCACCTTTTGAACAATGGTGGGGGATCGAAAGGGACGGAAGAGATCTTAATTCCTGAACAGGTGCCTCTTTCAGCCAGATTCACAAGATGTGAAGCAAGCAGCAGCATTATTTTGTATATATTTTATTTTTTCTAAGTCCAGAGACTGCAGAGTTTATGTGAGCGGGAATGCTGTGAGCTTTTACACCCATAATAACCACAATTTATAAATGACTTTTACATGCAGTGCTATTTGAGTTCTGAAAGAGATGAAGAATCAAGGTTTAAGAATGTAACAAAATAAAACTTTGAATACCACGTTTGATTTCTCTGCTTAGGTTTTTCAGTAGGCATTAATTTATTTACTAGGGTAGTAGTGGTGCCTCTAACATATTTTTGTGTCAATGCTGACTGGGTGATTAATTGTTCTTGTTTTCAAATATCTTTCAAGGAAAGTAAATGCAAACTGTGGTAGCTTTTTAAGAGGTTCCTCTGTTGTCATCTTTTCGGTGGCATTTTCCACGACTAGATGTATTATTTGACTTTGATCATCACCAAAGAATGCAAAGGATGAATCTCGACTTTACCATGAGCGTTGTTGGTCCCTGGCAGAGTACTGCCATAAATGCACTCAGTTTGTTTCAGTGAGTTAATTGTAGTCTTTGCTTGTATATGGAAAGAAAATGCTCACAAATGTCTGTTGTAGTGGAGCATGGGAGGATTTTTAAATTTGTCATGCTTGAGAGTGAGGAGGGAATGTTATGATTGTCACTCCCTGCTGCTAGAATAAACACCTGGATTTATCAAAGCATTTGTTCTAATCAGCAGGAGATGTTTATCTATGAAAAAGTTCTCTTGTCTTTTGTATTGTCCATGAATTATATATCTCTACCACGTGTCTAAGAAACACAGTTCTTCTCCACTGCCTGAGATGAATGCCCTGTGTGTCACCCTCAGATTCCTGTGTAGGGATTATTCTGTGGTCACATGGGAGTCAAGTCAGAAAAAAAGGTATGAATTTGCTGGTGTTCTTTGTGGACTCCTTTCTGTCTTTAGATGGCACTAAATTTGTAACTTTATGTTAAACTGTGAAATTCTTTATGTTGGTATAAAAAAAAATAAATCTGTCTTTCATCCTTCCAATCCATTTCCTACCAATGAATGCTATTTTGTGAAGTTAGTTTTGTAGAAATGTTGAGGTAAGGGAATCGGATTCTTTAGAGTAAGGCATAAGATATTTCATAAGATGATATGAAACACAGTTAAGCTATGTTAATGTAATTGCTGTCTTCACAAATCACGTATGAGGTGTGATTAGAAAAAAAAAAGCTGGTAAAATGTAATATATTACATTTCTATTTGCAGCCAGTGTAATTTTACATTAATTTCGTTAATTATAAACTGACAGCTTTAAATTTGGATGGGAAACCCCCTCATCCTAAATCCTATAGCTTTCTGCTTTTTTTCCTCTTCTAGTAGAAGGTCCTTGATGGTTACTTAGAATTGTCTTGAAATTTGTATCAGCGTTCCTGCCAGCTCTCCTCACTCTTCACATGTTGCCTTCATTGATCAGATAGTCTTGGTGTGATGTTGCTGATATGAAAGGGCTGTTCTGTGGTGGTGCTTGAGCTCTGTGCGTTTCCTACCTTGAACACACTGTGGAATGGCTGGGGTGGAGCAGGACTTCTGGAGATCTTCTAGTCCACCTTGCTTCAGAGCAGGGAAACTAGAGCAGGTTGCTCAGGGCTATGTCCAGTCTTCCTTTGCATATATCGAGGATGGAGATTGCACCATCTCTCTGGGAAACCTGTTCATGTGTTCAGTCACCCTTATAGTAAAAAAGGGTTTTCTTCTCCTGTTTAAGTGGAATTCCGTATCTTTCAGTTTGTGCCTGTTACCTCTTGTTCCTTTAGTAGGCGCCACTGAGAAGAGTCTGGCTCCGTATTCTTCATACACTCCCATCAGGTACTTGCACACATTGATAAGATCCCTCTGAGTCATCTTTTCTCCAGGCTGAACAGTCCTAGCTCTCTTGGTCTCTCCTCACATGACAGAGTGCCTGGGATTATTCCTTCCCAGGGGCATGACCTGGCATTTCCCTTTGAACTTCATGACACTCCTTTCATCCCTTTCTCCAGCCTCCTAAAACAATCTGTGGAAACCATGTTAGAACGTGCCCCAGATCTCTCTTGGTCTGGATATTTTGGATTTCCTTTCTGTGCAAGCCAGGTTGATGTACGATAAGGTCAGGTTGGTCTAAGGTTTTGGGAGTTGCTGTGTGCTTGGGGCTTGGTTGGCCAGAAAGACTGCAGTTGTGGTGTCCAGACAGACTCTGAAACTCAAATTGTTCTAGGTTCCTTACTTTGGAGATAAACTGGAATTACAGATTGTCCATCTGCACTCTTGTTCCCTTTTTCTGGGGATTAGGTGCAGAGGGTCTAGGGGATGATGCAAAAATAAAAATGCTTTAACACCTACAGGCTGTGGACCTTGCTTATCGTAGAATGAAAACCACATGCTGTTGTGCAATGAATTAGCAATATGCTGCTGTTTCTCCTGGAGCCTGAATTACCTCTTTGAAATGATACCAGCTTGATAAGTGGAGGCAGTGCATCATGGCAGATGGAAGTTTTTCCTGGGGAGTCTCTGAGGGGACAAAGGACTTGGAACACTGCATCACAATTTTTGGGGTTTGCTGTGAATGCTCTCAGCTTTTGAATGCTCTTTTCTTACCAAGAAGATACCAGAGTTCTTTCCACATACCAGAATGGTTTTACTGGAAGCCCAACAGTCTGTTGTAAAATGGTTCATGAACGGCAGCTGTTTTAAAAGCCTGCAGTGGGCTCAACCTGCAAAACGACAACATGGAGTACGTCAGCTGTGTGCCACAGGTTTTGTTGTGAGAAGGTATACTCCACTGAATTGGTTATTAAAGTGCAGGGCATCAAGTGCTATCTACTCCTTACATAAGAGATTTTGTATGTAGTCATTAGGCTTCATTACCTAGGTTTTAAGTAGATGTGTAGGGCATTTGGATCAGTTGTCACCGTCTAAGAACAACTCTTAAAATGAAGGCAAGCAATTTGTGCTTAATGTAGTAGAAAAAGGGGGAGCCAGTAGGAGGACTGGCAGGAAGAAATAGGGGGAATGCGCTTGAGGCAGTAATCCAGAAAGATGATTTTTTGCATTTGCATTTTGAATGGATTTCAGGGGGCAAGATTGTTTCTGTCACGGCCAGAAGGAAGGAGATTATCTTGCATCTCAGCAACAGTAATGAGGGCCTGGATGAACGTTTTGGTTTTATGAATAGAAACGGAAGGCAACACGCTAAAGATGTTAAAGCACGCAGGATTCTGAGCCAGTCCTGGGTGCGTGGAGGTGGGCAGAGGACAAAGCCAAAGGCGACACCCTGGCATCATGAGAAAGAAATGGTTGAAAAAGGAGAAGGTGAAAGGGCAGCTGCACCTTCCCCTCTGCATCAGGGTGTGTTTTGGTTGAGCTGCAGAAAGTTCCCTTGGGGAATTCAGCATTCAAACGTCTCCAACTTGACATTGTTTGTAGTGTTGTGTTACATCATTGTCTAAATTCTGCAGTATGTTTACAAACTCAGATTTGCAACTTGCTGCAGCCGTGCCCCATGGGAGCGTAGCTCGCTCTTTCTCTGTAGATTAGGATGCTGATCAGACTGCACCTTCGGTGAAGCATTGCATTTCATCCCCCCAGTAAGGGGAAATGGCGTGTATGAAAATCTAACATACTGGAGTGGAGCCGAGGCTGTGAAAAAGAATGTGCTGCTACTTGGTAGAAGGACAAAAGCATGAACTTCTAAGTTCAAACCTTTTGGGTTGTGGTTAAAATACCGTGGGTTTTTTTTTTTTTTGATGTCTGAAAGAAAAACTGAAAATTTTCATAGAAAGCAAATGTATATTGTGAAAAGCATTGCTTACAAAGCTCACTTCTTCTGTTAAAAAGACTTAAATGTCTTTTTCTGCCCATCCTATTTTAATCTCTATTTCCTGTTTGTTTTCACCATTTGTAGACTGGGAAGGAAGCTACTGTGTCTTATGGATTTTCCACACTACTGTTTCTATTTCCGCTATGAGAAATTAGCCTTTAAAGCAGTGTAACAAAAGACCTTTTTGCAGTGTTTTTGGTGGGCTGCAAAGAAGTTGGAATCCATAGAGAAAACGAAGATCAAAACGGTAATCTTTGTCATAAAGTTCATGACAAGTAGGAAATGGAGTAGAAATCCTGTGCTATAGATGGTTTTTCACTGTGTTGCAATTACGATAAGCCCTGGACAAACACATGGCAAAGATGATGCCTCTGAAAGAACACTTCCACTAAAGCTCGTTCTTATTTTTGGCAGGATGCTCACGCTGATACGGCTTTAAATCTTAAGATATATATTCAGTATTAAAATTCTTTGCTGAAAATTCTTTTTGGCTTATTAAAAGGAAATATTTTGAAGTAATATACTTAATCATTTTACCTGCTGGCTTACCTTTTCCCTGTCAGGCAGTTTGGATTAAGAAATTCGACTGGTTCTGCTTTATGGCTTTTTTCCTGCCCTTGCAGAACAGTCCTCTTTTGTTTGGGCTCTTAGTGCTTCAGGTGAAAGATTTTAAATTCCTGCAAACCTGTCTTTCCACTTATTGAAGCAGTTTGTGAAAATATTGCTTTTCACAGTAAGATTTTATAATTACAGTGTATTTGCTTTCTCTGCTTTCTCCCCACTTTCTCAAAGTATTCATTTCTTCTATAGGGGAATACTTTCAGTGCTAGATGCGCTGGGTTTTTTTTGTGGTAACAGGTCTTTGATCACCTTGACTATATGAGGAGCAGCTACAGCAGCACGTAGCCTGGGGCTGAAATCTGTACGTAGCAGGCCTGCTGTATTTTTTCCGGTTTGGGGCTTAGTTAGGGCCTGTGAATTAGCAGAAAATCTGGGTGCCATATGGACTCGCTCCCTCTGCTTAGGCGAGGTCTGGGAGGCTGGGAATCCTGCATCTCTCTTAGAGGGAGTGTCGGCTTGCCTTTTTTTAAATTGCACTGTGGGACAACCCCAAGTTTTTCTCAGGATTGTGAAAACACACAGTCTGCCTTTCTCAAATCTTTTGAGGTTGCATTTTTTTTTTTTCCCTCCTTAGGAAGGCCATGAAAATCACTGCATAATGGGCTTGGTTAAAACATTAATGTCAGATGTGACTTGGATTAAACCCTGGAGCTAACCTCACATGAAGCCTACTTATTTACTTAAACTGAATGAAGAATTAATAAAATAAGTTGATTTCACTGAGGCTTTCTAATCAGTTGAAAATATTTCTTTATTCCTGGAATGATAACAAATAATTGCAGAAAATCATTCTGAATACCTTTGTATTTTCTCTTCCCAAAACACAAAATTGCAAATATGAGGACAGCATGTATAGGAAAGAGACAGTTTCCAAGAATGTAATTACTGAAAAAAAAAAAAATTAAACAAAACCAATATTCACCTTTTCATTAATGTTTGCTTTGGCTTCGGATTGCAGTAGATCCTGTTGTATGTGTAGGTCGACTTATTACGTGTTGCAAGCAGGAATATGCTAAATACTTATCGTTGCTTTACCCAATGCAGCTGAGCACTTCACTTCTTTGAAAGAATGATAATAAAAGTGTGTCCCTTTTCTATTGAAAGAAGTCAGCATTTACATATGGAGATATTGTTATTCCATACACTTTCAACCGTATCCATTTTCTGCAGAAGACTGAGTAGGAGAGGTGAAACACATTCATTGAGAAAGCACGGCAGTGAAGGCTGTGCCTTGCCTCTCCTTTCTGCTCCTCTCACCCCCTCCCTAAAATACCACGAATTAATGAACTGTATTAGTTATCTGATTGCAAAAACAGCACTGATACGAAGCACTTAAGTTTTACTGTAAGGTAAATTAAGTGTGGATAGCAGTGGGTAAGCTGTAGGCTTCACTGTACTGCCTTATTACCATAAGTGCCTTGTGTTCCATGGATTTACAGTGGATTTTTAACTGATGACCTCCTCATGTAATCCGAATAACAAAAAAGCAAATTGCATTTCTACTGCTGAGGACAAAGACGGAGAATTCCTGACTCACCCCTACTGAATACGTTTTGTTTTGTTTCCCCTGAAGTTGGGCCATGGGGATGATCACAGCTTGGGGCAGTTGCCCTCTGGTAATGACAGTGCTGTTTCCTCTTACTCACGTTGGGAGTGGGCATTGCGGGACTAAACTTCCTAGTCGATGAAAATTCATCAAAAATAGTTTTGGAAATAAAAGTATATAGAAGTATTTCATGCAGTCAGGGTACTTACACTATCCTTTTGATACCATGTTATAATTTATGATGATGAAAGTTTAAACATTTTGACTCGTAAAACATTCAAAACGTGGTAGTGATTTCTGATGCTGAATTTCAATGACATTAGAGATGTGGAAGAGAACTGTTCGAGTGTCCACTTTCAGTGCGCTTATGTAGGACACTCATACTGGTGCGATAATCTTATCATACTGATGTGAGAAGTGTCAAACTGATGGGTGAAGGTTTTCCTGTAATCTGAAGGGTCGTGTTTGGTTTTTTTTAATACTTATTTTTAGGAGATTCCTCTTTCTTTTCAAATGTCTGACACTGTCTTTTAGTGGCACAGCACTGTTGGCTTCCCTTTGCAGCAGAAAAGCTTTGTATGTTGCCACCATTAGCATATTCCACTGAGCCAGCTGGCGAGCGTGAGGATGTGAGCTGCTTATACGCTTGGGCAGAAGGTTCTTCCATACATAGAATACTAATTGTCAAAATCAAAGGCAGTGTTTTTTGCTTCCTATTTCTTAACACCCAACAGAATCTTTTTGTGACCCTGGCCATGCAATTACACCCAGAGAAGAGATGTCCCAATTTGTCATTGAGGTAGCTTTGGCAATGGGGGCTGATGCAGCAGGGATGCACAAGGGAAAAGTGAACATGCTGTAGCATTAAAGTTCATTTGATAAGTTTTAAGTGATGACTTTTAGTGATCCACCAGCTTCTTACATCAGCTTTTTTTCCCTACTGAGACCATGGGTGGAAGAGTTGTATATTTGCCTATACCTTGTTTTCTTACGAGGCTCTTGCCTAAAATTGTGTTGTGTGGGTTTTGGTTTTTTTTTTTTTTTTGCTTCTTGATGAATGCTGAAGATGGGTACTAACGTTTTCATGATGAGGCATTAATAATGAGCCTACCATCTGATGATAAGCTAGCAAAATGGTAAAAAGGAATAGATCAGCCAGTCTTCTTCTGGTTTCTATTTTTAGGACTTGAATTTTCATCTGCTTTGAAAACTTATTCTGTTGTTGCTGATTTTTATTGATTGACTTGCAAGCTTATGCTGTTGCCTGTTTAGCTTCCATGCATATGCGTTAATTTCTCTTCCTTTACGTTCTTCAGGTGCTTAAAGACGAGTGAGTCAGTGTTTTGCAGGTGAAGGTTTAGACAAGTTATGGATAAAATAATAAAGGCTCTGTCAAGATCTTTATCTCAGCACAGCAGAGGCAGCTGGTTGAGAGGCGAAGATTAATCTGGGTGGTCTTGATGTTGGAGACTGCCATGAGGATGGATGTTCACAGCTGGGGGATAGGGAGAGAAAAAATGATCCTGAAATTCTAAAATAAGTGCATTGGCCCTTAGTTTTGCTGTGTGAGAAACCTATCTTATTTGAAAAGTAATCCAACTAGCTATTTTAGTATAGCTTATCTTAAAAGCAGCAGCAGGTAACAGTAATGCATTCAGGAGTACCTTGCTTACTGTGGGGGTAGAAAAACTGTGATGCAAGAGTAAAGACCTGCTGGAAGTTAAGCCTCATCACCCCTCCCCATACATTTGCTCGTTTTTTAAAAAATCAGGTTTTTAACAAATGAGATCTGGAGCATTTCAGTGATATGGAGAAGTTTATGGAAAAGTGCATTACTAGAGCTGTAACTGAAGTGATTTCATAGTTTATTTTTAGGTACTTTGGATTGAAGCTTGCTAATTGAGGGGCGGGGGTGAGAAGGGAAGGTTTGCTTGCAGTTGGGTTAAGCCAAGGTTATCTGTATTTGCCTCAAGCCTGGAAGAGTTGGCAGGAGAATTGACTAAACTTTGTGAACTTGCATAGGCCTGGCCCGTAACACACACACACTCACACACACGCACACATACACACATCCCTGAACGCTTTCTCAGCCTTCCACTCCAGCCAACTTCTCTAACAAGCATACCGCAACCCTTTCCAGCCCACGCTGGGAGGATATTAAATACTTTTTAGCCTAAAACTCCTTCTCCCTCCTCCTCTTTAACTTTCCCATCCACCCTCTGTACGCTCCCACTGTGGGGAAGGACGAGTGCCGTTTTCTCTTATCTCCTTGGCTATGAGGGTAGTTTCACAACTGCTCTGTGTTTCAGTTTTTCACCTACCACAGACTTAATGTATTAAAGTGGGCCAAATCTGGCACTCCTTATCCCAGACAAAGGTTTTATTGAAGTCTTTGGGAACTGTGCCTGGGACTCGGTGAGATCGCAGGCAGTGGTATTTAAAAGAGGTTTCCACAGTCACTTGATTTGATTGAAGTAACTTTTTTTTTTCCAGTGGAGGTAGCTTAATCAAGACAGTGCTTTCAAGTCTGAAATCGTCTCTTATGAAGTTACCTGGGAAGAGGTTTGAAATATCTCACTTAATGTTTTTTGCGGCGCATCAGTTCCCAGCCATTTCCACTCTGTCTTCTGTTTGAAGGCAAACCCTAACAGAGATGCCATTTATTTTTACCTTTCCCCTTTAAGATTAGGCTGGACAGTCTTGGAAGGGGTAGTGACAAGACAAATCATTATCCTTCTGAAAGGAGAAGTTATGGCAGCTTGTTATCAGGTACAACTGATTGTCTGCAAGTGATGTGATGAAAGAAACAGCCTGGCTGATACTCTGACTTTACAGCACTAATAAAAGACTTAGAGGTGGGAGGAGGGGGACTAAACCTCCCTTGCATGCACACACAAACACATGCGTTCTCTCACTCTGTGACTGATGAAACAGTAGCAGGGTAAAAATTACTTCTTTTGGGGGGTATGAGTTTATACAATTGCTGATCCACTGGAGGGAAAATAGTATCAGGCTGAATTGCCGATGAAGAGGGAATTGATCTGTGGAATTAGCACCAATAGCCCAGCATGGATTCAGGAAGAGAATGTTCTCCTGGCCATAGAGCATCAAGTTTGCTATAGAAAACCCATAGCTGGGAGTCAACCTAAAGAATCGTAGAATAGTTTGGGTTAGCTTTTCTATATATCTCCCAGGCTGAGAGAGCTGGGGGTGTTCAGCCTGGAGAAGAGAAGGCTCCAGGGAGACCTTATAGCATCTTTCCAGTACCTGAAGGGGGCCTACAGGAAGGATGGGGAGGGGCTGTTTGCAAGGGCATGTAGCTATAGGACAAGGGGCAATGGTTTTAAACTAGAGCAGGGTAGGTTTAGATTAGACATTAGGAAGAAGTTCTTTACAATGAGGGTGGTGAGACCCTGGCCCAGGTTGCCCAGAGAAGTGGTGGAGGCCCCATCCCTGGAGACATTCAAGGCCGGGCTTGATGAAGCTCTGGGCAACCTGATCTAGTTAAAGATGTCCCTGCTTATTGCAGGGGGTTTGGACTAGATGGACCTTTAAAGGTCCCTTCCAACCCAACACATTCTGTGATTCTATGATTTATGGTAAAAGATGATAGACTTATTTCTTTCAAAACTTCAAAGAAAGAAAATGAAGGGGTAAACGTTCAACCCTGTCAAAACCCACCACAATAACAACACATCAGCTCCTGAATAGAGTGTGCAGCGTGTCCTGTGCAGGTGCTGTTGTAACCAGAGGAAATTGAAGTGTGGCAGATACACTGGTTTCCCATTAGGCAGTTAAAAGAGAATATTAAAATAAAGCCTTCTTTAAGAAAGAAAGAAATTGGGAAATGGTACCTCGGACATTAACTTCATTCATTATAAGGTTATAGGAAAGGCCATGCTAGTGGGATGTTCTTTCACCCTCTGTTTTTTCACTGATGCTGTTGTCCCAGGTGTTTGTCAGAGCTGCAAATCTGGCCCTCCTGATCTGTTCCAAGTTGTGGATTGCAGCAGGAGATTTACCATCTAGGATGGGAGCTCCTTTTTTTTCTCAGACTTGAAGGCAATCTGAAAATCTGGTGTACTACTTGTAGCTGGAGAGCAAATTACTTCTAGTTGGACTGCGGTGAGGCCACGAACTCATCTAGCATTTAGTGAAAGGATTTTGTGGGGGGAGGAGGTGGAGGCAGAAGCTGAGGATTCAGCCCAGTGAAGAGGCCACAACATTGCAGCTGTGGCAGGTTGGTGTAATGGCTTCTGTAATTTACTGGTGCCGTGTGAGTGTGTCTTTTCCACTGAGCTTAAAAAAGGTTTGCCTCTCAACTACTGGGTCTGCCAGAAGAAACCGCTTTAGTACCAGTTGTTGTTTTTTCCTGTGGAAACCTTGGTGAGCCTCTCTGTCTTGTGTGCTGACTCCTCCAGTCCTCTTGGCACCGCTGCCTTGTGTCCGACTACTTGGTGATTTGTTCCCGGTAGTGGTTGTCCTCACAACTTGTGCAGTGAGTGTATGACTAGAATAGTGCTCTTGGCCACTTACGTGTGTGTTTAACTGAAGTTCATGAAGGTCCATTGAATGAAGTTACCAGAACTACGGTATAAAAAAGTACTTTTTTTTAACATAGAGACATGTTTTAATTACTGAGTCATGTGTGGACATAAGTGTTGGGTGGGGTTTTTTTTGTTTGTTTGTTTTAATAATAATGGGTCTTTCCGTAGTGTGTACATGTAAGAAGGAGCTGGGGCAAATGCCTAATAGCGCAATAAGAAAAAATAAACCTCTTGTGTTAGGATGGGCTATGTTTTTTTGAAACAATCATATCTATGTCTTCTGAAGTTTAATCTGTGCCAAGATTTCTGTTTGTGGTTTCCTCATGTACTTGCATTGTACCATTTCATCTCCGCAGGAGTTTTTTTGCTGTGTTCAACTTTTTGTTTCAGTTGTGTTACATTTTTCCTTTTTTCCTACCTGGAAACAAAACTTCATGTTTTGTTTCAGTGATGGAAATGGAGATGAATGCGTTGGACTAGTGGTTCAGTTTCTGTTGCTCCGCTCTTTTTTTATGACATTCACTTTTACAATGTAACTTCTACAGCAATTAACATTCCTCCAGGCTGAGAATAGCTCTAATGGAAGCCTGTCTGTGAGCTGAGAGTGCAGCAGAAGTGATCTGGGAGTGGAAAGCTTAAACAGTGAGGTTAAACAGGTCAAATGAGAAGAAACAGTCAGTTGAAAGAAGTGAATAGCACAGGGGATTAGAAGAAGGGATGAAGTTTAATGGCCAGCTTTTGCAGTGAGGTTTTTACTTATGTGTAGGTAAATGCTCTGCGTTTTGACATCAGTATTCAGAAGTTTGGTTTTTGTCTCTGAAGCTCAAAGTGTTATTTTGTAGAAATACAAAAAGTCTGATTTCTTGCGTATCACCTTTCCCACATACCTCTGACTTGGTGAGGTTCTACCATTCTCCGTAGAGGTAGTTCTTTCCAGACTTCCGTTCATTGAAAAAAAAAATACCTTCAGTTGGCAAAGACGGGTAATGGTTTGCAATCTGCCTATTGCTCTCTCGCAGGTGTGCACAAACTCGGTTTCAATGGTAAGACACCACAAACGTTATCAGCTTGTTTTTCCTTTGCCATGTACAAGCAAAGTCCAAGATCAGATGGAGTAAGTGTCACATTGACCTGTGGTTGTCTCTGAAATATTTTTGACTCTTGACTTCAGGAGTTAGTTGTCTCTATCTGTTGAGGGAGATTTCTTGTCTGCGATGGTGAAACCAAAATTTCCATCATGCGTTAGTACAAATGAATGCTATGGAAGATCCCTACTACTCTGACTAAGAATTGTTCTGCTGTCTGTGACTTGAAAAAATGGCAATAAGCTAAATGTTTCTGGTACGCTTTGTGGCTGAAATACATTCGCGGTGGATTCCAGGAAGGAGCAAAGCTGAAATGTGTATTATGCTGATTTATCTTATTCTTTGTAGATTACTTCCCCATATTTAAATGTAGCAGCGCAAACAGAGTATAAATGTGTGCTGCATGTGACACAAGAGTGAGAACTGTAGGATGCAGGCTGGATGGGATTCCTTGGTTTCCCTCCGAGAGATCTGTTGAGTCCAGTGGAAGTTTTGTGCAGGATGTTCAGGGCTGTTGCTACAGGTCATCTTCAGTGGGATGTAATGTTATTTCTCTTCTCTAATGAACAGAAGCAAGAATTGGGCTCTCTTCTAAAATTCATTGAACTTGTGCTGATTTGTGGTCCTATGCTAAAGGTTTCCATTTTGTGCAGAAACATCTTTCCTTGTCTTGTTATGTGTAATGATAATGAGTAATGAGGAAATGGCTTCATAGGTGATAAAGGACATTACGGAAGTCCTGCTGTGAGTTAACTGTAAGCTAAATTGTGTTCAAATCATCAGCTTTGGGCACAGGTCTCCTGCTGTGTTTCATCCTTCCTTCCTCCATTCTCCGCTTTCTGATAGGCTCTGCAGCCTCGTCTTTGCCAAGAAAGCATAAAGCATTGGAAGGATAATGGGAGTTAATTGTATTTAATGGCAGGTCAGGAAGAAGGGAAGGGAGATAAGGTTTTAACATCAAGAGCCAGTGTCGATTCTGAATATACACATGCTTTTAAGCTCGTTTCATTAAAACGTTTTCAAAAACAATTTCTTCAGAAATATTGGTCATCTTGGCAAAGTACCATGATGCTTTTTTTTTTTTTTAAATGTGAACTCTGGAGGAGCTAACACTGACCCCATTAAAAAACTTCTTTCTTCTTCCTTGTAATCTCTCTCCTCCTTTTGCCCCCTACACAACCGACTGATAAGCAAAAAACCCTCAGAACAAGTTGTTCCTGCCTTGTCTGGTTGGAATAGCTTTTCCCACTGTAGCACACATCATGTTCTGCCTGCACTGACCTCCAAGGAGGACATCTCTTGTGAATCTTCGTCTCTTCTGGTGCTCTGGAGTGGTGGCAGGTCCCTGCGTGCTGCAGCGGGGTCCTCATCTGCTCCCTTGGCCTTTTGGTGAGGCTGGTGTGCTCTGGTCTGGCCCCCATGCAGTGTCAGGACCATGGTGCGGGGTGCCTACATGGACTCGGAAGCACTCCCAAGCCACAGATACATATATCTCATGGTGTCGCGGGGTTTGCAAGGAAAGATTTACAGAGAATTTAGGACCTGCCTCCCCATCACCTTCTTGCTTCAGAGATTGCTAAACCATCTCATAGTAAATTATTGCTTTTATGTAGTGTAAGGTAGAAATACCAACTCTAGGTCCCACAAGTGGGACTGTACCACAGCTCAGAGGGCGGTGCAGGGTTGATGTGGCTGTCAGCAGTCCTGGAGCCCAGTCATTTACTGCCCACTCAAAAACCAAGTCATGTTTAATACTAACCTGTAACCTGCCCTGCGCAGAGCTGCAAGCGCACTGCTTCTCCACCGCTCTGTTAGTGGGCATCTGAGGTTTCTGTGTACCACAGTCAGATGCCTGCTCTCCTGCTTCTGCCCATGCCACCTCTGCTGAAACAAGCTGCTTGGCACATGATTCATGTCTACAGCACATTGCATCTCGCAAACTAGGGGTCTCTGTCTCTAAATCCCCTTGGTTGTGTTCTCCCCGGGCCGTGCATCACCCTGGTTTGGGGAGCTGCCTGCTGCAGACCCAACAGTTGATGCAGGCTTTCCAGGCCAGGGAGTTTGGGTCTCTCTTCAGTTTGCCAGGAAAGCTGGTGGGTACCAGAGCATTAGAGTCTGTGTTTCCTCAGCAGCTATTTGAATCTGTTATGTTTTCATGAAACATTTTTGTTCAGATGATGAGATTTTTTTTTTTTTTGGATGAATGAGATTCTTGTCAGAAAATACCAGTCAGAGTTGGGAAAGGAGTTAAATAGAAATATATTGTTATAATAATACCAGAGAAAATTTCCAAGCATGATCTGAATGCAAGTCTTGATTTCTTTTGCTACGGGTCAGAGGAGTGTAAACTGCCCCTTTCATCTGTGTAGTGCTGGATTCTGAGACAGAAATGCATGGTATTTAATATTTGGTATTTTATTTTAACTGTTTCTCTGCTGAGAAGTAATAAAGATCTAAATAGTGTCCATTTATGTAATAATATAGTGGCTGGTCCAGCCTCAGAAGTTACAAGGCTCTCAGCAGTTAAAGGCTGTGAGCTTTTATCTCTGGCAACTTCTACTCTAGCTATGTGACTTAGAGCAGAAGGTGAGATTCAGGATGGCATAGGTTAAGTAGAATCTGATATATTAAGTAATGCAAGACACATTGTAGAGAATTTGTTTCAATTGTCGTGGTTTTCAAAGGGAAGAAAATGAAATTTACTTAGTTTTTAACTCCATGGTGCACAACGCTGGAGTTTGTGTCCTGAGATTTTACTGAATATCTTATCTGAAATATTATACATAAATGATCTGCTAAATAAACATTAGATAAGAAGTTTTGAGTAATGTAGGGCAACTTAAAAGTGTCAAAATGTGGAACGTGTTCCTACTTGCATGTTCTCTATTTCTACTCCATATAATGGGTATTTTTTCTACTCCATATAATGGGTATTTTACCATATACCATGTATGGTAAAAGCTTATACCCAAAACTCATTTGCTCTTCTGAAGCTGATGGTCTCTTCCTGAGTTCAAGGAGTGTTTTTTATACTTAATATTTTAAAATAATGATAGTTGATAGCCAGATTTATTCTTCCCCAAATGAGTGCGATTAAGGTCATCATTTCAATTTATTTCTGAGTAGCTGCTAATTCTTTAAGGGCTATGTGGAAGGAAAAAAAAAGTGCTTCCAGTTTTTTCTTGCATTAAATGTATGGACTCATTTGTTGCCAGAATTAATTACATCTATAAGGAAAATACACAGCTAAAAGGAAGCAATGGGAGCATAGGAAGCTATTTCCTTTTTGTAATCTGACCACTTGAAACCACTGGAAACTGATGTGCTGTAGTTTTGTTCCTATGGTCATTATATTTCTTGGTGCATATAGTTAATTTTTTTTCAAATGAAGACTGAAAAAGTACAATAGATTATTTTCATAATTAAATTTCTGCTTTGGTTTTCTTTCAGTGCTAAAAATTAATATAAAAGAGGCTAAATTATGTATACTATAAACAAGGCTCCTTCTCTGAGCACTTTGGAGGAATATGTTCTAGTAACCTGTGCTCAGAGTCATGGTTTGGCTATGACTTGATAGAATAAGGCAGAATGAAAGTAGTGTCAATTTTGAGGCCATTTTTACACTTGGTGATCAGTGCAAGGATTTAAGAGTGTGGGAATTCTTGGACGTGTTACGTGAAGATAAAATAATATTTCCTTTATCATGTACCTTCTTCATTGATAGTCATTATTCAGATTATACCTAGAATATCTTATAAATATTTAAAAACAGAAGAAAAAACACAACAGAAGTTTAGCTGGCAAGTTGTGGAGGCTGTGCAACTCTTCCTCAGACACAGAGTTGCTAGTTTTAATTTGAAAAGAACAAACTTCCAAGTTCTACTCCCAGATTTCTATTCAGATGGATTTGGTGACCTGCACTTGGTGAACTTTCATGTGAAGATATATTTAAAATATTT
Organism: Larus michahellis; assembly: GCF_964199755.1. Lineage (NCBI taxonomy): Eukaryota > Metazoa > Chordata > Aves > Charadriiformes > Laridae > Larus > Larus michahellis. The sequence goes on along the minus strand of NC_133897.1, from coordinate 69,963,752 downwards.
TTCTATCTTTTTGTAATTTAAATGAAATTTCAGATGGCAGGCTTGTTTTGCAGTTAATGAATAGCTTTGCAGTTAATTTTCAGGGAATGTGTGTGTTTTATGTGTATTGTGTTTGTATTAAAAAAAAGAAATGAGATTTTTATATCAAAAAGAAAATGACCAAAAAGAAAATAGATCCTTTTTTTCATTTTGAGTTGATTTCTATGCCAAGTTAATGCAAAGGTTTTGTGTCTTAAGGGGTCAGATTGTCAATTCCGGGCTGTGACCTACAATTAAGTGGCAGATAACCCAAGATATGCACTTACTTATATCTGCATAACAGGTCAACTTAAAAGTAGTGAACTGCTAAGAAACTGTCTCTTCAACCTACTGGGCACACATAGCTTTCTTTTCAGCCTTAAGCTTACCGTGAAGAAGCCCAGGAGAAGCAAAGCCCTTCCTGCAGCAGTGGAGGCTGAGTAAGTGGGACTGCAGCAGTGCCTGCCGGGAGGTCTGAAGGTGCCTGCGTAGGGTGGGGGGAGAGCCCCAGGGTGGGATGCTCTCGGGGCTGGGTGTCACATACAGGTGTCTGCAAGCAGGGCCCCTGGGTACCTGCCTCAGCTCCTTCAGCAGCTGTGGCCCGTGTGCTTTGGGCTTGGTTAGCGTACATCACATCTATGGGAATGCGCTTCTGAAAGTTATGAAGTTTTGGAATATATATATATATTTATTTTCCCTTTGAAAGTGAGGGTGGGGGGCAGAAGGGAGTAATGTTTTGGGATGCTGTGCTAAAAAAACCCGAGGCTAGTCAGGTGTAATGAAGTTTTAGGATGTCTGCCTGAAGGGATTTGCAACCTACAACGGCAGCTGTGAGGGGCAAATTACAGCTTTCATCTCTCCTGCGTGCAGGAGATGAGTTCAGTGGGAGATAAGTGCTGCAGACCTGACTCGCTTGCTGAGGCAGAGGTGAGCCCCCACTCTACTTGGGCCCCTATGCATTGTCTTTGAACCGTAACCCTATCTCTGACCCGAACTTTGCACTGAGCCCTAGACCAGTTGCCTCCAGACAAGAAGTTTCTTGCAGCCCTGTTTTCTCAGCACCTTGCTGAGCAGGTGGATAGGCAGCCCCTATCCAGCCCCACTCCTTGCGGGCCTCTGGCCTTTCTCTTTCGTCCTAAATCCTAATTTTTTGTTGAGCTCTGAGCTAAGGGCATAAATAACAGTCACCTTCTCTTTGCTCTTATGGGAGAGGGAACAACGTGGTAATCTTCATGCTATTTCTTCTGTGTGGTAGGGGATGAAGGGATTCCTGCTGCCATTGTTCCTCCTCCTCTTCCACTTCAGTGGGGGATGATAGGGGTCACAGTGTGAAATAGGGCACTGGGGGTGATTGTCACAGTGTACACAGGCTTTGGGTTGATGTGACCCAGATTAGTATGGTTTGCCTCTTCCCCAGTTGTGTTTCTTGATGGCAAGGTGAGAGGGGAGATTCAGACCATCTTCTGTCATTAGGTGCCCATGGCTCACACTTCCTATTGTCCTTATTAAAAATCAACCCCTGAAACCTCCCTCCCTGCCACCTCCAAAACAAGCTGTGGCTGCATTGGGATAGGATTGCAATAGGTATAAGCAAATATGAATTACTTTCCTAAGGTCCTGAGGCTCAATTTGCCACTTCTTTGTTAATATCCTTAGAAGCAATACAGACAAACCGTAGGTCATATCAACATTGTGTTGACAAAGTGATGTGACTTTACTTGTTAAAATAACAGTCAAAAGATCATTAATAGTAGTGATGGTTGCAAAAGTAATCTTTCGGGAAACCTTCCAGTTGTGGGGACAGGCATAACACTTTTTGGAGGAAGGAAGAACATCAAGACTGATTTCTAGAAGTATATTTGCATTTCCAGGAAAACCTCGTAACCCATTGATCTTTAACTTACTTTATTTCACAGTGGTTTTAGAGTATAGACGGTGCTCTGCACTGACACCCCCCTTTTGTGTGTGTCTGTGTGTGTGCACGCACGTGGGTGTTCCTGCAAGGCTGCTGTGTTATAAAGCAATTGGCATTTACTGACTTTCTGCATCTGAAGCTGCTTCTTTTGGGGTATTTGAACTGATTTCATGCATCCTGGCCTGTGCAGATCTCTAGCCTGGCCCCATTTGACCCTTCATGTCCAAGCACCTTGCAGCTCTGCAGGCCTGGGGGGCAAAAGCAGCACCGTGTCAAATGCGGTGCTATGGGAGGGGGCTCAGGATGGAAGTTTTCCCCCTGCAGGTACTCCCATCTCGCTCATATGTGAAGCCATCCCCCATGATCCTAATTGCATGATGCCCATCAGCTCCTTCAGCTGCGGTCCTAGGATGGGCAGGATCCTTACTTTCTGTAGTTTGCATGCATTAAAAGCAGGGAAAAGGGGGAATTTCACCGTCCTGCCTGGCTAGTGCTGTGATGGGTAGCCAGGTCTGTTTTGGCAGGGCTGGATCCTACCTCTTCACGCGGTCTTAGATGAACATTTTGTAGGAAGATCCTGTGGAGGAAGAGGTATGCATTTAAGTGGTCTGGTTTATTCTGTTGTGTTTTATTTCATCGGTTTCTCTCCTCCTCTCTTCCCTCATGTTCTCCCAAATGCTAGGAAGGGCCTGCATTTTTCTTTGCCATGTGTGTTTGACAAATGTGTTTCAGCCTGTTTGGCAGGCTTTTGAAAAGAAGGATGGAGCTTCTGTGACTATTCTGTTTTTTCTTCCTTATAGATAAAAGCATTAAAAGATACTTACTGCTGGTTGCCTGGATAGTAGAGCTTATGCAGAGAAGGGGATTTGCTCTTCAGCATCTCAGCCATGTATCTTGGTTTAATTATTCAGTTAGCTCCTTCATGAAATATAAGCAAATGGTTGCATAAGAAATAAAATGAAGTATCCTGTCTGGCCATCTTGAATCTTCAATAAAGATGGCATTGTTTTGAATGTGTTAAAAATAACAGAATTTTCTTTTCCTATTTGCAGAAATTATGATAAACCTTAAATCGGATCATTCAGAATTAGATACCTGAAACCAGGCAGACTTTCAAATGCAAATTTCGTAGATAAATGGAAGATACATTGCAATCGTAGAATAGAATCATAGAATCTGTTGGGTTGGAAGGGACATTTAGGGACATCTTCAACTAGATCAGGTTGCTGATTATCTAGCATATTTTCATGAACTCCTATGTTCTCACTGTCTTGTAAAAGTATATAAGGAAATGTAATATGGTTGACTTGTGTGTGCAGGTTTGCTTGCACAAAAATGAGGCAAATACAGTGTATATTGATAGAATTTAGGGCCAGTTCAAGAAATCCAGGTACCCTTTGGTTTCTGTGGGTCCAAGCTTGAGAATGAACCTCAAGGTCTACCCATTTAACAACTCATCTCTGCTTTGGTGCCCATCCATTTTTATTTTTAACTTTTGAGCAACAAAGTATTTATTTCAAGTGATTCTTCCAGACCCATCTGAGACTTCTGGCTTTCCTTGTTCACACCAGCTGCTGGCAGATTTTAAGGTGTGTGTGTCTTCATGTGTTTGAAGAAACTATCAGAGATATTGGTGACAGCTGGGATATGAAATGTTCTTTGCAGCCAGCACAAAGTGCATGGGGAGAGAGTCATTGTGAATATTTACAGACCATACTTGCTTCATCTGTTAGTTTTTTAATAATGAGCCCTTCTGTTTGAGCCGAGGAAGCTAGAGGACTTCCTCATGGTTCATAAAAAACAATCCAGTCACTAAAGTCAAGGATCCGAGCAACTTTTTTATGGTGCTAGGTTTGATTAATCAATCAAATTTAGGTTTCATCTTTTCTATGACTACCAGTGGTATCCAAACTCATATGATTTCCACCCCCCGGAGGCTTCTGTGGGTATCTTTCCTTTTTTGCATTTTTAGTTGTTTAAGTTGGAAAACATGAGGCTGTATGCTTTAAAGGTAGGACTTTACAATTATGATGTTCTGTGATCTTTTCTCCATTACTAGTTTAATGCGCAGTACATTCCTGAGCAAGGTAATTGAATGCAGCATTTTATGTTTAGTCACATACAATCAGATAAGTTTGTAGTAGGAAGAGTTTGTGTTCACAGATGCTGTATCTGCTCCAGGTGTAAACTGAACCAGCAGAAGTCTGTGAAGGCAAAGATCTCCAAGGCCTGCACAGTTACTCTGGACACGTTTCCAGCACGTGCGGAGAACGTTACACTATACGCACATCATGATTATACAAAAACTGATTGCAAGTTCCCAAATTGGCTATTTGCATAAACCACGAACTGCTGGACTGTCAAACCAGTGACCTCAGCTGTAACCCTTGTAGCATTGTGTGTGCATAGGTAGCATGGGATCTTTCTGATATACCGCAGTGGTCAAAATGATGTAGCTGTGCTTTTCAGAGTGTTTCTTAGTATGTGCTACAGAGCCTCTCCGTATGAGCTGGTGACTACTGGCTGCTTTGGCTGTGAAGCTTTAGTACAAAACTGGGTGTTAATCACCCCTTACCTCTTTTTTGGTTTGTTTTGTTTATTGCTTTACGTGAAGGCTTATAATTTCCTTTAGTTAAACTCTTAAGCTTTTAATTTGGACAAACCACCATCTAGGTGGCTAAGACTGGAACTTTTCCCAACTTTGATCAACCCCAATGTTTTATTTATGCTATTAAAAAAAAAAAGCAAAGGTGCATTTAACATTCTTAGATATAACAAAAGTTTATTGCTGACAAAACGTCCTTTCTTTTATCCTCCTCAGGATTTTCGGAATATTTTGCAGAAGTGGGCTTTTATTTGACTCCCTGAGCATTGGAAAAATCTCTAGCGCTGTTCACAGGGTTGAATCTCTGGATGCCACAAATGTCTTTAGTTCACACTGTATGGTTCAATGTTACAAACGTACTTTAAAACTTTGTGATTTCAGACTGGAATGCCTGCTTATTTTGATTTTCTTTCAAGGTTATAGAGAAGCAGATGCTATGCACATGCATATACACGTGCACATACAAATGCACACAGTAGAGTTAAGAAAACTGGTATTTATAATGCTATATAAAAATTAGGTATAAAAATAGGAATGAGAAATAAATGACACGAGAACATATCTTCATGAGAATATACTTGCATCAGTGATTTGCAAATATGGAGTCTTATATACTTAATCTTAGCTACTGTGTTGGATCATTGATTACTGTTTACTTACTAAGGCTTAAGTCTTGGTTTTACCTTTTGGCTGTTAAAACTGCAGTTGCCATCCTGCAGTAGCCTGTGTTTTCAAGACGGGCAGGAGTTTTATTGTGTGTTCCTTGGGTAGTGGCAGAAGGCACAACGTGAGGGGCGTGCTGGAAGGCTGCCCGCGGGGTTCTGCAGTGGTACGGGGAGATCACCCGCTGCTGCTGCCCAGCACCTTTGTCCTGCGCTTGGAGCTGATTTGGTAAAATAAACAAACAAAAGCCACTGAAAGCTAGTGACTGCAGAGAACAAGAAAATATGCATCTGAGGGTCAATTTGTCTTCCGTTGACATGATTCGGCTTCCTTTTTGTAGCATGAAAGTTCAATAAATTTTATTTCTCAAGACTGTGTTTTAAGCGTGCATTCCTGGTTGTGTTTCTGCTCAAGAAAGTTTTAGTAAGGAAGCACCCTGACAGAAATTTTGGACTTATTCCAGTAACTGAAGAGCTTGTGGTGCCTAACTGGGATTTATTGTAACTGAACAGGAAAAATCTTGAAATGTAGGACTATGTAGTTGTATAAAAGCATTGTGTTTTCTGTCATCTTAGTCATTTGACCTTGAATTAGAGCAATGTCTTTGACTTGAGTGTCTGCAAGACATAATAATGTATGAACTTATTGTTTTAAAGCACCTATTATTATAATTTTATTTTTTTATCAGTTACTAAGTGCTCCTGTCCTGTCCTCTTCTTTATTTCAGGCTTGAGTCACAGAGCAGCATGAGGATTTACACTTCTGAAGTAGGAGTGTGAATGGCATGGAAGGATTTACATGGAGGATTCTGAACTCCCCTCCTTCCTGCTCCAGGATAGACAGGTGAGTAAATTATGGGATAATTTGTAATTAACTCAGTCCTTACTTCACAAGGTCTGTAGTCAAAACATGAAGATACAATTCAGATGGCTGTATGTAAGAATGGAAGAAATTTCAGATACTACAGATATACCTCTTAATTGCAAACATCAGCCTTCAAAGTTTTCTATTCCAGTTCAGAGCACTTGCATAAAAAGTGGTGTGAGCTTTCTATAAATCTTTCCCCCTTCCCACCCCCAACTCTCTCTGATGTCGAACTTCTTATGTTTGGGAGCTTTTCGCCCAATCAAAGAAATCTGAACAGACAAAATGAATGTAGCCTTTCTTGAAGTTGTTCTGAGTAAGGCTGCCACTGGAGAAGAGCTCAAGGTGGAGCTTTATTACACCCCTGCATGTATTTATTAGTGAAACACATGGGTCAGCATCAGCCCCAGATATGTTCATACCACATCTGGGCTGCTTGTGAAACCTGTTAGAGTAGAAGTGGTGTGTGAGTGAGTTCCAGTGGCTGCAAACCCAGGTTGGGTACCTCCCTGCCTCCCTCCCTCACTACTTCCCTGCCCTCAGAGGGGAAGAAAGAAACTAGGGGCCAAACCCAGTAGAGGGAATAGATATTGTCTTTCTTTGACTGTATGTACATGGCACCGTCATTAGAAAAGGGCACATGAACATTTGTGGAAATTAAATCTTGGCACTCTTATTTCTTCCAACTTTGGGAGTACCTAGCATATACCACCTTTGGGTCAATAAGATCTATGCTTCTTAGTACTATCTGTTCAAAGTAAGTAGATCCAGTTCCTGTTGGAAAAGCACGAGGTGTTGGAGCCCTGGCTTTTCTGCATCTATACAGGCCCATCAGGAGTCTGTATGTGGTCCGGCATAGCTACCAATTCTGAGCAGTGCATAACAGGATGAGCTTTTGATAGCAGGTATTACTGACCAAGTTGTGACACAACAAGAAATAGTTAAGAACTAGTAAAAACGATCTCTGACACTGGCAGAGTAGCAGCATTATCTTTGTATTAATTTAAGCCTCCTTGTAGCTTAGATTCATTTTGCCTGTTTAAGCTGTGTGCGGGGCTGAAATTGGAGGCTGCACCATCCAGGGCAGCTTGGGTTGACCTCCTGACTGTTCTGTGTGTGCATATGGGGACAGGCACTGTCAAAAAAAAAAAAAAAAAAAAAAAAAAAAAAAAAAAAAAAAAAAAGGTGCATCCGGACAGGACTGTCTCAGCTTTAAAGGGCCAGAACCGAGATGTTGCCATGTTGCCTAGGAAGAAAAGACAATGGCATTACTGCATTGATGGTGTCAGGGAGGAAGTCTGCGGCGTTACCTGAAGCACAAACCTGCAGCCGGTGCAAGTGTATGCTGGAGAGGAAGGGGAGGTACACGGTGATGTGGAGCAGGCTGCAGTGAGGTACGGGAGTGTCCTGGCATTTGGAGGGGAGGCAGGGTAGGCAGCAGGGCAAAGTGGGTGTCAGTGGTGTGTTGGAGCATCTGGAGCTCAGTGGGTGAAGGAGGGAAACAAATGGGAGTAGTAACTTGTGTGGCTTCTCCAGAACAAAGAGCGGGATGAAAGGATGCAGTAGGGTGAAGTTGGTGGGAATACTTCTGTTGAACCATGTACACCAAACATGTTTTTTCCTCCAGAGATGTTTCTTGGTGGGCTGTACTTGACAGCAAGTATGAAAGAGTCCCCCCTGCAGTTGGTGAGAGAGAAAAGGTGAAGACAAAGTTGGGGAACGAGAAATAAGACATTTCTGAGTAAGAGGAAAGAACAAAGGGGTCAGAAATGTGCAGGCAATAATGAAAAAACAAGTGTTTTGAGGGGCAGTTTTGGAAGGTAATGGGAGAACAGGGATCTGCGTCAGAAAAGACACAGTGGTAAGATTCAAATTCCAGGCTTCTCATTTTTATTCACCAGTATAATGTGAATGGCAGCTCTTATTGGAGGGAGGAAAATTCAACTTTCCTGAGCAAGGAAATGAAAAAGCTCACTAGATTTGTTTGCATGCACAAAGAATGCTTTAATGTAAATGTGGGAAAGCAATAGAAACATTTTGATGGTACGTACCTTCTGTATTTTCTATTTTTCGAAGAGGAAGACTGCCTAGGGTCATACAGCTCGAGTAACCATGAGCCTACAAATCCACATCTGAATGTTTTGTGACACTTTCTAAAAACGTGCTCTGTCTTTCCTGTTTTTCATATGCTCACTTTTCATATACTCACTAGAAAAAACAGTGGTTTAAGAATTTGTTTTTTGGTCTGTCATAAGCAAGTCCAGTTATATGCTGCCCTGCGTATTCACTGCTGAGAGTAAGAGTAACATGGTTGTGAATGTTGTATGGATTTGGGCTTGCATGAGTAGTGTTTGTCCTGTAATGCATAGATGAGCTGTCACTTAGTGAGATGTGGCTTGTGCCTGAAACCATAGCAGGTCTGAAGCTGCCCTAATAACTCACAAATTGGCATAGTCTTTCAAAACAGCGATCAGCTTGGTAAGGTATAGAGCACTCTGTGCTTGTGGTCATATTCAGTTTTACCTTGTGCCTGCTTTTCCTTGGCTACAACTGTGCTTCCAAACTGTTTGTGATGTATTGGTTTTATCAGGAGGAGACTGGAGGTGGAAAATATATGCCCGAAAAGTACTTGTTGCCCTGATCTGTCCTCATGCAGTCTCTGTGTCATGCCATATGGAGCTGGAAGTCTTTTCTTTCAGCAGTTGCTTAAATATGTTGGTAACACTTCCTTCCAGGCAAGGCATTATGTTTCCCTGGACGTCCCATCTTCCTCTTTCAACCTCTGTCTTAGGTCAGTCTCAGGGCTTTTTGAGCTTGTCCTGGTTTCCCAAGCACCTTGTAGCGCTAAGAGGTAGGTGCTGATGACCAGACTGTGGAATGGGCAGGCCTGGCACAGTTGGAGGGTAGACCTTCTCCAGTTGTAGCAATTTCTGACCTTTCTGCTGGAGCATCGCACTTACCCCAATATGTGCTACCTGGTTGCCATCACCCCCGGTATGGCAGGGCTGGTGCTTGTGGGGCCAACACCTAAGCAACATGGCTGCATGTTTGCAGCCTTCCTCTGCTGGAAGCAGGTATTGGAAACCTCCCTTTATGCCTAGGAGCGTTTCCATTCCTGGATGTGACAGTTAAGGAGCTTGTCCTCCATATGGATTGCCTGGCCTTCTTGCTCTGCGCCTTTTTTAAACCTGTACATTCATTAATTATTTTTTCCCCCAAAACCTCTCAAAATATAGGTAGAGAAGGCATTCCATTTTATCTGTAAAGATGCTGACCTAGCATCAAATGGAAGAGTATGATGAAGTGATAAATGTTTCAAGCCCCTGGCCTTTTATCTCTGGTCTTTTTTTTTCTTTTTTTTTTTTTTAATGCTTCTCAAACTTAAGTGATTGAAAAGCTTTCCAGATCTGATAACGGCAAAGATTTCAAGTGAAACTTTTGGCACCTATCCCGGCATGAGATCATACAAAGTGATATTAGCTGAATTTGTACCAGAGTTTGAAAAGAAAATGAAAACACGTTACTGTTAGTCTCTCAGCTATTTTTCAGCTGTGTTGGGCAAATGCTTTCTCATCGGTTAACTTCTCTGTGCCATTTTAAAGGTTTCCAAATACGTGTGTGTGTGTGTGTGTACATATACATTTTCTCCACTAATAATATATTTAATATATACTCTTTTGATCTTTTATCCTTGCTAGCAGGACTCACTGGATTTTTTTTTTTTAATAGAGGTTTTAAACTCTAGTGTTGCTGAGAAAGCTCACTATAAGAGAAAGGGTGTACTGAAGCCCTGTTTCTATTCCAAAATTACCTTAAAACAAAATAGAGCTGGCATATCTCTTCTTTAACCTGTCTTTGTCTCTGGTTGCTGTGATACGTGTCAATGAAAGCGATGGTTTTGTACATATGTGTGTACCTAATCAGGGTAAAAGTATGTCAACTGCATGTGTTTTGTGGGTTTCCTGTACAGAAGTAAAATAAAATAAATAATGCCTTAAGTTAGGCCTTTAGATTACTGAACAGGGCTGAACTTAAAGGTTGTGAAGCCAAGCAATCGGAGGCTAGAAAATTCTACAATTAAAGCTGCTCATTCATCCTCTTGGTAAATATTCATTTTGATTGCCTTTAATTAGAGGATTGCATACAATTTTTTTTTTTCTGCCAGGCCTGCATATCGTTCAGCGCACAGCATGGCTAATGCTTAATGAGTGGGTAGGTTGTTGATATTTTGTTTCTCACCATTTCTTGTATGGCCTTATTTACTGCGTGGTTGGCAGATGGTGCACTGAATACAGAACTACTCATTTCCTCATGGAGTTTTTGGTGGCGTTAACACCATAAAGAGTTACTTTACTGCATATTTTTCAGGGAATCTTAATCAGGAGTGCAAAATAAGATATACATGTGTATTTAACCAAACTGAGCCTTGACTGTTAATTTTATGGGGGATGATGGTCCCCCATAAATTGTTCCCCAGCACAATCGCCTTGATGGAAGTCTATAGTGGAGGAACTAGGAGGTTGTACTGACTTCCCCCCGCTTTTCTTTCTGTAGCAGCAGACAACAATGGGTCAAAGCTCACGCTGGGGCATGAGCTATCTCCAAAACTGAAGGAATTTAGTGGAGATGTTGTAAACAGGTATAGCTTCCCTCCACCCCACCCATGTTTGCATCTTTCTGTTGTTGATTATACGTAGGAACACAGACTTGGCATATTGGAAATTCTCTTCCATAATTGAAGTAACCGTGCAGTACATATTTTGTCCAGCAAGCTTAGAGTACTCACTCAGCAACCCGCTCTCCAGCATTCAGTGCATATTTAAGACCTGATGGAAACGAGCAAAGCTTCAGAACCTACAACAAGCTACAGGAAGAGAACAGCCTTCATCTGGTTTCTGTCTTTGAGACTGTAAGCTCTTCAGGCTGGAGACTGTGCCTTCCCATATGTCGATAAAGCATTTCAAGCACTACATTAGTATAAACACCAGTGGATGAGGTCATCATATATCAAACGATATAATTAAATCAGTGCTTTATTCACTGTCTGTGTCTCATTATGCCTGACTCCTAGGTCACACTGCAGCCTTGAAGATCATGTAAGAACTCGAATGTTATAACAGCCCTCACAGAAACATTTGCTTTGAAGTTGGTGCTATTCACTTAGAAACCAATCTTCAGAAAAATGTAAAATGTGGTAATTTTGTAAAATGTGGTCCTATTTTAAAAAAGCCATGTAAAAGGGAAACACTTATTATTGATTTTTGCCATAAATTGCCATGCGTGAATGTCAGCCCACAGCCGCTGATCACATGGTTGTGATGGGATTTCTTGATTGATTAGAGGTCTGAAAGCAATCGAGTGGATGATGTATTAGAAAGGACCCTGTTTCTCAGAGGAGAGCATGAGCTTGAAGTGGTGCCTGCCAACTAACCAGACTTTGAGCATCAGCATGAAACTCAGGCAGTTTTAAAATTTAAGTGATGCTTACTTTTGCCTGCTTCTTTAAAGTGCACCCAATTTAAAAGAATATACGAAAATATTTCAAGTAAGATCGTTCTTCTCCCTTTCACAGTTTTGGTACTCACACTTTAAATCTTGTGTTAATCAGCACCTATATTTGTTTTGTAGCAATAGGTCCTCATATGTGTTTTACAAGGAAGTAGACTACTAATTTTGTCTGAGCAATAAGGTACTTTGAAGTGTGAAGTCATAATCACAGATATTCAGCTAAGCCTCGTGCCTCACCAAGTATGATGCCTTGGGCATGTGTTATTGCTTACCTATGCCATAATTACTGTACGCATGTAGCTACAGGAATATGCCCATATGGTTTTCCTACTGTAAACTTTCAGGTGACTTGCTAATCTAGGCCAGTACTCAAAAATAAGGGCTGGTCTGAAATCTTAATAATTAAAAAGCTGGCATACAAAAGCATTAAAGCTCTCCCAGATCCACTTGAAATCAAGTTACATTCGTATTCTCTCTTGTTTTTTGAATAGCAGCCCGACAGCATGCAAAGTTGTGATGTTGTTGCTTGACCTGCTCTCTCCCTGTCTTGCTGGCAAGGGAAAAAGAGGGAAAGATATTTAGGGTTTATATTCTCTTGGCTTTGCCATAAATGAAGGAGGTTTTTTTTTTTCTGGATGTTTCCTGAATTAATTCATATTAACTGATGAATTTACTGGAGTAATACATGTTATTCCTCCCTAATATTTATCTATTTGTCTCTGGTGCTTTTCCTCAGTACCAGTAGTGATGGCACAGAACGGTGAGTTGACGGCATGTGTTGTGGGCTGCTATTTGCTAAATTTGAGCCTGAAAGCAGGAAAGTGAAAAGAGAGCCGAGGCAGCTCTTTAGCAGGACAGGCGGGCTCCAGAAATCAAAAATAAAAGCAAAGTTGTGCAATTTACCCAAACAGCCACATTGAGGGTTGAGGGCATCTGTCAGCTGGGGCTGCCTCTGGGACTAGTCTGCTCTCCAGAGCACTTCCACGAACCTGCTGTTGCAAAGATGGGAGGTGGTGGATGATGATGAGGAAGGACTTGCTGGGTCCTGCTGGAGGTTGGAGTCAGTAGTTCCCACTAGGTAGCTCCCCTGCTGGGAAAAGCAGCCCTCCTGGCGGGGTAGGAAAGTTGTGGTAGGGCAGGGAAGGCCACTTATCCCCAGGCTAGAGCTGGAAATCACCTGGCTCCTGCTCAGCTAGTGAAACAACAGCGAGGAGAAAAGTCTGTTATCCTGCCTTCTTGTGGTTCTGGGGTGCTAGAGAGGAGTCAGCTCTCCCGTGCTTAGTCTGCTTTTGAGAACCCTGCTGTTCCTAGCCTTTTCTTGTTTTCATTTTCAGTAACATCATTTGAGCAGGGGTTAAAAAAAGAAATCACTGGCAGACAGCAGAAGTATAGGATGCTCAATATTAAAATTTCCAAGGTCTTAAAAAAATATTTTAATTTTATTATGCTGTGTTAGTGGCTTGATTGTTGACTGGTTAGGCACTTGGTAAACCTCCTAATAAAAAGAATAGACACTTCTGTTGGTTTTACGCCCTTTTTTGTGTCCCTGTTCACGTTCCATTATTTTGCTGTGATTCTTTTTTAAAATAGAGTAAAACAAAAGTGGTAAACCATAATTTAGAGGTGTTAGCAAGAGCTGGCTCACTCTGATAAGGGTCAACTAGGCTTCACTGGTTCTGTATTATAATCCACTACCCACTGTGGTTTATCCTCTCCGAGTATTACTCTTCTGTTATACTTGCTACCATCTCTGCGCAGATGATAGCTTAATACTTCCAAGTGACCTAAATATAACGAACAGCAAGCCAGAAAAACTCTAAAAACACACCCCTATGAGAAGACAAGGGCAATACTGGCAAACTCGTTTTTCTTAGGACAAGTGTGAACAAGTGTTGGATGTAAAGGAAAAATATCTTTTTTTTTTCTCTTTTTTCCCCACCCCCTTGCTACGGGGGCACAATTCTCATTTCTGTTCACAGTCATCTAGGTGTGTTGTGTGGCAGGGCCTATTTGGTTGTGCACAGCGTACTGTGCCTACAACACAAAGCGATACATGTCTTTCAACCGGGAGCCAGCTGGGAGCACAGGCTGAGCAAGCTCAGGTCTGTCTGTACCTGCCTGCATACAGAGATCCTTAGAAGAAAGCAGAGACACCCATTTTCTCCTTATTACTGCGTTACACCAGAGGCAAATGCTCTAATTAAAATTTGCAGTTAGCAGCGGTTTAGTTATAACTGCTGTAAATTTCAGTCATGTGAAGACTTCCTGGTGGTGGGAGGAGAGGCACAGAGAAGCCAATGAGCGCAAACCAGGGCTCTCGTGTAGCTGCCTATAGCAGCCTGGCCCCCATCTTCCATATATTTTGTTAAGGCATCACCTATGGCACTTTGTACCGGGAAAATTACTAAATAGCTTAGAAGAAAGTGTGACTAACTGTATAGTGGAGGAGCTAAGTTGTGTCTTGTATTGTAAGAGGTTCTAGTCACATCCTGCTTTCTGCTGCGCTGGGAGAGGGGGAAAGGTGCTTGACAAGGCTCAAAACAGCCTTGCTGTGTTGCTTTTGCCCTGGTGCGTTGCTTCTGTCAGTCTGACACAGCGGGGGAAAAAATGGGAACTCAGATAACAAGGATGCTAAGATTAAGAAATATGCATTTTAATAAAGGCATTAGAGAGTGGTTTTGCATATCTTACAACTAGAGTAATAGAAACTTCGCAAACTAATGGTTTTCTGATTGGGTCCCAGTTTCTACCTTCTCAGTCACTGTGTTAGTTTACTTTGGCTATCCTGATTGCTACTTAAGTGCTGTGCCAGGTTACTGTCTTCTGCTTGCTTTTATGAGCTGGATGGCTGCAAATGTCTTCCTTCCAAAAATTTATTTGCTGTCCTACGCTGTGCTGTTTCCACCACTGCATGTAGACCAAGGAAGAATGCCTGATTCATTTCCTTTCTGGGATGGGAGAGCTTGATCTTATGGGAGCTATCAAAAGAGGTGCAGTCTGGCATGTAACTACGTTTTCCCTTCTACAGGGATGCTTTTCTCTTGGGCAGGCTGGGGAGAAGGCTGCAGGTCTGGACGTGCTCTCTCCGCTGAGCATCATTTAGCAGTCTGTGTTTAGGATGGAGGGGCAGAATGGCACCAAGTTGATGGGGTCATATTCACATGGAGCCCCTGCTTCCTGTCGCACTGTGTTTGACCTGACATGAGCAGCTGACATAACATCACTGTGGGTGTTGCCAGCATTTTCTTCTTTTAAAATTAAATTTTTTTGGGGAAAAAAAAAAAAAGATTAATAAATCTTTTCTTTTTAAAAGGCAAGAGAAAACCCCAAAGGATCTTGGCTGGCTCTGCGTGTCCTATAGGTATGTCTGGTTGTTTTTGATGAGCGAGGTGCTGTCCTCCTGTTTACCTCTCTCAAAGGAAGTGTCTGTTGACATAGTCTGCATTTCAGTCATCTTTATTACACAGCACTCTGGGAAACCTTTGGGGCAAGTCGAGCCAGACCTAAAAGCAGCTTCTCGGTCACAAGGAGAGACGAGCCCGACCAGACGCCCACGGTTTGTATTTCTTCATTTGCAGAGATCTATGCCCCGATAACCTCAGACCCTGCGGCAGCTGAGAGTCGGCTTAATTTGGAACGGTGCGAGAGGGGGGCGGCAGGCAGGTCAACCAGTGGCTGCTGTACCTGCCCTTGCACCGCAGTCACTATGGACCTGGCTGTGCTGTCAGGGAGCCGGCCTCGCCGCCCAGCCTGGCGGAGGCCGGGGTTTTCCTGCAGCGGGAGTGCTGGGTGGGTGTTACTGGGCTCGGGGGCAGCTCATGGGCATCCATTTCCCTCCCCCTCCCTCTGTCCCACGCGTTTTCTGTGTGTGCTGTCACCGTGGGGTGCTGCTTAGCGCTTGTTGCCCTTAGTGTGGCTCAAATGTTCGCAAGACTTCATGTGCCGTTACCCGTGCAAGGTTGGTGTGCTGAATGGCTTCCAAAGCATTGCACTGTGCGGGTTTGTGTCCGGATGGTTGGTCCCTGCATTCGTTAGAGAACTGTTTTATCGTTAATGATCGGCCGTGGCGTCAAAGCTGTCTGTTAATGTTTGCATGAGGAGAGAGTTTTTACTTCGGATGGAAGTTTGCATGTCAGGGCTGAACTGTTGTGGGTAAGCGAACCGTGGATGATTTGCATGACGTTACGATGTATCTTGCATTATTGCACACTCTTGTAAGCCTTTCCAATGGGTGAAGTTAGCTTGGATTTGCATCGATGCAATAATTTTCTCTGGTGCTCAAGGATGAGTTCTAGATAGACACTGATGACAACGATGCTATGCAAAGAACATCCATCTTATCAGTAAAAGATGGGGCCCTGACCGGCCGCGATGTACCCTCGAGGCTTCTTTCTCCAGATCTGCGCAGCTGCCTGGCACCTCTGAGGGACTAAACCCATCCATCTCTCGAAAGAGAAATGGCTTTCTCTATTAGAGAGTGAGTTATAAACCTTCCACTCTCAAGATGTCTGCTGTTCCAAAGGGGAGCTTTATTTTATCTTTGATAGTTCATACCTTAAGACAATAGCAATCTCTATCAAAAATTGTTACCCGGGAAAGCTACAGGTGATTGGGAAACAGGGTATGAGTGACCTGGTTGTCAAGCGTAAGGCACTTCTTGTGGGGCATGGGGAGCTGCCTAACAGCTAAATATTCAAATACAATTTGAAGTAATTTGCAGAGTCATGCACTAATGATGAAAGCAGCTTGTGCCTTCATTGTAGCCAAAGATTTCAAGGGCCAAATGCACTGCAAATATTAACAGTGGTGCAAATTATATGTTAAAGCCCAATTGTTCCCCTGCAGGCTATAAATAACTCCTATTTTAAGTCACTGGGGGTTATTTGTCTCCTGTGAGACAGACTGTAGTCTATGGCGTAGCTGACCAGAAAATGGTCGTTAGTGATAAAGTGGTGTAATTTGCATTGATTTATTATTCATTGGCTGTACAGATCAAGTGCAGCTTACCCAGCAAGAGGGATTGACACAAAATTATTTTGTCGCTTAAACAAATGTCCCTGCTGAGTATAACTGAGAGATGCTATTGTAACAGAGTGGAGTTTATCGCACACCTTCTGGCTTGTAACTCTAAAATCTGAATCGGACTTCAGTGAGAGTTGAGTCCAAACTTAGCTTTGCTCTATCTCTGTAAACTGAAGTTCATAAGTGTGAGATGCAGATGTATATAAAGAAAAAGAAAAGAAAGTTCTTTGAATTTGTGTAAATTCCCTGCATAGGATAACATGCACATCCTGCTTTAGAAGCACTAGTGCTTTTGTCTAGCGTCCTGCGTTTAAAACAATAGGTCTTTATTAGCTACAGAGAGGATGAATTTTTGTTTAGTGTGGGTAAAATTAAGTTAGATAGCCCAAGATCGTTCTTGTAAGGTTTTCTTCTGAAAGTGTTGACTTCAGGGCTTCCAGGTATTATGAGGCACATTGTGATTGATGTAAGTGTGATATTATCAGTGACTACTTCGGTGTTCCTCTGAAAACTGTAGCTCGTGGAAGCAAACAACTGATAAAGACTGCTTGTTGGGTTTCTCTTCTCTTGCTCCTCACCTTTTTAAGTCAGCTTTCTATTTCTGGTGGCTGTGGAAGAAAACCTGGAAATATGAATCAACTGTTTCTTCAAACTAAAAAATGAGAAAGCAAAGTAAAAAGGAAGAATAAGTCTTTTAAGTGTTATTTTTTTTTTAGTCTTGGGGAGACAGAGGGTGTTTTATGTTCAGATCTGTTATTTTTAAGTGTGTGTGGCTGCTGTTGCAGGTGTTGAACCATCCCATCCCTTCACGGACTGTTAGCAGCACTGATTCACATGTGCAATTGGTGCCTTACAGATGACGGCACTGGTACAAAACTTGGACATTTGACAGTGCAGCCACAGTGGCTGCTCTTCAGCTGGCTTTCTTCTGCCATGGTCTTTGAGACGCTGTCAGACCAGCTGACTCTGCGTGAGCCTCCTCATGGAGGTGCAGCCATGGGTCGCAGAGGGGTGTAGGCTTACACCCCTGGGGCACGAGGGGACTTGCTGGCAGCCCTCTGATGGACCCTCGCAGCCTCTTGTGACCCTGCAGGCGTCCACCGTGTTTCATTGACTATTCTGCAATTCCACGGTGATTTTTGGCTGGGAAAAAAAAAAAAAAATGTGGTAGCACGGGAGGGAAAGCAATGCTGAAGGGAAATCCTTAGAGGCTTTCTGATGATTCATTTTGCTTTGTATATTCACTTTGCATCAGTCTCCCTCGATGAGTTCCCAGCTACAATCTGCCTTTGAATAAATACTCTGTGTCTTGCCATGGACCGTTGTTGTTCACATCCTGGAATGACCTTATGGAAAGGAGTGCTGTAACTATAAATTGCTCTTTTTGGGCTGATTTTTCTGGCAAAATCTGAATAAAATAATAATCTTGGAACTTAACTCTTCTCCTAAAAGGAGCATGTCCTAGCCATTTAAAGCTGAACCATTTTGCAGCATGTTCCTTCACATTTTTGTTAAAGGTTAACAAAATTGTTTAGACGGCTCTATTGGCTGCACATCAATCTGCTATAACCAGCTGATTAATGTGACTGATTTCTGCAGTGAATTTCTCTAATCACTTCTTATTTACAAACTGGGGTGGTTTTGTTTAAAGCAGCTATGCTGAGTGTTCATCCATCTTAAAAGTTCATTCCTTGACTGAAATAAGTTTAGGAAACACAGGTCTAATAAACCTCTATGGCAAATGGTGCCCATAAAAGAAGAGGTCATATGCAAAGTCTCTGGTAGTGTTAATCCCTCTTGTCATCTCCTGCAGGTGAAGTAAAAAAAAAAAAGTTTTCCTTGAAGCAAAGAGAAAGGAAATCATAGTGAGTGTAGGTAAATAAGAGAGAAACCAGTACTCTGAAGCATGCAAGAAAGAGTGTGCAGGAAGCCAGGAAACTGGGTTTTCCATTATCCAGGCTATTGGCTGACAGCTCGTGATTTGAAATAATCTACAGCTTTTTTGGGGGAATTTATTTAGACCTTGTAGACTCACTCTACTGGGAAATACAGAGGTTCCCTCTTTAGAAATAAGGTAAAATTATCCAGTCCTTCTTTAAGTGGAGTTAGGCACTGAGCCGATGTTTCTGCTGTGGTACATCGTGCTTCGTTACAGAGTGCAAGCGCTGAATCCTTCTGTGTGTTTATTCTGTTGGTAAATATCACTAACTGGCATTACACAAACTGTTTCCAATGGTAAATAAAAGAAATATCTAGCAGCTGTGTCCCTATAAGGAAGTCAGTTGGACAGATGTCCCCAGGTATTGGGATGAGGGAGAATAAGCAAATTCTGTGCACTTTGTAGGCAAGTCAGTATAACTCTGTTGAAACATAGCATGGCAGAAACACGTCTCCAAGGAGGTTTCATGTGGTCAGATCTGTTATGCTGGATGTCAGCAACAGTTGTGGCATGCTAGGCAAGGTTGACTGGGCGGGAAATAATCATGTAACTGGATATATGAAAATTTCATTCAATATTTAGGGACCACTGAGAATCTGTTAGTCATCTTCAGCAGTCACTCTGCTTTTTAGTTTTAAAGCAGGCGTATTTTCCCCTCCTACACTTTTATTACTTTTTTTTTTGTTTCCTTCTGACACTCTATGTCTGGGAGGATATTCTACACATGGCTTTCAGAGTAGGAATAATTCTGTGACTTTCCTTTACTCCCTGTACCTTTTATTCTGATGACTCAGATATGTTTGTACTTGAGTCCTGTCTGAGGAAAATATGTGATATTTCCTAGTGGTGGTCTGATTATTTTTTCTACACTTATGTTACAGATTGGAATTCTGCCCAATATCACCTTCAGTTTGACTTTTAGCTTCTCTCGCAAAAAGTTATCTGACGTTTTCAAATACTTGTGGACTTCTGAAGAAAAGGCATTTCTCTTCCATATGTACTGCTAAAGCTCTTGCCCAGTCTCTCATCACCTTATGATTCTCTCTCTCTCTGCCACGTTACTTTTCCTGGTTTTGGCATGTGCTCTCTTGTCCTGTTAATATCCCTTTAGACTGCTCCTGCAAAACGTCTTCCTATAATATCACCTTTAACTTTATCCTTTTCTCTCTAGATTTCCCTTTACTTTCCACTACCTTAAACAAAAATCAACTTAATGTTAAAAGCATCTCCATCAGCCCATGGCACTGACCTCTCTCACTTATTTGCTACATTTTAAAGTGGCACTTCAGTACTTTTGCTCTTTCTTAGGCAAAACTTATCTGGATATGCAGATCTTTTCCCGGTTCTACTTTTGCCATGATTTCTGCAGAAAATTTGGACTCTGATCAGAATTCATCCAATCCCTTGAGAAGGGCCCATAGGTGAGGTGGGCAGAAAGGAGGAAAGCTTGGTTTGTTTCTACTGGGATCCATTCAAGAAAAGAGAGTACTTCTTAAGGGATGGTCGTACATCACTGTGTGGAGTAGCAGTCTTTGATACTGAGTCTATTACAGCAGTTGAATACATCAAGAAATGATGGGAAAAGGTTTGAAGCTGCTCATACAATATTCATGCTTGGCTTCAGTGTGCAGGAAGTAGAAAAGGGAGAAGATATAATAATGGGTAGTGGAAGGACAGCAAGAAAAAAGAAAGTGATAGAAATGATGGGGATGTTAATTGAATCAACAGGACAGTTAATAAAAGGTTTGTGCCTAACCTGACAAGGCAGTCAGTTGTGGTCAGTTAGAAACAAGGAAAAGCTTTGTACTTAAATATCAGGTTAATAGGAGAGAGGAATCTAAAATAGTTGTGAAGACAAATGCTGTAGAGAACAACAGATGCATAGCAGAATAATAATCTTGCTGGAAAAGTAGTACATAGTTGCTGTGTTCAGGAAGAACAGAAAAAGAAGGTAGTAGGCTGTCCATGAGTGTTAACAATGTGAAAGATCATTAAAAAACCCCCACCCAAACCACCCAATATCTGCCGCCCCCCCTCGCCCCAACCCACAATGGGGAAGGACGTACTGAATAAAAAAGTATCTGTTATGGTTTTAGCAGCTAATGATGAGATCATAGAAGAGCTAGACATGGAAAGTAACTTCAGATCAAGTGATCAGGAATTGATTTAATTAAAATGCAGGGAGGATTAGGAGTCTTTAATTAAAAATTGTTTTTGAAAGATAGCAAACTTGAGTTTGTCAAACTGCTAGCAAGGCAAGTGAGCTGCACTGGAGAGCTCAGGGACCCGAATAGTGCAGAAATCGGTAGTTTCTGTGAGTACTCCAGCAGCCTGGATTTTGTGTCGCAAGGAAGGAGAAAAAGTTATCGGGAAAGGGTGAAAGTCAGAGTTGCCAGAATTCAGGCTGAATGGAAGCTAGCAAGTAACGTTTAGACACATAGTAGAAAAAGGACATAGAGCTATATAAATAACTTCCAAACAGTTGGAAGGCTACTGTGTAATGGTGCTGCTTGTGCAGGGATTAAGCGTAATTTAGATGTGGCCTCAGTGTAAAACACAAAACCCCAAAAACAAAACAAAAAACTCCCCCAAAACAAAAAACTAACCCCACCACACATTCCCCCCAAAGAAACCCTAGTGGTGACCATCAGGAGAGCGAAATCTGAATGTGATGGAAGCAAAGCTTTGAACATCTCAGTACTCCTGAGTTGCATAGAAATAGCTAACTTTTGTAACTGCTCACTCAAAAATTGAAGGTATGACTGCAAGCATTTTTAGCAAATCCTTCAACAGCCACTGTCCACCTCTGGTCTCTCTCTATGCTTTGTGCTTCATTGTGTCAGCTGGCTGGAACAGAAGCAGTTTTGTGTTGTCACACTGCTTTGGTGTTGTGGTTCTTGAGGATTGTTATGTCAATTCAGGAAGGTTTAAAGTATATAAACCTTAGAAAAAAATAAAGAAGAGGGTGTGAAAAGAACTTTAAATGTAATGCCATATTAGGAAACTACCTGAAGAGTTTATTTGGGGATTTTCTGATTGATCAGAGAAGGGAAGATGCATTCAGCAGTTGTACCTTTTATGTCCTAGCAGAAGGCAGTGGCATTTTTGGGACACTCAAGGGGAGAATATTGTCAGACTGGTTAGGATAGAGTACAGAGTGAGCGATGTAAGCTCCTGAGACTGGAAGAAAGGGGCTGAAACGGAGCAGCTGGACTTGTGACATTTCCTTCTCTCCTCTTGTGTATCAAGTGACTTTGAATTTCCTCTTGTAAGCATTGAAATCCCAGTGTTGGCACCTGTTGTAGGGCAAGGAGGAAGTTTTATAGGGAAGGCATTTAGTATTAGGACAAGTTAATTTATGTTGGTGACAAAAATTAAAACTTGGACATTTGGGAGGTAAAATGAAGCATGTGTGTAAGTGCAAAGGAGATGGCTTAGAAGGGGAAAAGACGTGTCTGACAAGATGGTTTCATGAGCTGCTTGATCTGGTCTAACACTCCTGGCTTATACCCCTCTCCTGTCCCTTACCACGCATTCCTGCCATCGCCTTTGTGTCAGATCACCTCAGACTGCTTCGTCAATCTTGAAATGGCATCTGAATCATCAATACAGATGTGAGTGCTAAAGTCATGAGTTAGAGAAGTCACCCAAATGTGTTGAACAGAGAAGAGTGTGCCAGTGGCAGACTTTCAGAAGTGCCCATTGATAACGGTGGGCTGCCCAGAACAGAGAATAATCATTGACAGGAAAAACAGTGACTGATTTGAAACCTCAGTGAGGCTGAGATGTCAGAGCAAGGATGATGATCAGCAGTATCGAAAGAATCAGAAGCGCGAAGCAGGAGGGGAAGAGAGGGAAGGTCCTTGAGATCTGCCCAGGAAGAGATCATCAATGACCCTGGTGAGAACACTTTCATTCAAAGGGAAATGGCAGAAGCTGGGCTGGACCTGATCCAGTGTAAAGTTGAAAGAGAGGAAGCGAGTGCATTGGCTTCAGCCTATGCTTGCAACAAGTTTATAGATAAGGGAAAGCAGGAAAGGAGTAACTGCTGAAATAGGTAGGGCTATTGGATAGTGGAAAGCGGGGACAGAGTGAGAAGAGAGAGGAGTAAGTGGGGACTAAGCTTGGCTGAAGCAGAAATGTGCAGTTGAAGAAAAGTGGAAGAGGTTAAAGAATTTCGGGTGAAAAAAGGTAAATAGTCTATAGGCTCTGCATGGTGATATATTAGCAAAATGTTTTTTTTTTTTGGTAGGAATTAGCAAAGACCAATGAGAGAATTCAGTTGGAAAAATGCAGCTTCATGCTTAATGAAAAAGAAACGGGCCAAATGAACTTTTCTTTTCAGTCACTTGTGACTGATTTGAAGTGGCAATGTGCTACGGCTTTTCTTTTCCTCTTTCCACCCCCATGGCCGCGGCAGACAGCGGGGCACGGTGCCGACGTGTGCTGGTGTTACGGTGGCTGCTACGGAGTTTGCTTGGCTCTGGAAGGAGAGGGATGCATCCAGACTTCAGGGGCTGCACAACCTAATTGTCTGGCTCTGGTCCAGCTGCTGATTGACCCAATAAACTCTAATGAATCTGGATTCCTGCAGTCTGATTTGCTTCCTCTCCCCGTTATGTGCCTTTCTCAGTCCATGAAGAGCTGAAATTTGAGTGCTGGCTTTGACAAAGGGAGTGAGAGAGGGGGGAAGGAGGGGAAGAAAAGGCAGATAACAGCCGAATGTAATCAGTGTTTTATTACCATCCTCAGGAAGTGGGAATGGCTTTAAAAAAAAAAAAAAAAAGTAGTAGGCTGGAGCAAGGAAAGTTAATTATGGTGAGGTTATTTGACAGGAAATTACAAAATACAAACAGACAGAAGAAACACATTTTAAAACAGGGTAGGAAATCTCAAGTTACTTCACTGTGTATATTCAAAACCCCCAAAGCAAAGGCTGAAAATAGCAGTTTAAACAAAAGCTATCTTATCTGATAAAGGCATTTCATGCACAAAAGGAAATTTATATATTGGGTTGACAGTCTTAAAATAAACCGATTGTCTTGATAACACCATAGATTTAATTGTGGGAAAAAATTGGGTTCATTTGTATGACCTGCAGACACAGTAAATTCCCATGTAAATTCATTCCTTTTCTTTCTTTGTACGATTCTTGTCTCCTAAGCAGTGTTTATCAATGTTTTCGAGAAATTGTGAAGGTAGATTTATGCATGTAGGATGAGACTGATAAATATGTGCATATTTTAAAGACTTTCAAGCAGACCAGATATGATTCATTTCCTATGCTACTGTATGGAAGCATATTAATGGTACTTCAGCAAGTACCATTCAGATTCAGAAAGATTTAGGCAGAAATACATTGTTTCGGGAGGAGGGTAGAATTTCCAGTACTAGTGATCAGAATTGTTATTTTATTCACTTTATTGTTAGCATACTTGCAATATGCTCCCAAATACTTGATGTGTATTCACTTTCTGTGTGGAAAGGAAACTGTTCTGTTACTGCATCACCTTTATCTTGAGCCTGTAGAGCGTTTATGACTGGGAGGAGAGCAGAACTTGCTAGCGTGGTTCTCTTGTAGCCCTGCTGTAGGTATGAAAGCTGCAAAGAACAGCAAGGAGGACCTTTCTGGCACCTGGACTGTCACTGAGTCTTTTGTTATGAACAAAGTTATCTTCAAAGAAAGGTGCTGATTTTTAATTTTTATTTTTTAATTTTTTTTTTTTAGCAAATGCTGCTCAATTGCCAGTATTCTCTTTACCATTTCGCTTTGAAGTTAACTGCTGAGATTTTGAATAAATGTAGCATCCATATAGATATGTGTCCTTGTAGTGAGATAGGATATGTATTATAGGGAGGGAGGGAGCAAGGAGAAGGGGAGGAAATAACTCAGTTGTGCAAATGATGTATTAGATCATCTCTGTTCAGATCAAAGACTTAGAACACTGTGGGACAAATATCTTGCTTGCTTTTGACTGGAGCAGTAACAAGAAGCATTAAGAGGCTTATAGGTACACCTGCCTGGCTGCTGTGACTTGGAACTTTGTGTTCCTCCCCTCTTCTTGCTCTTCAGGCTGCACATCTAACACTGTATTACAGTGTGACGGGCACATCTGCAACTCGGTGCCTCGTCATACCTGCTCAGTCCTGGGAGACATGTAAGTTTGGGGTTTTTTTTTTCTCAAATTTATTTGTCCACTGTGTCTGTGACTCCCTATTGCTGACACTGTTGAGCCTTCATAACCTATGAAAGCTGCAAAACAAAATCTGGTAGGAAGGCGCTCACTTACTGAGTGTTATATTGGAAGTCAGTGGGAGGTGCTGCTTCTTGGCTGAGGACATCTTTTATGGCTGAGTTAGGTAAGTGGCTGCTTTCATCTGGACTCAAATCTTCCCATTTTATAGGTGATCCAGGTATGCCTGGAGATTTTCTGGAGACCAGAGTGCTCAGAATTATCTGACCTCACGAGGCTCAGAGAGTATCCCTGAAGTACAGCACAAAGATGTGTTCGCATAAACTTGCATTGAGGAACGGAAGACTACAGGGCCCGATGGTGTCCTATTGCTGGAAAAAATCTTGCTAGGAGTCCTGTAAATCTGTCAAGATCTGATACATCCATAAAAGCGTTTGCTCTCTTTAACAAAGAAATATCAGTTGTCAACAGACTATGAGGATTGGGTTGCAATATAAATATTCAGAACTTGTGATCACTGGGTTTTGCACTCAAAATAAATACAAGGACACCTATGCAGGAAAGGTACCTTTTTTCTATTGATTTATGTCTTATTTAAATGACCTCCAACTTTAACAGGGTTACATAACTCAACAAGGGGACTTCATGAGCAAAAGTTGTTGAAGAAAAGTAGCTCCTCCCCTAAAAGGGGATAGTGTTGATGTCAATGTGAATCACTAATCTAAAGCAGTGAATATTTAAAAAAACAAAACAAACAAAACAGAAGAGGAAAAAAAGAAACTGAAAGAAAATAAAATAAGAAATGCAGTTAATGGAGCTAAAATATCTTTCCAAAAAGCACACATTGAGGCTATGGAAAAATTGGCAATAGAAGCAATCATTCTTGACTGACTCAATTTTTGTTGTGTTTTTTTTCTTTTTTTTTTTTCTTTTTCCCTGAAACCCTCTACAGTTACTCCTTGATTCAATTCTGAAACGAAGATGGGGTACTGTTGTAAAAGGAGATCAATAAAATGTGGTGTCCTATAGTCAGCTCTCCAGAATGCTGTGGCAAGTATTTGGAACTTGTTTTTCCCATCTGTTTTTTCAGCAACGATCAATACAAAATGACACAGCTGACAGAAGATTTCCTTAGGGTTAGGTAGCGTGCTTCAGAATTATCATCTCTGAAGAACCTCACAATCATTTAAAAAAAAAAAAGTTGTCTGTTAATATGAAGTATCTTTTATAATTGACTTTCCTTTTTCTTTATAAAATAGAGATGTGTATGAATGAGATTTAAGGAGGTGCCTTCATCACAGGTGATCATGATGATAAATCATTTTGATTCTGTCATACTGCTATTTTATAGCTATCATTTTACATATGCTGAAAATGGAAAATTAAGTTCTTGAGATGCAAAGATGCCTTATAACAATCCTTAACACAGGCTAATACTGTGACTAGGTAGCAAGCATGTCCTTTGCTGAGTGTGCATTAATGTTAACTTTAATTTCTTAGCTAAAATAAAAAGTAGCCACCAAAGTTAGGGGACACAACCATTTTGAAAGTTTGCTTTAGACAGTTTTACTGTTTTTGCCTTCATAATTATGATAAAAGAGGGACTTATCTTTGTGAAAAAAGAAAACGTTATTTTATGTTAAACTGAAAAGTGGAGAGACTACTTTGGGGAAAAAAAAATTCTGCTTGCTGATTTTGAAAAGCGTGTACATGAAGCTCATTGTGACTACTGTGAGTAAATAATGGCTTGGTCAAGAAACACAGAGTTAGTCTTGTCTCCTGGCTTTGGTTATATGACTTACTTAAGCAAGCCTGTACCATCAAGTGTGTTTTCCTGCTGACAGAACTGAGGCGCTGTGTGTTGCTGACTGACTGGAGATAGGAACAAACTGATGAGAACTGGGTTAAGGACTGAGCTCCACAAACAGTGTCGTTCATCCCTAAGCCACTGAGAAGTACTCCAACCAAGAAAGGTGCCTCTGCAAGGCTGAAAGACCTACCAGTTGGATTCTGGGATTTTTAGGCCTGTTTGGTATTCGAAAATATGGCTCACTTATTTAACTCGTGTCCCTGCATCTTTGAAACTCCACTGTGGGTGAAGTTTGAACTAATTAACTGGTAACGGATGCAAACCACATTCATATCCAAACCATATGTTATCCTTGTAGTTTATCTGTACTCGTTTCCTTTGAAAACAATGAAGGCCGAACGTATATTTTGCATGTATATGGTTTTACTTTTGCAACTTTTTTATGGTTTCCAAATATAGACAGTAGTGCAGTTTGTTTCAAGGTGTTTTGAATAGAGTACCTGGCATGTTTCCAACTTCTTTCTGATCAGTCACTGGCTGGCTTTCTTAAAAATTTAATTTAAAATATGAAGCGAGTATTTTGCAGAAGCACTTAATACAGCCTCAGTCTAGAACTGGAGTCTGTAGAGACTGGCTGAGATTTGTGATCTTTATTACTGGGGAAGAAGAATTCTGTGAAATCTTGTTACTCCTTGTTACAAAAAAGCAAAGTTTCTTCCAGTTTTAGGGAGGGAGGGGACAAAAAGGTTGACAATGAGATTGAATTTTATTTTGAAGCTATAGGAGAAAGCAGATTAAAAATTGCAAGATTTTCAGACCGATCTCATTCCTGTTTTGTTGGTGTGGCTTGGAATATTCACAGATTAGCCGTGTTACTACTCATTCACGGTAACGAAAAGGTTCTTCCTTCAGGGGCTTACACAGTAGGGCTACAGTCTTGCAACTTGTGACAGGGCAGAGAGGTGTTTGTCTCGATTGTGGGACAATAACAATTAGCTTTATTTATTGTGCAAAGCAGACATACTTCTAAAAGTCTCCTTTTTCGTCCCTTCCCCCCTTCATGTGAAAGCTCTGTGGGAAATAGGCTACAAAAGAAGTTATCAAATTTTGCAGCCGTTCCTATAGTGTGTTGATGTTGCTCCTGAATCAAGCCTGAGGGAGCCATTAGAGTGATCTTCTAGCAGCTGAAAAGGGGAAGGGGAAGAGTAAAGTTTCTGTAGCTCCCTAAATCTCTAATAGCCATGGGACTCGTGCTCCCTAATAAAATGCAGTTTCAGGATTGTTGTACTCAATATTAGTAACACTTAATATATGTATTTACATAATATTACAGAAGAGTTTTCCAAGGAGTTTATTAAAAACCATGAGATACTGCTTATAATGTCTTAACTGCCTATAACATTTTTTCAATTAATAGCCCAGTATAGAAATTGTTTTCTTATGGATCAGTTTAAATGAAAAAGGAGAAAATAAATATTCTAATTTTTTTCCAAACCTAGATTTTTTAATTTAAGTAGATACAAAGAAAAGATCCTGTTTTATTCCTATATTCTCTAGTTATCTCACTAAACACAAGCAGTTTTGTGTTATACGATGCTATAACATAAATCATAGCCTAAACAACATAGGCATATCAAACTCACATTAAAGGGAAAATATACATGATGTATGTTTTAAATGGGATGAATGCTGTTGTCAGGGTAAGACTGTTAGAAAATTATTTTTTTAATGCTGAATACCAGTGCATTGTGGGACATTTCAGGGCATGCTCTAGTGACAGAGATTGTAGGGGTTTTTTTGTGTGTATGGTTGAACTTGATCTCAAAGGTCCTTTCCAGCCATGAAGACTATGATTCTATGAATGAACTATCCTCAGTATGTACAAAATTATGAATTATCCCAGCATGCCGGATATTTGACATCTTTTAAGCAATATTGTTTTGTGTATAAATGTAGTGATGCAGGTGGTCATGAAGTAACAGCAAATGCAGATTTCGGCACAAATGCAAACACCTTTTACATGACTTCCAGCTGTCAAATGCCTGTGCTGAAGGCTTTCTGTCTGAATGCACTAAACTGGTTGGTGTTTCATACGCAACTACAGTGGAACTGGTACTTGCTAATGCACTTTTTGTCTGTGCCCTCATTTGTTCCAGTTAAAACTACCTATTGGTGACCCTTGTGTTACCAGCTTCTGCTCTGAGTCCAGAAATGCTTCACCTTTCTCTTCTCTCTCAAGCTTAAGCACAGGCATAAAACCCCCAACTCATTTTTGCTGGTTTAGCTCCCACATTGTTTTGGATGGGAGATTCTCAGACCTGAGTTTCTTCCTGAGTTTACTCACAGGTAATGCATGTTAATATTACTGTGCTTCTGAAACAGTCAAACATAAAAAGCAGATAGCTTTTGAAATATCCCCACGGTCTGCTAACAAGCCTAAAGCTTGTAGAGAGGTCAGACTTGTGTGTTATATTAAAATCAGGCAAAGCTGAATTTTTGAGATAAGTTTATTTCCCCAAGCAAATATTCTTTTTTTTTTGATCTACTTAAGCCAAAGTGTCTTTTAGTTTAGTGTAATATGTAATGTGAAAAACCAGGGTAGAACATTACATATAAAGATACAGCTACTATGAGTGATATGAATTATTAAGACTCAAGTGTGAGCCAAAGCCCTGGGCAGAAAGGACCATGTGGGTGTCTTCCATGTGGTCTCTTCTCCAGAGGGTTTGGTGTCAGGCCTGTAAGCTCAACAGCGCTTACTTAAAAGCATTTTAAACCCAACCTCTTTAAAAGCAGTGACTGTTAGAAATTGAAGAATCAAAGTCAAGCAAATGATAACAGATAAAGGCCAGGAGGCTGTTTTTGTGGCTGTCTGAAGAAGACTCTTGAAACTACCTGGAGTGTTTGTCATAGAGCTGACGGTACTGGTAGATGTATGTAAGGCATAAGCCCGAATCAGGGTCTGGTGGGAGATGTTTTCCCCTGTGGGTAGGAAGAATGCCTGGGAGAAGAGGTTGTAAGGAAGTGAGTGGGGAGGCACATAAGCCAAAGTAGCCTGTTTCTGGTATGGTGGCACCTTGGGAATGAGAAGGAAGACTGAGCTTTGCTGTATCACTGCTGTTAGTCATGAACCCCGTTTTCCCGAATGATGAGTATGGGAAGTCCTGCAAAGACCACAGGAGCATCTGGGTTTGCGATCAACGCAAGGGGATTACTGTGAATTCAGAGGGGGCTTTTCCAGACTACCTAGAAACTGGTATCAAGGAATAAAAGACACTGCAAGTCTGAGTATAGGACCGACCTGCTTGTCATTGCTGTATAATTTGAACTGGGTTGCAGCAACTGTATCAGATTTTTGAAGGCATGGATGAAGGCATCTTCCAATGTCATGTTCACAGTCTGTAAGAGACCTTTCGCAGAACTGAGAACAGATTCTGGGTCACTTCAGAAAAACAGTTCAATGTTGGACTATAATGAGCAGCCTGTTTGCCTACAGCTGCTGAACACAACACGTGTGCTGCCCTGCATATGGTAAGGCTATATCCAGCTGTACTTCTCATGGAAATACTATGGATATTGAAAAGGAAGCAGAAACACCTTTATTTTTGTAGTATAGTAATTCTGAAAGGATTTTTTTCCACCACAAAAGCTCTCTCCATGCCTGCCCCTTAGGAAAGTTTAACACAGTTTGAAACTGGTTTTACTTGTAGTCAAGAAAGGTAAACCCTGTGTAAGGATAGCCATTTATTGGAAGGCTAAATAAGATGCCAGACAGTCTGTATGTACGTCAGATTTAGGCACTGGAGAAAGGATCAAACTGTGGAAGAAGTTGTCATAACAGAAATTGTGTAAATACACACAACTGGCATGTAAAGGTTTTTAATTATTTTTAAATGAGCTCAGAAGTATTTGAGTGAATTACATCTAACAGGTAAAGAGTAAAGGTGGTTCCCATTGCTTAAATGAGCACAGTCCCAACCCTTTTTTAATCTCTGATGGCATGCAGCCCTGGCTCTGTGGTGGGGAGGGTCCCTGACACATACACCCCTTCATCCATCTACTGTTGTTTTGTGTCCTGCCCATTCTGAGTTTCTGGGAACTCTCACACTTGGATTGAGGTGTGAAATGAGCACATGGTGTTCTTTTTCCTTTCACCACACCAGCTCGCCTAGCCGAGGAAGATGAGAGACATAAACAAGAATCATAGAATGGTTCAGGTTGGAAGGGACCTTAAAGATTATCTAGTTCCAACCCCCCTGCCATGGGCAGGGACACCTCCCACTAGACCAGGCTGCTCAAAGGCCCATCCAGCCTGGCCTTGAACACTTCCAGGGATGGGGCATCCACAGCTTCTCCAGGCAACCTGTTCCAGTGCCTTACCACCCTCACAGTGAAAAATTTCTTCCTACTATCTAATCTAAATCTACCCTTTTCCAATCTGAAGTCCTGCTGGCCACACTATTTCTGATACACGCCAGGATGCTACTGGCCTTCTTGACCATGTGAGACACTGCTGGTTCCCTGAGGTGTTCTGCCAGGCAGCTTTCTGGCCACACTTCCCCAAGCCCGTAGAGTTGCATGGGGTTGTTGTCACCCAAGTGCAGGACCTGGCACTTGGCCTTGTTGAACCTCATACCACTGGCCTCAGCCCATCGATCCAGCCTGTCCAGATTCCTCTGTAGAGCCTTTCTACGCTCAAGCAGATCAACACTCCTGCCTAGCTCAGTGTGGTCTGTGAACTTACTGAGGGTGCACTTGATCCCCTTGTCCAGGTCCTTGATAAGGATATTAAACAGAACCAGCCCCAATACTGAGCCCTGAGAAACATCAGTTGTGACCGGCTGCCAACTGGATTTAACTCCTTTCACCACAACTCTTCAGGCCTGGCCATCCAGACAGTTTTTTACGCAGCAAAGGGTAAATCTGTCTAAGCCATGACCAGCCAGTTTCTCTAGGAGAATGCTGTGGGAAATGGTGTCAAAGGCTTTACTAAAGTCCAGGTAAACAACATCCACAGCCTTTCCCTCATCCACTAAGCGGGTCACCTTGTCATAGAAGGAGATCAGGTTAGTCAAGCAGGACCTGCCTTTCAAAAACCCATGCCGACTGGGCCTGATCACCTAGTTGTCCTGTACAGGCCAAGTGATGGTGCTCAAGATGATCTGCTCCATAACCTTCCCTGGCACTGAGGTCAGACTGACAGGCCTGTAGTTCCCTGGATCCTCCTTTTGGTCTGTCTTGTAGGCGGGCATCACATTTGCTAACCTCCAGTCAACTGGGACCTCCCCGGTTAGCCAGGACTGCTGATAAATGATGGAAAGTGCCTTGGTGAGCACTTCTACCAGCTCCCTCAGTACCCTTGGGTGGATCCCATCCAGCCCCATAGACTTGTGTCTGTCTAAGTAATGTAGCAGGTTGCTAACCATTTCCCCTGGGAATTATCACAGAATCACAGAATGGTAGGGTTGGAAAGGATCTCTGGAGATCAGCTAGTCCAATCCCCCTGCCACAGCAGGGTCACCTAGAGCAGGTTGCACACGAACATGTCCAGGTGGGTTTTGAGTGTCTCCAGAGAAGGAGACTCCACCACCTCCCTGGGCAACCTGTTCCAGTGCTCTGACATCCTCAAAGTAAAGAAGTTCCTCCTCATGTTTAGATGGAACTTCCTGTGCTCAAGTCTCTGCCCGTTACCTCTTGTCCTGTCACCGGGCACCACTGAAAAGAGCCTGGCCCCATCCTCCTGACACCCATCCTTTAAGTATTTAGAAGCATTGAAAAGATCCCCCCTCAGTCATCTTTTTTTCCAGACTAAAAAGACCCAAATCCCTCAGCCTTTCTTCCTAAGAGAGATGGTGCAGTCCCTTCGTCATCTTGATAGCCCTTTGCTGTACCCTCTCCAGCAGTTCCGTGTCCTTCTTATGGGGGCTTCATTCTGCTCCCAGTCCCTGTCTTCCAACTCAGGGGGCTGGCTACCCTAAGAACAACTGGTCTTACTATTAAAGATCGAGGCAAAAGAAGGCATTAAAGTACCTCAATCTTTTCCTCATCCTTTGTCACTGTGTTTACCCTGACATCCAATAAAGGATGGATATTCTCAGAAAGCAGCATGGCATAAGTCCCCATTGTGCTTTGGTGCCTCTGCTGTCGTATCTGAGTTTTTGTTGTTTATCTTCTTTTACACCTCTGCAATCTAACTGCTTGTTCTGAGAAATTATTTCCTTCCACTGTCAACATTTTTATCTCGTCACATCTTATGTGCAATATAGTTTAGAAGCACAATGTTTTCAGGTGATTGGGGGATCATGATTGCTCTGCTCCTTTTCTAGGGGCCTACTCTGAGACCTGTGGGTATGACCCATGTGTGCTACTGAAACATGTCACACTTTGGTGTTACAAATGTAAGTATTTTGAGAAAACTTGGCCCTGCAAGCCTCCATTTGCGCACTTGGAATTAACAGATGCTTTAATATCCCCGTGTCGTGCCCTCCCTTCTGTAATGTGCATACAATGATATCATTCACTTCATCGCACAAAGATGATGTGAAAATGAATCACTTAATGTTTGTAACGCATTCAGATGTTGTTGTGATGAGCACTGTAGGAAAACCTACAAGCAAATGAATAATTCATTGTTCAAATCAGGCTCTGAATAGTACACAGTAAACAAGACATGGGACTTCACACTGAATAGTAAGAGTATGAAAGGGAATGGGATCCTGTGGAAAGAGCGTGGTCATATCCTAAGGGATTTTATGTTAGTGTATGATTGGAAAGGATAATAAAGACAAAATATCTTCTCTTTTTCTTTTATTTCTTTCTTTTTCCCTGTATTAGTTATGA